>NC_136061.1:2050532835-2051245964 GCF_964261635.1 Lissotriton helveticus
CTATAGAGGAGATAATACATGTGAAGACCTACCAATGAAGTAAGTCATGTCCACTTCACTCTTGAACAAAGGCCAGACCTCTTTTGTGTCCGTGGACAGAGCTAAACTTCATCTGCACAATGTCATTCGTAAACTTAGGAAACCAAGGGCCATATTATCAAGCAAGGGCGATACATTATCGCCGCTTTTATCGGCAGGAAACTGCCGCTAAAGCGGCGATAATTGGCTTGATAATATGCCCTTGTGAATTCCCATAGAAGCCCAGGTTCTGTGTTAACCATGGCTTCTATGGAAATTCACAAGGGCATATTATCAATACCATTATCGCCGCTTTAGCGGCAGTTTCCTGCCGATAAAAGCGGCGATAATGTATCGCCCTTGCTTGATAATATGGCCCCAAGTGATGAAAGTGTTTTTTTAAAGCCTTTGCACCATTTTTGGGTCACTTTTAACATGACTATGTAACTCAAAGAATCAAAATCTAAATTTGCCAAGCACAGGTGCGAGCATATTTACAAGGAATTTGCACCACGGGGAAAGGTCTTAAATTAAAATGGGAAAAATAACATCAGAGACACTCAAATGCCTTATAAATATGCCCCAAACAACCTATGAAGCTCTAGCAGTACATATCCAGAAATGTAATTGATTTCAAAAAAAGTTTTTAAACACAACATATAAATCAATTGTATACCTACATTCATGGGGCAATGACTTAAAATGTCCTTAAGACACATGAAAGCGTTTTTTGATTGCCCTTGCACCATTTTTGGGTCACTTTTAACATGGCTATGTAACTCAAAGAATCAAAATCTAAATTTGCCAAGCACAGGTGGGAGCATATTTACAAGGAACTTTCCCCACGGAGAAAGGTCTTTTAATTTAAAATGGGAAAAATAACATCAGAGACACTCAAATGCCTTATAAATATGCCCCAAACAACCTATGAAGCTCTAGCAGTACATATCCAGAAATGTAATTGATTTCAAAAAAAGTTTTTAAACACAACATATAAATCAATTGTATACCTACATTCATGGGAAAATGACTTAAAATGTCCTTAAGACACATGAAAGCGTTTTTTGATTGCCCTTGCACCATTTTTGGGTCACTTTTAACATGGCTATGTAACTCAAAGAATCAAAATCTAAATTTGCCAAGCACAGGTGGGAGCATTTTTACAAGGAACTTGCCCCACGGAGAAAGGTCTTAAATTAAAATGGGAAAAATAACATCAGAGACACTCAAATGCCTTATAAAGAAGCAGACACCATTATTTCCTTGTCATAAATTTTAAAAGCATTCCTTTTCCTCAAAAACGATTTTCAAGTCATAATTTGAAAACACTGCACAGCTCCTATGTACAAAAACACCCAGTCAGTACTAATACTTCACATTATCTCCAATTACAATTTCTCAAAGAAACAAAATCTATTTGTAAAACACTTGAGACAAAGCAACATTTTAAAAACACAACTTTCTTCATAATTTTCTCCTTAAAGCATACTATTCTCTATCTAAATTAAATAAATCTTTTCTCACCTTAGCAAATACTTTATGAGTTTCAAAACAGTCTCAGAAATACACCAATTTGTCTTCAGCAGAACAAAGGGTATGCACTCCAGAGGCTGCAGCTATAGAAAGCACAGAAATGCTGTAATTCTTCACACATATCTCTCATGTCACCCAATCAAAACTCTTCCCTCACTTTTTTCAAATCAAAACCCTTCCCCCCTCTGCCCTCTCTGCCTTTTTTGCATAGCAACCACCTCCTGGAAGACCTCTGGTGTTTGCAAGTTCACACAACAATGTTTCAATTGAACTCTGAACTCTCAGTGCACCTGCGTATCCAGTGCAATCTTTCATTAAATGATTTTTTTTTGACCATTCAAATTACATCTTTCAAAGAACTCATCCATGCACCCTAACTTTCTGTTTTCAGCAATCAAAATCCACCAATCACTGTTACTGCTTCATTAACACAGAAACTCCACAGTTTTTTTCATTTTAAACTCTTATTTTTTCAACTGCCATTTCATTACCACACTTCATCTGACTGCAGCAGAACCTTCTCTCACCATGTTTTCTGTCTGGATTGTTGGACATAGTTACATCTATTGGGCTCAGAGGTATGCTGAGAACAGAAATTTACCTAACCTCAATTTACAAGATGGGGAAATTAAGTGGTTTGGCCACAGAGGATTAAAATGTCACCAATTGATACCATTGGTGAAAACCTTTATGCATTTGCCAAAACCTGACCTGTTAATTGTGCACTGTGGAGGTAATGATTTGGGCACTTTGACTGGAGTAGGTCTGGAAATGCTTTTAAAGGACACCTTTGAGCAATTAATGGCACTTTTTCCTCAAACTGCCTTGGTATATTCAAATATATGCCAAAGACAGAAATGGAGGTGGTCGAACCAATTTTGTCCACAAATTGAGAAGTCGAGGAAGCATGTAAACAAATCTGTTTCAGCTTACATGAGAGGCCATGGAATGGGCTCCGTACACAACAATAACTTGCGTTACTACATGCAAGATATCTACAGAGGAGATGGAGTTCACTTCTCAGATGAAGGGAACAGAGTTTTCATTCTGAATTTAAAAATGTGCATTGGTACCTACTTATAAGTACCTAAATGTACCATAAACCCAAAAGCTCTTCTCAGAGCTACCCTACATCTGATCACTCACAATTATTATTTTACTCTAACTTTTTTTACTAATTTTCAACAAAGTACGCTCCCCGGAGCGCTACCCGGTACGCGAACCGGAAGCTAACCGCGCGAAATTTAAATTTTTTTTTTCTCGCACATATGGGCCTCCTCAGCCATCCTCAGAAAACCTAGGGGGCCAAAATACGTCTACCGTGTCCCCTTCTACCCATTCTGAACATTATGTGCCCTCCATCTTGTATCTTAATTCGACCGAAACACAAAATGGTGGACTCCCGTAACGCTTAAGGTTCGCGTACCGGGGCGCTCGCCAGTTCGCGTACCGGGGCGCTCCCCGAGAAGCGCTCCATTAAAAAAGGTGGGAAAGTAATTTACAGAAGAAACCCTTGAGACACTTTCACCAAATATAGATTTGCTCATACTACATACCAATCCCTACCATTTTCACAAATTTGGTTGAAATTCCATTTAGCCATTTAGCCTGTAGACCTCTCTAAATACCCTGAGGTAAATTACTTCACAAAACACATCTGAAGTGTTGGAATTCACAACCAATTAAAATGTTACTTTCATTTTCTATTTTTTTTTACCTGACATTTGATTGGTTATGTACCTGAATATATATAAAGGAAGAGAAGGAAACACAGCCATTTTGACTACTACTTCCTGGTGTACATTTCAATAGGATTTTCACTAATCACTTCAACTTCTTTGTAAAGGTAAGTTGTTATTTTAAAAACTGAAGTATATTGTGCACTATAAGTTAATATGGTAAACTTTTTCTGATAGTTATATACTATCCCTCTTTAGTAGTTATAGATTTAGATAGACTTCTCTGTTATAGTTATGGATGGAGTTAGGTTTCTCTTGTATAATTGTCCTGCAAGAGACCAACCAAGAAATAATTGATCCAAATTATATAGAATTTATGGATGAAACTTGGGACCAAGAACTACTGCAATGTGTGCAAGCAGTAGATGTCCTCCTTGAAAATGAGGACATTTTACACACTCAAACATTACAAGCTATGTTCAATGAAAATAACGACATTTCAGACAGTGAAATGTTAGACATTTTATTAAATTTTGAAACACAATAAATAATTGCTTAAAAAAAAATAAAATAAAAATAATCAACAAAACCAACAATCAATTAACATACAGTATTTGAAAAGTCTATCATTCTTTTTTCCTCATAGTACGCTCCCCGGGCCGCTTCCCGGTTTGCAAACTGGGCGCTATCCAAGCAAAAAAAAAAAAAAATTTTTTTTTTGTTGCCCCGCGGGGCCCTTTTAAAGCCTCCACATCAAACCTAGGGGGTCAGGGAGGATCTACTATGCCCCCTTATGGTCATTTTCGCCTTGGTTTTGACCTCCTCTTGTCTCTCGATCCTACCGAGAGACAAGATGGCGGCCGCTCCGGACTGTTTAGAATGTTGACAGACACCGAAGAGCCAATCAGCTTCGCTTCGCGAAGTCCCGTTACGCGTCAAGTACGCCAACCGGCGCGCTGCCCGGAGCGCGCTTACAGATATATATCTTTTTTTGAACGTTAATTTCTCAAAATCCACTGGAGCACATATATTGAGACCTAGCAAAGGCACATCGGGCTAAGAGTCCCTACAATTTTGCCAAGTTTCGTGCAAATCCATTCATCCGTTCGGGCTAAAAGTGAGGCCAACCGCCCTATGGAAATTAACATGGGAAAAAGTGTTTGGGAACCCCCTTTTTTCTCGGCCCCCCCTTGACGAACCCCCCCCAAATTTTCAGGGCCTGCCCAGAAACAAAATGTTCCATTTTCCTGAAAATTTCAGCCAATTCCGTCCACAAACGCCAAAGTTATTAGACATAGAATTTTCAAAAATCCCATAGAGAAAAAATCCTAACTATATATACCTACTGGCGACCGCCAGTAGGTAATATATATATATATATATATATATATATATATATATATATATATATATATATATATATTCACTGAAAAAAACAAACCATAGGTTATAGACCATATATAGTTAGGAATTAGCATTTACAAAACCTTGAAAATTCACTGAAAAAACCATAGGTTATAGACCATATATAGTTAGGAATTAGCATTTACAAAACCTTGAAAATTCACTGAAAAAACCATAGGTTATAGACCATATATCGTTAGGAATTAGCATTTAAAAAACCTTATTTTACCCACAAAAAACCATTGAAATTCCATATATAGTTAGTTGCACTAACTATATATCGCGCACCCGCAATCCACTGCTGATGATGTCACATATTACATCATTCATGACATGGTCAGTGACATCACTGATGACATCACTGATGACATCTCAAATGACATCACTGATGACATCACTGATGACATCTCAAATGACATCACTGATGACATAACTGATAACAACATCCAGTGATTTTCTGTTTCTGTAAAGTTTAAATATGTCTTACATATTGAAGAATGAGTGGATGTGTAAGTGTCTGGACGAAGGATTTAGTAGATGCATGACTGACTGTATGACTGAGTGATTAAATGTGTCTCACTGAGTGCATGGGTTAGTGACTAAACTGTCTTAATTTGTGCATCATTATGTCTGTTGTTCTATAAACTGCTGCATGTGTTGATCAGTAGCTATATGAGTAACTATATGGGTTATTGATTGATTGCCCAAGTATTTGTATGAGAGACTGAGTGTGTGTGTGGCTGGCTGGGAGGTGTATGACTCTGTGCAGATCAATGTGTACTTGTATCAATGATTGTATAAGAAGGTAAGTATGTGTTAGTATATGTTTGAAAATGTAAGGTGCTCTATGTTTAACTGTATAGACAAGAAAATGGAAGTGTCATTGATTCTTTACAGGACTGACTAGGTGTGTGAGTAACTCCATGGATGAGTGGCAGACTGTGAGTGTCTGTATAGGTGTATGAGTGCATATGATAGTGTTGTAAAGATGAGTGATTGTATGTATGAATGATTGTATGGGTGAATGAGTGAAGGTGTGTGTAGACGTAGGAATCAGTGAGTGCGTATGTAGTAACTAGTATTGGTGTGTCAATGGTTTCAAAAATTATACTCTGTATTTAACACTGGGTGAAACAGAGGTTATATTAAAATGTGAGGAGATGCATTGTATTGTCACATGAATGATATCATCAGTGATGTGGTCATTGATGTCAAATGAGATGTCATCAGTGATGTCATCAGTGATGTCATTTGAGATGTCATCAGTGATGTCATCAGTGATGTCACTGACCATGTCATGAATGATGTAATATGTGACATCATCAGCAGTGGATTGCGGGTGCGCGATATATAGTTAGTGCAACTAACTATATATGGAATTTCAATGGTTTTGTGTGGGTAAAATAAGGTTTTTTAAATGCTAATTCCTAACGATATATGGTCTATAACCTATGGTTTTTTCAGTGAATTTTCAAGGTTTTGTAAATGCTAATTCCTAACTATATATGGTCTATAACCTATGGTTTTTTCAGTGAATTTTCAAGGTTTTGTAAATGCTAATTCCTAACTATATATGGTCTATAACCTATGTTTTTTTCAGTGAATTTCAATGGTTTTTTAATAGCAAATATCATAAGCTGTCGAATGTCAAGTACGTGGTAAGTAAAAACATTTTCGTGTTTATGCACACTGATCTGCTTTGAATGCTGCCCCCCCCCTCATTTCTATTAGGAGTACTCTCTCTTTGCAGATAGTGAAAGGTAGTTAACGCAGGCCTTTGCCCCCGTTGTAATACGTCGTGCCTGCTTCTCTCTCCATTTGATTGATTGTTATCCAAGCATTTACTGTTTTAGAATTGGTTCTCTTTGGTTCATTCTCTATTTACAAACAAACACAGAGTCGCAATACTCTGTTTAGTCTTTGCAGATAACGAAAAATCGTGTAAAAAAACAAAAGGAATCGAGCAAAATCAGTAGGCCACTAATGGGATCTCTTTTTGACCTCGCTAAAATAGAAACATTAAGAACAACCCCTCATGACAAATACGAAACTAGTGAGATGAACTGAACTCCACACCATGATGGCTGCAATACAGCTCGGCTCCGCCACCCACCCCGCCCAAAATAACGATAAAGAGCGGCTGCCATGATTGCTCGCGGAATGGCCACGACGGAGCTACGAAATGGTGGTGCTCTCATGCTAACGCCAGCTTCAGTCTGAAACATCCAGAAACACTGTAGACTACCAATTCGATCAGTTCTGGTAGCGCCCCAATGTAACCCGGTAGAGAAGAACTAGCCCTCCCCTCTTTGACTGATGGTTCTTGTTGCCTGTCGCTTCTGTTGTCATTTAACAGAACTATTTAGCCTGCTGAAAGGGGTTGTGTTCCGACCGCTGGTTGGTGGAGACATTTTGACTATATTCTGGACCTGCGTTGTCGCGTAATGCGTCATATGACGCGCCGCGTTAGCGCATCCGGAAGTCATCCGGGGCGCGACGCGCAGCGCGTAACGTAAGCATAACAGGTCATGTGACTTGTTAATAAAACTTTTCATTGGTTCATTTTACTTTTCTTATTCTAATGATGAAAGGCTTGGTCATATGACCTAAAAATTACGCTTTTTATTACTTCCGAACATTATTTTTTCTTAAATATATGTTATAATGTTCCAGGCTAATGTACTTTCCCGGAAAATTTACAACTGTCCTGCAAGTAAAATATATTCTTTTTTCGAGAAAAAGGGCGTTTTTTCGTCCCATGACGGAGCCGTTGAGCAAAAGAGGGTCGACCTGCTGTCTTAGTCGCCGATACGCTTGAATATGAGATTCTTATCGATCACTTTATGTTGCAGGAGTAGAAAACACAACAGCTCTTGACCATTTATCTTTACTGCGTTCCTGCGTATTATACCTTTTACCCTTCATGTAATTGGTCTGCTTTATATCACTTGCCTTTTAATGATTCTAAAACAGTGACTATTATTAAAAACTTTACCAATGTATATACTACTACCATGTTTTCTTTTAAAAACCTTTATTGTGAAAATTTCATTATACAAATACGAGCCTATAACCACGTGGGCCGGCCACGGAGCAAACTGTAATCTTATATGATGAGTAGACATTTACACTGTAGAGGAACGTAACGGGCGGGCCATTAGGTTGCAAGAACTAAGGTGTCTAACAGTTGCGGAATCGGTGGACGTACATTTTATAATTAAAATACGACAGGGCCACTTACAATAAAAGTATCTAGATATACATTTGCGGGCAAGTACCATGCGTGACGTTAATTCGAACTTTCAATAGTACAGTAATCAATAACACATCAGAACTTAATATCAATAGGGATGTCGAAATACTCAATCAATTCTCGTCCCCGCCCGCCATGTGCTTCAAAACTGCATACGTATCTCGTGATTTCAAGGTTCTGCAACCAGTACACAACAAGGAGTTACGAGTCCCATTTATTCCGGCGCCATTTTGGGCGAGGACGGGCAGGTCCAGGATATAGTCAAAATGTCTCTACCAACCATCGACTATGATGATGTTCATATGCTGTATTTATAGAGTAACACTCATCTGTCCACATGAAATTAATTTGCCACAATCTAAACATGTCATTTTAATCTTTCCAAAGTTCTTCTAAATATTTGGGACCGTTTCCCTTGCCTCTGATGCTGTCAGTGCCACTTCTTTGATGAATGTACTGGCAGGTCGGGGGTTCTCCTCCAAATCTCTCTTTTATGCAGCACTATAATTAATTGGTGCCACCTCTCCATATGACGATGCATGGTATAGTTACCATAACTATATATTTTTTCGGTTCCTCTGGAGAGTACATCGTGGCAGATGAAGCGTATAACGTACCGGGCATTTACCTTTTTTTGAATGTAGAGGAAAGGAAAAAAAAATCGAGCGTCCGAGTTCTAAGGTGTCCCAGGGCCATTTTAGTGGACCAGGCCCAAATCCAAAGAACAGGCCGCCATTTTGAGAGTCCTGTTGCAGCCGCCTGTCGCTGTAGCATCAAGAGCGGCCAAAACTCAGCTGAATGGCAACTGAAACGGTAAAGGGGCACCCCACTACAGCAGACGAGCCTCCACCTAGGAAGGCCCGTTCACGCCGCCTCCCCCCCCCCCCTTCGGGCACCCCACGCCGTTATTCGGAGCAGTATTGTAGGATGGCCACACCAGTGCAGCAACTTGCTAGACACCACCTCGGTGGTAACCGAATCTCAGCGCCTTGTGGTGTCTTCTATTCAGAAAACATTGTTGTGCTGCCTTCGACCTATTCGCCGCAAGTGCGCACGCAACTCAGCTGCATAGCTTGCTAGACACCACCTCGGTGCTAACCGAATCTCAGCGCCTTGTGGTGTCTTCTATTCCAAAAATATTGTTGCGCTGCCTTTGGCCCCATTCGCACATCGGTCCGCTACTGCCGCCATCTCACAGGCCAACGTGGCGCCCCACGCCGACTTTCAGCATTGTAGGATGGCCACACCAGTGCACCTTACTAGACACCACCTCGGTGCCATCCGGATCTTGGCATCTCAGCGCCTTGTGGTGTCTTCTATTCAGAAAATATTGTTGCGCTGCCTTTGGCCCCATTCGCACATCGGTCCGCTACTGACGCCATCTCACAGGCTAATGGGGCGCCCCACGCCGAGTTTCAGCATTGTAGGATGGCCACACCAGTACAGCAACTTGCTAGACATCACCTCGGTGCCATCCGGATCTTGGCATCTCAGCGCCTTGTGGTGTCTTCTAGTCAGAAAATATTGTTGCGCTGCCTTTGGCCCCATTCGCACATCGGTCCGCTACTGACACCATCTCACAGGCCAACAGGGCGCCCCACGCCGACTTTTACCATTGTAGGATGGCCACACCAGTGCCACAACTTGCTAGACACCACCTCGGTGCCATCCGGATGTTGGCATCTCAGCGCCTTGTGGTGTCTTCTATTCCGAAAATATTGTTGCGCTGCCTTTGGCCCCATTCGCACATCGGTCCGCTACTGATGCCATCTCACAGGCCAACGGGGTGCCCCACGCCGACTTTCAACATTGTAGGATGGCCACACCAGTGCGGCAACTTACTAGACACCACCTCGGTGCCATCCGGATCTTGGCGCGTTGTGCTGCCTTCGGCCTATTCGCACATCGGTCCGCTACTGACGCGAACTCACAGGCCAACGGGGCGCCCCACACCGACTTTCAGCATTGTAGGATGGCCACACCAGTGCTGCAACTTGCTGGACACCACCTCGGTGCCATCCGGATCTTGGCGCGCTGTGTTGCCTTCGGCTTATTCACACATCGGTCCGCTACTGACGCCGCCTCCGCATTTTATACCCTATGCCGCATAACAGGTCATGTGACTTGTTTATAAAACTTTTCATTGGTTCATTTTACTTTTGGTTTCCTAATGATGGAAGGCTTGATCATATGACCTAAAAATAACACTTTTCATTGGATGAAAACTTTTTTTTTTCCCAAACGATGAAAGCCCCACCTTGTTTCTGGATGTTTCAGACTGAAGCTGGCGTCAGCATGAAAGCACCACCATCTCGTGGCTCCGTCGTGGTCATTCCGCGAGCAATCATGGCAGCCGCTCCCCACCAGAAGCCTGCAGGAGTCGGGGGCCCCCAAAACTTTTGTTGAATCCTCAAGGCGGAGGGGACGCTTTCGAGAATGGGGTCCAAGACCTAGCAGACAGTCGTCCGATTTCCAAGGTGTCCCAGGGCCATTTCAGTGGACCAGGCCCAAAAAGAAAAGAGCCTGCCGCCATTTTAAGAGTCCTGTGGCAGCCGCCTATCGCTGCACCGCAAAAGGGGGCGCAACTCAGCTGAATTGCGGCTTTTGACACAGTGGACCAAAAGCGGACGGAATGGCAACTGAAACGGTAAAGGGGCGCCCCACTACAACAGACGAGACTCCACCTGGAGAGGCCCGTTCACGCCGCCTCCCCCCCCCCCGGGGCGCCCCACGCCGTTATTCGGAGCAGCATTGTAGGATACCAAAACCAGTGCGGCAACTTACTGGACATCACCTTGGTGCCATCGTTCTGCTGCCTTGGAACTATTCGCACAACAGTTTGCTACTGATGACCCACCCCCCGTGACGCCCCACGCCTGATGCCGAAATCAGTGCGGCACCCAGGCAACATCACCTGGGTGCCGTCCAGAAATCTGGACGTTGTGCTGCGTTGGGACTATTCGCACAGCCGACCGCTACTTCGTTGTTTTTCCCTAAAAATGTTTATATGTTTTTACTGTTTTTGTTTTGTTGTATATATTTATAAGTTATTAAAGTTTTATAATCTTACTACTTTGTTGGAGTGCTATATATTTTTAATGTGACACATAATTGTAAAAACTTTGATGTACAAAGAGTCATCCCTGGAATCTTCCGCTTCAGGCTCGGTCCCCTCCCCAATCACAATACAGGATGGTTTTCAGATAGTAGGAACGCGTGTGCTGTGACGGATCTCATCGAGTGTGGGCCTTGATCTACTATAACTCCTTTGAAGAGGGGTGATTATTTACAGCTGGGGCCATAAACTACATCTGCAGGGCTAGCTGATAGCCTAGGACCGGCCTGGACAATCGGACACAGAGGAAAAGGAGTGTCAGAGGGTGCGGTAGTGAATAGGGCGAAAGGGAGGTGTTGGGCGGGCACAGGGTGTGATTCTCAGGGAAGAGCAGCGCAGATGGGGGGAGGTTTATTACCCATGCCTAAGACAGAGAGCGGGGGTGACCAGTGCCTGGGGGAGATGCTTGCGAGGGTGGGGAGCCATGCTAAGGATCGACAGCGTGCAGAGAGTGGGTCTGGTCAAGGCATCTAAAATGACTGCCGTGCACGACAAAAGTGTGGCATTTGAAAAAAGGCAAGATGGCGCAGACAATGTTTTTCAACACTTCCTGATTTCCTTCGAATCGAACGTTAACAGACGTTGGGGCATATTACCAAAGTTAAGCGATATTTATCCCTAACGATGCTTAGCAACGAATTTTTTACCGCTAAGCATCGTCAGAAATTATCGCAGATAAACCTTGCTATTATCAAGGTTTATCGCAAATGCCATAAAAAACGACCGCAATGCATTAATATCGCTGAAAACTCAGCGATATTCATGCATTACCGAGCTAATGCTCTTAGCCATGTTATCCACCTCCCATTGGATAACATGGCTAAGAACTGCTCAGGGCAGGTGGTAGCTTTTGGAGATATTCGCGCTTAGCGCGAATATCTCCAAAAGTTGGTAATAGGAGATAGCGATGTTAGCGACTGTTTCAAGTCGCTAACATCTTGGCATGCCCACTTTGCATTTCATTAGTGATAAATATCACTGACATGCAAAGTGGGGCCCAAGATGGTCGCTATCTCCTACTAGCGGTCGCTAACTGGTGTTAGCAACAGCTAGGTAATACAGAGATAATTTTATCTCCGCGAAGCGGAGCGCTGTTACAGATATATATCTTTTTTTGAACGTTAATTTCTCAAAATCCACTGAAGCACATATATTGAGACCTAGCAAAGGCACATCGAGCTACCAGTCCCTACAATTTTGCCAAGTTTCGTGCAAATCCATTCAGCCGTTCGATTATTATTATTATTATTTTTTTTGCCCCGCGGGGCCCTTTTAAAACCTCCACATCAAACCTAGGGGGTCAGGGAGGATCTACTATGCCCCCTTATGGTCATTTGCCCCTTCGCTTTGGCCTCCTCTTGTCTCTCGATCCTACCGAGAGACAAGATGGCGGCCGCTACGGACTGTTTGGAATGTTTACAGACGCCGGAGAACCAATCAGCTTCGCAAAGCTCCGTTACGCGAAAAGTACGCGAAGCGGAGCGCTGTTACAGATATATATCTTTTTTTGAACGTTAATTTCTCAAAATCCACTGGAGCACATATATTGAGACCTAGCAAAGGCACATCGGGCTACCAGTCCCTACAATTTTGCCAAGTTTCGTGCAAATCCATTCAGCCGTTCGATTATTATTATTTTATTTTTTTTTGCCCCGCGGGGCCCTTTTAAAACCTCCACATCAAACCTAGAGGGTCAGGGAGGATCTACTATGCCCCCTTATGGTCATTTGCCCCTTCGCTTTGGCCTCCTCTTGTCTCTCGATCCTACCGAGAGACAAGATGGCGGCCGCTACGGACTGTTTGGAATGTTTACAGACGCCGGAGAACCAATCAGCTTCGCTTCACAAAGCTCCGTAACGCGTAAAGTCCGCGAACCGGAGCGCTGCCTGGTCCGCTGTTACAGATATATATCTTTTTTTGAACGTTAATTTCTCAAAATCCACTGGAGCACATATATTGAGACCTAGCAAAGGCACATCGGGCTACCAGTCCCTACAATTTTGCCAAGTTTCGTGCAAATCCATTCAGCCGTTCGATTATTATTATTTTTTTTTTTTTGCCCCGCGGGGCCCTTTTAAAACCTCCACATCAAACCTAGAGGGTCAGGGAGGATCTACTCTGCCCCCTTATGGTCATTTGCCACTTCGCTTTGGCCTCCTCTTGTCTCTCGATCCTACCGAGAGACAAGATGGCGGCCGCTACGGACTGTTTGGAATGTTTACAGACGCCGGAGAACCAATCAGCTTCGCTTCACAAAGCTCCGTAACGCGTAAAGTCCGCGAACCGGAGCGCTGCCTGGTCCGCTGTTACAGATATATATCTTTTTTTGAACGTTAATTTCTCAAAATCCACTGGAGCACATATATTGAGACCTAGCAAAGGCACATCGGGCTACCAGTCCCTACAATTTTGCCAAGTTTTGTGCAAATCCATTCAGCCGTTCGGGCTAAAAGTGAGGCCAACCGCCCTATGGAAAACTCAATGTTAAAAACACGTTTTGGGACCCCCCTTTTTTCTCGGCCCCCCCTTGACGAACCCCCCCAAATTTTCAGGGGCTGCTCAGAAACAAAATGTTCCATTTTCCTGAAAATTTCAGCCAATTCCGTCCACAAACGCCAAAGTTATTAGACATAGAATTTTCAAAAATCCCATAGAGAAAAAATCCTAACTATATATACCTACTGGCGACCGCCAGTAGGTAATATATTTATATATATATAGATATTCATTGAAAAAAACATAGGTTTCACACACGTTATAGTTAGGAATTAGCATTTAAAAAACCATGCAAATTCATTGAAAAAACCCTAGTTTTCACATGTTATAGTTAGCTAAACATTTCTCTCATACAAAACCTTTGAAATTCCTCCATCAGTGATGTCATTTGAGATGTCATCAGTGATGTCATGAGTGATGTCACTGACCATGTCATGAGTGATGTTATATTCTGAATCGTTTTGGCCACTATAGGAGTGGCAGGGTATGCTCAGACATGAGTCCCTTGCTCACTGCACCATCAGGATTCAAGCAAGCCGGGCCGAAGACGGCTGCAATGCCAGAAACCGGTCCCCGGAAGCTTGTTCCTTTCCAGTAAAGAATTGGCTTGGTAGTTTGGTCTGCCCTGTTCCCATGATGCACTGGGCCAGGGACAGACTAATTTGCATGTAGCCAGGTTCTGAACTGGGATGGTGCAGCGAGCTAAAAAAAAAACGGTGATGGATCAAGCCCTGATCTTTTGACTGGGTATGAGTGTTCTGTTTAATTCAGATGCTCTGTCCATCACCACCCCCTTTTCTGAATCGTTATATGTGACGTCATCAGCAGTGCATTGCGGGGGCTCAAGTTATAGTTAGCTGAACTAACTATAACAGTGGAATTTCAAAGGTTTTGTATGAAAGAAATGTTCAGCTAACTAGAACGTGTGAAAACTAGGGTTTTTTCAATGAATTTGCATAGTTTCTTAAATGCTAATTCCTAACTATAACATGTGTGAAACCAATGTTTTTTTCAATGAATTTGCAAGGTATTTTAAATGTTAATTTCTAACTATAACGTTTGTGAAACCTATGTTTTTTTCAGTGAATTTCAAAGGTTTTGTAAATGATAAGTTATAAATGTATTCATTATTATGTCTTTTTTTATACTAATTTCTTATATTTTTAATATAAATATGTATATGTATGTAAATTTCTTAGATTATATTTCATATTCTTATTATAAAATAATAACAATACTAAATTGCAAAGTAATTTTTGGATTAATTATTGCTTGACTTTGGTTGCAAGTGTAACACAACTCCAGCAATGCTCTGGGGCCCTATGCTCACAAAGCTGTATCAATCCTTACACCTGCTTCAAGCATGTGCAAGGTTTTGACGCAGCATAAGCTCAAAAGTGACTAAATGAAATGTTATACATTTCACTCAGTCACTTTTAGGAGGGGTTGCTGCACCCCCTTCTGCACAGGAAAGCCTCTTCTGGTGCAGGGCTTTACAATGTAATGTACCTTCCAGATGTGTCACATTGTTAATAGCACACACCATGGCACCACCACTGTGTCTCAAAAGTCACACAACGGCTGTGTAAAAGATGTACAAGGGGATTGTAAATCCGCCCCAACACATACAAATTCACCCAGGCAGTTTCACCAGCAGCGCAAATTAAAGCATAGACTTCTAACATAGTTATGTACATATGTTACATTCAAGTGCTTCGCACATACTACAGTATACTATAGGTAAACACCTTATAGATTTATGCTGTACCACTTCCTTATAGCTCTGCACTTTCACATTCTCCATACACTAGTAATATATTCATTCATTCATTTATGAACTACACATTCATTCTGACAAACTTTTACATATTAACATAGAAACATAGTTCTTTCTTTGACCAGTGAAGGTAGTTCTAAAAAGAACTGTTTTTTTTTTGTATTTTTGTGTGTTTTCTCAACAAATTCCAACCGGAACAAAAGAATGAAAAAAAGAACAACTAATGTCGAGGACAGCAATGATCCTGTATCCTGTGTTTTATCAGGTCGATAGACTGTTCCCCATAACACAAAAGTTTATCGCAATAAATGCAAATGTAACTTTAGCAAAGTCAAAATCAATATGTGGGTGTGGACTGCTTGCTGAAAATACTGCCGCAGATGATGTGATTGATGTAGCAGCAGGTGGGTTCTCGTGCAACGTGCTCAGCTCGAGCAAAGTTCTTGGGGTGTAAGTTCTTTACGTGTTGCACCATATTTGCTGTGCCAAAGGAGTATTTTTTACATGGATCACCCCTTGAAAGAGTTTTTTGGCAAATTTTACAGGTTACTTTTGCAGCATTAACCTTTTTTTGACCTTCTGGAAAAGTGAAAAACTTTCAAATTAGAGCTTCTTTCCTCTTCTTTGGAGCTTCTTCAGGAATTAAATATTCCTCTGAACTACTGCTGGAAGATGACTCCATTGCTCTTATTATGGCGATCTTCCTTCTATTTGAGAAGATTCTCACAACAAATGCTTCTTCTTAGAAAGTCAAAGTCGAATAATTATAATGGGACAGAACTTTCAACACTAACAATAGGAAAATTTACAAACCAATCAAATCTCTACTTTTAAAGTCACATGGCTTTGCGTACGCTTATGATGCGCTTGCACAGCTCTTTCAATACGAGTACGCATTATCTTCTCACGCGATTTGTGTAATTCTTTTCAAAAGTAATATAGGATTATTAAAAGTATTTAAAAAAAATCATAGTTATCCCACATCTCTGCCCTTAGTATCTACATTAAATGCATAAATGTTTTAAACCAAGTAGAAACATTGCCCCCTTTCGCGTACAGAACGCTGTACATGACGTAACACCGAAGCTTTAATGCGACGCGTAACGTCAAAGCATATTCGTACCGTATGCGCGGGTACACGCTGAGTATGAGAAACAGTACAAACTATGGTGCGATCACCCTCTCAGTGACAAATCAGAGCTAAGGGCACGCTAAGGACAATGATTACAAGTGATGACTCATTGCAGAGCTGATTCTGGGCCTGCCTCTGCGCACATGATAAGACCGCCCCCATCTCTCTCTGTTGTTAATTGTTGGTGCACACACTCATACTTGCACATGCGCGGTGCACGTCCGCCGACACTACCCACATCCCACCACCAAGCATGCTTGCTATCATTTAGCCTGGAAACCAATACATTAGCCAATGTGATGTCCCCCAGGGCCATCATTCTTATTGACCGCGAAAACGCTACCAATGACGGCCCTGGACTTGGTTTGGTCAGCCCCCGCGGTTCCTATATATTGCAGGCACTGACGTGAGCACGCTCTCTTTTGCCTGCCTCTGCTGTGATGACATACAGACTGTCGAAAACACCCCAAACTAAGCAAAACCGCAACCTTTCAAGACACGACAAAAGACGACAGAAACAAAGGTAAGAGAAGACGTCACAACATCAGCCTCCACTGTAAATTGTATATGCATAATACTATTTTTTTATCCTTCATATGGCTTTCCTACCCCTCAATGGTTTTAAATTGTACTTACATAATTGAAATATTTCTTTATAAGTCACGACGTGCTATACACCTCTAATCCTAAAAATTGTGCGTCAATACATTTCTGTGTCGTATTTCTGTACTACGCCACGTGCTTAGGCCTCTATTATTATTAATTGTGCATCCATGATAGTATTTTTTTTTCTGCGTCACAAGGCCGTCCCAGGCCTTTATTAACTTATTGATCTTCCTTTTTTTGATGGAGTTGCAACAGTCTTAACTACGGAATATTAGGAACCCACATTAAAATTCATTTTTGATAGTAGTTTCGCAACTCAGTTTACGATGACTAATCAAAATGACCTTTTGTTTCCTTTAGCAAACATCCTTCAGAAGCAACAACGGCCTATCGAGCAAGAGCAATGGAATTCTCTGCAACTTATTGAAAATACTTTGACGTATAGAAGTAGAGTTCAAGTCGAGTGATGAACTCCGGTGGCCGCACTCTTTATACAAGGTAAGCACAGCAGCCTATATATACAATACCATTAGCAATGCATTAGAAATAATTCGGCATAAGGGGCGTCAGTAACGCAATAGGCACTTCCATATAGACACCACTTGAACGCGGTACTATAACAAGTAAAATGTACCAGGTACACTGCACTCGTAAAACTGCAGTGTAACTTTTATTTATGAAAGGAGAGAGGTCCATATTATCAAACCTTGGCAACAGAATTATCGCCACTTTATCTGCAGGAAACTGCCGCTAAAGTGGCCATAATAGGTTTGATAATATGCTCCTTGGAATTCCAATCGAAGCTCATGTTAGATGTGAAGGACATCTGACATGAGCCTCGATTGGAATTCCATAGAGCATTTTATCAAACCCATTATCGCCACTTTAGCGACACTTTCCTGACGATAAAGTGGCAATAATTTTTGTCGCCTAAGGCTTGATATTAAGGCCCAGAGTGCGTAGGGTACAGCAGCTTCTCTGTAAAATGTATAATTACCTCCGAGCATGGGTAAAGTGATGCAAGGAGCTAGTAAATCTACATCTGGTTCAACAAAAAATCTCAACTCCAGACTCTGCAACAGTTTTAATGTTGTTTTCTCTCTCTCTCACTCTCTGTGACATCATTTCCCTATCTCTCTTAAACTTAGACACTGCTGTCTACTTGGATGTGTAGAAGATCAGCCCACCTGAAGTTGTTCATCCCTGTGGCTGCAGTGTTTGGCCGCAAGATTTATACAACGGTAAGCACAGAGGCCTAGATCTACAAATCCTTCATGGGAATGTATTAGAAATAAGTCACCATAACGGGCGTCAGTAACGCAATAGGCACTTCCATATAGACACCACTTGAACGCGGCACTATAACAGAACAGGAATATACGAGTCACACTTCACACGTAAAACTGTAGAGTTACCACAACTTGTAATGCTTCAGCTTATTTACTCACATCTACATAATTCTAAACTCTAATTTTCTTTTTCCTTTGCAGATTACCAATCGGACACCTTTTCGAATCTATTTCACAATTTTTATAACATTGTTTAACTTATTTTGCCAATTCTAATATAGTTTTAATTGAGTTTTGTTTATATTTATTGTTTAATAAAAGTTAATTGAGTTTCGTTTATATTTATTGTTTAATAAAAGTTAATTAAAAAAAACTACATACTTCTTTTATTTTGTGGGGGAGGGGTATGACGGTCCACAATAAAAATAATGTTGGAATACTATAGTAAGATATTCAAGACTCGGATTGAAAACTACTGAGTTCTAAGTAACTGATATTATAAATATAACAGTGAGAAACTACTAAAATGGCAGTGGACGGAGTACGTAATCAACATTTGGCGCCTCGGCACTACCTTTCAAATAAATGTGTAAAAAATATGACTATTAATACTGTACAAAAGTACAGCACCGGATGAATCACATGAACCGGGAAAAGAATGCAACAGATTTACTAACTGATATAAACAAAGGTTTGCTTGTTGAACTTGAAGAAAAAAACGTGAACTTCGAAACGACGCTGAGCATGCGAAGAGAGTACAACTGCTACACCAAAAAAAGGAAAGCTTTACATACAAAAGGCGATACATTATCGCCGCTTTTATCGACAGGAAACTGCCGATAAAGCAGCACTAATGTGCTTGATAATAGGCCCTTGTAACTTCCCATTGCAGCCCAGGTTCTGATCCTAACCTAGACTGCTATGGTTATTCACAAGTACATATTATCAAGCCCATTATCTCCGCTTTATCGGCAGTTTCCTACCAATAAATGCGACGATAATGTATCACCTTTTGTTGACAATATAGACCATTGCTCTTTTTTTTCACCAGTAAACTTAGATGCATATTATCAAGGACTGGTGTTAAAATTATGGCAGTTTTATTGGCAAGAAACTGCTGATTAAACGGCGATAATGAGCTTCATAATACGGCCTTGTTATTTCCCATAGAACCCCATGTTAGCACCAGAACATACGCTTCTATGGAAAGTTACAAGGACGTATTATCAAGCCCACCATCCCAACATTAATAAAAAACTCCAGACAATACATGTACCCGAAGCTGGAAGGCCATTTTACATATCACTGCCCCAGAAAGGTGGAGTACCCCGAGACGTGTACGAGGAGAGAGAGAGAGAGAGACCTCAAAACATATTTTTTTTTTAAAAAGACCCGAGGGGTGCCGCTCACCGAGACTGCGGCGAGAAGGACCGTAACCTCCCCGCATACTTCAAAATAAAACCAGAGGAGTGCCGTTCCCCAGTGCTCGGGACACCGTACAAGCCCCCATTATGCAGATAAATTGGCCCCGTAATTTACCCCCATGGACCTAATGAATAAAACGGACTTCTACTTTTTTTTCACCTTTTCCACCGTGTACAAGTACTGCACGAGTACCGCGACATTTTTTTATTTTTTTTTAAATAAAAATTGAGCCTAAAGATCCATGTACCTCCCCCTGACCAAGACTTTAGGCTCAGAATGTTTCTAACCTGCCCCTTTCCTTATTTCTCAACTTTGTTTTACTGTTATCTTGTGACCCTGCTCTTCCGACAAACAACATGGTTGTCAATACTTCCTGGTTTGGAGTATTGACAGCCAATCAGCATGCAGCTCCTGCTCGTAATTGTAGGTATTTACATACGCGTATGCCGCGATCTTTCTTTAAAAAAATAAAAATACAAATAGAGCTTAAACATCCATATACGACCCCCTAAGCAAGCCTAGAGGGTCAGAATATCTCTACCCTACCCCCTTCCCTTATTTATCAACTTTGTTTTACTGTTTTCTTGTGATTTGGTTCTAGCGAGGCACAAGATGGCCGCCAACACTTCCTGGTTTCGAGTGTTGACACACAGTTCACAGCCAATCAGCATGCACCTCGTGCTCGTAATTGAACAGATTTCAGTACGCGTACTGAACTCCGACTCTAGATATCGCTATGATTTTACTTGCAATTTTCTCAGAAACTACTGAATGGATTTACACCATTTAACAAAAAGCACAATGTGCGAACAGAACTCTACCTCTCTGCCAAATTTCTCTGTGTAATTCCGTTCAGCCGTTCGGGCTGTAGCCCTGGCTAAAGGTCCCTATGGAAAATTGCATGGGGAAAACATGTTTTGGGACCCCCCTTTTTTCTCAGCCCCCACTTGACAAATCACCCCCAAACTTTCAGAGAAGGAGCGGAACCCAGCATGTCATTTTCTTAGTGGAATTCACGAAGATTCGTCAACAGACGCCAAAGTTATTCCAAATAGAATGTTGTGGATTTCCTACGGAAACAAGGTCCTAACTATAACTAACTACTGTTACTGGTGGTGTAGTCATACACCAGTAACATTAAAAATAAAAAATAAAAGATTATAAATGAAATTATTAAAATATGTATTAGTTTTTAAAACTACATTTTAAACTACATTAAGTGTAACAGTAGGGAAAGTATTTGATAGCGTAGCGGTAAAAATTACTATTCTCACTCCAGGGATGGAAACAGTAGTGAAAGTGTTGGATAGTGGAGGGGAATAATTTACTATTCCCTCTCCAATGAATAAAACACTTGGAAATTTGTTGGATAGCGGAGAGGGATAATTTATTTTTCCCACTTCAATGAATGCAACAGTAGAGAAAGTGTTGGATAGCGAAGGTGAAAACATGACTATTCCCACTCCAGGGAGTGCAACAGTAGGGAAAGTGTTGGATAGCGCAGAAGTAAACATTACTATTCCCACTCCAATAAGTGCAACAGTAGGGAAAGTGTTGGATAGCGGAGGGGAACAATTTTCTATTCCCACTCCAATTAATGCAATACTAGGGAAAGTGTTGGATAGCGGAGGGGAATAATTTACTATTCCCACTCCAGCAAGTGCAACAGTAGAGAAATTGTAGGATAGCAGAGGGGATAAAATTCCTATTCCCACTCCAGGGAGTGCAACAGTAGGGAAAATGTTAGATAGCAGAGGGGTAAACATTACTATTCCCACTCTAGCAAGTGCAACAGTAGGGAAAGGGTTAGATGGCAAAGGGAAATAATAATTTACTATTCCCACTCCAACAAGGGCAACAGTAGGGAAAGTATTGGCTAGCAGAGACATAACAATTACTATTCCCACTCCAGAGAGTGCAACAGTAGGGAAAGTGTTGGATATCAGAGAGGAACAAATTACTATTCCTGCTCCAACGAGTGCAACTATAGGATAGCGGAGGTACATTTACTATTTCCACTCCAGGGAGTGAAACAGTAGGGCA
The DNA here is from genome assembly GCF_964261635.1 of Lissotriton helveticus. Taxonomy (NCBI): domain Eukaryota; kingdom Metazoa; phylum Chordata; class Amphibia; order Caudata; family Salamandridae; genus Lissotriton; species Lissotriton helveticus. The sequence goes on from NC_136061.1 coordinate 2,050,554,606, forward strand.
AATATTGGATAGCTGAGGGGTAAAAATAACTATTCCCACTCCAACAAGTGCAACAGTAAGGAAAGTGTATGATAGTGGAGGGGATACATTTACTATTTCTCACTTCAGCAAGTGCAACAGTAGGGAAAGTGTTGGTTAGCGAAGGGAACTAATTTACAATTCCCACTCCAGCAAGTGCAACAGTAGGGAAAGTGTTGGATGCCCGAGGGGAATAAACTACTACTTCCACTCCAATGAGTGCAACAGTTGTGAAAGTGTAGGATAGCGAAGGGGATAAAAACAAACATTACATCAATTGAACCTAAATCCCCAAACAAATTAAAAACAAAACAATTACCAAAAATATTTATCAATTAACAAATAAATATTAATGATCCACTAATGTTACATTTATTTCGATTACTTTCCACCCTCTACCCCAACATAAACCAAAACACACACTTAATTTTTTTTCTACAATTTCCATTTCTAATTTCATGTTAATAAATTAATAACTAATAACATCAAATCATCAATATCTTTTTTTTAAATCCCAACATTTACAACTATAAACCCCACAACTCAGACATCAACATTATTCCACAATTAGCATATTTAGTTTAATTAATTAATTAGCAATAATTAACACAATATTAATTAGTTATAAATAAATTACCTCCCACCATAATCCCACATAAATGACACCACCAATGTTGAAAAACATGACACAAATACCATAAGTAATTAACAATTAATTAATTAATTCATGCATTAATACAATTAACAATCAAAATAATAAATATAATAAAAATTAATTCACACAATTAACAATATAAAATAACATTAACTAAATTGTATAATAAAAATATTTTAAAATGTATTACATTTAAATGACTTCCCGCCCTACTCCCCTATCAACCCACAATCAGTACCTAAATAAATGACACAATGAACATGTTTACCAAATAATTAATAATAATAATTAACAACCAATTTATAAATAATTATTAATACATTAATTCCCACAATTAACAATAATAAAAATTAAATGTATAAATATTATTTTATTAAAAAGATTAATTAATCAATTATAATTAATTTACTTCCCACTCTGCCCTCATATCAACCCACAATCCACTCCTCAAAAAATGACACAATCAACATAATTACCATTTAATTAATAATAATTACCAACCAAGGAATAAATAATTAATAATAAATTAGTTAGCACAATTAATAATACAAAATATTAAATACATAAATATTGATTAATAAAAAAATTAATTAACTAATTATAATTAAATTACTTCCCACCCTACTCCCCTATCAACCCACATCCCGCTCCTAAAAAAATGACACAATTAACATAATTACAAAATAATTAATAATAAACATCAGATTATTAAATAAATAATAATACATTAATGACCACAATCAATAATACAAAATATTAAATACATAAATATTAATTAATAAAAAATATTAATTCATTGATTATACATAAATTACTTCCCACCCTATTTCCCTATGAACCCACAACCCGCTATAGAACTAAAACGCAAAATGTAATTAATTGAAATGAAAACTTCTAGAAATTATTAATACATTATCATAATTTAATTACTTCCCACCATATTCCCCTTTAAAACCACAACCCGCTACAGAACTAAAACACAACATTTCCTTAAGATAAAATTAATAACGTTTAGAATTTGAATACATAAATTAAAAAACAAGTGCAATACTAAGACAAAAAACTATATTTTAAACAACTATATTTTTGCAAACAATAATAATGACATTGTTAAAAACAATATTACCTACCTTAGACTCGATAGCCTTTACAACAATATTCTGACACTTGATATTTTTATATCCCATATTCTGCACTCAATATTATTGCAAATCGAAATAAAGGACTCGATATTCTGTCCATTTGCCGTAATAAGCAATTGTGTAAGACAAGAAGGTGACATCTCATTGTTAGGTGAATTGCATGAAAATAATGTACTTTTACTGTTTTCCAGTTTATGAACTTGTCACTTTGAGTAATTCAAATCACAGAACATGGCACCTTAAAGGTAATAATCTTAAATAAGCAACACGTAATGGCTCAGAGTACCATTTGCATATGTAACATGGGCTTTAACCCCTTCCAGCAGTACACTGCTCGTGTGCTTATGACGAGCTGAGCTCGTCATGAACAATGGGATCCTGCAAATGTTAGCACAGAGGGGGAATTGCTGCAGCAGTCTAGGTGTTAATTGTATTTCAGCTCCAGGGAAACACAGAGCTTCATTTAAGCAGAAAGCGCAAAATAGAGCGATTGCTCAAAAGTCTAAACTATACCTTAAGTTGAGAGCTGGATTTTCTATCACAAAAACACTAAACAACTCCTCTTGTATTTAGATATCAATCCCATTGCAATGCAGACTGAGCCCAGCTGTGAAACAAGGCTGTGTGAGGATATGCAGTGTGTCTGTTTCTCTCTCTTGTGCCATTCCCTGGGTCCACATCTGATCATATCATTCCAAGTATGGTTTGTGGTTTTCAAAACTGATTATGGGTAGTGATGGTTTCCTTAGGCAGCACAGCTATTTGGAATGTGCCAATATTGATTTTCAAAGGATTAGCACAAGAAGACATTTGGTTGTGGTGCTAATACGTACAGGTACACCATACTACCCAAAATTTTAAAAATACGTTGGTGAAAGACACTTCTGTTAACATTTGGAAATTTGTGTACCAAAGCACTCAATGTTCAAAAATCAATATTATTATTTTCATGCACAGTATAGTCGACAAATTCTCAACATCAGAAGACAGGTGTCACGTATTTGTTTTAAATATTTGTATTGTGGTCCAAGACAGCCGACATGTGTTTCGAGACACATGTGACTTCTTCAAAGCTGTAACCACATATACATATAAAAAAATATTTGATAAATACTTACATGTAGTTTTAACACAAATCTTCATACAATTTTCGGTGTAGTGATTTTGTACTCTAGTAAGACGATCACAGGGAATCAAATATTAGAACGCCCTGGAGAAAATGGATGGTCCAAAGTGTGTGCATGCATTGAAATTGCATTAAAACAGGAGAAGAGGAAATTGCTCCAAAATGAACACTATGGGGTCGATTCCAATTCGGGGAAACGAATCCGTACGATGATTCGTATTCATAGCCGCTTCCGTACGAATCGTACGGATCGGTCCGAATCACGTAGTACGATCCGTTGAAAGAAAATACGTCTGAATCATTGCGAACTGTACGAAAATGAAGTGTAAATCCGTACGACATCGACCCGCATAGTGAACTGTACTATTCATAAAAATGACGCACGACCCGCCAAGTACGATCCGGACCGGAGAATGAGTATGTGATTTGTCGCGTATGAGCAATTCTTATAGAGGGTAACACTATCACATACGCACCGTACCCCTAAAATCAAGTGGTGTACGCATGGGGTGTACGCACTGGGTGTACGCACTGTACACCTACGACCTTGGGTGTACGAACCGTACCCCTACGGTCCGTACACCTACGATCATGGGGTGTACGCACAGGGACATACGCACTGTACCCCTGAAATGCAGGGGTGTGCGCACCGTACCCCGATGCACCGTACCCCTGCAATCATGGGGTGTACGCACCGTACCCGAGGGGGGGGGTCCGTTTTGTACGCATTTCGAGGCAAAATCTGCTTTTACGGACGTTTTAAGCTCCCGTAGAAAAAGAGTCGTACGGAGTGTTGTCGATACGATTCATACTTGCAGGATCGGAAAATGCAGCTTCGATCCATACGGACATCGCGTACTGTGCATTCCGAATGCGATTCGTACAGATTTGTGAGTTGTACGGTCTTCGGTATGATTCGTACGGAGAACTGCTTTGGGTTCACATCGTACTACATCATATGTACGGGTAGGGTTCTACATACGATTCGTACAGGAAAAAAACTCCGTGCGGCTATTCGGAAGGCATTTTTCTGAATCAGAATTGACCCCTATGTGACTTCCCAAACATGAAAAAGTGAAAATTGGTAGAGGGATTAACCGTGTGAAGAACAAGAAGAGTTAGAATGCTTATCACCAAATGATACGAAGAAGACAAATAATTTCTTTTAAGTATAATATAATATAAGAACTGACCTAAATGATAAAAGTCTGTTGTCACGGTCCAGTGGGTTAACAGTCCTGGCAAAGGACTTGTTCCTTGACTAGTCAAAATGTATTAAAAATAAACAAAAAATAAATTATTGTTCTCAGCTTATCAGATGTATTCAGACAGTTGAGAGTAATACTTTTCTTTTTTAAATAGGACCTAGTATTCCACTCACAGTAAGGTCTGGAGTGAAAGGATAACCCGGTCAGCAACGCTTGTTCCGATATTCCATAATGTACTGGGATCTTGTGGTACGTCTGTGTATGTTATGTTATGCTATATTATTACCTTTTTTATAGCGCAGGTTCACCATCAGGTCTCTTCGCTCTTCGAGGGGAGAAATTCACCACAGACAGTGCGTATGAATTAGTGAGGATGACTTATTTCATGGTCGCTGCCTCCAAGAACAAGATAGTCTTAAGTTTTTTCCTGAAGGGAAGAAGGACTGGTTACTGGCGCAGGTGATCTGGGTAGGTTATTCCAGAGATGAGGTATCAAAATGGAAAAAGCTCTACCCCCTTTGCGAGAATGGAAGCGTGGAGTGACCAAACGACAGACCACAGAGGAACGGACCGTTCGTGCAGGGGCGTAGTTTATCAGCCGGTTCTTAATATAGGACTGGGCTTGACCATAGATGGCCTAATGAGCAATGCAGAGGCCTTTAAAAACTGCACGTTGCTTAATAGGGAGCCAGTGCACTTTCAAGAGCAATAGAGAGGCATAAGCCCGCCTTGATAAATCGAAGATGAGGCGTGACGCATCGTTGTTCACAACCTACAATCTTCTTGTCAGATTCCAAGGGAGGCCAATGTAAAGGGCATTCCCATAATCCAGCCTGGACATTATTATAGCAGAGACAATTGCCTGTAGGGAGGCTGTAGTGAGAAGGGGGAACCAGTTTTCGTAGGCATCTCATAAGCCCTATACAAGTGCCAACCACCGCAGACACTTGATTAGTCATTGAAAGTTCTGCATCAATTTTAATTCCCAGACTTTTTACCACTGGGACTAGGGTTGGAGCAGCACCCAGCTTCCGTGGCCAGAACAGGTTACACCATGGACTGTTGATATGGGGGACGAGCAGAATTTCCGTCTTATCCGGGTTTATTTTAAGTGAGTTTTCCGTCATCCAGTTCACTATAAAGCGTAGTAGCTCTTGTACGTGTTCCTGAGCTGAACTGGAGTTGATAATCCGTACCAGGAGCTGAGTGTCATCTGCATAATTGAAAACCTGGAAACCCAATTGGCCCAGAGCCTCCACCAACGGTTCCAGATATAAATTAAAAAGCAGGGGGGACATCGCAGAGCCCTGCGGAACACCACAAGTCAGAGAGCCGATTGTCGATACCTGATCGCCCAGCTGCACCCTCTGAGTCCGATTGGCCAGAAAGGATTTAAGCCATCGATGGGCGAGTCCCTCTATACCTGCATTAGCGAGTCGGGTCAAGAGGATTTTATGGCTGACTGTATCGAATGCCGCTGACAGATCTAATAAAATCAGGGCACTCGATACTTTCTTGTCCGCCATGACCCTCATCTCATCCAGAACCGAGAGCATCACCAGCTCGGTGCTATGATGAGCTCTAAAGCCGGCCTGTCTGGCATGTAACAGTCTATGTTCCTCAAAAAAGATGGAAAGTATTTTGAGGACATGCTGTTAGAGTACCTTAGCCAGATATGGAAGCTGGGAAATTGGCCTATAGTTTTTACAAATTGAGGCATCCGCACCTAGCTTCTTAAGTAGAGGAGTGACTCTAGCCTCTTTCAGCATGGGAGGTAGAGAGCCTGTTTCCAAGGAAGCATTTAGTAGCTTGAGAATATGGCCATCTAGGCTGGGAGCAGCCAGTTGGAAAATTCTCGGAGGGCAAGGATCTGTAGGAGATCCTGATTTCACACGGTTCATGAGGGGGACATGGGATTGCGCATCCAAGAGGGGAAATTTAGTAAGACGAGCTTCAGGGGGATGGGGAACTGTCTGTTGCGAGTTGGAGTCCTGGCTGATTGAGGAGTTCGCTATCTCTAATAAGATATCATCAACCTTTTGGAGGAAGAAAACCTGGAAGGCATTACAGTCTGTAGGGGGGGCTAATAACTTAGCCTCAGCTTTCTGGCTAAGTTCTTTCAAAATGTTGAAAGTTTCCTTTTGCTTATTTTCTGCTAGCTGGATTCTGCCCTCATAATATTCTGCCTTCCTTGCTGTGATGGCGTGTTTGTAGGATGAAAGTGTAGATTTAAAGGAGTTGAAGTCCTCTAACTTCTAGTTTTGTCGCCACCGCCTTTCAGCTTGACGGAGAGTTTGTTTTAGATCCCTAAGTGTGTCATTAAACAAAGGGGCGCCATGGCCCTGATCTCTAATTTTTACCTTTCTTTCTGGCACTATCTGATCAAGTGCGGAACGAATGGTGGCCGTAAGCTGGTCATTTTCCTGAGCCAAGGTGGCTGGCCGGGGATTGGTGTTAATGGGTGCATCAAGGATGGCAGCTAGATGGCTTGCTTCCACCTTTTCCAATCCCGTACCAGTCTCCAGACTGGTGGTGACTGTAATGGCTGGCAGTCACTTGGGATCCAGCAGCTAACTAACGAGTGATCAGACCAAGCACACGGGCGGATCTTTGTTAGCGTCGCCAATGGCAGTGATGACCAAATGAGATCAAGAATGTGGCCAGTGTGTGCAGGGCTATCAACCAACTGAAGGAGGTCTAATGATTTCATGGCGGAATCGAGCTGGCGTGCTGCTGGATCCTTTTGGATATTATCCCAGTGGAAATTAAAGTCACCCACTACTAATATTTTTTAGTATCGGGTGCAAAGGTCCATGACAATTTCCAAAAAGAGATCGGTAAAAGTGGGTAAAGGCCGCGGGGGGCGGTAAGTTACCGTAAGTAAAAGGCACAAATTTTTTAACAGAATTTTTACACCTAGTATATCTGTCCCCTCTAGATGTTTAGCAAGGATTTTAACAACCATAAGGTGTTTCTTAAAGATAATACCCACACCACCTCCTCTAGCAGCTCCCTGTCTGTTATGCCATACAGCCTCATAGCCATCTGGAAGGGCCGCAATGATGTCCGGAGCTGAGGTGTCCCCTAAGTAGGTCTAAACGACATGTGATAGATATAACCGGGTGAGAAAAGATTTAAAAGCTGGTTAGAATAAGTAACTAGCATAATAGGTATATGCTAATTGGAGTTCTCCACTCAGAGCAAAGTGACTGTCATGTACTTACAAAAAGTTCACAGTAGATATGCTGGATTGTCTTCTTAAACAATTATTGTGATAATCCAAAATTTCAAAGGATATTGTGCTGATATGATCTCAGTAAAGACCTGTTTGGCTCAAAGGAAAGTATAATTCGATAAGGATGGTACATTTCAAATATTAATAACATGATTAATATTCACCTGAAGCTGTATGTAATATTACCAGAAAATGATTAAAGTAGTTCCTTCAAGGAGCTCCTTGATAAGTCTCCTATGAGAAAGGAAACAAACAAAAAAGATATATTTATGTACAAGTCTTGATAAGTGGGAAAGTGTGACATATCACTGACATTTTTTTTAAATTTTAGAAGGATCCCCTCCACATGATAAATGAGAAACGTTATATTGTTCTGAGAAACTCGCTTCTAAGATATATCCTTTTAATGGTTAGTATATGTATAGTGTATATACTATGTATATGTTATTTACCAAGCCAGAGACAGGGACTCCAACAGGGCTCGTAGCGAAAGCAGCCGCTGTCGTGACCAGGAAGTCAGGTGCCCGTTGCCTGGTTGTAGGCGGAATCGACTAGTAAAGCATAGCCAACCATGAGGCAGAGAACGGAGACCGTAAAGGAAGTCAGGCATTATGGGAACCTGATTGTGGGCTGGGCTTCCATGAGGGAAAATAGAGCCCTTCCCGCATTTCTTTTTGTCCCCACAGAGGTGAAACTGGTTGGCATGGCGATCACGTTACCTGGCAGCCGCTGCCTCTCTTGTGCCTACGGGCGGCCGCCAAGTGTGGTTCCAGTTGTTGTGAGGCTGGGGCATTGCCATTTGGTGTCAGTGCAGGAGAGGGGCCAGCCTGTAGCACGAGCATTGGTCCGAGAGGCCGTAGAAAGTTTTGGAAATGCAGCACAGTGGTGAGGATAACTGCGTGGGTCTACAGCCGCACCACACATTATGGGCAACTGTTGTCAACTGCAACACGCAGAAAATGCTCCAGTGAGTGTTGCCGGATTCCTGTTACAGCTGCACCGCCGGATTGCGGGCAGCTGCAACGTCAGGGGTGTTCCAGTTTTGAGGCCTCATGTTAGAGGGGGAATGGAGATCCCTATACTCCATGTAGAGCAAAGACACACTGCCATTCTAGGGCCATAAGTACTGGTACTGGACCCACTATTGATGTGTAGTGATGGTGCATTGGCACCCAGAGGTATTGACATACTGTGCTATACTGTGCTATACTGTGTCATGAGGTGATATTCACTAGGTGCAGTTGTGATTATGCCGAAAAAAGGGCATGATATGTTATGGGTCTAGTGCAATGCCAATGACAGTTTATACCTAATGTGATGATGCATAATGTGATTTATGCCTATTTGTGAAGATGCATAATGTGTGTCTTTGCCAGTAGTTACTGGTTGTTGTATCTTTTACTACCTGTTCTAATGGTCCTGACAGTGGCCCGATTGGCCCTGTCATTTATATAATCCCCTGTAAAGTAGTGCCTAGTGCCAGGTGCCTCAGTGTACATATGTGATAGAATTCTAATGTGTTTTATGAGTAATAGAATGGCTATTTTTTTATATAACCTTGTGTGGATTTTCTTTTGTGGTGAACCTAGTGTGTTACTGCTGCGTGTGTGTGTTGCACAAATGATTTACACATTGCCTCTGGGATAAGCCTGAGTGCTCATGCCAAGCTACCAAGGGGGTGAGCAGGGGTTATCTTCGGTGTGTAACTCCCTTGCCCTGACTAGAGTGGTGGTTTCTCCCTGGCTTAGGCATATTCCCTAGCCAGCCAGAAATATAATTTCTGACAACAGAGATACAGTTATTATAACCACATTGGATAATGATCAGTGTAAGTGTTAATCTCTCAGGAAAACATGTAATTCCTTGTCTTTATTGATTCCCATTTCCACTGATCTTAGCTTCATGATCCACTTGGGTTCCTTCTTTCTGAGAGACAACTATGGGTGGTTGGCTATGTGGGCTAGTCCATGAAATCGGATTTTCATTACTTCAGATCCCCTGTGCATGGTATCGCAGTGATTTGCCAAGGGATAGTTGGAATATTATTTCTTATGATATGAATGTGTTTCTGTATTCGGTCCTTCAGAGGTCTGATAGTGCTTCCTATATATATTTGCTGACATATACATACAATACAGTAAACTACACATTTTATGTTACAGTTGATAAACTGATATATATGGTGTCTGTATGTAGTGTTGTATTGAAACCATGTTTTCTTGTCCATTGCATATTGGCACACATTGCATCTTGTGCATTTGAAGAAGCCATTAGGTTTCTTCGGCAACTGTGTGTAGCATAGCTTGGACAGGCTACCTTTCTATGAGTGGTAACTCTGCTGTATGTGACCATAGGTTTTTTGGACAGATATTTCTTAAGGGCTGGATCTAATCCTAAAATGTACCAATGATTGTTAAGTATTTTGTAAAAATTCTGACTCCACGGACAATATCTAGAAATCGATGTTAGACATTGCTAGGTTTTCTGTGTTTTGTGCTTAAGCTTCAATAGTGACTCACGTTTTGTCTTCACAATCCTGTTACGTGCCTTTGCTAGGTTTTTTATCTGTGTAGCCTCCGCTCCTGAACGTTGATTCAAGAATGTCCAGTTCTTTTGTGCAGATGGCATCATCACTGCAGTTTTTACGTATGCGTGTCATTTCACCCAGCGGTATACTCTTGATCTGGGCAGATGGGTGTGCACTACTAGCGTGTGAAACAGAGTTGCATGCTGCAGACTTTCTGTAGAGCTTGAAAGCAATGCAAAAGCACTCTGCATATAGAGTAACATCTAGAAATTCAATGTGCTTTGAATTGACAATGTGAGTAAATTTGAGATTATATGTGTTGTTACCCAGGTATTCAAAAACTTTTCCAAAAGGTGTAGCTCTCCTGTCCAAATCATATGTATGTCATCTATATATCTCCCATAATATAGTATGTGCTCCTGGGGACTTGAAGGACAATTGGTCCAGATGTGAACTCTTTCAAAGCTTGGAGTACGAGGGAGAAAATTTCGCCCCGTGGCCACTCTCTGTGCCTGTTTGTACCAGGCAGTATCATGTAAGAAAACTTATTTTCTAGGACTAGTCTGGTTAGGTCCATGATCATATCAGTGTGCTCATATAGAGTTGCATCATGCATTGATAAGATCGAAGCAAGTGCCATAAAACCCTTCTCTAGTGGGATACTAGTATACAAATAATTTATGTCCTGTGTCACAAAGTGGAAAGTGTCTGCCCATTTCAGATCTTCTAACCTGCTCCTGTATCTCGTATGTATGATGGAAGTTTATGTACCAAAAGTTGCAACAAGATGTCTATGTACTGCAAAATTCTTCAAGTGGGTGATCCAATTCCTCCACTTTTGTGGACTTTTGGCAGAATATAAATGCAAGGAGCATGTGGATGTGTATTATAGATGTATTTCTGCTCTAAGTCATTAATTAAGCCTCTCTTCAATTTGGGATGATACCTGCCAAGGGAGGGTCATAGCACGTACACGTGCTGACCTTTCTTGGAATTGTCTACGCAGTGCGGTGTTGAGAACTTTATTTGATATACTGCAAATCTTTATTTGGTTACTTAACAAGACCACTTGTTATCTTGGAGGGACGTCAGGGATGGGGTCACAGAATGTACACGTGCAGACTTCTCTTAATACTACAATGTACACACAGTGCTGATTTCAGTACGGTACTACATATACTAATCACTAAAGGGATATATCTTAGAAGTGAGTTTCTCAGGAAAACAATATGACACTTCTCATTTATCATATGAGGAGATCCTTAAAAAATAAAACATTTTTACAGTGATATGTCACACTTTCCACCTTAACTAGACTTCTACATCTTTTTTGTTTGTTTCCTTTCTCATAGGAGACTTATCAAGGAGCTCCATGAAGGAACTACTTTAATCATTTTCTTCTAATATTACAGACAGCTTCAGGTCAATATTAATCATGTTATTAATATTTGAAATGTATCATCCTTATCGAATTATACTTTCCTTTGGGCCAAACAGGTCTTTACTGAGATCATATCAGCACAATATCCTTTGAAATTTTGGATTATCACAATAATTGTTTAAGAAGACAATCCAGCGTATCTACTGGGAACTTTTTGAAAGTACATATCAGTCATTTTGCTCTGAGTGGAGAACTCCAAATAGCATATACCTATAATGCTATTTACTAGTTTTTGAATTTTCTCACCCAGTTATATCTATGACATGTCCCTTTAGATCTCATTGACCATACAGAGACGGACCACAATATCTCAGTACATTATGGTATATTGGAACAAGTGTTGCTGAACTGGGTTGGGATACTAAGTCCTATTATTTTTAAATAAAAATGAGGATTTATTTTCTTCTGGAAATCCCTGCAGTTATCGCTCAGGACATGAGAAAAATTTACGTTTTCCTCTTTGATCTTGCATATGCAGAGAGAGTGGAAACGCTAATATTGAAGATGAGGGGCAGAGCGGTCACGCATCTTTTTGTTATTTAGACTTACTTGACTTGCAAGTTTAGACTAATGGGGTTTATTATTCTCTTGAAATCCCTGCAGTTATCGGTCCGGACCTGGGAAAAATATAAGTTTCCCTCTTTCATCTTCCATACGCGGCATGAGTGGATTAAACAGGAGTAACCAGTGTGGTATTTTTACCACTGGGTGAGTGTTTTAATTCTACACTTATTGGAGTAGATTGTGCGATTATGAAGAATTATCATAATTCATGAGCTGATCTGTAATCATATTCTTACCAAGTAACTCAAAGGGAAGTCCAGACCATACAATCTGTAAATATTTCCATACACGAATCAGCGGATTGGAGCCCTCCAAACTATACTCAGTTTTAGGAGGTAAGCGTTAATTGGGCTATTTTATTTTGACTATTGCAAGTTTTGTTTGAGAATTAATCAGTTTGATACTGATAGTATTCGTATGTTTCTGCGTTCCTTACATTTATTAGGATCCGTTGGGAATTATTTCGAAGTTTAGCAGGTACTGTTTTTACTGTTTGTATTGTATAATCACTTGTATGTTAAGATGCCACAGGTTGAGAATCAATCAATCAATCAAAGCATTTCTAAAGCACGCTACATACCTGTGAGGGTCTCAAGGTGCTGGGGGGGGGCGCTACTGATCAAAGAGCCAGGTCCTGAGAAGTCTTCTGAAGGCCAGCAGGTCCTGAGTCTGTCGTAGGCTGGTAGGGAGAGCGTTCCAGGTCTTGGCGGCGAGGTTGGAGAAGGATCTGCCGCCGGCGGTGGTTTTCTGGATACGAGGAACTGTGGTGAGGGCGAGGTTGGCTGAGCGGAGGCTTCGGTGGGGGTGTGGAAGCTGAGTCGGTTGTTGAGGTATGTGGGTCCGGTGTTGTGTAGTGCTTTGTGTGCGTGGATGAGGAATTTGAAGGTGATCCTCTTGTTGACGGGGAGCCAGTGCAGGCCTCTCAGGTGAGGTGTGATGTGGTTGCGTCGGGGGACGTTGAGGATCAGTCGTGCCGAGGCATTCTGGATTCGTTGTAGTCGTTTCAGGAGCTTGGTTGATGTTCCTGAGTAGAGGGCGTTCCCGTAGTCGAGTCTGCTGGTGATGAGGGCCTGGGTGACGGTTTTTCTCGTGTCGGGAGAGATCCATTTGAAGATCCTGCGGAGCATATGGAGAGTGTTGAAGCAGGACGCGGAGATGGCGTTGACTTGCCTGGTCATGGAGAGGGTGGAGTCGAGGATGACCCCCAGGTTGCGTGCGTGGTCTGTGGGTTCCGGGGCTGTGCCTCGCGATGTGGGCCACCAAGAGTCGTCCCAGGCTGATGGGGTGGGTCCGAGAATAAGGACCTCTGTCTTGTCTGAATTCAGCTTCAGTCTGCTGTCCTTCATCTAGTCGGCTACGGCCTTCATTCCTCTGTGGAGGTTGGTTTTGGCGGTGTGGGGGTCTCCGGTGAGGAATATGATCAGCTGGGTGTCGTCAGCGTAGGAGATTATGTTAAGGTTATGGTCCAGGCCAGTGCCTTCTCTTGAATTCCGGCGTCATGGAGGCGTGCTGATAGGGTGCGGTGGCAGACTGTGTCAAAGGCTGCTGATAGGTCCAGGCGGATGAGGGCGGCTGTTTCTCCTTTGCCCATCAGGATCCTGATGTCGTCAGTGGCGGCAATGAGGGCAGTCTCGGTGCTGTGGTTGCTGCGAAATCCGGATTGGGAAGGGTCCAGGATGTTGTTGTCTTCGAGGTAGCGGGTTAGCGGTTTGTTGACAATCTTCTCTGTCACTTTTGCCGGGAACTGGAGCAAGGAGATGGGCTGGAAGTTCTTGAGGTACTTGGGGTCTGCCTTGGGCTTCTTCAGAAGGGCGTTGATCTCGGCGTGCTTCCAGCTTTCCGGGAAGGTTACTGTCTCGAAGGAACCATTGATTGTTTTCCGGAGGTGGGGTGCGATGGTTGTGCTGGCTTTGTTGAAGACGTGGTGAGGTCAGGGGTCAGAAGGGGATCCGGAGTGGATGGAGTTCATGGTTTTGATGGTGTCTTTGTCGCTGACGTTGGACCAGGCGGTCAGGCGACTGGTGCGGGTGGTGGACGGGGGGGTGGTGGACTCGGTGGTGGGTGCAGAGGTGTCGGAGTTGAAGCTGTGGTGGATGTCGGTGATCTTGCGGTGAAAGAAGGTGGCCAGGGAGTCGCACAGCTCTTGTGACGGTGGGATGTCGTTGGTGTTGGAGCTGGGGTTGGAGAGTTCTTTCACGATGCTGAAGAGCTCTTTGGTGTTGTGAGCGTTGTTGTCTAATCGGTCCTTGAAGGCGGTCCTCTTGGCGGTCCTGATGAGTTGGTGGGGACTGCAGGTGGCGTTCTTGTGGGTTGTGTGGCTGTCTGGTGTTCGGTCGTGGAGCCATTTTTTCTACAGCTTCTGACAGGTGTGCTTGGAAATCCGGAGGTCTTCGGTGAACCAGGCTGCCTTCTTGTTGGTGTGGTTGGTTGTGGAGGTCTTGAGAGGGGCGAGGGTGTTTGCGCAGTCGTTGATCCAGTGTTTGAGGTTGGTTGCGGCGGTGTCTGGGTCGGTGGGTGGTCTCAGGGCGAGGGTGGTAGTCAGTTGGTCCTTGGTGACTTTGCCCCAGCAGCGGCGTGGCAGCTGTTGGGTGCGGTGGTGTGTGGTGGGTTTCCTGAAGGTGAAGTGGACGCATCTGTGGTTGGTCCAGTGGGGTTCGGTGGTGTGGTTGAAGGAGACGTGAGGGCTTGTGGAGAAGATGGGGTCCAGCTTGTGTCCAGCGGCGTGGGTGGGTGTCGTCATGAGCTGTTTGAGTCCGAAGTTGGCGAGGTTGTCGATCAGGGCAGTGGAGTTGGCGTTGTTGTTGTTCTCGAGGTGGAAGTTCAGGCCCCCGAGGAGGATGTAGTCCATGGAGGCGAGGGCGTGGGTGCTGACGAGGTCGGCGATGGTGTCCCTGAACTGTGTTTGTGGTCCGGGTGTTCTGTAGACGAGTGTCCCTCTGAGGGTGGTGTTGGGGTCGATGTGGATCTGGAAGTGCATGTGCTCGGCGGTGGTGAGGGTGTCGTTGGTGATGATCGAGACTCTGAGGGTGTCCTTGTGGATGATGGCGATTTCCCCTCCCACTCCGTTGGTGCGGTCTCTGCGGGAGATCTTGTAGCCCTGTGGGATGGCTATGGCGATGTCTGGTGCTGAGGTGGCGTCAGCCAAGTCTCCGTCAGAAAGGCGACGTCGGGGGCAGTGGAGTCTAGGATGTCCCAGAGTTCGATGGCGTGTTTGCGAGCGGAGCGAGTGTTGAGGAGGATGCAGCGGAGGTGGTTGGGTTCTCTGGTTGGTGGTTTGGTGGGCTTGATGCTGGTGAATCTGCAGTTCCGGCAGGCGAAGGGCCCTTGGGTGCGCTTCGGGGTAGCCCGGTAGCAGGGGTGGTTTCGTCCGGTGTTGAGTGCGTGGAGGGTGCTGGAGTCGTAGTGCAGTCTGACGTTGCAGGGGGTGCGGGGTCCAGGGGTCCTGGCGCTGGGCGTGGTCCAAGCGCGGACGGGCGCAGACGGGCTTGCCTTTGGCGCGCCCGCTGCACTGCGCGGCCTCCATAAGAGGCGAAGTGGGAGGGACGAGCAGCTGGGAGGCGGGAGCGGGGCGGCCAATGGGCGAGGCACGGGACAGCAGGAGGCAAAAGTGGGCTGGGTCATGGGGGGGGCAGAGGCGGGAAGCAGTGGGCGGGGGGGCACAGAGGGCAGGGCACAAAGGAACGCTTAAGGCACAGTGAATAGCCTGAAAATAGACACAGTGAACAGCCTGAAAATAGAAAACAACGCACAAAAAAAAGGAAGGTACAGTGGGGGAGAAACAGAAGGTTAGCGATACAGCAGTCACACGGGGCACACCAGCGACGAACCCTCGGCGGCAACGGTGAAGTGGGGCAGTGTCTCAGGAGGAGCCGTGCGGCATGGGGAGTGACCTGAGGTCAGGTCACACTCACCTTCGCCGCGCGGCGAATATCAAAGATAGGAGGCACTATCTTAAATTCAAGATATTGGGGAGTTGTCCAATTTAGGTGGCTGCGTTACCATCGCATATTGGGATACGTTCGGGGAGCACAAAGGAATCTTAAACACATGGTGAAAACATTGTGGAAAATAATGCTATGAACTTAGTAGCTTGGAGCAATCGTGAATGAATAATTATACTAATTATTTTGTGAGCCTCCAGAAAGTAAAGACTGAACGATGATGGTTTAGGTTGTCACACAAATAGTCATATACATTTCGGAATTGTCTTTGCACTGGGTGCCATAAGTCACGTATATGGAAAAGAAAGAAAAAATATGTACTTTGTATATATTACAACAAAGGCATTTTTGGTATATTTTAGCCCAGAGGAGGTCGCAAGGAGGATGAAACACGTTGGTGTATGGCTAAAAGAGAATGAAAGAACATGACATAAAGAGGAACAAGAATTCCAGACTCTTTCTTTTATATAAATTATTTCTAACTATAGTTTTGATTATTTTGCCGTGTGCCTTGAAATTGGTAAAACCATTTACTGTGAGTGACATACTAGGTCCTATTTCCCCCAAAAAATGTATTACTCACAACCATCTGATTACATCTGATAGGCTGGGGACAATCATTTATTTTCTGGTTATTTTCTAAACATTTTTGACTAGTCAATGAACAACTCCTTTTCTAGGCCTGTTGACGCACGTGACCGTGACAACAGACTTTTATCATTTAGGTCGGTTCTTTTATTAGATTATACTTAGCAGAGATTATTCGTCTTCATCGTATCACATGGTGATCAGCATTCTATCTCTTCTTGTTCTTCACAAGGTTAATCCCTCTACCAATCTTCACTTTTTCATGTTTGGGAAGTCACATAGCGTTCATCTTGAGGAAATTTCCTCTTCTCCTGTTATACTGCACTCTCAATGAATGCGCGCACTTTGGACCATACATTTTTATCTGGAGGTTCTATTATTTGGTTCCCTGTGATTGCTTTAGTCGAGTAATAAATCACTACGGTGAGAACTGTACAAAGATTTGTGCTACCACTACGTTCGTATTTACGAAATATTTATTTATCTGCATATATGAATACAGCCTTGAAGAAGTCACTTGTGTGACGAAACACTTGTCGGCTGTATCTTGGACCACAATACAAATATTTACAACAAATCTGTGACACCTGTCTTCTGATGTTGGGAATTTTTTGAGAATAGTGTGCATGGCAATAATAATATCGATTTATGAACATTGAGTGCTTTAGTACACACTTTTCTAATTGGTTTGTGGCTTGAAGTGTGGTTGCACACATTGCTGCCTTTGGATCCAGATTGCAAGGTTTGTGCATCTTGACAGATTGCCTAGCCCAAGTCATCACTCCAAACTAAGTGATGGATCCTGATATCACTCTGTCTCAAATCACAGATGTAGTCCCCAAGCTACAAGAGGATGTCAGTTCAGTGTGATCAGAGAATAAAACTTTGCACCATTAATTGATGCAGATTAAACAATAAATAGTCCTAATGAAACATGAAACACAGAGCCCAGTCAGATAAAGTTACAGACAGAATCAAAGACTGCAAAACCTTGGGCTTTACCACATCATATTTTTGCATCTGTCGAATTCTTTTAGGCATAAAATGTTCTATTATGTTATACTATGTTATGCTATGTTATGTTATGTTTTGTTATGTTACACTGTGTTTTGCTATGCTATGTTATGCTATGGTATGTTATAAAGATTTGTAGAGTGCACTATCATCTGCGAGGGTTTCCTGACATTCAGAAGTGTGTGAGCCTAGCGGAACCTGGCAACAAGTGGGACTACTCAAAAGGGCAGGTCTTCTGCGGAAATCAAGAATTGAGGAGGAAGCTCTTATGTGTAGTGGCAGGTCATTCTCCGCTTTAGGAGTGATGCAAGAGAAGGCTTGTCCATTAATTCTGGCTTCTATATTCGTAAGGTGTGTGCAAGTCGGAGTCCTATTAGCAGAGGTGTCCAGAAAGTCTGTGAAAGCAGACACAATTGTTGACATATGCTCAGTCAGTGTTCTGTAGTGCTTTGAAAGTGTGTATGGCGTGGAAGGTTGAGAGTGATTCTGGTCATGAGTTCTGAATGGTATGCAGCCTTCTGGTTGATTCCAACATAGAGGGTGTCCCCGTAGTCCAGATTGCTTGTGACCAGGGCATGCATGCTATTTCTTTGGGTGCTGATTGGGAGCTATTTGAAAATCTTCTCCAGCATGTTCAGAGTATGGAAATATGAAGAGGCCATAGCATTGACATGTGCGGTCATGTTGAGTTTTCTTTTTATGACGATCAGGAGGATCTTGGCAGGTGAGGTGCAGTTGGGTATCAGGAGTAGCTCTGTTGGCCACCAGTTGGTGTCCCATGGTGAAGTGTACTTTAAAGCGAACACGATCTCTGTCTGTTGGTGTTCATCTTAAGGAAGTTGGTCTGCATCCAGTGGTTATTTAAGCCATGCAGACATTGGTCTTGATCTGAGCACTATGAGTCTAGTCTGTGAGGGAGAAAATGAGTTGTGTGTCATCAGGGTAGGAGAGACTGTTGATGTCATGAGAGTGGATAATGCTGGCTAGGTGGATCATGTATGTGTTGAAGAGGGTTGGGTTTAGGAAGGATGCTTGTGGAACTCCACAGATGAGGTCACAGACACCTGAGGTGCTAGGCTGACTAGCTGGGCCCTTCTAGTAAAACAATAGCAGATCCATTGGAGTGCATGTCCGTGGATTACAATGTTGTGTATAAATTGGCTGTGGATATTGTGGGAGATCATGTCAAACAATCGGTGAGGTACAAGAAGATTTATGGAGTCATTCATATGTCATCCTTGGCAATGAGAAGGGCAGGTTCTGTGCTGAGGCCGGGTCTGAAAATGAGTGGGTGCTGTTGAGTAGTTGGTGGTCATTGAGGTATTCAGTATGGCATCTGTTGTGGATTTTCTCTAAGATGTTGACTAGCAATGGTAGCAGATCGGTTTGTTGTTGGTGAGCGTTGAAGGGTCAGTAGATTTTTCTTTAGCAATGAGAGGATGGTTGTGTGTTTTTAAGCATCTATGAAAGGGATTAGATTAGGTGGAGGCATTCCGAATGGAAGTGAGCATGGTGCTGATGGGGTGCAGTCCTCTGGAGTAGATGTGGTGGGATCAAGGGTCTGATGGGTCCCCTAAGTGAACGGACTACATGGTGGTGGTGGTTTCTTCTGAGCCATGTGGTTAGTTTTGGTTTTTTGGTTTATTGGTTCTTTGAATAAGATCAGGAAGCATTTGGTGAGGTCTGTTGTGCCCAGTTATGGGTTGAAGTTGCTTTTCGTGGCTGTGATTTTCCTGTTGAAGAATTCAGAGAGATTGTTGCAGTGAGTGAATGAGTTGTAGGCAGTAACTGGTGAGATGAAATACTTCACAATTGAAAACAATTCCTTGCTTCTGTAAGTCCTGGCTTCGATGCTGTTTGCCAGAAAAGCACATTTGGTGGTCCATATCATTTGATGGTAGCATCTCACAGTGCATTTGAATGTACTATTTCCTGTGTTGTCCTGGCTCATTCTACCATTATGCTCCAGTTGTTTGCAGTGGCATTTCATCAGTCTGGGTTCAACCATGTACAAACTGGTCTGGGGTCTAAAAATTGTGCTTTGTTTGGGGGAGGGAGGGAGTAGCCGCCGGAGGTGATCCAATTGTTGAAATTCTTTATGGCTTTGGGGAGGCTGTTGCTGTGTTTGGGTCAGAGGGTGTTGAGAGCATTGTTCCAGTTCTAGTGAGTGATGCTGTTACAGTTTTGGTGAGCTGGTATGGTGGTGGTGCCTGTGCATTGGACTGTGACAGGGATTCTGAACTTGATGAGGGTGTGGTCTCCCTGGTGACTGCTGTGGGCTCATCAGGTCTAATATGGTTGAAAGTGATGAAAATAAGGGCCTAGAGGTATCAATTGACTTGGGTAGTTCCCTTAACTCATTGGGTAGTGCATATGCTTCCAAGGTCTCCAATGCTTTTGAGTTGGGATCAGCATGGCCCTCCAGATGGACGTTTAAGTCTTTGAGTAGGATCCAATTGCAAGCATCAAGGCGAGTGGTGCGACAAAGCCCTTGATAGTGTTGGTAAAGTTGGTACACAGTCCCAGTGTTCTGTAGATGAGAGCGAAGGGTGAAGTAGGTGGTAATATGGATTTTGAACAACATGTTTTCAATTAGGGAAGATGGGGGTGTCCATGGAGGTGGTGCAGCTGATGGTGTTCATGTGGATGATGGAAATTACACCTCAAGGCCTGTAAAGTCTGTCTTGCTTGGTGATCTTGTAGTCAGGCGGATGGCGGTGATGATTTTAGATGCAGCAGTCGGCCAGGTTCTGTGAAGAAAAGTAGTTCTGTAGCATTGTCGCAGAGCAGGTTCCAGACCTCTGTGGTGTGCTTGGAGAGTGAGTGGATGTTGAGGAGTATGCGTGCAAGATCTTTGTGGGTGGTTTTAGGTCTGTGTGAATGTGAGTGAATGGGATAGTGGGTGCTACAGGTGCTGTGAGTGTTGGGTTGGGTAGTGCATGAAAACTTGCAGGAAGAGCAGAAGAATCATCCTGTGCTGTTGTGTGGTATGTTGAGGCAGCAGTGTGTGGAGTGGCAGCTGGGTTTGAGGGCATGGACGGTCACTACAAGGTAGTGATGGGAGGGAGAGGACCAGGGTTCAGAGCACTGGGTGCAGTCCAGAAGCAGATGAGCACAGAAGGGCTTACCTTTGGTGCACTAGTGGCATGTTTTCCCACTGCTGCTGTCATTAAATATGTCACAGGAGAGGGAAGAAGTGTTGTTGTAGAAAATTGGGTTTTTGTCTGAGAAAGGTGTGAACCATTCTCGAGCAACAAGCACAATTCCTGTTAGGGTGAACAACAAAAAGTCACTTTATAAACCTGTGCTTAACCCTCTGGTAGCTTGGCACAAAAGCAGTGAGGCTTAACTAAGTGGCAATGGAAACAAAATGTATGCACCACTTAAACAGAAATAAACTAAAAACACCACTCAAAAACAATTCCTACACCAATTTAGAAAAATATTGTAAAATGTAATACAATATTTGACACTGCAATGACAAAAATCCTATCAACAGAACTTGGGTTATGTATTTTTAAACGTTTTGGTTAAACCTAGAACCTAAAATATCAAAATGGCAACCTCAGACATCTAGCTGCATGTGACGGGGGCAAAGTCAAAAGTTATGTCTGACCGCAGTGGAGCGTGGTTTGGGCACACTAGGTAGACTGGACTGCACTTATCTTCCAGCTTAGCTTTTGAAGGAAAATGTCTGAGGAGGAGGCGTCATAGGCGGGGAGACGCTAGACAAAGTCACAGTAAAGATTTCTATGTTCGTACTTAGTCTCTTTATTAGAAGTAAAAAATCTCAACCGGAATGAAACTGCAGACTATAGCTGGCGAGGGCTCCACAAGGCCAGATACCTCTTCTGCCACGAGCCGCTGAATAGGATTTGTTGCTGCAGAGAATAACATAGCAGGAGCTCCAGTGAAGTCAGGCCGACCAGTGATGCACCTATGGCCGATTGGGGCATGCTAATACCTTTGAGATGCATAGAAGCACTTTGTTGGAAAAAAGAAAGGACAGTGCGGGGGTAGTGTTACTCTTTAAAAATCCCTGCCTGGTAGCCCTAATGTTTTAGTCCGAGCGCCAGCCGGTATAATTAAAAATGGGAAAAGTTTGGAAGTCCTGGGCTCTAGTTACTCCTACTTCCTCTTAAAATGTTTCTGCCACTTATGTTCCAAAATGTTTGTGACTTTTGTCAGGGCCAATTATACTACTGCAATCCACAGCAATTCCATAATGCTTGCACAACTGATGAACTGGTGAATTTACCATATGTGCAAACATTACACCTAAACGACCTACATGGTGTTTGCAAATGGGTTTATATATAAAGGCACTTAACAGTACTTTATGGGTACTCTATGAGGCGTAGGGGATGCCAGCTGCGAGAGCTCTAGCGCTCTGTACAGCCAGAGGGACGCCTACTTAAAGCTCCCTGGGGAGCGCAGCGGTTTCGCGCAGCGGTCGTGCCTCTCCCTGTGCCTGAGTCGTGCCAGAGTCCTGCCCGTCTGCGCCCGTCAGCGTCCCGGAGGCGTCCGAGGTGACGGGCCGGACTGGGATTTGGTAGCACGCTCCGTCGATTGTGTTGATTAACATGCTGCACTACTCGGGTCAGGAGCTTCGCTCGTGGCAACAGACTAGTGGCTCCTGTCGCACGGTATTCCCTGCGCGTCACAAGGGTAAGAGTCGCTGCCCGGAGTGTGGTTGGCGCCCGCAGAAACATCTGGCCTGCGTGCCGCGGAAGGAGGCAGTTAGTGTCAAACACCTGTGCCTGCTGCTTAATACTAGATCTCTCGGTCGTCATGCACTGGACATTTATGATCTGCTGGACAAAGAAAAACCGCTGTTTTTGATGCTCACTGAGACTTGGCTCGGCGAGTCCTCAAACCCAGATATTGCCGCAGCTATCCCTCCGAATTATAACATCTTCAGGCAGGATAGACTGAAGGGCCGCGGAGGCGGGGTGGCATTGATAGTAAATAAAATTGCCACTTGCACCATCATTCCCTCGGACGCGATTAAGGGTTGCGAATCCCTCGCCTTTTCTATCGTTTTATCACCGCACCAATCTATGAAAGGTCTTCTCGTGTATCGCCCCCCAGGGCCCACTGGCACTTTCTTTGAAGAGTTCCAGTCGGCAATCTCGTCCTTGCTACTTACGGCGGAGCATTGTATAGTCGCTGGTGACTTTAATGTCCACATGGACGACGAAATGGATGTCGACTCTATAAAAATGTTGGATGTTACAGCCCCTCTTGGCCTGGTGCCCTATCATGATGGACCGACCCATGAGAAGGGACATACCCTGGATCTGACTTTCTCTACGACCCCCATAGAGATCCATGCACCTATCCAGGTGCTATGGTCAGATCACAGGCTGATTAAATTCTATATTCTGGAGGTCAGGAAACCTCCCTGTGCCCCTCGGCAGGTTTCCCAGGGATTCAGGGCACTCCATCGGGTCACCCCGGAATTACTGGCACAGGCATGTGCGGCCCATCCCTGTATTCTGACAGGGGATCTAGACGGGGATGTAGAGCGGTTGCAGGCATGGCTCCTGGAGAGGCTTGATGATCTTGCTCCTGTGAGGCCCCCTCGCAAGTTAGATAAACGTGCCTCTGCCCCTTGGTTCACCGAAGCGCTGGTGGCTTCACGTCGACAATGCAAGGTAGCGGAGAGAGTATGGCGCGCGAAATATGACCCGACGGCTAAACTTGCTTACAGGTCTTTAGTGAAAGCTTATCATCGAGATATCCTCTCTGAGAAGAAGGGATATTTCGCGAGGAAAATCGAAGCTGCCTCTAACTCTTGTAAGGAGCTTTTTGCCATTGTGCGGGAGTTTACGACTTCACGCGCTGCATCGACTCAGACTCCCCCCCTTGAGCCTTGGGTCAGCGCAATTGCTGACTTCTTTACTTCTAAGATCCGACTGATCCAGGACTCTTTCCCTGTGCAGGAGCCCGAGGTGCCCTGCCTGGCGGAGAATGTCTCAGCTATCCCGTCTAGTGCAGGTCCGGTTCTGGCAGTTTTTCCTCCTCTCTCTACGGCCTCTTCGTTGGATTTGATGGCCTGTCTAAAATCAGGTTCCCCGCGGGATGCCTGTCCCGCCAAGTTTATGGCGAAAATGGCAGCAGCCATTAATCCATATGTTAACCCCCTGCTGAACTGCTCTCTTGCACAGGGTGTGGTTCCTCAGTCATGGAAGCAGGCGATGATTATTCCCCTGCTCAAAAAGCCCGGATTGGACGTGGAGGTGTTGGCGAATTACAGGCCTATCTCGTTTTTGCCTGCTTTCGCTAAGATTATTGAAGAACATGTGCATAAGGTGCTCGCCGATTATCTGGAGTCCCATGATTTACTGCACCCCACTCAGTCTGGATTCCGCTCCAATCTCAGCACCGAAACAGCACTCCTGGAAGTTTCGGAGGCTATTAAGGAGGTGCTGGATTCAGGTGGCAGGGCGATGCTGGTGATGTTAGATCTGTCGGCGGCCTTCGACACCGTCCCCCACGAGGGTCTCCTCGTAAGACTCTCTGAGATCGGTCTGAGGGGGACGGTGTTCAACTGGTTTCGTTCGTTCCTGGCGAACCGTCGACAAACGGTCTGGGCCTCTGCTTGCTCCGCCGAGATGTCGCCATTGGGTGTCGGAGTCCCTCAGGGCTCAGTCTTGAGCCCGACTCTATTTAACATCTTCATGACCCCTCTGGCGGCTCTGGCGGAGTCTTTCGGGGCTGATGACACCCAGCTCCTCTTCACCTGTGAGAGTGGTGCGGACTTCGATGGAGGGAAGATCCGGGGTTGCCTTGAGGCTGTTTTTCAGTGGTTCCAACATAAAAGCCTCAAGTGCAACTCGGACAAATCCGAGGTCCTCTTCTTCGGGTGCAGTTCAGATCCGGACTGGAAGGTGTGGTGGCCAGAGAACATGTTTCCACCAGCAAGTTCGTCCCAGGTGGCTAAAAACCTAGGGATTAAAATTGACAACGGCCTAACACTGCGCTCTCAGATAATCGGCCTCACTGGCACTTGTTTTGGCCTGCTCCGGATGCTGCGTAAGTTTCTCCCTTTACTATCGGAGGAGCACAGGAAGATTACAGTGCAGGCGATAATTGGCTCGAGAATTGACTACTCGAACATTCTTTATCTCGGCCTGCCAGAATATCTTCTTCAACGGTTGCAGGTGGTCCAGAACTCGGCAGCACGGGCAATTTTTGGACTATCTCGCCGTGCCAGAGCCTCGGGCCTCCTGCAGGCACTGCACTGGCTTCCCGTCCGGAAGCGGATTATCTTTAAGACCTTGACTTTGGCGCATAAAGCTTTGCATGCCTCCGGAGCGAAATACCTTCAAAAAAGGTTGGCTTTTTACCATCTAGCCAGGCCCTTGAGCTCAGGATCCTTGTTCCTTGCCGCAGTCCCTCGGGTCAAAAGGGCGCGTATTGGAGGCCACTCTTTTAGATTGCTGGCTCCCCAGCTATGGAATGCGCTGCCAGTGGCCTTGCGCAGTACTTCAAACCTGCTGGCCTTCAGGAAGGGGCTCAAAACTTGGCTTTTTACTTCTTAGCTGCTTCTTTGGGTTTTTTTTTTTTTTTCTCTTCTTTCTGGATTCTTTGTTTTTCTGTTGTCTTTTCTTGTTATGTTATGAGATAGGTGTGCAAACCAAAGCGCCGGGACACTCTCTGAGTAGCCGTGCGCTATACAAAACCAAGTATAACATAACATAACATAACATAACTTGGAGGAGAGGGGTACCTGTTGTCACATAGACCCCATGGTCTCTGCCTAGCCTGCTCGCCTAAGATACCTCAATGTGTGCCTGCTCCTCCATCTGCAGGCTTGGACAGAGGTCACTACCCTAATATTTTTCCAACAAAGTGCCCTTGTGCATCTCACAGGTTGTGACACACCCCATTCTGCAATGGACTGGAAAGGTACTTCATTATGAAGTATGCCACCAAGAAGTACCACTGGTGGGTGAGAATACTTTAAAGCAAAGAGATTTGTTTCCCCTTAGATTAATAGGAGGGTTCTTAGATTGATCCAATCGAGTCGGGCTCTTTAGTTTGTTTAAAGTTCTGTGTAGCTCAGAACAGGAGGTCAGCTAACTAGGCCTTCAGTCACTTTGGTAGTCCTGGGTTCAAGCATCAAGGCAGTCCTCCAGCAGCAGCGCAGTCCTATGAGGGTTCAAGGCAGGTGTCCAGCAGCAGGGCAGTCCTCTGAAGTACAAAGCAGGCCTCGAGGTGCAGGGCAGTACTCTGAACTGCAGAGCAGGTTTCCTGAGTGTCCTCCGCAGGTCCAGGAATGAACTGAAGAGTGGGTTTAACAGCCCTATTTGTTAGCCTTGTGCTAGCTGTGATGTGGAAGAAACTTCTTTTTCCCCCACAGATGGTCCTAGAATATCTTTCCCCCTGCTTAGGATTCAAGTGGTCTGGGGTGACAACAATCTAGTGTGAAGTTATTTGTGAGTGTGTTGATACAGCTTTTTTGAAATTTAAGTAGGGGAAGAAACTGTTTCACCCCACACATCCTGACAGGATGGTCCATAGTACCAAGACTTGGTTAGCTTCCAACTGTTCACATGCATATGACCCAGGACACAGGCGGCAGACACCAACTGAATAGGACAAGAACATTTCAACCTTTAAAAAAGTTGAAGTTTCAGAGCTGTGCCTTAAAATATGACTTTATCTTTAAAGAGTATTTTAAATGACAATTCTTTAGAGACCAAACATGATGTTTCCACTTGCTCCCAACCAAAAGTTATCAATTATTAAATGGAATAAGGTAACCCAATTTCAGCCCTTGGAAGAGGTAGGCTTCACAGTAGTGAAAAACAAATTTAAGAGTTTTCAATTACGAGGATATGTAAAACATAAAAAGGACATGTACAACTTATTACATGTACTACATCCTGCCCTTTGAACTGTTTATGGTATCCCTTAGGGGTGACAGATATATATATTAACAAGCATTTGCAATGTAATAGGTCTCGTATTACTGAAAGTTTGACCTATTGGCGTTGCAAATAATAATGCAACCCAATAGCTTAAACGTTCACTATGGTGAGACCTATTGCATTGCAAATGCTTGTTTTTTTGTTTCTGGCACTTCTCTTCACAGAGTTTCATCCCACTTGATTCCCCAACACACCTGTCATTCCATTTACATCATGTTTCTCCCCTGCCTCTCTTACTCTGTACACATATTTGCTGCATGCTGTACACGAGAGTGAATGTGCCTTTGTTCCTCATACCCTCTGAGGAGGCTTATACCAGGAAGGTCAGATGTGTCCCTGAAAGGGAGCATTTGCATGAGAACCTTCAAATGCTCTGCACGGCCAGGATTCCACAGGATGCATTATTAGTTACACATGGACTTTTGACTACTCCTTTTGTAGTGGGAGCACAGTTTTTCAGATTTTGCATAGACAGGTGCAGACAATCGTTAATTTGCATCAACCTTTGCCTCTCCTCTAGTCCCGCCTTACTATTTTGAATCTCCACCGTTTAGTACTCCAACTGTATGTCCCATATAAAACCCAATCTCGACTGGAATATATCTGCCATTTAGAGGCTAACTTGAAGTTTAAACGGAAGGAAGACTGTAATGGGAGGTGGGGGGGGGGGGCTCGACCAGTGGCTCATTTATAACAGACACACACAAAAGTGTTTACTAATAAGTTGTCACAAATGCATATTGGACTACATTATTTGAAGATGGTGCACAGCTATAACCATTGCCCAATTTAAACTTTCATCTGAGCAGAAAAATTACCATCAATTCTTACCTGCCCATTTTTGGCCCAACATTTTGCTTCTTGAATTAAAACAATCTTTTTCTAAAGAGGAAAGTATATGCTTACTGTATTTGGTCAATTAAATTTTGCTGAAGGGAGTCTTGAAGAAGGGAGGATTTGGCACCTGAACAGCATCAGGTCTGACAAAGAACCAGGGTTAATGGGGTAATGCTGCCTGGAGACAACACTGCTTTGTTGAAAGAGCTTAAGACTGTGGTTAGCAAAGTAGAGGACATTGATAGAGGTCTGCAGCTCACTGGCCCCATTTCCAATGATAGTGTCTCTCATCGCTGGAGGAAATTCTCTGCACCCTTATGGTGGGAGGACGTCCGTTTCCTATAGACACTGAAATATATTCAGTGCAGAGTTGTTTTTTCATTTCTGGAATACAATCTGGCCCTGTTTAAATATCATATGACCATATACTACAGAAAGGAAAAAGAATCCGGTTGCAGTAACTTCAACTCTCGTCTTCAATTAACTCACTAGCTTGTAAAAACGTACTTTATCTTGGGTCGGTTCAGAGACGCTGTGTTAGCATGCCATAATACAAGTTGGTGGTAACAGGTTATGCAAAGCAACAAGAGCCGTATGTGCTTGACTCTTAATCGGAGCACACGGTAAAAAGCATTGGCAAAACAAACAAGTCTCACCTTTGAAAGGCGATGACTAACATTGCCAATGTTGGACAGAATCCGCAAAAATAAAACAAAAGCCATAATGGACAGCCATAGGATAATTTTGTATATGCATCCTCGTGTATGTGATGCTGCAGCATCCATTTTTTCTTACCTTTATTTTACTATGTCGAAATGGCTGGCATCAATGTTGGTATAGTAAATTTAAAAAAAAGGGTATGGAAGACCATTACAGAGAGGGGAGCACCCCAGTACAAACTGCAGCTGGCAGTACCTTAAAAAAAAAAAAAACATGTATGTATGTATGTATGTATGAACAAGTCTGGAAAAAAGGGGAGCAAAAGTGAGAGAAGGGCCAATATCACAGGGAGAAACAATGAACGGAAGCAGGTAATGAGCAAGTGGGGAGGGTAAAGTTTTTTTTTTTAAAAAGACCAACAAATTTACGCAGAGAAGCACAGGAGGGCGAGGGAAGCAACAGACAAGTTTAGCGACGCGGTGTATGGAGAGGGGAAAGGAGTAGAAGAAGAAAAAGTTGCTGGGTTCCATTAGAAGCTTTGATAGAAAATCCCGAAAAGGATCTACACTAGAAAGGGTCCTTATTTGGCTATTTTAACAAATATTAATAATGTTATCTGCCTGATTACGATCTTGGCAGATGGGATACTCTGTCACAAACGTGAGGGATATACAGTACCCAATACTGCGAGTTCCATTATATCCTCCGGAACTTGTAATACGGAGGACAGCATATCCGTCACGTGTGTATCCCATCTGCCAAGATTGTAATCAGGTCCTTAGTGTACGTTAAAACATAATAAAATATTCCAGGGCCCTCCCTTACTGAAATAAAAAAAAAAGTAAATTAATATAGTAACCATAAGGACATATTCAAAAGTCTATCAATATGAGGAAAATCTTAAAGATGGGGAACCTCCGATCACCAATAGGTTATTTAATTTTTCAATGTGTTTTTACCACAGATTGGCAAGTTGATTTCGCTCCTGAACCTTGGAATAAACTGTGGTTAGTTTTTGCTGTTTTATATTTTATTTTAGATTCACCCAGGAGGCAAAACAATTTTTCATGTATGGGGGTGAGGTGAGGGCAGTGGGGGAGGGGGACAGAAGTAAAAAGGTAAGGCTGAATACATAATGTCACTCATTTAAAGACAGTTTTCCAAATCTTTTTATTAGCTTCTTTTATAAGCCCCTTGCACTGCCCCTACATTACCTTTTCCCATGTTAAAAGTGACGCACCAGCAACGCAAGAGGCTTGTAAATAAGCCCCCAGGTACGGACAACTGCCGCAGCCTAGTTGTTATCCTGATAAAAAACAGGCAGCTGAAGCACTGTCTTTGAGAATGTTTGCAGTTGTATCCTGAAAAAATGCCGAAAAATGGCTTGTGGTAACTTAAGTTACGCACACGTATTCAAGATTCCGTTAAATGTGATAGCTAATGTGTTTTTTACTGCTTGCAATAGAATGACGGGGGTACCTACAATTGAAAGTGGAAGATTAGGTGGTTGTTGTCTAGTTTTTCATTGCTTAGGCTAGCCCAGTTGCTCTGCCTCCATTTTTGATCAATAATAAGAGGCTGTTTACAGTAGCAGTACTGAAACTGGTTGTCAGGTTATTTATCTGCAGATTTGTGATGCATTAGGCAACTAAATTCGACCAGATATTAACATACAGGCGATGGCATACCATAACAGACTTTTCTGCTGCTTATTTACACATTTTCTGTGAG
Source organism: Lissotriton helveticus (assembly GCF_964261635.1). Lineage (NCBI taxonomy): Eukaryota > Metazoa > Chordata > Amphibia > Caudata > Salamandridae > Lissotriton > Lissotriton helveticus. Next base: position 2,050,584,232 of record NC_136061.1, read on the forward strand.
TATTTCTTACAATATTTACTAGCAGGAGTTTACTGCTATTCTACAGCAACATGGTGTATGTTAATGCAGACCCCTCCAGAGAGTTACACAGATGAGGCCATGTAATAGTCTTCGCGCATCTTCTTTTTTACAGTGTAACGATTGCTGTCGAGTGGGCCTTTTACCTCAGACCTTTAAGCAGCAGGCCCAAAGCCCCTGAAACCTAGCAACCTCTGCCTCCCAGCCTGACGCGACCCTGTAGCTAAATCATGGTTCTGTACCAGCAACCTAGATTTACCCAGTGGCCACCAGCAACTTGGACTCATCCCAAACCCTGGCCCATGCCAAAGGTGACAACAAGGCGCTAGAGAAATGGGGGCAGGTCGCAGGGATACAGCAGTACAGGTGTCAATAAAAAAACATGAACGTCATTTGAAGCTATTTTCATTGAATCCCCTCAAATGAAGAAACAGAGGTGTCAGATTGTTGTTGTTGATTGCAGTAAAAAGGAATGAGCGCTGGTGTTCCGCCCACAGAATGCATACTCCTGAAGAGGAGAGCTGCCGGAGCAAAGCGTGCGTTGCGCGCAAACAGCTTCTGCCATGCTCACCACTGCTCGCTCACGAGGCAATATTCCATAGGACTGAACTTTTGAAGAAAGTTGTGACTTGCACCCACCATTAGCCATTTGCAGGCTACAATTGTTTATAGACATACATGATAGCCAATCCAAAATGTGGGAGGAGTCAGACTGCCACAGAGTACCTACAACAGATTGCCTGACAGTGCAAGCGCTGCATGAGCTCGATCTAAAAAGGTGGGGTTAAGGCAGCAGAAAAGGGTTATTTTGCTAGGTCAAAATTACATTTTAACACTGCACACATGCAAACAGAACAATTGATGAGCAGAATGCTGAACAATGTCAAACATTCCTTCCCAGTACAGAGATCTAAGCCTAAATCCATCATTTTTTGCACATCATGCCATTCTAGTCTAGACCCAGCTATCATCCTTGAGCCTGCTTCCCATGGGAGCTGGCCAGAAATGTGTTCCAGGCACACCGTGGCACTGGATTCAAAGTAGCCTGGCTGATGAGGGGTGATACCCCAAAACCGGTCCCAGGATAATTGTCTCTGGTCCAGGGAGGACCTGGCTTGGCAGTTGGGGCAGGACTGTTTCGATGAGTAGCAGGGTTAAGACTGATTTGAATATGGCTTGGTCTAAACTGGGGTTGCATGGTGAGCAAAAAAAACAATGGTGGCTCCTCCGCAATGAAGGAATGTCAACCCCACTGGCTGAAACTAAAATTATATTTTATCATCGTTTTTTTCAGCATATGCTCGTAGAGGAGTTGCCGTGTTGTGAATTGGCAGCGATCAAGGTTTGCCTTTAGCTGAAGCCATCTTGGTTCCGGAAGCCATCTTGTCTGCCATGTGCTCACCATGTGCTCTGCCCTTCTTTTCTATTGTTTACCTTTGTGCTCTGCTTATGGACTGACTATATTTAGACTTTGCTACTCTGCACTTGCGCAGAAGACAGTGTAATTGTTCTTACACATGTTTTAGTCTGTAACTGTCAGGATATTTTTTACCGGAATTAGCAAATTGCTAAGCTTCTCCCTACTGTTGACTGTGCCTTTCTGTATGAACTTTTATGTATGTAAACCTTCTTCTGTGTGCTTGTACTGCCTTCTTTTGAGCCCCTGTGTGGGTATAAAAGGTCCATGTTCCTTCTATTCAGTGTGCTACTTCATACACTACCGAAGGGTGTTGTGTGAATGCAGTTCCACCTCATGAGGTTTAATAAAATCCTTTGTTTCATATTCCAGTTTCTGTGCCAAATTATATTCTATTGGTCTAAGGACTTGTGCAGAGAAGGGCGAACCCCTAGCACTGGTAGGCCTAGCTGAGGCCCACCACAACAGCCGGACCATGGGAGGGTTGGAGGAACAAAGTGTTGTGTGCACTTCTAAGTGCAGATGTCTGTTTGGCCTGTCATTTTAGGCTGGCCAAACAGACATGCGCAGTTAGGGTTCTCCAACCCAGCTGTATTGCATGACAGGTTGGAAAAACAGCACAGACTCCCTGTGCCTGAGCAAGTAATAAACCAGCCCTCTCAGGCCAATTTCCATGCGGCTATCACAGCATGTGAGAAGCGCAGAGATTGCACAGTTATCTCTGATGCTGTCCCAGTGAGTGCTGGACCAGGAAGTAGCACAACACAGAGGCGCATGGTGGCCGACAGCTTCAGGTAAGTAATTTTTGTATTACATGCACCCACCCTCCTCCAGCACTACCCCACATCGCCTTTTTTTGTTTCTGTCAGCTTCTGCTGAAAATTAATATGCACTTAACCTCATAGAAGCTATGGAACGTCCAGCTCCAGTGCTGGACGTTCCATAGTGCAGGTGAGGTTCGAACGTTCAACGGCCGACGGCAGCACTACGGAGGTAGTGGTGCCGTCGGCCACTGAACGTGCGCAGCAATTAAGGGGTTAACCCAGTTCTCTGGAGTGGAGGTGAATGTTTGATTTGTTCCGCATTCTGTCCATCATTTGTGTGTCTTGCTTTCTCACACTTTTCAAAGGCTGCAATGGCAGGCCTGGGAATTATTGTAAAGGGTTAATTAAGTGAGTGGCACAATAAGGTTTGCAGGCACACTAGTTGCCTTTAATATACAGGCAGTGAGCTTATGTTGTTCCACTTTACTAGGGACACATAAGTAATTTATATGCGCCAATCGGATGTAAGACAATTTTATCATGTTTAAAGGAGAGTGCACAAGTTTAGCACTGGTTAACAGTGGTAAAATGCACAGAGTCATAATGCCAACAATGACTACATTCATAAAACAGAAGGGGTGAAGGCAAAAAGTATGTGGGCGTGCCTGAAAGGAGGCCTCAGTCCAACAGATGTCAATTCCTGTGCAGATGGAGGACGGGAAATCCAGTGGTCACTTCCTGCGTAGATAGATAATGGAAATGAGTCCTATTGCTTGGCTTCTTCTTTTAAGGACAGTTTTGGTGGGAAAACAGTAATGTCAGTTCCCAGGCAAATGTATGATAGGAAATCAGTGGTGTCACTTCTTGTGCAAATAGATAATGGATAGTCCAGTGGTGTCACTTGCTGTGTTGATTGATGATGGGAAAATGGACCCTTAGAATACTCAGACAAATTAGAATTTTTTTTACAGTAATCCAATGGCAAACGATTACCTCTGTAAAGCTGTACAAAGTTTATTAGGCTTTACTAATCAGTACAAAACATTGTTTCATAAAGAAACTGACATTGTAAGGAACTTTAGAAAATTTCTAAATAAAGGTGCTTCCTTTGTTTAGTCCAAAAAAGGTAGATCAAGCTCCAGAATATCAGGAACTGCACTTGGGGGTAAAGACTGACCTCAGCGGAAGCCACCAACATGGTCCAGGACCCGTCTATTTAAAACTATCTAGAACTGATCAACTGGGCTCTTATAGGAAAATGGCTTCTAGCAGCTTGTTATGCCCTTTTAGCTTAACAGGAGGTCAGCCAATTGACCCTTGGAGTCATCTTTTTTTGTCGTGGGAGCAAATCCAGCCTTTCAGGTTTCCCCACCAGTTTCAACAGTAGTTGCAGTCCTTGTTCTATCTTCTGCAAGTCTAGTACTGTTCCAAAGAGGGTGCCCAAGGGTGTATCCTGGCTCCACCATAACCGATTGGGAAAATGTAGCCCTACCCACTTTTGCAGCAGTTGTTGTGTGCCCTAATGAACACAGTTCCACAGTACCCCTCTCTACCTAAATCCAACATAGCAGAGATATCAACATAAGCTCTGATATGGCATTGTGCTGCTTTACTATGTAACAGCTACCCCTGCTACAGTGAAGAAATATTTTAGGGCATTGTCACTGTAAGGGCATGTTTAACATTAAATATTTACATGCCCTGCTGTTAAATACCATGTACTCTGCCCTATGGGCATTTACAGCATACTTAGGGGTGACCTATTAAAATTTAAAAGGAGAGTTTAGGCATGCCAAAATGGGCTATTATGAACTGTCAAAACTATACTTTTAAAACTACACAGCAAGGCTACAATGGTAGGCCTGTAGCCATATGTTTCACTGTCACTCTCATGGTGACATGGGTACAGTTTTTACCATATAATGGGGACCGATAGGTAAGTTAAATATGGCAATTAGGACTATAGCTAAGGAGTCAGAGCTCATGCACTGGACTAAAACATCAGCAATACATTTTAGCATAAAAAAAGTGACCATGCAAAAAAGGGCCACAGGTTGGCATTCATTACCTTTTCCAAATGCAACCTCCTCTTCAGTTCCAATGCTGGGGTTTGCTTTCGAAAAATAAAAAGCAAAGCACCAGACGCATGGACATTGTTTTATTTTACTTTTTAGACAGGATAAAATGGCTTAATTGGTGTTCAACAGTTCACTCCAAACAAGGAAGGACATCTGACAATGTCATTCACTGAGTTCCAAGCAAAGAAACATTTCCGAACAGTGCAGCTGGTGCCAGATACCCTTTTAGTGAAAGCCAGTAACCCCCGTTCTCTCAAAAATGGGAGAAGGGATTTTAGCTTTCTTTTCTATTTTAATGCATTCAAAACCCCACAACTTGCACCACTCTGATACAGGTGAATTTTACTTCACTATATATACAACCTCCCCTTTTCATAATTGAAATTATGCTTTTTGCTGTGCTAACATCTTGATCAGGTATGGATGTTTACTAAATAGTCATGCCAGCCTCACGCCACAATGTTGTGAGTGTAGTCCCTTTTCTCATTCCAGTCATTCCCTGCTGTGAAGATCTTGTAGAGCCTTACATGAAGGCCATAAGAACAGGCATATCCGCCCAAACTGGTTCCTTAGTGCTCGCAGCACAGAAGGTCTCCCATGGCAAAATTGAGAGGACATGGCCTCCCTATGACATGTGGCAAGGATGGAATGCTGCAGCGGTAAGCCTGCACCGCCACCCAGCTACACGCCCAGACGCCTCAAAGGCTAATGTGGCCTAAATTGACCCCAGGCCATCCAACAACTGCTATCTACATCCCCATCTACACCACCCCCTGTAACTATAGCCTACATGGCCAGGAGGTAAGCGGTAAGTGCACGACTAAAGCAGAAGTGTGCCCTGCTGAATCACGGAAATGCCAACACATGTGTGTCCCACACCACCCGCAGCACCAAATTTTCACCACCACCAGAGGGCCCACAGTGCCACGAGCCAAGAATACACACAGTGGGCACATTGACATAGTTTTGCCCTCGGAGCATGCCTCACCCTGAGCTGTCCAGGTCTGCAGGAGAATGGCTGTTGACCTGATCCATCATGACACCCACTCAAGACATGCTCAGAAATTTGAAGACCCCGCACACAGAAAAATCTGAAGATAGTGCCTTGGGCCCACAGTGAGGACACGCCTAGCTGCTACATTGCCTCAAATCCATTCATGGTGTTAGGGCCTCTTTCAGCTCAAGCATCAAAATGATAACCTGGGTAGAGATTCAAAATGTACTTTGCAGCGCTGGGTACAGATAACGACAGGAAAAGACAACTGATTTTGTACCTGGTATTGAAAACATCTACAATCTATCCAAGAAAGTAACAGAAATTGGCCTCTGATTCACCTACTGAATGCTGCCTTAATTGTGCATTTTGAACCTCTTGCTAATCCTGACTGCAAGAGATTTCTCCGGCAGCCAGTCTGCCAAGGCCCGGCGGAGTCCGTGGACACATTTTATGCACAATTCTGAGAACTAGCCAGCACCTGCTTCTTTCCAGATGAGCAAAACAAAATCAAGGCGCTGTTTATGCAACGCTGTGGAGCAGATAGTGCAAGACCTGGGAAAGTGTATACCTGCCATACTCACACTGGAACGTCCCTAAGAGCTCTCCAAAGCACGAGCATCCTACATGGAGGTGTCACACCAACATCCCTTCAAACTGGAGCCTGTGAATCAAATTACACACAGACTCCCAGGTAACAAGAAAGACCAACAAAACCTGCAAAGGGCCAACAAACATTGCCTATGTTGCAGTGGACCATTTCCTCATGCAAAGAAATGCTCAGCAATAGCAGGAAATGTGCAGCATACAGAATGGTGAACCACTATGCCAAAGTGTGCTGATCCACACCATCACCAAATGGCCATTCAAAGAAGTCCAGAAATACCACAGAATACTTAACCCCATCACCAGAAGATGTAGAAATAAATAACTGAACTAATATTATATATCAAACTCATGTAGGTTACTCATAAAACAATACTATAAAGATAACGGATTAGCACTGCAAACACACATCTCCAGAAGAAATGTAGGTGGGCCAAAATCATACACATCAAGAGTTCAGCTAAGGCTATACAGAATAATAACATCGGAATTTGGTGCTCTGTGATACATCTAATGTGATCACCTCTAGTCATTAGTAAACCCAAATTGGAAATGCACATTTACTTATGTAAAGATAAGTACTGATAGCCTTGGTGAAATTAGTACATTTTGTTTAGTTGATCAAAGTTTAGAAAGATAAGGTCATCAGCAGATTGCATTACGTAAAAAGACAGATTAATAAAGGTCAAGTAAATACCAAAAGCTCAAGACTTCAAAAAGGGGCATGAATTTGTCAGTTCCAGTAGTCCTTGAAGGAAGTGCATATAGCATAAACATCAGATCGGGAACCAAAGCCGGGTGAGTGCACAGCAGACCAAGGTAACTTACCTGCAAATCTCCTTCAGCAGTTTGTAGTAAGCATGGGCTGAAAATTCATCCCGCTCGCGGAATTTGTGAATTTTTGGCAATTTCGCGGTCCGCCAACGTGCAAAATTGCCAAACCAATCGAAATTCGCGAGTTGGCGAATCTTTTTTGCTTTGTCGCGCTTCAAAAATACAATCTCGCGCGCGCTGCGATGACTTACCGTGATTCTGAGTTCGCCGAGTTGTTTTCCTCCCAGTTTGCGTGCGCTATGCCATTTTGGATCTGGCTGCGTGATCCGCAAGACTTTTCGACCGCGAGTACGCCATGGAGTCACGCCATCTTGCACTGTGAGACTTTGAGAATGCGAATACGTCATAAGGGCCCGCGATCACACATCACGAGAGTAAACAATAGCGAATACGTAGTTGCAACACGCAGCTGACATCCGGCAGGAGATTTGAACAGCTCGCTTTCCCGAAGTCGCAAAAATTGCAATTCTGCACAAGAAATCTATCGCTGGCAGCATAAACCTTCTGAAAATGATGATTTGGATCAGAATAACTCCTCAGATTGACATTTGGCTGAACTTTTTGTGCAAGGAGTCCAGCAGGCTCCTCCCATTGCTTTGTCCATGTCCGGTTCACTTTTCATTTGGATCTGGAGCTGGAAGGATTACTCTTTGTGGCTGCTGCTGGATATTTGTACTTGAGGACTTTTTGTTTGGATCACTTTTGGATTTGAGATTTTACAAGTAAGTTGGTGTTGTTTGTTTGGGGCATTGCAGTTGCTGCAACTACAATTTATAAACTTTTTCACAACTTAAAAAAATATATATTGTGGGTAGCCACAGTATCCAGTAGGCCCAGGGTTACTCATGGGTGCATGATACAACTGTTTCTGTGAGTTTTGTTGAATATAAACATCATTTAGGGCATGGATGGTATTGGAATAGGGTGATTTTTTTGTGTATTTCGATTTTTTGGGTGTTGTTCGGGCCTGGTCCAGGGCCTGGCCATGTGGGTGGGGGTCTAGGGGCCATTTTAAAGCCAGGCAGTGTGCTTTGTGCCATAGGCCTCTACCCAGTCTGCCTTGCTTTTATCTATTATGCCCAGGGGCACTCAGTGGTGCATGGACCAAGTCTTTCTGTGGTGTCTCTTGAATTTAAACATCGTTTAGGGCATGGATGGCATTGGATTGGGGTGATTTTTGCGTGTATTTAGATTGTTTGGGTGTTGTTGGGGCCTGGCCAGGGCCTGGCCATGTGGGTGGGGACCATTTTGAGGCCTGATTCAGGGCCTGGCCATGTGGGTGGGGGTCTAGGGGCCATTTTGAAGCCAGGCAGTGTGCTTTGTGCCATAGGCCTGCACCCAGTCTGCCTTGCATTCATCCATTATGCCCAGGAGTACTCAGTGGTGCATGGACCAAGTCTTTCTGTGGGGTCTCTTGAATTTAAACATCATTTAGGGCATGGATGGCATTGGATTGGGGTGATTTTTGTGTGTATTTCGATTTTTTGGGTGTTGTTGGGGCCTGGTCCAGGGCCTGGCCATGTGGGTGGGGGCCATTTTGATGTCTGGTCCAGGGGCTGGCCATGTGGGTGGGGGGTCTAGGGGCCGTTTTGAAGCCAGGCAGTGTGCTTTGTGCCATAGGCCTGCACCCAGTCTGCCTTGCTTTCATCCCTTATGCCCAGGGGTACTCAGTGGTGCATGGACCAAGTCTTTCTGTGGGGTCTCTTGAATTTAAACATCATTTAGGGCATGGATGGCATTGGATTGGGGTGATTTTTGTGTGTATTTAGATTTTTTTGAGTGTTGTTGGGGCCTGGTCCAGGGCCTGGCCATGTGGGTGGGGGCCATTTTGATGCTTGTTCCAGGGCCTGGCCACGTGGGTGGGGGTCTAGGGGCCATTTTGAAGCCAGGCAGTGTGCTTTGTGCCATAGGCCTACCATCCAGGCATCCATACATTCAAAGTAAATGTCAATCATTCTTCTTAATGTCTCAACTGGACAAACCTTACTTTTTCTCACCGAAAAACACCCTTTTTATTTTATTTTGTAAACCGCCACCCATGCATCCGTGCTTGACTTGCATTTGAATTTGAGCCAAAAGATATACTGTGCACACATACAGTATCTGTTTCACCCACCCAGGCAGTTCTCTTTTCTTTCTCCTTCCACCCATCCTTGCTTCAACTGCCCATGCATCAGATTCCTACCAGCCACCTCTGCCTGCATTCAAAAACACGTATCATTCTTTGCCAGTCATTAATTTAACTTGCTCATCCTTCCTCCTTCCTTAACCCTTCTTTCCCTTTTTGTGCATTCCATCCATCAAGTTCATCTCTGATCTGACTTGGCTTCTCGATAAAACTTTCACAGCTGAGTTGAAGTCAAATTTAGGGGAGGCCATTGGTTACTCGTCAACTCCCACCGCTTTTGCTAATGCAAAGTCAAGGGTGACTGTCTTCTACCTGGTTGACAAAAACGTAGTTCTAAATTTGTAGGTCTTCTTAACAGTAAAGTGTGCTTGTACTGTACAACATACACCCCTGCAACGAGCCTACTCTGCAATCTCAATAAGTAAGGAATATAATAGCTTACCACTGCCCGCCACTACCGAGACATCCCCCACAGCAGTTCCTGCGGCCACTGGTGGCACCGCATTCACCCCTGAAGTGACCACCTCCGCGCTGGCCCCGGCACTGGTGTTTTTCTGGCCGATGGCGTTCCGCCTAGAGAAAACATTTCATATTTTTAGATGCCATATACACCACTCCCTATTTTGTCTAGGAATGAAAAAATGTTTAACTACATAAAGAAATTTAATTATTTGTCACTCTCTAGTCTAAACAAAAAATTCCCCTTTCGGAAGGTGAGTGTGTTTTTATTTATGCTTAGCCATAACATGCTACCCTTTTTGGCACAAATGATGAATGCTTGCTTTTTAACGCGCACCTTTTTTCTCATAACAGACAGAAGATTCCCTTCTACGAACAAGAGCAATATGTTACTCATCATCATCACCACCAGTACTTTAAGTTCCAACCAGGTGAGCGGTCTCCCACAATTAATGTGTAAATCAGCCACTGTTCAGTTTTCATGAGTTCACCGTTTCTCTTCTATGAAGTTGATTTTAATAAATGTTTTTATATAATTCACAATTGAAAATTAATATACAGAGTACGCACAGAGCTAGGTGTTTTACTTTTAATAAAGCTTTAAAAATTACATAGACTCTGTGGTTTTTGGTCATGAGTGAGTGAGCGAAAGGGTTTGCAATTTGCAAGCATGATTCCGTGACTCTGAGAGGTCGGGACTCTGACTCCGTAGTCTTATGTTCTGGGTTGAATAATCATTGGAGATCATCGCTGCATTCGGGAGCTAAATAATGACTCTGACAGACTATCTAGTCAGTAAGGAGATTGGGGGTTCAACTTCTGTTATGATGAGGTATGTGGAAAGTCTAACTGCGCCTATTATCACCAATGCCCTATTTCTTGTCCATAGTTCCTTATGTGCGGAATAGTCCCTGCAACAGTAGTAGTATGTCCTCCTATCCAATCAAAAAGTAAACTAGTATCTTATTCTTGGTGGCCATTGACATTTTATTGTTGGGAATTGTCAAAGCATAAACATTAAGAAGACTTCAATAGACATTTTGGACAACCCAGAGGACTGCACTCAGTGCCTAGAGCTATTGCTGAATCGGAGTTTTGTTTAACACCTTTTGGCAACTGTGCAAGCTTAGCTAGCTACACAGACAGACTAATAATAATAAATAGTAGTAGCACAGAGAGTCATAGTAGAGGCAGGATAATAATTTAGAAACAGTCTACAAGAAGATCAAAGATGATTTAGGAAGAAATAGAATTATGATGAACGTTTGGAATAAATAGGTGCTGTAAAAGTTAGGGAAGTATAATTATTAATATTAACAGGAAAACTAAAGGGGGCCAGCAGAAGAGCCCTCGGCGGACCGATCCTGGCCTTCCTGCTCCGCCGGCACCGCCACCTCTGTTCTCTTGCCCCTGGGAGGAGCTGATGTACATGAAAGAAAGACACAGACATGGATGATTGTTGTCAACGAAATCAAACATTTCAAAAAAACAATAACAAATTATTTTGGGGAAATAAACAACAATTGCACTAAATTTATTGACCTATCTGATGTGGTCTACTAGGATATTAGTATTGATGGATTCGCGGACTGTCTACTTGGAAAGTTATGTAACTCACTAAACCAACTACAAAAACATTTTACTAGGACTGGCAGCACTCAGCAGCATGCGAAGTGATTGCAGACCACTAAAAAATGTCCTACTGAATAACAAGTCATAATATAGTCAACCTATCAATCCACCACCACTATCTCTTCTTAGTGGCAGGAGTATAAAGGAAGGACTGGACTTGAGTCTCTAGTCTCTCTAGCATTACGCAGTTCTGTAAAGTACACTCATACATAATCACTCAGGCCAAATGAGCACAAAAATTGAAAACAAGTAAGCATAGTAGCACCGCCACTGACTGAGCAGGCGAGCACCTGCAATCACAGAGGCTTTCGAAACATAATTAACCTGCAATGTAATCGGCAGCATTCTTGCTCTTCGGAAAAAACATATATTTGCAATATAACACAGAGCAGAAGAAAACAAAGTAGTTATTAAATAGCTGCTAGTACTCACCAAGCCCAGGGATCTCGACGCCAAGCAGGTCGAGCAGGTCTTGTTCCCAGTCCAGTATGTCGGACCACCAGTGCGTCACCTGATTGTAGGTGCACCGGACTCCTGACTCCCGATACATGGCCTGGCACACCTTACCCAATAGCTGGTGATGCTCCTAGAGGCCGTACCCGGTACCGGGCCTGCCGCCTGCTGCAACGGTCTTGGGGAGGTGGCGCTGCACAAAGAAGACCAGTGCGGCCACCTCCACCGTGCTAAAGATCTCCCTAGGACTTACAGACTCCCCCCTTAAACGCCCGCAAGGGAGCCAGCTGCAGGGTGCAGGACTCTTCCCCTTGGACTTGCCGGCTCCCTGTGCCATGGTCCTGGGTTAAAGAAAGGAAAAATAGGAAAGAATAGGGGAAAAAAAGTAAATAAAAGAAAAGAGAGAGCTAAAAAAAAAGTAGTTATTAAAGTAACAAAAACGGATGTGAACACGCATTTGCGCCCCTGAACAGGAAATGCACAACGCGGGCATGCAACTAGCACCCGGAAACGGAAATACGCAACACGAACAGTGAAAACAAGATGGCCGCGCCCATATACGACCGCATGGGTAACTTTGCGGTAGCCGTGGTGAAAACAAATCCTGCGAACTCGCAAAAATAAAAAAATCCGCAATGTCACGAAAGTTCGCGTATTTTGCGGACCGCGAGTACGCTTTCGCGTGAATTCGCGTACCGCAAATTCACAAAATTCACCCATACTTAGTTTGTAGTCAGAATGCAGAACAACACTCGACTGTCACCATCACCATCACAATCGCAATGCACTAACTGCTCCCCATCCACTAAATCAGGCAGTATTATATTCTTAGCATTTCTGGGGTGACACATCCTGGAATCACCTCACCTAGTCAGGTCACTCAGTCAATTCGTCAGTTCATATGAAGTGTGTGTCATGCGACAGAAAGAAGACACAAAATGCAGAGAAATAGGTGAGACAATTACGTGGTCCTTAAGCCATCCAGTATGTGGAATGTTAGACTAATTATGTTTTAGCTAGAGTATAGGAGATAGATCAGGAGGACAGTTTTCAAGGTAGATGTTCTGAAATAGTAATAAAGATGCAGGAAATCATTCACACAGTACATTAAATCTCATAATGAAAAACACAGTTGCACACAATTTGTAATTCTCTCATGAACTGTGAGCTTAGCGAGGCAGACAACTTCACATGTGCTTCAAGCCCATATTAATTTAGGCTAATATAACACACAATATATAGAATTATAAGCATGCACTCATAAGAGAACATGAAGATGTCATGATTTCAGCATAATTTCTGCACACACTTAGGATCCTTTAGCATAAAAATAATTACAAATAACACATGTCAGTATGGGGTATGTATACATTTTGTAAGTAGCAATGTATAAATATATTTCAGATTATACATCTAAGATTTCATTTCAAACTAATAAAACTGATATATGTGTGTAGTACATTCTCAATACGTTTCTCAGAAACATCTTCAAATAGAAATGTGTAGCACCTTCTTTTCTTTTGTCATTTTTGGTGCACACAGTTTCACACACAAAGAAATAGATTTTAGTAAGATTCAAAATCAGAATGAATCATACATTTGTATAACTCTCATTAGTTACTCTTTCATATAAATGATATTTAGAACTGATAAGAGGTAAACTTTATAACCGGAGAATTCACCATTTGCACGTTTTCTAACTAACATTAATAATATGTAATGCTTTGTCAATTCATAAATCACAATCTATATTAATTATTGAATTATATCACCTTGTCAAAATCATTTTCTGCATGCTTTTACGATGCAGTCCCTAAAAAATCTCTTTTCTGATCAGATTTTTTGAGAACGTATAGTTGGTGCATGTTTATAATTGTTTTCTTTCAGAAACTGTCACATTCAAATTTTTTCTTTTCATTAAAGTTAAATATAATTTCTTTTCCAACAATTTCACATTCTTATCTTTATCCCACCTGATGTCACAATATATGTCTGTTGTTCTGATTAGTTTTAATCTAGATTGTTCTAGAGCTTTCATCTTGCCGTAATAACTGCATTGTCTATCTTCTAATTATTTCTCATCTCTCTTTCTTTTCACTCCTCTTGTTTCTTTCTTTATTTTTATGTGTGTGTAGATTTTGATAGAAAAAATTAGCATTAGTATTCAGGCAGCAATTGATAGTATAGGCTTCAAAATTGATCCCACTTATCCATTTCCCAGGTTAGTAACCTATTTTTCCATTGCAGAAATTCCCTTCCCAAATGATTTTGAAGCGCCATCTATTTTTAATCCACTCAACTGTTTTTCCAGGGGAATAATGTTGGTAATATACTTTTGTCAGGGATATATGTGAAACATTGTTGAAACATCAGCATTCAGCAGACTCCGCCTTCTTTTGTAAGGAGGACATCTAATGCAAGTCTATTTTGAAGCACTATAAATCTCATAACAATCATTTCAATATCTGTAGTTAGGAACCCTTCCGCAGTATCAGTTGACAATCTGTCATGACAGTAAAGCGTTTGTAAATCTTTTGATCATTTAGTATCACACCAACTGATGGAATTATTGCACTAAATATATCTCCTACAATTTCAGCAACACTCGCACTTCTTTTGCATCTAGTATGTTTTACTTCATTTGTTTCATCCGATTGATCCTCATGATAAATGTTTGGAAAAAAACTATCCCCATATAACAAGATCCAGGCCACTTATTAGGAAGACTATAATAGGTATTTTATCACACATATAGTACATCCCTCGAAATACAAGATCTATGCCTCCCAAATATAATCCCCAGCCACCTACAAGTTGGAAAATATGATCACATTCACTGGATCCATCAAAGTTATTACCATATTCAGGTTTTTACCATAATATGCATTGCTTCCCTTTATTCAGTCAATCTAAAGCGATAGCAGCTTGTATTCCAGTGTCGTTAAGTTCTGGTTCTCTAACAGCCCATGGTAGAATTTGTGTAGGATTTGTGACATTTTCTAAGATGGCTTTATGTCTGTCCTCAATAGAATCTATAAATTCCATTTCTACTTTGTGTAAGAGGCATGTTAGATTGTGTAGATGTGCATGTGCATGGGCAAGGTTTGAGCTTTGAGTAGGGTTGAAAAACAGGCACTTCGGAAAAATTAGATCGTAATTAGAATAATAATATTGAAATTGTCCTTTTCCATAAAACAGGATAGTTAATACACTACAAGAATTTCCATAAGTAGTTGGTAAGTGGTGGTATGTCACTCCCTCTGATACCGAAGTAGGTCATTGTAAGCACACATAACAGTTTTATACATCCATGATTTCCACATATTCGTAGATGAGCTTAGTGAACATTCAACGAAAAATCACGAGTAGACTGATCTCCATGCAGAGTCTAATCAGGTAATATATTTAGTCCCCTATTATTTTCTAATAGAGATTTAGGAACAGAAGTAGGATTAGCCTTTTCTAAATCTACATGATGAGGCAAATTAAGAATTATAAGAAATATAATAGTAACTGAAAGAAATGCAGCAAGTATACATGCACCCATGCATTTGCGTTTCACTGATACTGACCTTGGATTCATGACTTTTCCAGAATTAGACTTTGTGACTTTGTTAAAGTTTAGAATAGATATTAGCAGCATTTGCAGCAGAGATGAAGATCAGAAACTTGTTAAGGTTGCTTTAGCTTAACTTTACCACAAATCATTTCTCTCACAGCAATGTGAATTTAGGTGATAGATTTTGAAATGTTTGTACTCTCATTTCTCTGGTACTAAATTTGTATTTGATGCATGTTCAAATTTAGGTCAACATTTTCTCAACGTGTCTCAGAGGAATTTGAATTTTTGATCAAAAGGGCGATATATATTCTTTTTCCCAATAATTTGATATCAAGTAAGCCCAATCTGGTGCAGCGTATTTATGACTTTGTACCCTTGCTCTTTTAGGCCTTCTAGTTGATTGTCCTACATTATCACTGTCACTTTGTTCTGACTGACTAGAGACTTCTATAATGGAGTATGGTACTCGGTGTTTAGTTAAACTGCTCCCTCTGTTTAGGTCAATATCTTGCTTAGTCAGTACTTCTTCATGCGCCCCTTCTGTACCCACAGGAGCTGACTCTCTCTGATCCTCATTCGAATTAGAGATAAGAGTCCCAGTGGCTAGAGCCCTCACTACAGTTTGGATAATCTGAGACAGCTATCTCAGTGTAACCACTGGCGCATCTGAAACAGGCACTCTGTCTTAAAAGGGACATGGGACTTTTTTGACTGTGTGCAGCATGTACCTAATTTGGAATACCACCACATTTGACAGCAGTTCTGGTTACCAGTATCACTTGGAAAGGCCCACGCCAACAAGGTTATAGTGTGACTTGCATACGTTCTTCTTCACCTGGACCCAGTCTCTGGAATTGAGTTTGTGGCATGGCTCCTGTTAAGGAAACTTTGCAGCTTTCCCAACCAGCTGAGACACAAAATGTTGCACATCCGCTACTCCTTTACAGTTATCAAGCACAAAATCATCCGATATATTTACAAATTGATTGAAAGGGTCTGTAGGCTAACTCATGACTCACCCCATTTCCTAAGGGTAGTTAACAACTCTTTGATTTGTAATCTCATTCCTGGAGGTCTCATATTCTCAATGTCTCTATGACTGAATCCTGTTGTGCCTCTGATTTGTGAATATCCACTCTATATGTTTGTGGCAATTCAGGCAGTTTCTCATGTGTGTTTTGTGCACCTCTGGTATTAACTTTGCATATGAACATTAGTACATCGTCCTGATAAGGAGCTATCCTAGTGGGGCTTATAGTTCTCATTATCATCTTCTCTAATTTGAGTTTTGCTATATTTGAAGTCTTGTCTTTACCTGTTTTTGACGTAGAGGTGGTTTGTGAGTCCCTGGACTCCAACCATATAACAAAGGAGCTATCTCTCTGATCCAAGCATCAAGGGCCAGATGTAGGTAGGGTTTTACCGGTCGGTAACGGCCGAATTCGGCCGTTACCGACCGGTAAAAGGATTTTGAGATGTAGGGGGCTGAATCGGTAAATTTACCGTTCGGTAAATTTACCGATCGGTAATTTTACCGATTCTGTAAATATACCGGTCGGTAAATTTACCGACCGGTATTTTTACAGATTCGGTAAAATTGATATGTAGGTGGGACTCTTATGAGTCCCACAAGGCCTAAGAAATCGGTATTTTACCATCAAATTCAATTTGATGGTGAAATACCGATTCAGGTGTGCATGCACATGTGTGCATGCACACCTGTGCCATATGACAGGCAGACCTGCCCTTAGGGCAGGTCTGCCTGCCATATGGCCCGACCCTTTTTTGGGGGTGCTAGAGGGTGTCAAAGTGACACCCCCTGCACCCTTGTCAAAATCGGTATTTACCGATTCGGTAAATACCGACCGGTAATGCCCCATTCATTCCTATGGGCTTCAAAGCCCATAGGAATGAATGGAGCATTACCGGTCGGTATTTACCGATTCGGTAAATACCGATTTTTACTGAATCGGTAAAATACACATCTGGATGGACCTACATGTCCACCCTTCATATTTACCGATTCTTAATTACCGAATCGGTAAAATTCGGTAATTAAGAATCGGTAAATATTTTTTACCTACATCTGGGCCTAAGTTCCCTAGGTGTAGGACGTATCTGTCTTTCTGTGGTATTTCAAAGCAAATCTGTGCTTTGTCCTTCTGCACCTGTAACAGGAGTGATCGGCAAAAGAGGCACAGCAGAATCTGGCAATCCCAACTGAATGATTCTTCCTGCTATGTTCTGGGTTCCCCGTTGTGGGGTTTTCAGGCCATTTCCAAATACTGATGAGACAGCAGCTTGTCCAGATGTCCCACTGGAGGTAGCCCGTTGTGCTAAATTCACGTTAAAAGCAGCATTAGTTCTACGAGGAACATTATCTAAAGTCATAATTAATGGCTCTTAATTTATCTGTCCTGATCTTGGGTCTGTTGAAATAGGAACAGAACTATTCACCCTAGTAAGGACGGCCATAGTATGTGTATTTTGTCTCCAGTTCCCAGACTGATATAACAGAACTAAAGGACCTATTGTCACGGGGACAGTCAAAGCATCTGAAGCATTTAGTACAGTCTGATTATTTGTTTCAGGTTTTCCTGCAATATCATTTGTGGGTGAGAAAGGATTATTTGGATTTAAAACTTGTTGGCATGACAGGCGCATTCGGAATTTGCCAACCATAAGAATTTACTACATTCTGGTATTGATCCTCATCACAAGGTGGGGGACTATTTAATATTAATAATTGAGAAATTCATCATCAATCACATTCTCACTATGATCAGTCTGTGTCAGTTTCTGAGAATTATCAATGTTTTTCTCCTTCTCCTTACACTTCTTTCCTTTTTTCTTCTCCTATACTAGAACAGGATACATACAAGTTCCTTTGGCTATATCTGTTCTCCTAGCTTTCGGCTGCGCATCCCATCTAGCCCCTGTGTATTGATTTAAAGTGTTTTTATACTTTTCCCTGAAATTTTTGTTTCTCTTTCTGATGGACTATGTGTTCCCATTCACTAAGAGGTTGCATGGTCTCGAAGGTGGTTTAATCTCATATAAATGCCTTAATAAATTCTCAAGAATTCAAATGTTAAATGTTCCATTCTCTGGAAAAGCTGAAGGTCGGTCATTTTCCGTGTCCCTTATCCATTTATCAAACCATATGCATGTATGATATACTCTCTCCTTTGTCATGTACAAAGCGGGTAAACCCTCAGGTGGTATCTGTACCCCTTCTCTAGTGGGCATGGGCTCATCTCACTGCATCAAACACTTTAGTGTTTTTTCTAAAACTTCATTTTTACCAATAGATAATATTATTTTTTACAAATGATTCACTGCGTAAATTGCGAATTACACTTCCTTGTTTGCTTTCATCAACCAATACCCGTGCAGCACCTCTATTATTTTGTCAACCTACACCAATGTGGTTTTACATCAAATAAACCAATACCAGTGTTGTACCTCTGTGTTATCACTTCACTCTTTGCAGCAATTACCCATCCATTCAATTCTCACAAGCGTGTTTTCTTCTAGCAAATATTCACAAAAAGGCAAGCATTTCAAAAACCCTGTCACCTCCACTAAAACAAAGTATATATTTCCCTGGCTCAACAGAAATCAACAACTTCAATCTAACTTTCCTACCATTTACTATAAGTGAATTCTCGACTAGAGCGACCTCACTCTAATTATTACAACTGCTCCTTGTGCACTGAGAACATCTGTAATGATCGTTACTTCTCAAACTGCCAATAGAAATGTCCCTTCACTTAGTGGTACTACCGACAACATCTCATGCACAGCACCTTCAAAACCACAGCAGACAGTCTTTCTCAGCATATACAATACTGAGATTACCCACAGGTATATGTCCCGGGATTTTACGCCAATCCGGACTCGATAACAACTTCAACTTTACTGCACAAAGTATATCACTCAACACAACTCTAAAACCTTTGCATTACCTCACACAGCCATATTACCGCAATCTAAGCTTTAAGCAATAACCCACAACCCTATTGACACTCACACCACCATCTTGTTACTGTCGTCGTAGTCCTTCAACATTGGCTTTTAGTCACCTTCGACTGATCATACTGCTTTGGATTTGGGCTATATCTTAATCAAAGGTTGAATAGGGTTCTCAATATAGATTTCCCCCTTATATCCTAACTTCCTCAGACAACAAGCTATCCAACACACTACCAGAAACACAGAAGGCACTGTCTATGTAATCCATGCAGACAAGCAATTCAATTAGTGCACCAAAGTCATCCTCACATGCTGAGCTCAACTAAGACGGCAACACATCACTGCCGTAATCAACACCGGGACATAGATAACATCATAGCACAAGATCTATGTGACGCCCTGGCAAATCAAGCCAAATCTTTGCCCAAGTATCAGAATATATACATTCGGCACAACTTAGCCACTGCTACTCACCTGAGTATTCACCACAAACCTTTAACACCAGGGCCATTCAACCAGCACAAAAGTACACTTCACCAAACTTGGAACAGAAGTGCTACTGAGCTGCCAGATGGCCGAGGAACTCCAGCTGGTGACATTTGCATACAGTGTTTACATAGCATGTTCCACCCTCCGTAACATTTGTTAATGCACCCTTTCATTTAACTCTTCAATTACACTGGTATATATCACTTCTTTCACATATATATTCAGCAATGGCATGGACCCCACTGTTGACGTCCCCTAACTGGGACTGTTCCTCCCAACTGTTTTCTTTAATAGTTTCTCTTCCTACATCATGTTAATTGAATCTTCTTTACCCAAAACTGATGCCTTTCTGTTCATGCCATTGTACACTGTATGTAGACAGCGCTTGTCTGATGTGGCTATTTTGCGTATTGTATGTACATGTTTTTAGGTCGAGCCTCGACCTGTGGTATTTTCTTCAGTGAGTATTACACACACACACACACACCTTTTGCCATTGGTTATCATCTGTGGCATTCAGAAATGCTGGCTTGCTATTGGTGGTTGTCAGTGTTGGCCCCTCCTTTATGTGTCTGTTCAGCCCGGTGGCGATTTCACTAATGGTTTCCTTTTATTGGATGTAGCTCTCCTTCATGGAACATGCAAT
Organism: Lissotriton helveticus; assembly: GCF_964261635.1. Lineage (NCBI taxonomy): Eukaryota > Metazoa > Chordata > Amphibia > Caudata > Salamandridae > Lissotriton > Lissotriton helveticus. Next base: position 2,050,604,287 of record NC_136061.1, read on the forward strand.
GGCACCTCCTCCTGCTGGGCATGCTTTGCATGAATAATTTCCTGCCGCAGAGGTTATTTAACCTTCCTGTTCCCTTAGTTTCACATCCTCCCTGGCCTCTCTCCCGCCCTGCCCATCACTTCGCTTTTCTGCAGTCACTTTACTTCCTCTTTGCTTTTGTTTTCACTTTAGGAGTGATTTTCACAAGTGCTATTTAGACTCACACCTTTCTTTTTAATGCTGTCTCACTTGGACCTCTATGAGACAAAGCGGAAGATAGTGGCATCAAGTCGGTTGGACACAGCACTGCACCCCATGGGAAGAAAGAATTAGGTGTTGCAGCTGTCCATGTGTACTTGGACTGAATATCCTTTCACGACAAGCCATTCAAACACAACAGAACAGCGTCCGGCAAATCATTTCTCTGATACCTATGCCCAATGACGCAGCCATTTGAAATTCAATGCCGTTTCACCAGACATGCAGAATCACTGGTTCATGCGTTGCCAATCCTGTAAACTGACACAGACCAAAACACGCACTGGTCCTTGCTTTGGGGATGAGCTTAATGGTATTAGACACGCTATATATACCCATTACAACCTACACACCAAAGAAAACCTTTTGGTGCCTCGAAGTCTCATACACGACTTTCCGGACAGTTGTTAAGTCAAGCATTTGCCTTTTCCAATATATCTAATAAACTGCAAGGGTGTTCATGAGCATGGCTCAGTGCTACATTGATTAAAAATATTTGACTTTTTAAAACTGCAATTTAATTAGTGTTCTTACTAAAATAAGTACATTCAAATGAGTACAATGCGCTTCCTCACAGTTTACATCCTTATGGAAATGTAACTTTATATTGTGCTTTTTAAATGTTTCCCTTTAAGTCTGCAGCAAAATATCAGAAGGGAGCATTGGTTGTAGTGAACAGATTGGGCAATGTGATAAGGATAGAAAAGTATGTAAGAGGCGGATTAAGGGGTGTATATTTGAAGGTCTTTCTTGCTGCTGATTAACACATGGTGTAGTGAGGTCACCAGCAGTTCACATTCTCGCTAGTCTGCATATTATATATGCATTTACATTTTTTTAAGACTGCTATATTCGCCTTCTATTTACTTTGGAGCATGAGATGAAGAACAGAAAGGAAAGAGGGGAGCTATATTCATCACTACCTATTCCTTCCTAGAGTGTGAAGTTTAGTTCACTCAAAGTTGCTAATCCTCTCCCACTTACCTGGTCTGACAACTTTGCTTTGTCTTTCTCTCTCTCCTGGTCTTCTTCCCAGGATATCCTCATTGGTGCACAGAACACACTTTTCAAAAGGAGACAGAAAAAGCTCATAAAAGAAACCTTATCCCAGGACTTGAAATATAGCAAATGGACAGTTCATGAGGATGCTGAATCAGCGGCACCTCTTTCACAGGGACATTTTAACAATGCATCATTTTTCATATAGTTCAAGACGCTGGCAGGCAACGCCCAGCCTGAATGACCCGAGTGTATATCAGACAAGAGGTGGAAGTGTAGTGTAGTTCCTATATCCCTGATAGGCTCTGCGCATTGGAATAATATACACTATAGATTTGACATAGGACTGAGGTCAGTATGTCTCTATCGAGTATATTAAACTTAATTACTTGTTTGTGCCAGCTAACTCAGTGGTAACTAGAAACTTCTCGAATGAACAAGAAGGGATTAGTCTCTGACAACCGCATAAACATAACAACTTTGTTTCCCTTAGAATCAAAGCAATCGGGCGTAGTCTCGCGCCATGGGAAGATGGCGACTTCCTTGTAAGCTCCGTACGACCGCTGAGCTTTTGTCACAAGTGCAGCCTGCTTCTCGGCTCCAGCGGGAATTTCAATGACGGTTTCCGATGGATGAATGGTCGGAGAGCTGTCTGTTCTGTTCCTTTTTACCCAAGCGTGATTCGGGGACCCAGCATTGAAGAGGAAGAATCTCCCTCACGTTTATGTGGGCGTCGGCCGCCTTTTCATATCGGCTGCCCGTCTTTGTTTTGCAAAGAAACCGGCATTTTAATTTATTCATGCAAGGCAACGTGTGACTCCTCTTTTATGCTAGCCTGCTCAACATCATAAATGCAGTCATTAATGGCATTCCACAGATATTTTCAGCGTTCTCGTTCAAAATAATATTATAATATCTACACAACTCATTCTCCTGAACACGTTTTGAAAGAAAATTACCTCAATGGTTACAATGTTTTTTTTTCTCAGCATTTTTCAGTCTAAATAATGCTGTTCTTCCTCATTGACATTATTGCTTAGCTCAGGAATCCTTTCTCTGCTTAACTAACTCTTCTGAACATGGAATGAAACAAATTTACTTCAATGGTTGCAGGATTACAATGTTGTTTTCAGTGTTTTCAGTTAAACAACATTTTTCTTCCTCACTGACATTAATGCTTATCGCAAGTTTCCTTTATCTGCATAAATCATTCTCCTGACAATGTAATGAAAGGAAATTACCCCAGTAGTTGCAGCATTGTTGAAGCATAAATCATTCCAGTCTGAGTTTTGATCATTTTTTCATATTTGGTCACACTCCTTAGCCTTGTATAGATCTGGCTTGTGAATTACTACTTGTCTTATCACTTCTGCTATATTTCTATAGTAAATATATGAGTGCTGGCAGGAGGGTGACTTAATTCTCATACCACATTTTTCTCTGGAGACTTCTTCTTTTTATGTGATGTTTTTATTACGCATATGGGCAGACTGAAAACGCTATTAAAAATAAATTCTTGCACACCGCTTCATATAAAGATGGCTAATGAGGCGTCCACTTCGGCAAGAACCTCGTCAACAGGTACCAAAAGAGAGCCAAAAATGACCCTCCTTCACCCATTCTATCCTCTCAAAACCCTGTTCTTGATATTATTTTGGATGAAGTGAGGGGTCTTAAGTCTTTTATGACCACGACAAACGAGAAACTTCAACAAATTGAGGATAGATGGATCAGTATGGAAGCCAAGGTGTTAGATATGGAGCAACATATTAATGATTTACATGATGTATCTACTAAAATTCCATCTCTGGAGCAAGAAATCCAACGTTTAAAGCTTCATACAAAAGACCTTGAAAATCAAAATAGACGCAATAACCTACGTCTTTATGGTCTTCCGGAAAATCTTGAGGGCCCGGATATGCTTCTTTTTCTAAAGAAATTTCTACCAGAACTCTTGGGCCTCCCAACAGAGCCTGCATTAAATATCCAACGCGCGCATAGACTTGGTTGACTGCAACCTCATGCTTCCAAACCTAGAGGAATAATTATGTTGTTCTTGGAATTTACTGACTTAATGAGAGTCATCTCCACAGCCAAAGCTAAGCGTAATCTCAAATGGTCTGGTCACAACATTTTCATATCTCAAGACTTATCTACTGCTACTAATGCTAGAAGAAAAGAGTTTTGGCTTTACGCCCACAGATGAGACATTTGAATATCCAATATGGTATCCTCCATCCCAGTGTGTAAAATTGCACATGATGGTTGCACACGTTCGTTTGATGATCCTCTTAAATTGAGGTCCTTTCTCCACAGCATCTCTACCAACTCAGCGGGAGGTTCTTCCTCCCATCCCTGAATGTTCCTGTTGTTAATTTTGAATATCATATTTATTTTAGCTGTCTGTAATTCGTATTACATTTATTTTTTCTTCTATGTCGCTCCATCTCCTGTCGCTGCAGCTACGCCTCATGCATTTATTGTTCTTTCTTCTTCATAGATCTAGACTTTTGTCCTTGATCTATCATCTATTTTCTCTATTTATTTCCCTTTCTCCTTCATGTTCATCTATTTCTTTTTCTTGCAGTTGTTCAAATAAGGTGCATGTGCTTTTCTGTTATGTTTGTTTCTATGCAAAACATATCCTTTATGCTTCTCATATGTGGTGTAATTTCCTTTTTAGATATATCCCTGATGTGTATCAAATTTTAATGTATAACCCTCCCATCCCTCCTTCATGTGTAAGTTTGTAACGTGGAACATACGTGGCCTTAGACATCCCATCAAGAGACAAAAGGTACTCTCTCACTTATCCAAACTTACTTCTAAAGTATCCTTTCTTCAAGAGACTCATTGTACTGATGCAGAATCACTTAAATTAAAAAGGCAATGGGTGGGACAATTTGTTTACTCTCCTGCTTCTAGTAAAAAAGGAGGTGTTGCTAGATTATTTCATAAGTCGTTATCTGTACAAATTTTGTCTACACAAAATGATGATGATGGACGTTGGGTAATGGCCAAGGTTGGTATACAAAACAAAACTCTGGTTTTGCTAAATATTTATGGCCCAGTTAAATCAGATCCTAAATTTTGGAATGAAATTAAAATTTTACTCTCCTCCATCGTTTGCCCTATCATTATTATTGCAGGTGATTTTAATCAATGGATTGACCCCTTTTCTGACAGACAATCCAAATGTAAATTTAATCCTGATAAATCCCACAAAGCATTCCAGTCGGCCAGTACCTCTTGACCATTATATGATGTATGGAAAACTTGTAACCCTGATTCTCTTAAGTATACTTTTTTTTCCAATGTTCATCAAACTCGTTCCAGGATTGATTATACTTTGATTAGCAAGCCCCTACTTCCATCTGTTCAATCATCAGAAATTAGATCTGTTTTCATTTACGATCATGCACCAGTTCATGCTGTTCTAGACTTATCCATTACTTCCCAGAATTCAGCTGTTGGAAACTCAATACCTTTTTATTATCCGACCCTATATTTATTAAAGAAGGCACTACTTTTATTAATGAATATTTCATGTTCAATAACCCAATAGACACTTCCTTTCCCAATAATTGGGATGCATTTAAGGCTTCTTTTCATGCCTTTACTATTTCCTATGTCTCAAGGAAAAAGAAAACTAATTGGAAAAAGTATGCAGATCAATTACAACAACTTAAAATATTTGAACATACTTATTTTACTTCCAAATCCCCCAAAACTCTTCATGAGTTGATTAAAGCCAAATCCAAACTTAATAAACTTGCTACAGTCGAAGCATGAAATATTCTTCTTTAAGTTACATCTAAGTATCATGGAGGCCAGAACAAGGTGGGTAAAATGTTAGTCAATTATTTAAAAATCAAATCTGAAGGTAAAAATATTGGACCCATCTTGAATGACTCTAATAACACCTTAGTGATATCAGATGACGATATTGCTAATGTTTTTCATGACTATTATCAATCACTTCATACTGATGACACGCATCCATCTAATCAAAATCTGGATACATTTTTCAGGGACCTCCTATCCCCCCCATCCTTGCCTAATGAATTCCACTTATTGGAGGGTAAAGTTACTTCCCATGAAATTACTAATGCCATTCAATCTCTGAAAAAAACAAAAGCACCAGGACCTGGTGGTCTCTCCGTTGAATTTTACTTTACTTTTGCCTCCATTTTTGTCCCCAAACTTCTACAACTTTTTAATTCTTTTCTTGATGATGCTAAATCCTCTGGATCTTTTATGGATGCTTTAATAATCCTCATCCCTAAACCCAAGAAGGACCATTCGCTCTGTAAAAACTACAGACCTATATCGTTGATTAACTATGATTGTAAAATATTTGCTAAGATTCTGGCATCTCGTCTCGAGCATATTATTCCATTGTTAATAAAGACTGATCAAGTTGGATTTGTGAAGGGCAGGTTAGCATCGGACAATGTGAGAATGTTTGCCAATATCATCTCCTACGGCAAGTAGTTAAAATTATGTTTATGTTTATGTTTATGTTTATTAAAACTTTTATAGCGCGCTCAATTACCACAGGGTATCCTGGCGCGGTGAGTGAATTGACAACAGGAGTGATGGATCAGCACCAGAATGGACTATTAGAGTGGAGCATTAAACAAATGAGTCTTAAGTTCCTTTTTAAAAACAGTGATGGTCGGCGAGGCTCTAAGGAACAAGGGGAGGGCATTCCACGCAGAAGCTGCCTTAACTGAGATTGATTGGCCGCCCAAACGTGCGTATTTGTATTTGGGAATGGCCAATAGGCATTGGCTGGCCGATCGTAAAGCACGGTTAGGAGTGTAGAAGGAAAACCGTTTCTGTAAATACGTCGGTCCCAGACCATGAGCAGCTCTGAATGCCAACACAAGAATTTTATACAGGATTCGGTGTGGTACTGGAAGCCAATGCAAGCTTCGTAGATGGCTCCGCACGCTCGACCTCCTGGGAAGAGAAAAAAGCAGACGTACTGCAGCGTTTTGTAACACCTGAAGGCGATGAACCATGTACGCAGGTAGGCCGCTAAATAAGGCATTAGCGTAATCGAGCCGAGATAAAATCAGGGCTCGAAGAACAGTCTCCTTAGCTGCCCTGGGCAGAAGAGCGAAAAATCTTCTCAAGGATCGCAAGGTGCAAATTCACCCTTGCAACCCTGTCTTTGGATGCCGAAAAGGCTTTTGACAGTATTAATTGGCAGTTTATGTTCAAAACTCTCCAATGGTTTGGCTTTGGACCTACATTCATCTCCTATGTCAAACTATTATACTCCTGCCCAAGAGCTAGTATTTTTGTGAATAACCGCTTTTCTAATTTGTTTTCCTTATCTTGAGGTACTCGACAGGGTTGTCCCCTTTCTCCCTTGCTATTTGTTTTATGTGTCAAACCCATTCTTGAACGCATATGAGTCAATACTCGTCTTTCTGGCTTCTCCTATGATTCTATTGAAACAAAAATATCAGCTTATGCTAATGATACATTAGTCTATATGTCTAATCCCCTTACTTCCTTACCTCCATTTATGGATGAGGTTCGGTTGTATTCCAGTATTTCTGGATATAAATTAAACCTTTCTAAGACTGAAGTTTTACCTCTAAATTCTCTCTGTTACCAATATATGTTTTCTGATACTAATTTTGCTTGGTGCCCCACTAAAATCAAATACCTTGGTATTTGGTTTTCTGCTTCCTTACCCAACACCATTAAGTATATGTTTAATGTACTAATCACTAAAATCCAATCACTCCTCCTTACTTGGTCTCCACTATTCCTTTCCTGGTGGGGTAGGTTAGACACCAACAAAATGATGATTGTACCATATGTATTATATACAGTATCTATGTTATCTATTCGCATTCCCATATCATATTTTTCTAAAATTAACTCTATTTGTTCACAATTTATATGGCATAAGAAACACCCACGTATTGCACTTGCAAAACTTATGCGTCCTAAATCTGAAGGTGGTGTACGTTTTCCTAATTTTAAAGCCCATCATTCGGCCTTCTTAATTAAAAAATCATTTCCTTTAGCTTATGAGTTTGCTGATATTCCTATCCCTAGGTGGATTGCTTTTGAGCGTTCCTTGTTAAAGGAGTTCACTTTTCAGAATGTAGTGTATATGTCAAATTGTACTTTTATATCTAATTATCCTATTTTGAAATATTCCCAGATTTTATTATACAATACTCTTACCACTTGTTTAACTCCATTTCAATGTTTTTTATCCTCTACCATCTGGTATAACAAATTTCTCAAATATAAAGGTAAATCGTTCTATTACAAATATTGGAAGGAGAAGGGAATTATCTATGTGCACCAATTAATTCACCAAAACTCTGTTCTTCCATTTGTTGAATTGCAGTCCCGGTTTCAATTACCTAGTTCATGTTTTCTTGAATATACTGCAATTTCAGATGCTCTGCAATTACAGCTTGCCTCTTTTGACCTTCCTGTTGATACACTCTCTCTCACTCCACCTACTCCATTATACAGTTTATTTCAGACTCAAAGACCTAAAGAAGCTATTGTCTATAAACTATTATCATTACATGTTACTGAAAGACCTAAGGGGTAGATGTATCAAGCCGTTTGCGAATCGCAAACCGTCTTTTTGCATGTTTTGACATGTAACAAAAAATCGCAAAATAAGGAATCGCAAAAATTTGCGATTCCTTATTTTGCTTAAGCTTTAGAGGAATCGCTATTTTGCGATTCCTAAAATGCTATGTATGTAGCATTTTGGAATTGCGAATTTAGGTTAAGAAATCGCAAATTACCACCAACTTGTAGTTGGTGGTAATCTGCAAATTCTTTTAAAAAAGCACAATTTGGCATTTGTGAAGGTGGCATGTGACGCACATACATGTCCATAGGGCATGTATGTGCACCATATGCACACACATGTAAATTTCAGGGGTGCAGCAGGGTGTTCTTGAGACACCTCTGGTCCCTTGAAATTATTCTCAATTTGCGATTTGCAAATTGCGAATCGCAAATAGAGAATTATTTCACAATCATTCCTATGGGCCTCCTGTCCCATAGGAATGAATGGGAAATTATTCCTTAATTGCGAATTCGCAAATTGCAAATTCGCAAATAAGGAAGAATAAGAAATCGCTAAAAAATAGCGAATTTCTACATACATCCCATTTTGCGATTTCTAAATAGCGATTCCTTAAAAATCGCTATTTAGAAATCGCAAAAGGGGATGTTGATACATTTTTATTTAGTTATTTATTTATTTTTAAGCTTATATCGCGCACAGCTACCCACAGTGGGTTTCCCGGCGCAAGGGATAGACTAAAGAAGAAGGAGGCAACTTCACCTGATTTGAGCTACAGCAGACTATAAGGCACGTTGAGTGAAAAGCAGTGTCTTTAAGGCCTTACGGAAGCGGAACAAATTGGTCTCTAATTTTAGAGCCAAAGGGAGTGAGTTCCAATATTTAGGTCCTAGAGTGGAAAAGGAGCGACCTCCCATCTTTGTCAGCTTCCATCTTGGCATGGTAAAATTTCCCATGTCTGATGACCTTAATGGCCGTAAGGGTTTATAGGGTGTTATCAGCTTTTGGAGGTAGGCTGGGGCACTGCCCTGCTTAACCTTGAACATATAGCAGAGTGCCTTGAATTTGATACGTTCAGGGATACTCAACCAGTGAAGGTCATGTAAGGCGGCCTTGGCTGAGGAGCGTCTGGGAACATTCTTAAGAAGGCGTGCAGCTGCATTTTGCACTACTTGTAGCACCTGTAAGGTGGCTTTGTCTGCACCCAGATAAAGGATATTGCCATAGTCCAGGCGAGATGTTACAAGCGCCTGGACTACAGTTCTGCGGGATGGAAGAGGGAGCATCCATAGGATCTTGTGGAGCCACCGTAACGTTGAAAAACAGATGGCCGCAACCTTAGTGGCCTGTTGTCGCATAGATAATCTATCATCTATGATAACACCCAGGTTGCGGACAGCGGTGGAAGGAGTTGGCGCGGTACCCAATTCAACAGGCCAGTGGCTGGGACCCCAGAGATGTTTATTCCGGCCCAGGATGACCACCTCGGTCTTCTCCCCATTCAGTTTGAGACAGTTTCTCCGCATCCAATCGGCCACAAGAGTGAGGCCAGACTTGAGTGCGGAGATGTTGTTCTCGTCTCTCCCTGATAGGGAGAAGACAATCTGGGTATCATCCGCGTACGAAAACAGGGTAAGTCCCGCCTGTTCTACAATGGATGCCAAGGGTTTAACATAAATATTAAATAATAAGGGACTAAGGATTGAGCCTTGAGGGACACCGCGGGTAGAAGGACAGATGGTGGATGCTGCTTTAGGAGAGAACACTTGGAAACTTCGGTCATTAAGGAAAGACACCAGCCAGGCCAAGGCCTGGCCACCTACTCCTAGAGATTTCAGAGAGTCAATAAGGATGGAATGTGACACGGTGTCGAACGCTGCGCTCAAATCCAACAGGATGAGCGCCATAGTGTTACCTTGGTCGACACCGTGCCTCAGACTCTCCGTTACCCCCAGGAGTGCTGTCTCAGTTGAGTGCCTAGGCCGGAAACCCGACTGAGAAGGGTGGAGAAAGGCGGTGTTTTCGACCAGTTTAGAGAGCTGTGAGTAAGTCTTTTATTGAAGTTGCGTGGTAAACAGACTTATCCATTTCTCCTCCTATTTCGCATTGGGACACATTTTGGTCTAAGTTATTTAAAGTTTCTGCTGCTGCTCGTATAACCCAATCCTTGTATTTTATTTACAATAGAGCTGTTACTACTCCTGTTTCTATTTCCAAGTTTTCCCCTTCCTCTTCTCCTTTATGTTGGTCCTGTTCTAATGCTACTGGCACTTTGTGTCATCAACTTTATGAATGTTCAAATGTATTGATATTTTGGAAATCTGTTTGGACCATTTGTATGAAAATTTTTAACTGTGGTTTTACTTTATCATTACAAAATGTTTTTCTAGGTTCTTCCTCTCCTGCTGTTAAGGACTCTCTATCTCCTTACTATTTGAACTTTTTATCGCATTAGCATTCAAAGGTAATTTCTCTTCCTGGAAAGATAATTCCAAAATGTCCTCATTCACTTGGTGGAACTTTATTTGTGATGAACAGAGAATTGCTACTGTTTCTTCTCTCACTCTTTCGCACAAAATTAAATCTGATCTCTTCTGGTTACCTTTTTCAAATTATCTCTCTTCCCATGCACCTAAGCATTAACTCTTTTATTTATTTATTTATTTATTTTCTTTCTGTCCAATATCTTTCAACTCGTTGAATAATATATTTCTTATCTCTATCTTTTCGCCTTTTTTTTTCTTTTTCTTCCTTGTCCCTTTACTGTCCTCTTTCCATTTTTTTTCCCATATTGCATTTCATATATATTATTCCTTCATTTATTTTCTGAAATATGGTTCATAATTTGTGATTACCTTCGCCTTTTTCTTTGCTGTTTGTATCTTTTTCTTGAAACTTAATAAAAATTGGTAAACAAAAAAAAAAGAATCCAAACAATCTCAGAATCGTGGAAACAATAAATAATAGTTTCACTCAGTCAATCGTGCCTGCTTTTTTTCTACAGAGGTTTGCACAGAAATAGATACACAGGGGTTGCAATAAAAGGGGTTTATTGAACAGTCTTATTTCTCATGCAAGAGATATGAACTGCTACACTTGTAAGACAGAATACAAAGTATAATACCTGCAGCGTTAGAAGTAAGATAAAATCATACTTCAATAGCATGGTCTTTAGCTATGACATATATTCATAAAAAAACATACATAAATAACACAGGCTAAAATACTCATCTGGTGCTTCTAAAATAATCCTACCCCAGTGTACGTAACCTAAGTGTAGTACGAGGTATGAAAAAGGTGTTGTTTAGCTATAGTCTAGTTTAGCTATAGTTTAGATTTGCCAAAAGATGCCAAAACTTTCTCTAGGTTCTAGTCGGCTCCATACCTTAGAATGAGAGAGGTTGGAATCTCTTTCTGGGACTCGATCTCTAACAACCCGCAAGGGGAGTGAGAATCACTGGAGCTGGATTCTCTGCGAGGAGGATGACACATCTGGTCAGTGCATCAGGCGGGGACTTGACTTCCTTCGGAACTTGCAGTGGCGAGCCGCGTTGTGCAAGTAGGCAGCCGAATGGTGGTGTGCCATGGCAAGTGAAGGTATATTTATACCTTGAAGGTGTTTGAGAATGCCAGTATTGATGTATAAGTCAGGCTTAAAAACGTCATGAGTAAACCCCTAAGGAATTGATGTACATGCATATTAAATGAGTTCTTGAAGAAATCAATATCCAAGCAAGGGGAAGTCTTAAAGGCATAAGAGTCTGGTTTTCCAAGAACTCGTTGTGATGTAGATGAACGGATGTAGTTGACCATGCCTGTATTTGGTTAGCATGAGCACTGGCTAAATGAGGGCTGGAATTCTATGCCTAAATAAGGGCAATGGGAATTGTACCTATATAAGGGCATAAATCGGGAAATGTATATACGATATCTAAATCGACACACAACAGAAGACAACAATGATGGTGGTGCAGAACACATACCCAGTATGTCATCTGTGGACAGAAACACCAAGGCCCAGTCCAAGAGGTCCTTGGTTAGCGCCTGAGCGCAACAACAACAAAAACTTTGATGAGCAAGTATTTTGGGAGTTTTTGTTTTTGCTAATACTTTGCTTTATGTTTGAGGTAGGAGGAATGTACTTTTGGGATACGACTATATGGGACCACCCACAAGGAGACTTTAGGTGCAGTTGACCTGCTACAGAAGAGCCAGTGGAATGACCCAGGGTCATGTGACATAAGGGAATAAAAAAGCCATCCGGCAGGGAGAACAGTATAGCAAGAACAAGTTTGCGTGCACCTTATGAATGCGGCGTGCTATTGCTACCACACGTTGAACACACTCCACACAGCCCAAGAAGCAGGAACTTTAAAACTGAGATGTGCCACATTTGGGAGGCGTTCCACATAGGAAATATTCTCCTAACAGTGTCTAGTATGACTTTTATACGTAAAGTATATGCCACTCAATACAATTTTCATGCAGATGATCAGTAAAATGCATTTTGCATCATCTTCACAAAAAGTATGCAAATTTGCAAGCTGAACACTTTCAGAATATTGCTCACCCTACGGACTGATGTTATCTCCAATGAACACTTTGTGGGTGGTTAGTGTACCACTTAAAGACATCGTTTGAGATTTACCCAAATCACTTCAACATGGTTCATTTCAGGTAACTAAGTTGGCAATTGTATGAGGATAACAAATATGGCTTTATCAATGCTGCCTCTTATGCGAGCATCACCACGTTATTGTGTGGAAATCAAATTTTTTTGTTGCTTCCCCCAATATTTTTCCTCTGAATCGCTGGCCGTATTATACAAATAGACCTAGGGGCACAAGGATGTGTGTGCACCCTGATTTACGCCCCCTGGCCACTTTGGTAATTCATAAGGGCGCACAGATGTGTGTGAGACCCCTTCTGAAAAATGGGCCGTTCTGATGCTAAATGTGGGATAGTACGATCCAAAAGGGATGCCCACTCATTTGCATGAGGATATGGCCCCAGGCAAATGATGGATGGATGGATGGGTTTTTATATAGCGCAATATCACCGCCAGGTCTCAAAGCGCTTTGCATTGGGAACCCGTCCTGGTTTTTCCCTGTGAGATAGCCCCTACTGGGTATCCCCAAGGTGAAAGCCAGGCATCCCGCCGCGGGGGGCCGTAGTGGAGATTAAGCAAGCTATTGCCCAGAGTTGCAGAGTGTGAACCTGTGATTCGAGTAGGCACCGAAGCGAGAATTACCGAGTCCGTGGACATTTTGGGCTCAAGACCCTGCCGAGTCGGGAATTGAACCCTGGTCCCGGGTCTGATCTCAGCGTCCGGGTCTGCCTCCTCTAACCAGTGAAGACACCCCATGCAATTGTGTCCATGCCATATTACAAAGACGAGTTCACAGGAAAGGAATCCATTAGGAGGGTACTGATTATGAGCCTGTAGCAGAGTCCAACTACTCGCAAGCACAATGGTGTACAAGTAAGTAAGCAAGTAACATTTTATTAAGTGTGCAATTATCTGGGTAGCGCTGATAGTGGGAGCCTCAAACGGAGCTGGTCAGTGGTCAGAAAATGCACTTACTTAGTGAGGGATGCCAAAAAAAACATGTTTTGAGCTATTCTCTAAAACATGGAATACTGGACTGAGATCTTAAAATCAAAGGAAGAGAATTCCAGAGTTTTCCTCCAAGATAGCATAAGGTCCTGTCTCGCATCTAGTTTTTCTTATATTTGGAATTTTTATCAAGTGGGCAGATGTGGACTGTAGATCCTGTTGTGGACAATACCAATGAAAATGTTTCCAGTGGTAATGTGCACTTTTTCCATGCAAGGCGTTGTGCATAATACACAGTACTTTAAATCTAATCCTATTCACCATGGGTAACTAGGGAGGAGCCCATATATCTTTGGTGACTGAGCAAAATATAGGTGTTTTCAGGAGCAGCTGGGCTGCTGCATTTTTCAGAGTCTGAATTTAGTCTGTGCACATTTTGTGGTGCGTAAATACTAAGCAATACAATAGTAGAACCTGGAGAGAGTAAGCGCAACCACAACAGATTTTGGAGATCAAGAGGATTGAAAGGGAAACCTTTTTTTTGTAATCTAATGATAAAGTAACTAGTGGGGGTGGTATGGGTAATTTGCTCTCTAAAACTAAGCTGGCCATCAAACACCACACCGAGATTCTTCTATTTTGGGACAGGAGTAGGTAAATCGCCAAATTCTCTGTCCACCAAGTTGTGTTCCAGACAATGGTGTTCTTACCAAAGAGAATCACCTTCGTTTTATCAGCATTCAGTTTTAAAAAATGTCATTGCATCCAAATTGATACTTGGGTCAGATAAACTTTAGGGTGGACCCCGCGGGGCAATAATCTTTAGGAATTGTGACAATTATTTGTATGCTGGCGGCGTAGGAGACTGCTGACAAGCCACAGGATTGGATAAGGTCTAGCATGGGATGATGTAACTGTTAAATAGGCTACAGGATAAAGATGATCCCTGCGGAAAGCCGCACGGCAGTGAGAAAAGCTTAGAATGAAAGCCATTACATTCCACTCTTTGAAGTCTGTTGGTTAGAAAAGAGCTGAGGAAGGCCAGAGCAGTGCTGTCGGTCCCTATTCTCTTGATCCGCCTAATAAGGACTTCATGGTTAACTGTATCAAATGCGGCTGAAAGATTGAGAATGATTAGGTCCGCTCTTCCCCTCTCATCTGTAATTCTGCAAATTTTTTCTGATGCTTACACAAAGGCGGACTTGGTAGAATGCTGGTATCTAAACCCATGTTGATCCTGATTCAAAATCTCCTTAGTCTCCAGGGGCCTCATTTCTGAAAAGTGACGCATTGCTGCGTGAAAGCAGCGATGCGTCACTTTTCTTTGCCCCCTCCTTGCGACATGCTGGATACGTCATATTTACAGTATGGCGCATCATGTCGCAAGGAGTTACATATACGTCAGAATATCTGATGTATCTGTAGGTGCAAAAATGACGCATTGCTAAAGTGTATCACAAAAGTGATGCAACTCCAGCAATGTGTCCTTTCACATAGGTCAAGCCCCATGTGAAAGGGCCAGCGTCAGTCTTACGCCTGCTACGAGGCTGGCGTAAGATATTGACGCATTTGCGTCCTAGAAGTGACAAAGTGAAATCTCATAGATTTCACTACGTCACCTCTTGCAAGGTTCTACTTGCGTCAGAACGCCACCCCTGCATACATTATACCAGGCGCAGGTATAATGTGGCGCAGGGGTTTACAAAGTAACGCATCTACCTAGAGGCGTCACTTTGTAAATAAGGCGCAATATTGCACATTTTTACGCTGCTGGTGCGTCACAAAAAGTAAGCCCCCAGATATCTAGTAAGTTCCTTATTCATCACCTTTCCAAGAACTTTAGCTATGAAAGGCACTCTGGAGATTGGCAGGTAGTTTATTGTGTCTGCGGGGTTGAGATCAGGTTTTGTCAGTATAGCCAATACCGATGCTAACTTCCAGGCTAATGGAAAATTTCCAGTCTCTAGGATTTGCTCAAAAAAAATTGTAAGATGGATAGACATTAAATTTGGCACCATGTGCTAGATACAAGGTGAGCAGGGGTTGACTGGAGGGCCTGATGTAGTGATGGTAATAAGATTTTCTGCATCCTCCTCCAGAAGAGGAGAGAAATTTCAAAAGTGTTCTTGATAGTTTGCTATCTCTGAATCTGTTGGTTTGTGGGCTTACGCTATTGTCTGATTGAAGGCAGGATCTATGCCACCCAAAATACTAGCCGGGGATGTCATTACAATTTCATGATAGATACCATGGGGCCGATTCACAGAACTAACTTAAGACAAAATCTGTGAATTGGGCCCCATGTATCTTATTTTGAGGACAGTGTACTATGTTATTACAAATGTTCTGGTCCGTAATATAGAAGGAGCCTTGTTTAAAGTTTGTAAGAGCCGAGATAGTTTTAAATAGATCTGATGATGAATTTTTAGCAGTTTTGATTTTAGTAGAAAGAAATTTGATTTTTGTACTGTTTATCAGTGTGCAATACTCTTTACAGATACTCAAATAGTTGTATTTTGATCATATTTTGTTATCCAGAGTCGTTAGGCAGCCCAAAATTTATGTTTGAGGCTTTTTAGTTCAGGGCTATACCACAGGGTGTAGGTTTGTTTCGGATGGTTAAAAAATCAGTTTTTTGGGTGCCAGCTGGATAAGGGCTGGATCTATCCAGCTTGAGAGATTATTGAAGGCTATGTTTATATCTGGGTCCAAGACAGGACTGTTAGTTCTCAAGGTGGCCCCTAATTCTCCTTTGGAGACCTTGTGCGAAAGACAGAAAGTTATAAGGTTATGGTCAGTATTTTGATAGTGTCTCTGCCAGATGCCGGTTAAGTTACAAACACTGTGTTGTGGTCAGACCACAGCAACAGGAAAGATTTCACAAATTTTAGTAGAAGATCGTTTGTAAAAATTCCATTTAAGGTGTGATCTGCCTTATGGGTAGGCTCGTCAACTTGTTGAACAAGTACGAAACCAACACAACCACCGATCATCTTTATTGTGTCAGGGTTAGTTCCCACCTCCAAGAGGAAAATAAAATCACCAAGAACTGTCAGGTTCTGTTATTCCTTACAGGAGTCTAACAATGGTTGGAAGTTGGGAGGGAAAGCCTGTCTGGGACCTAGGAGATAGTAGACAAGTAAATAACCTAAAATTAAACATAATTGCTTTCCCGCCCAAACGAAGGCCTGAAGTGAATTAGCTTTAACTGCTTTCTGATAAAGTGCAGCTAGACTACCCCCGTTTGCCATCATGCAAATTAAACACAAATTAGAGTTGATCTGCTAGTTGTATTTGAATAGTATCTTCGTACAACCAAACTCAAGTAACATACATAAATATCAATACGTTGCTTGAAAACATCAAATACAAAATTCTTCAATGTATAAACAACTGTACAATGATAATTCTTAGAGACACATCAAATTCAAGACCATTCCCAATGTATTTCTGGATTAAACAAATCCCTTCTTCAGGGACCACTGTTGAAAATAAAGAAACAATAATGAATACAAGTGGAGAACACATCCACCATCAAGCCCGGCCAGAGATTCAAAGAACCTTATGTGCATCTTATACAGACAATGTGAAGAGAAATATTGCACTTAAAAAAACAGAACCCAACACCTAGTCCCAACCGTGTCCATTAATCAATGTAGTGTCAAAGAGGCAATAAATGAGAATATAGATCCTGTTCGTTTGTTCACGAAAACCCAACAAGGGTCTATTGTAGAAACCAGTCCTACAAATGACTAGTGTAAATGAACAAAACGTACTCTAAGACCGAGAACTCTCTCTGATTCGTGTTTAATTTGCATGATTGAATTTTCATGAATCATTTTAGTTAAGAATGTGAAACATATAGACATTAATATATACAGTGCGCCTGGTAAACCAGTGGTTTTCCACCAGATACAGTTCACAATTCTCTGGTTGGCAGCCTTTCCACTGGGTTGCACACAGTCTTTGTTCAAACAGTCCATGTGTTTAGCTTTTTTTATTACAATAGGGAGTGTGCAGACTTTCTAAAAGTTATATAAGGAGCGGCCAACCCCATCAAATAACCCATCAGCCATTATAGGTAACCGATTGTATTATAGGTTGCCAGTTGTATCTACAAAAAAGAACATACCTTTACTTTTCCCACAATTCGACACACTTACATATAGCACTGCCCCAGAGCACCTCTGGGAGCCAGTGTCTTTAATTATGATTTATTGATTGGGGGAAGTGTCCTCAGTAAGGAGTACAAAATTGCCAAAAAATAGACACATGAGCTAGAAAACTTCAATGAGACAGCAGTCAATGGTGTCTATGCAGGAGAGCAGGGCTATCAAGCAAGCGATAACGCACAGCAGTGGGTCCAAACCTTTCAAACCGTGCCTTTCAGGTTGGATTCCCACTCATTCAGGCAATCCAGGCAAAAGTAGAGCTAGAGAAAGTCTGAAAAGAACTAGTCACAAGCATTGGCAAAGCGAATAGGTCTTGGCCATGCCCGTGCTATTGGCTTAAAAAATGTGAATGTCTTTTAGCCATATTGTTTACCAGCGCATCTGCTATTCAGCATGGCTGAAAGTTACTGGAAGCTCAGAATCGCAGCATGTTGAGCCGATGCCTAATCTCCTACCCCATATGTTGAGTTTATTGTCCTGCCCCTTTTAATACAATAAAGGTCTATGATGTGGCCTGCGCTGGCAGCATCATAGCACTTTATTCAGTGACATTCAGCCATGCTGAACAGCAGATGTGCTTCTAGACAACATGGCTAAATGGCATTCACATTGAGAAGGCCAGTAGCTTGGGCGTTGCGGAGATCGAATGAATTTGCCAATGCTTGTTAAGTGTTTACAGGGTGTTGCTAAACTAATGTTAGTGAAAAACAGTAAAGCAGTAAAGTGAAGTGAGGGTGTGGTGTAATGGCCAGAGCTGCTGACAGGGGAATCAGGTTCCAATCTCTGGGTCAGCAGAACAATTTGTGATTCTGGGAAAATCACTTACTCTTCCCCCTGCCTATGACTATGAATGTGTCAACAAGTGATGTTCATGATTTCACAGATTTTTAAGCAATTCATTAGTTAATGTACACATTCTTGCATGTTAGTGGTATGTGTGGATGTGTACAAGGAAGATGGCTTGAAAACATAAGTACTCCTACGGAGTGCTTGAAAATAAAGAAAAAATAGCTCTGCAAACCAGGAGCAGTAAAAGGGGATGTACTTGATCCATTTGCTATTGGAGGGCCAAACACAAGAAAAGGGTATGGCGCCCAAATGCCAGGACAATTGGCATCAGAGAAAATGAGAGTAGGAGATGGGTAAGCCCAAAGATAGAACACAACACGTCTCTTCGAGAAAACACATGGTCTGCTTGGAAGAAACCTAAAAAAGAAAATGGTGGTGCAAGAGTCCCCCCAATGTCTCTGTTATATATTTATAAAAGAGAAAATTGCAAGAGAAATTTCAATAGTATGGAGGTTCAGAGAGATATCCTGACTGTTGCTTTCTCTCTATCCGAGGGAGAATAATTTCAGGGTATGGAATAGATAGGACCCCGAGGAAAGAAATACACCTGAATCCTATGAGCAATAAAAACTACTCTAACTGAGAAAGGAGTCTTTACACTTTGAACAGTAATCAAGAGGTTCTGATGTAATTTTGTAACTGAATATGTTATGTAGAATAGAAATAAAGGATTTAGTGCAATATAGTATTGGTTCTAGTATATTTGAATCTCTCACCATAATATAGAGGTGGTACACACTCAAGAACCTCTTTACAAGAATGTCACGCAATGCAGCGCAGAAAGTCACCTTACTATGCTGTACTGCAGGCATTCATCATATTTAAGGCAATATGACGCACTCCTGCCTTTTCCCCTGTGCTGGCATTCTTTAGGCCGCCTAGCGCCAGAGCAGGTACCCTTGCACCACGGTGCAAGGGTGCCTTTGTTGCATGAAGGATTGTTTTTGTGGAGAAAGGGACACCTTCATGCACTAAAACAATCCTGCGAGGCTTATTCCTAATGCTATATGTTCTGCAGATTTCAGCACACATAGAAAGAGTAAGTAACAAGAAAAAAAATGAAGATATTTTTCCCAGTTACGCCTCACCTGAGAAGTCATTTCTTTTTGGTGCATTCCCAGATCTACCAATTCTGATAAACCTGGAAAGGCATCAAAAACCATGGGTGCTGGGTGGGAACACCCATGTAGCACCTATGGAATGCCCTCCCAGGGCAGAGTAAGGCAATGCAGTGATATTGCGCTGCGTTGCCTCACTTCAGATATATGGGGCTTAGTAGGGCCGCACAAAGTGGCCTAATGCGGCTTCATAAATCACTTGAAGGGTTTGCGACTCTCTCTCACCACGTTGTATGGTGCAAGAGCGACGAAAATCGGCCCATAAATAGACCCCTGAATATGTTCCAGAGGTGAACACCCTGACACTGCCTTGCGGGTGTGTGCAGTCCCTCACTGTCCTCACATGCAGGGCGCGTCTACTCCCTCCCAAAGCGAGGCCTGGTCGCCACATGCAGTAAGTGGTTGAGCAGCAGCTTCATATAGCCTGTCCGCCGTCCACTAATTTGCTCTTGCCAGTGTAACCGCAAGTGCAGTGGGAACATAATGCAATGCATTACCTCCTCGTCAGCCCTCCCCGTCCCAGTCCTAACTACATGAGCATAGCTCCTCCCACCAGAAACTCCCAAGCAACTTGAAACCCATCCCTTCCCTCCAGGCCACACCCATACCCTGAGGCATATAACCCTGTGACCTGCCAATCAACAACCTGTTTGTTTTTTCTGCGGAATCACTTCCGAGCAGTCTTCGTCGAGGGGGGCACTGGAATTGGCCTCCTATCTGGTGAGTGTGGAACGGGATGCTAAGCGCCCGTTTTTAACCCCTATTGTGCCTGTTTTTCTTTACCTTGTAGGCATTTGCTTTGAGTCCCTGCTGTAGCGGGACCGTGGGGTTGGGGGTCCTGACTGCCTGCTGTGGGGTGGTGGCTCCCTGCTGCAGCCTCCCCTCTTCCGGGTTCGTCCCTGCTCTAGCCGGTACACCCGGGGAGGGAGGGGGGGTGTGTGGCTGGCTTTTTCAGCGCGCCGAGGGCGTGCCGGATTGGCTTCTCTGTCTGTAACTCTCGGGGCTCGTTTCTTCGAGCCCGTGTTTTAACCCCTTTTTCTTTATGCTTCCTGCAATCCTTGGTGGAGTCTGGGGTTGCGGGGAGGGGGGGGGACTGCCTTTGTTTGGTCCGTGGGGGCCCGATATTTAGGTTCGGTCCGACTTTGTTGATTGTTTCCTGGGTTAGTGTTCTCTTCCCCCGCGTTTCTGTTGTTGGAGCTCCCTCTGCTGGCGGTCCAATTTTGCTTTATTGCCGTTTTTTACTGGAGGGATTTGCATGGGGCTTGATTTCGTGTCTTGGCCTCTTGCTGCTCTGCTGTGGAGTTCTGCTGGGGAGTTGGGGAGTTCTTACCTCTGGGTTCACTGGTTCCTGGGACGGGGTCTTCTGGGTTTCTTTGTATCCTTACAGTTGGGCCCTGTTCAGTCTTTTCCTTTTGTAGTTTGGTAGTCTTCTCTGATAGGGCGGTTTGAAGGCCGGCCTTCGGTCCTGTGTAGGGATTGGCTCCAGGTCTGGGTGGCTTTCCCTGGTTGGCCCTTGGGGATTTTTGCTTTGATTGGTCTGGGTATATCTTGGGGTCTGGATTTCTGTTCTCCTGTTTACAACATGGAGGGTAGAGGTGCAGACGTGCGTGAACTCGGCTGTGAGGATGGGGAGGTGGTCGCAGGTTCTTCCACTGCTCCTTCCATGGCAAATATTCAAAAAATGATTGAGGCTGCTGTGGCGGCGGCCTTTGTGGCTCATGTTCCCAAGGGGCCTAAGAGACAGAAATTGGATGCCTCGGCTGAGGTGGATCCGGACGTTGACTCTGATGAGGTAGTGAAGGGTCGTTTTGTCCAAGGGGCTGACCTTCGCTGTGTTATGCAGCATGTTCGAGACAATCTGGGATTCCCTGGTCCTGTGGAGGGTGGAGAGTCTGAAGACTTCTTCGCCAATTACCTGAAGAAAGATCCGGAAAGCCTCCCCATTCATACGTCTGTGAGGAAGGTGCTGGAGGGGGAGTGGAAGGATGTTGACAGGCATGCCTTTCCCCGGTTTCTGGCTAAGAGGTATCCCTTGCAGGGCTTCGCGGAGGAGTTTCCGGCTGTGGTGAAAGTGGATTCTCTGCTGGCTGGTATGGCGTCTCAGAGCCTGGTGGTGTCTGAAGATGCGGTGCCTTCTGATCCTGGGGACAAGCGTGTCGAGGGGGCCTTGAAGCGGTCCTTTGCAGCCTCCAATCTGGCTGTTCGGTCTGCTGCTTACACCAGCTATCTTGTTCAGTCGCTTCTTAAGGACTGTCAGGGTATTTCTGCGCAGCTCATGCAGGAAGAGGATCCCTCTGAGTCTTTGTCCATGTTGGAACAGCAGTTGCGTTTCATGGCTGACTTGTCCTTCGACTCCCTTAGTGCTGCGGCGGCGGCTGCTGGGGCCTCGGTTGCTGCTAGGAGGCAGTTGTGGCTTAAGTCTTGGAAGGCGGAAGCTGCTCAGAAGGCGGCCGTGATGAAGATTCCTTTCACGGGCTCTAAGCTGTTTGGGGAGCCGTTGGAAGCTTTGATTAAAAAGACAGCTGAGGACAAAAAATTGTTGGCTCCGGTCCGCTCTTCTCAGAAAGGGAAGTTTGCGGGTTATAAGCGGGCTTTTGGGCAGGCGTTTCAATCTAAGATGGCTGCTCAGCCCTTTCGTGGTAGGGGACGTGGCCGGGGTGTCCCTTCCTTCCACAAGTCCCGGGGTCAACATGGTGCTTCCTCTTCTGCAGGTCCCTCCAAGTCGTGACTATGTGATGGATTCCTTGGAGGTGCCGGTTGGGGGTCGCCTCACCTCTTTTTTACCTGTCTGGGAGGAGTTCGTTCGGGATCTGTGGGTTCTACAGGTGGTACGGCTGGGCTACAGAATAGAATTTGGGACTCCTCCGGTGGATGTGTTCAAAGCTACCCCTGTTCCCAGATCTCTAGCAAGATGTCGTGCTCTATTGGACGGAGTTCGGGACTTGGTGTCAAAGGGTGCTGTGGTGAGGGTGCCTGTGAGACAACAGGGTCGGGGGGTTTACTCAATCCTGTTTTTGATCCAAAAGCCAAATGGGGACTTCCGTCCGGTCCTGGATCTGAAGGCGGTGAACTTGTGTATCCCTCATCGGTCCTTCAAAATGGTGACTCTGCAGTTGATTCTTCCCTTCCTGTCGGTGGGAGATTTCCTGGCTTCTCTCGATCTACGGGACGCCTATTTTCATGTGCCAGTGCACGCAGATTCCCAGAGGTTCCTGCGTTTCTGTGTAGGGGTGGATCACTACCAGTTCCAGGTATTGCCCTTTGGCCTGTCTGCCTCTCCGAGGGTGTTTACTAAAGTGTTGGCGCCCTTGGTGGGTTTGTTGCATGCTAAGGGTATACAGGTTTTCCCTTACTTGGACGATTGGCTGATTTCTTCCTCTTCTTTCCTTCAGGCTCAGTCACACTCCCGGGAGGTTTGCAGTCTCCTTCAACGGTTCGGGTGGATTCTGAACTTGGAGAAATCCCATCTTCACCCCACTCAGGAACTGTTGTTCATTGGGGGGGTGTTCAACACCAGGTTGGGGAAGGTCTTCCTGTCGGAGCCCCGCAGACTGACTCTTGTGCACGAACTGAAGAAGGTGTTGGGGGCAAAGTCTTCCACGGCTCGCCAGTGGTTGCGTGTTCAGGGGCTGATGTCAGCGACTGTGATGATTGTTCCTTGGGCCCGTTTACACTTATACCCCCTTGTGAATCATCTTCTGGAGCATTGGGATCCGGCCTCTCTGGATTACGAGCTGTTGGTTCCGGGGGGTGTGTCCATCGCCCGGGAGTTGTCCTGGTGGCTGGTGGATCGGAACCTCTTGCAGGGCTCGCCCTTTGTGTCCCAGGTGAGGTTGGTCCTGACGACCGACGCCAGCGTACTGGGTTGGGGTGCGGTCTTGGGTCAGGAGTCTGTGCAGGGTCTTTGGTCTGTGCCGTAGGCGGAAATGTCCTCGAATTGGCGAGAATTGAAGGCGGTTCAGTTGGCGTTGTCTCATTTTCTGCCTTGGGTCCTCCAGAGGGATGTGATGGTGCGGTCCGACAACACGGTGGTGGTGTGTTATATCAACCGCCAGGGGAGCGCGAGGGTGGCTTCCCTCAATTTGTTGGCTCAAAGTATAGGCCTGTGGGCGGAGTCTCACTTGTTGTCTCTGAGGGCTTTACATCTGCCTGGGATTTTGAACTCGGAGGCGGATCGCCTGAGCAGGGTGTTTCCTTCCCTGTCGGACATGTGCCTGTCTCAGGATGTGTTTCGCTGCCTGATGGCCCGGTTCGGGGTCCCTGTGGTGGACCTGTTTGCGGCCCCGGGGAACGCCTTGAGGGAGACGTTTTGTTCTCTGGTTCGCTCTGCCGAGGTTTGGAGGGTGGATGCCCTGTCCTTCCGGTGGGAGGGGGGCCTGATGTATGCCTTTCCCCCTATTGCCCTGCTGCCGCGTGTTCTGCTGAAGGTCAAGTTGGATCGGGCTTCGGTGATCCTGGTGGCTCCGGATTGGTCCAGGCGGCCTTGGTTCCCTCTGTTATTGAAGTTGGCAGTGGGGCCTTGCTGGAGGTTGCCAGTGGTCCCTTGTCCCTTGTCGTTTCCCCCTCTGTCTCTGGAGTGTCTGGTCCGCCTGAGGCTGGCGGGTTGGCTGTTGAAAGGATGAACCTTGTGGCGTTGGGGTGTTCTCCTTCTGTGGCGGAATTTATTCAGAGGTCCAGGCGCCCTTCGACTCTCAAATCCTATGCCCGGCATTGGGTTTCTTTTCAGTCTTGGTGTACGGCGCGTGGGTGGTCTGCGTTGGCAGTGGATCCAGTATTGGTCTTGGACTTTTTGAAGGACGGCTTTGACTTGGGTCTGGCTGTGTCCTCCCTGAGGGCTCAGTGGGCTGCTGTTCGGGCCTTTCGGGGTTCGGTCTGTGACCCGGTGGTTCCCCTGGTGTCCCGTTTGTTGCGGAGTTGCTTCCTTCAGAAGCCTGTCATTCGGTCCTTTGCTCCTAGTTGGGATCTGCCTCTGGTTTTGGGGGCTTTGCAGGGGGCTCCCTTTGAACCTCTGCTGGAGGTGTCTTTGAGGTTTCTGACGATCTAGGTGCTGTTCCTGGTGGCTATTACGTCAGCTAGGCGGATTGGGGAATTGGGCTCCTTGCTTTGTTCGGCCCCTTTTTTACGTTTCTTTCCTGATCGGGTGGTACTGCGGCCTGATCCTTCCTTTGTTCCCAAGGTCCCTTCCTCTTTTCACTGCTCTGCGGATCTGGTTTTGCCTGTTTTATGTCCTGATCCTCTTTCAGAGGTTGAGGTGCGGCTGCACTGTTTGGATGTTCGGCGGGCTCTTGAGATCTATTTGTTACGTACTGGGCCGTTTCGTAAGGTGGAATCCCTTTTTGTGACCTTTGGCCTGGCTGGTCAGGGTCTTAAGCCTTCTGGGGCTACCCTCAGTCGTTGGCTACGATGGGCTGTGGGTGCTGCGTATGAGGCCTGTGGTGTGTTGGCTCCAGGGTCTGTTCAGGGAAGGTCGACTCGGGGGGTGGCGGCTTCCTGGGCTTGTTTTCAGGGGGCTTCCATGGCTGAAATCTGCAGGGCTGCTACCTGGAGTTCTCCGCACACCTTTATGTCCCATTATCGTTTGGTGGTTGGGGGGACTGATTCTGCTGGGTTTGGGGACGCTGTGTTGCGTTCTACTCCGGTGGTGTGACTTTCTGTGCTTTAATAAAGTCTGTTTTTTGCTACTGAGTGAAGCCGATTATTGCTTTGGTATCTGCTCATGTAGTTAGGACTGGGACGGGGAGGGCTGACGAGGAGGTAATGACCGGTTACTCACCGGTAATATTCATTACTCCGAGTCGTAGCCCTCCCCGTCCCAGTCCAGGTTCCCATCCCTCCCTCCCTGTTTCGGCTTCTTGTGCTTGTTGGGTACAGGTTGTTGATTGGCAGGTCACAGGGTTATATGCCTCAGGGTATGGGTGTGGCCTGGAGGGAAGGGATGGGTTTCAAGTTGCTTGGGAGTTTCTGGTGGGAGGAGCTATGCTCATGTAGTTAGGACGGGGACGGGGAGGGCTACGACTCGGAGTAATGAATATTACCGGTGAGTAACCGGTCATTAGGGCTCACTGTCCTGGACTGCGCTGGCTGCATCCAGTTCATTGTGTGCCATCACACAAACTGCGACTGCGTACCTAACCTAGAATACGGGCTGGGTGCTGTTTCTGACGTCTGCAATAACGTAATCTCACAGAGAAACTGTTTTTATTCCGAATTTGCATTCCTGTCATTTTGGTATATCAACTACCTCTACAAAGTTGTTAAGGGTGCGTAGGAATTAAACCAAACTTAACTCCAGTGCATCTTAATTTGCAACATGGGCTAACAGAAGTACATGAAGTAAATGACAGTAGAAATCCCAGGGCGATTTGAACAGCTTGGATGACTGCTGCGCACTAAAAGTCTCAGTGCAGGTTGAGTTGAAAAACGTGAACTGCGGATGTGTGTCGTGACTTTCAACATGAATTTTGTGATTTTTTTTCTGAGATACGAACATCATAAAAACCGTAAGCCTCTGTGAGCCCCTTTGACTCTAAAAATGTGAGAAGCAGGAATCGGTGCAGGGAATAGCACTTGACAGATTAACACCTGCATGGGAAATATCAGTCAAAGAGCGTCGGCGCCATACAGCATCAGTTGAGCAAATATGCGGCGGGCTTCCGTACCAGCTACTGGGAACGGGGAGCTCAAACCTGACTTAGTACTGTCTCAGGGCTACCTCGTGAGGTCCCTACATGAGGAAACCAGAGCCAGAATCCGTAGTGTGAGTGATTATCACCTCATCATGTCTTGGACCAAATAACTCCAGGTCTACAACGTGTCGAGCGTGTCACACTGACAACACCCGAATTTCCAGATGTGAATGGAATGAGCTTATTGCAGCTTTTGACATTATGCTGTTCATATAGGACATTTTTTTCGTAATGTGTTTATCTCGGATCCTTCACTTCCACCTTGAACTCTCTGCCATTGCCATTTGTCATGTGTGCTCAGCTGTCTCTGAAACGCCTCACACGCTCCCTCAGGCATGTTCAAGGATGCGACGTATACCCGGATCACTTCATGGAAGTCACGGTTCCTTCAACCTCAAATGTGAATACAAAAGTGTGATGAAAGGAACACATTAATGACGGTTTAGCCACCGTGGCGAAAGAGGAGGTGGACCAGAAGGATTAATGTATGCTTATGCGCATCTGCCATAAAACAAACCTTAACATGTAGGAAAGCTGAAAAAACGATTTTCTCAATATTGTAAGTAAAGGGAAGTGGTTCTCCTTTCAAGTGTTCTACTGTGTAAAATAGGCATTATTCGAGACTCCTTGTGTATTTGGTGATACATCTTTTATTGCAATTTATTTATTTTGTAAATTTTTTTTGTGTCCTCATATATGCCACCAGATGTTATGAGTCGATAGGATCTCTTAAAGCCGCCGGCACAAATCATTACTATGCGCCCTGGGATTTCATGCATGGCGGTTAAAGATCACCCAGAGGTAGGCTGTCTACTAGTCCAACTCCCGTTTTCGATATCAGCCCCAAGGGAGGACCAGACCACAAACCCCTGGCATAATTATTGGACTTTTCATCGTTTATCTATCCGACCATTTTACCAGCGGAGCCCATACCTTAGCTGCACCCTCTCCACTACACAACAGATCTGATTTACTTATAGCCATGATGTTTATTAGGCAGTCCGCAAACCTTAGGGGGGTCAAAGATTTCCATTCTCTACACACCTCCCTCCTTGCAATGACAATAACATAAAATATAAACTGAAAAATACTGTCTCTAATATCATATTCATATGGCAGACCCAAAAGGATCAGTCTTGGGCTACAGATTACTGGTCTCGACAATACATCCTCTAAGAAACTGCAGACCTGCTGCCAATAGTTTTTAATTTCTGGGCAGTCAGCAAAAATATGTAAGTCATCTGCTGCTAAAAGCTTACATCTTGGACAGTAGTAAGATTCTCCAGAGATTTTTGTCAATTTTGAAGGAGTCCAGTAAACCCAGTGTGCTGTGTAGAGATGGTTCCTTCTAAGGGTGGCAGGCTTTATTGTCTTTTGGGATATTTTAAATGAATCTGTCCAAACCTCCAGCTTCCTCTCCAGGCTGTCTGCCAGAAGGTCACCCCAAAGTTTAGAGATTTCTCCCTCCTGCCGATCTTTTGCGCCAGTTAGTAAAGTATACCAGGTGGAGACCTCCCCCTTCCAACCTTCCTGTCTGCTGGCTAGTTCCAGCAACCCCTTTCCCTCTTCTTTCAGCTCCCAATGTTGGCTTCCCCACCAAGATGACAATTGATAATATTTGAACCTTGTAAGGGACCCTCCTGTTATATTGAATAGGGATGTCCAATCGAGGAGCCCTAAATTGTTGTTCAGGTCTCCCCATCTTACAAGGCCTGCAAGCCTCAATGGGGACGATAAGCAATCTAATAAGCATTCGGGTGTTCCCGGGGAGTCCCAGATTGGGGCTAGGGGATTGTAATAGGGAATTCTCCATGTTTTACAGACTACTTGCCACAACTTAAGTGCTGTAAGTAGGATTTTTAAACAAACTTTCTTGTAAAACTTCTGGGCACCAAATTTGAATAAAAATAATTCAAGGCCCTGGGGTAGGTCGGATAACATCGCCTGGAACAAACGGCCATGCGAAGATGAGTCCAATATGTTAGCCAGGAGTTTAAAATTCTTTAACTGAAACGCGTAACAGTATAAAAGAAAATCAGGGAGGGCCAGACCGCCTATTTTTAAGCCCCTTCTCAACTTCCTCCAAGCAATTCTTGGTGACTTAGTAGCCCAGATAAAGGAGCCTATCTTGCCCTGGAGGCTGGAAATATCTTTGTTGTGGAAAGTCATTGGGATTCTGTTAAATAAAAAAGTTACTTTAGGCAATACAACCATTTTTATTAAATTGACTCTGCCATATATACTAAGAGGTAGACCAGCCCATCATTGTAAATTTTTCTAATTAATTTCTCTCTGGTGCTGTTACACCTTTCACTACTTCTTTAACTGGAATAATGGCTCATTGTGTTCCATGTTTAAATATTGATTACAAAAATATAGATGAAAAAATATTGATGTAAAAATATTGATTACAAAAATATCGAATCCCTATACTTAACCAGGTAAGTACAGTAATATTGACTCAAAAATATTGAGGTAAAAATATAGATGTAAAAAATTATCGACTTTAAAAAATAACATAACTTAAAATAAATAAATTAAATAATATTAATATTATTAACAAAATACATTATATTCAATATATATTTTAACTAATTATAACACATAAACTTAATTTAATAAACATAAACACAAAAAAAGTGTACATATTTACTAAAATACATTTTAATAACTATTATCTTTATTTAACCTATAACCTTTTTAAATTATATAAATTATATAAAAATAAAATCTATAAATAATTTAAAATAAAATATTCTATATTTAATTAACACAATAAACTATTTAAAAAAATACATTCTTTTAATAAAAAAATAAAAACATTAGTAGTTAAAACGCTGGATAGCAAAGGGGTAAAAATTACTATTCCCATTCCAATGAGTGCAACAGTAGGGAAAGCGCTGGATAGCGGAGGGGTAAAATGTACTATTCCCACTCCAGTGAGTGCAACAGTAGGGAAAGCGCTAGATAGAGGAGGGGTAATAATTACTATTCCCACTCCTATGAGTGCAACAGAAGGGAAAGCGCTGGATAGCGGAGGGGTAAAATTTACTATTCCCACTCCAGTGAGTGCAACAGTAGGGATAGCGTTGGATAGCGGAGGGGTAAAAATTACTATTCCGACTCCCGTGAGTGCAACAGTAGGGAAAGCGTTGGATAGCGGAGGGGTAAAAATTACTATTCCCACCCCAGTGAGTGCAGCAGTAGGGAAAGCGCTGGATCCCAAAACAATAAAAAACAAAACTATCAACATTTTTATTAAAATTAATTTCCAATATGAACGTAATTAATATATACATTCAAATATATTATTATCAAAGATTATAAAAAAGAAATAATTACACATTATGTAACACTATAAAATCCACAACACACACCTACAATTAATTACACAACTAAATGTAATATTTACAAATTAATTAATGAAAGTTAATTTATTATTTATTAATTAATCAATACAAATTAATTACTTACCACTTTTCACACAATTTCCACATATAAACACCACAACACACACTGAAAATTAATTAAACAATTAACCTAATTATTTAATAATTGACTACTTGAAATTAATGAAGAAATTATTATTAAACTCTTATTAATGCATCAATTATCACATTAATTATTCAATACATTTTATAAAACTAAATTACTTCCCATCCTATTCCCCTATAAACCTACAATCTGCTATGGAACTAAAAACGCAGAATTAAACCTAAACTAAATTAATAACTAGTAAAACTCTAAAACATATAATAAAATGACAAACAATTCTCATTAAAACACTAAAATACATCAAATTTAATAATTCGATATTTTTGTAAACTATATTTTTGGAAACAATATTTTTTACAAAGATATTTATGTAATCGATATTACTTACCTGTCAGTCGATATTCTTGTCAACTATATTTTAGTTGTTGATATTTCTTCCCAACAATATTTTTGCAGCAATATTTCTGTCTCACAATATTTTTGCGGTGATATTTCTACTCTGCTCCGGCTCAGTGATCTGAATAGTCAACACTGACAAATGCCTTCATCTAAAATACACACATATATATCCTGTCAAGGCAGAGTCATACTGCCATATTTCCGAAGTCGGTAAATTGGTTACAGATGGTAGAAAAGTAGTATGAAGAGCTTTATAAAAATAAGTTATTTTCACCCTTGTGTGCCTTTTTACCTTGGTGTTCCCTCAGTAGTTCCAGACAGTGATCTAATTTTGTCATTTCAAAGCCACTGTAATAAAAGGCACCTCAACTAAAAAAGGAAGCTGGAGCTAGAAGTACTAAGCCTTTTTTCACTTACGATTCTGTAGTTTTCTAAATCACAAAGCTTGCAATCACAAAGTATTGTTGAGTCATGCAAGTAGTAAACCCCTTTTACGAGTTGGAAAAGACGTTCTGGCTCATAGAGGGGGGCTTGTGAAGCATAACAACTTACAATTAGGAGGAGTTGTGAAAGGGACGCCCCATCCTGATTGTTTGTTACAATTGCTTGTAGCAACAGTTTGCAACCTTCATTGAAACAGTGACGACTTCCATTATGGCAGGGCCATGTGCTATTGTTAGTGTTAGACCTGACAGCCTTAGGGTGGTCTTTCCCCAACTATTCCTTCCTCATTCACTTTTTCTGACCTAGTTTTTTCTGGCATTAGGACTCTGAGCACTTTTCCACTGCTAACCAGTGCTAACGTGCATTAACTCTCTTTCTAAAACATGATAATTTTGGCTTATCCCTGTTTGGCATAATTCATTTACCTATAAGTCCCTATTAAAGTGCACTACATGTGTCCAGGGCTTGTAAATTAAATGCTACTAGTGGGTCTGGAGCATTTTTAGTGCCTCCCAATTAAGGAGCCCTCTAACCATGGCTCAGAGCCGCCATTACACAGTTTAAACTGTCATATCAACCTAGTAAGATAAACCTTTTGCCAGGTCCATGCCTTTCCTTTTTTTACATATACGTCAACCTTAAGGTAGGCCCTGGACAACCAAAAGGGCAGGGTGTATTGTTTTTAAAAGGCAGGACATGTACTTTTAAGTTTTACATGTCCAGGTAGTGAAAAACTCCCAAATGTGTTTTTCACTACTGCAAGACTTAGCTGTCCCATAGGATAACATTAGGCTTACCTTTTTTTCTTAACAACGTGTAATTCCCAATTGTGAAGAGATAGACTTTCCAAAGTTGGTGTCTCTGGAATCCTAATTGATGGTGAAGTAGGATTTTTAATTACAATTGTGAATATGCCACTTTTAGAAAGTTGGCTTTTTCTTAATTTAGCCTTTAGGACATGCTGCCTGTCTCTCATCACATGTCTGGGGTGTGTGATAGTTTGGCTTTGTGTATTCCCCCTGTAAGCCACATGCAATGGGAGCTCAGATGTGACATGATGGGACACCCTGGCAGGATAGGAGGGAGGATCTGGACCCAGCCTCACATACACCTCAATAGGCTGTTTTCTGTCCACACACAAAGGGCTGCATACCCCCTCTAATTAGTCTGGAGCCAGGACAGGAAGGGAAGACCTCAGTGTTCTTCACTTGCATGTCTATGAAGTCTCCCCTACTTCAAAGACACAACTGAGTATGAGTACTGGACCACTTATATCACCATCTCAGAACTAGGGGTCGGCGGAATTAGCATAAGGGACTTAGGCGGAGAGGCATGGAGATTGAACCAATCTCCGTGCCTCTGCGCATATTTCCGTTACGCAACGCCCGCCCGCCTCCCGCCCGCAATATTATATGTAATTAAAAAGGCTTAGGATGAGATTTAAAATGAAACTTACTGTTAGACCTGTCAGCCCTTTGGGTGGTCCCTTCTATTTATTTATTTATTTTGTTCCCTTCTCACCTCCTAACCTTCTTTTATTTTTGTGTCCACTAAAATTTTTGGG
Organism: Lissotriton helveticus; assembly: GCF_964261635.1. Lineage (NCBI taxonomy): Eukaryota > Metazoa > Chordata > Amphibia > Caudata > Salamandridae > Lissotriton > Lissotriton helveticus. Next base: position 2,050,636,390 of record NC_136061.1, read on the forward strand.
GTTGTCTTAGGGCTTTGGGTGCCTCATCATGTCCACTTAAACCTGAGGCACAGGTGCCCTTTCAAAATGGAGAGTAGGAAAACATAAAATGGTGGCCTGCCAACTGCCAATTTTCACCTCAGGGTCTGTGGCCATAGGTTTGTATGAGGATTTCCAGAACCTTCTGGAGCCCTCTGGACTCACCTGGCCTGGACTATAAAAGGTGGACAGGGGCGGCCATTTTAGGTCTTGTGTTCTTGTGAGGGAGAGGAAGAGAGGTCAGGAGTGGAGCCTACCTGTGGGGAGGAAGTTGCACTGAGGAGGGGGGATTGTCTAGTACTGGACTCTCTAGCCCTCTCAACTGACGCTACCCCCTACTGGTTGATTGAGCCCTGAACCTCACAACCTTCCTGGGAGCACCTTTCCTCTTGAGCTCTAGTGAGAAACCCTGAATTGAGTCTGACAGGTGAGGGACATCTGACCCGGGAGTACATGAGGGGGAAAAGGAGCCGAGTTATCATTGGTTAGAGACTTATAACCCCTGCTGGAGCTCACTTTATCTTTGCTGCTGCCTGGAGTTAGAGTGCCCAGTGAATGTCAGGTTTCTCCCTTACCGCTCTCAAACCAAATTAAACTGCTGCCACAGAACGGGGAGAGGGCCAGGTAGATCACCGCCACTGCCCCAGAACTTTGGCCTTCAGATCGAAAGAAAAAACCCTACCTTAGTGCGGCTGGCCCGCTGAGGTCTTCGCCGCTAAGCTGTTGTCTCCGGTGCGGGCTGACGGTGTCCACGGGCCCCGCTGAGGAGATTGAGAGATAAGAGAGGGGGCCCGGTTTTAGTCAGCGGAGGAGCAGTTTCCCCCAGTGGCAGCATTGCGGAAGTCCTTGTGTGCTGTCAAGTGAGCGCAGGAAGAAGGGGGCGGGAATCCGAGGAGGCCGGCCCGTGTTCAGTACCCTCCTTCTTTGACGAGTGAGGAGAGGGCGGGACACACGGCCGAAAGAAACGCAGCGGAAGTCGCTGTGCAGTCCCGGCCTCGACAGCTGCTAGGAGCCGGCAGCGTCGGGGCAGGAAACAGATCGAAGCTACAGACACGCAAGTTGGGCTGAATGTGGCTGAGCGAGCGGTCTGAAATGAAATCGGCAATGACCTGGTAAGACCGTTAAAGTGTTGTGGGGAGCCCCAGGTACTGAGAGGGCCTCACTGCTTCCTCCAAAGTTGGTGGGAATTGCCGAAGGACATGGAGGAGTAACGGAGGGAAGGGGGTATTTAAACCAGTACTATTGTCCCACACAGCGCTACGGAAGGGGAGAGTCAAACGGCAGGAGGTGCCAGCTGAGTGAGAAGTGCCGAATCCACCAGGGCTTTGCTGAATAACTAAAAATAACTGTCTGCCTGAAATTACTGCCTCAGGATGAACTAATTCTAGAGCAATTTAGTTATTTATTTGCCTGGTATCTCAAACTGAGCCACTCCTGTGGATGTAAAATGTATGAATACCAATGTCAGAGTCCTAGTTGTGATAACAGAGTACATCAGAACTGCCTATCGCTTCATTTTCTTTCAGATGAAGGAGGGGGAATGTAAATTGAGTTTAACTACACTGCTATCCTGCTTAAAAATGTTGTGACTAAGTGAGATTTACCAGAGAACCAAATTACTATGTCATGGGAAATGTTAACCAGAGCAGGTAACTCAAATACAATGAAAGACATGGAAATATGGTAATGTGTTTGCAACTAAGAGAAATACAAGAAACTAAGCAACAGAAAATATAAAGATTTTCTACTTTTCTAAAAACGGTGTGGTGTTTCCTTTTTGGTGGATGGGCGCTAGATTACTGTCAGAGGTGTGATGCAATCATAACACGGTTGCCTTCGGGATAGGTCTTTCCACTCTGTGCCAGGCTACCCCATGTGGACTGGTAACCCCAGGTCCAACATATTGGTGTTCAGTGGTGGGATCAGAGCTTGTGCTTGCGTCCACTTAGCAGTAGCCTAGTGTGCACCACATAACTGGACCTGGAGTTTTCTCCTGGCGGACTCCCTAATTAGAAGTTTTGTTTTTCCAAATTCTTTTCTGGTGGTGGGTGGAGGTAGCACTTAATTAACGCCCCTTTCTTGAATTCTTCAAAAGTGACTGTCTGAGACCCCGTTGGCAAAATGGAATGTGAATTGGAGGAGTTGGAGACCTACACCGCGGCCCAACTCAGGGAATTTTGCCAGAGAAAGGGGGTGTTCTTCAAGCGTGGTGCGAAAAAGGGGGAACTCCAAACCAGCTTGAGAGCATGGGTGGCAGCCCATCCAGATGGGAAGGAGGAGGAGGAAGAGGGGGATCGAGACACTGTCATTGGAGTGGATGTACTGTACCAAACCGAAGGGGGGAACCTACTAACAGGTCCTAGGACACTTTCGAGGGAGGTCATTAGTGTCTCTGGAAGGAGCTTGACCGAAGCCGAATTAGCTGACCGGAGAGAGAAAAGGCAGTTGAAGTGGGAGCTAGCTAGGTTGGAGAAGGAGAGGGAGGAAAAGAGGATGGCTCATGAATTGAGTTTAAAGGAGTTAGACCTCAAGGCCCTGCAAATGGGGACTCCTAGTACTCCTGTTGGTGGCAGCATACCCAACGAAATAGTCAGGGAACCCAGACCCTACTTGCCAAAAGACGTAGTCGCCAGTTACAGTGTAGGGGACGACATTGCTAAATGGTTGGCTGCCTATGAGGTCTCACTAAGAGCCCATGGGATATCAGAAAGTCACTGGGGGGGTGGCCTGTACAAATATATGCCTCCAGTGGGGAGGGATGCACTTCTAGCCCTAGAGCAGCAGGAACAGACTAACTACCCCATCATGAAAGTGGCGCTGATCAGGAAGTTTGGGCTGACTCCTGAAAAGTACAGACAGAAATTCAGGAACAGCCACAAACTGGCTACACAGAACTGGGTGGTTTTACTAGACTATGCCAAAAAGGCCCTAGAGGGTTGGGTGCAAGGCAGCGAGGTGGGAGACTATGAGGGGTTGTATGATCTAATCTTAAAAGAGCACCTACTCGAGAAATGTTTTCCAGAGCTGCGACAACACCTGGTGGACAGCAAGCTGACTAGTCCCCGGAAGCTTGCTGAGGAGGCGGACATTTGGGCTAGTACCCGGGTGTCCTTGAAGGGGACTGGAGGGGATTCCCAAAGGACTGGACTGGGGGCTCCCCAGAAGAAAGAGGGGGGAGATAAAAAGAGGGAGTTCTCAAAAGGCCCCCAAAACAGTTTCCAAGGAAAGGGATCAGGATTCCCTCCTAGGGCCAACCCGCCGAGAAACCCTCATCCTGTCCATAGTCCAAGGGTTGTCCGCTGTTATGAATGTGGTGGGGTTGGGCACTACAAAGGAAATGTCAAGTGCCCAAAGAGACCACCCCCTCCCACTGAAGGAAAAGCCCCGGGAGTAGCTAGTGTAGTGCTCGGAGAGGAGTTGCCCTTAGATACCGGAAGGGAGTGAGCGGGAGTCACCTTAGTGTCCCTGGGAGATCGGGAGATGGTTCCTAAGATCCAGGTGCTCTCAAATACTACCAAGTATGGGCAGTGGGTCACCATCAATGGCCAAAGAGGGGAAGCTCTGAGGGATACAGGAGCCAGTATGACTATGGTAAGGAGTCATCTGGTGTCCCCAGAGCAGGTGATTCCACACGTACTCCACCCCGCCACGATAGCTGACGGCAGAATGGGCCACTACCCTGTGGCCGAAGTTCCCTTTGAGCGGGAAGGGGTTGCAGGTCCTCTTCGAGTTGCCGTAAGCCCTGCCGTGCCGGTCGATTGTCTGTTGGGGAATGAAATGGAGCACAATGCTTGGAGGGAGGTGGAATACCAGACTCACTCAGAGATGCTGGGTACACCTGACTGGGCCTGTGCCAGCACACGGTCCGCGACTACCCGGAGGGGGAGTTCGCCAGGGCTGGAGCCTGGAACAAAGGCACAGGTTTATCCTGGTTCTGGTGGATCATGCCACTCGGTACCCAGAGGCAATTCCTTTGAGGACCGTTACTGCACCTGCAGTGGCTAGGGCCCTGATGGGGATTTTTACCCGAGTGGTTTTCCCCAAGGAAGTAGTGTCCGACAGGGGGACCAACTTCATGTCAGCCTACATGCGGGCTATGTGGAAGGAGTGTGGGGTTACCTACCGGTTCTCCACTCCTTACCACCCCAGACCAATGGTCTGGTGGAAAGGTTCAATAAAACCTTGAAGGGCATGATCAGAAGTCTGACTGAGAGCCTGCGGAGGAAATGGGACGTCCTCCTACCCTGTATGTTGTTCTCATACAGGGAAGTGCCACAGAAGGGAGTGGGCTTCAGCCCCTTTGAACTTCTGTATGGGCACCCTGTTCGCGGACCTCTCAGCCTGGTAAAAGACGGATGGGAAAAGACTCCCAGGATGTGGTGAGCTACATGCTGGCCTTCCGAAGCCAAATGGCTAAGTTGTGGAAGCAAGCTTCTGACAACTTGGAAGCCAGCCAGGCAGTGATGGAAGAGTGGTATGACCACAATGCTCACCCTGTGGAGTTGGAGCCTGGCCAGAAAGTGTGGGTGATGGAGCCTGGAGAGCCTAGTGCCCTCCAGGATCGCTGGGCAGGCCCCTTTGAGGTGATTGAGAAGAAGGGCAAGGCCACTTACTTAGTGGACCTTAAGACCCCCCGGCAGCCCCATCGGGTGCTCCATGCCAACCGCCTCAAACCCCACTATGAGAGGCCCGAGGTCATCTTGATGATGGTGACTGATGGAGCAGAGGAAGAGGAAAGTGAGCCTCTCCCTTATCTATTTTCATCTCAAGAGAAGGATGGGTCTGTGGAGGGAGTGATTCTCTCACCATCCCTAACTCCTGAACAGCGGAGGGACTGCCGCCAAGTCCTGGAGCAGTATTCCTCGCTGTTCTCCCTTATCCCGGGAAGGACCCACCTGTGTACCCATGATGTGGACACAGGAGACAGCCCCCCTGTGAAGTCTAAGACCTACCGGCTGTCAGATAAGGTGAAGGCCAGCATCCACAGTGAAGTCACTAAGATGCTGGAGCTAGGAGTGATTGAACCTTCAAGTAGCCCCTGGTCCAGTCCGGTGGTTCTGGTACCAAAAGCTGCCCCGCCGGGCACCACTCCCAAACTTAGGTTCTGTGTGGATTACCGGGGACTGAATTCAGTGACTAAGACAGATGCTCATCCAAACCCTAGGGCGGATGAGCTCATTGACCGGCTGGGAGCTGCCCAATATGTGAGTACTTTTGACCTCACATCAGGGTACTGGCAGATCTCCCTTACAGATGGAGCAAAGGAAAGGTCAGCCTTCTCCACGCCTGAGGGCCACTACCAGTTCTGTGTGATGCCCTTTGGGCTCAAGAACGCTTCTGCCACTTTTCAGCGGCTGGTGAACAAGGTCCTCTCCACGATGGAAGCCTTCTCTGCTGCTTATCTAGACGACACTCTACTGGACTGCCTCTGTGAAGGAGGAGCTGCCATGCTGTGCTATCCTGCTGCCTGCTGCCCTCTTGCCTGGAGAAGAAGAACTGGACCTGGAACCCATCTTGATCCCAGGACCCAGAGGGACACAAATACTAGCCTGCTGGCCTCCGCAATCTGAGCCTCAGGGACATACAGCTCTTAACAGCTCCGAGACCTGTCTTCAATAAGCTCCTGACCCTCAAAAGGCACATCTCAGGTTCTGGGCCCTTAGAAGGGGTTTCTCAGGTCTTAAAGTCAAGTTTTGGGCTCTTCATGATCACAAATGGGCCTGTTCACTCTCGAACTGCACCGATCACACAGAGAATCCGAGCGAACTGTCACAAGTGTGTTTCTTCACAAAGCAAGCATTGTCAACTGGCGTGGATTGGCACCGTGAGGCTCCAGTCCATCTGCCAGGGACAACCTGCCAGCTCTTTGTGCCCTGCCGACCATCGCAAGTGATGGTCTCCTTGCTCCTGTGAACTTCTCCTCATGAGTGGGACTCTTGGCACCAAACTTAAGAAGGTAAAATTCAGCGGGACTAATCTGGGAATGTATCTGACCCATGCTCCATCGCAGTCAGCCGGAACTTTTGGATTTGACCTGGTTCTGCGCGACCAGATTTCCTGGTTGGTACTTTATGTTTTTACGCGCTATTTTACAGTTTGTTTATAGAAATCTCATAGCCCCATTTCTACTTATTGGATTTTTGTTCTATTTTTCTAATCTGGTGTGGAGTATTTTTTGGTGGTGTTTTCACTGTTTTACTGTTTGAAGTATTGCACAAATACTCTTCACATTGCCTCTAAATTTTAGTCTGACTGCTCAGGACCAACTTATCAGAGGGTGAGCACAGGTTAATCTAGGGAGTGCTTGCATCTTGATTTGACTAGGATTGTGGTTACTGCTAGACCAGGGCAGACACCCCAGGCATACAGAAACAAATTGCTAACAGGTTGCGCCATCTTTACTCTTGGGTGGACCTCAGCTGCCAATACATTCTGTTGGTGCCATGGATTATCCTTGGGTTTTGATATCTCTGCTTCTAGAGGGGGCCTAACCCACAGCTAAATTGTCTTTAGATATTCTTGGGTGCACCTTCTATGCTTCTGGGGGGAGTCCATAGACTGTTTACTGTGGTGCCTTTTATTGTGCTTAGATTGCACCAACACTACTTATGCATGCCCCCCATGTACCACATCAACATACTCTAATGCTTCAAGATGTAAATACAAATGTAATCAAGGTATGTTTGTTGAAAAACACTGGAGCACACCTTGAAGCTTCACACAATGCGCCAAAACCCTTCCAACACAGATCACAATAAAATACAACGATTCTAATGACCATGCATATTGAGAAATGTGGCTACCTACTCAAACAGATAGAGAGTGCTTTGCTTCTCAAACGGGGCAGAAAAGCATGATGACAGTGTCAAAATATTCCAACATTCTAAACAATTTACAGTAATTTACAAGACACCTTAAAAATCTCTAATACTGAGAGGGTGCTATGTTGCCCATTATTAAAAAGTGTACTTGCTCCCCAAACTACAGACTCTACTTGTGTTGATAAATTAACCCTCAAAATATTCACTGAGATGTAGCTTTCTTCTTTGTTTAGAGAAATATGGGGGTGTTTTGAGTTCTGATGAATTATTTTGTTCTTGTAGTTACTCTATGGAGTGTTACTGGTCAATCACAATACTGAAATTACTGTCTATTTCCTATTCCAAAACTTACACTCACCCGGAGATGCAATTGGTAAAATACTCATGTTCTCTGAAACATGGGCAATTACAATGACAATTCACTATTTGCAAATTGATCCCTCCGACCCTTTACATCTATTAACCATTCCCTGCTTTCCATGACAAGCCTTAGTGCACACTAATGAGAGTTACGTGGGAAACGAAAGCTTCTTCAACACCCTCATCCTCTTGTGATTGATAAGGGATGGCAATGTGTCTGTGTCCACAGTGATCTACAATGGCGAATCGAAACTTTGTATTTACAACGTCAGCAACGTGCTGGCTTTGCACGTGCAAGGAACACTTATGCATCATGCTCGCGACATCTTAATGGTGCTTAAAGCAAAGTTGTGACATTTAATTTCATGGTATCATTTTCGAATTTTCACTCCTTCCTTCTGTTCTTTCGTCTTGCACTCTAGAGCCCCTGTGTCGCCATGCTTCCATTTCTAATTTTTCATCCTACACTATTTTTTTTTTCACTTTTGCCTTACCATCCTGCTATCCATGGTTTATTCTTTATCTTACCCATTTTTTCATATCTACATCTGTATTTCCTTACTTTCATCCTTCTTCCTCAAGTTCTCCTTTCAATGTCCATTACATTGTAGAGCTTTACACCATCCCCTTCTTCCTCCCTTCATTTTTTCCTCAACTCCTTCTCTGCCTTCCATTTTTTACCTTCATTTCATCCTTTGGGGCACCCCTTCTTACTCTTCTATCCAAAATTCTTTGCCACCTTCTTTACTATTTTCCTCTTTTCAGGTTGAGCTTCAATCAACCTGTTTTATCTCTTTTGTTGGGTTGGGCAAAGCCACTGATTGCCATTGATTACTATCTGTGGCATTCAGAAATGCTGGCTTCTTATTGGTGCATTTCCATAAAAGTCCCTCCTTTGTGTGTTTAGTTCTCTTTCCGGTGAGTTCAATCAGAGAACATTTTAGTTGGCCATCACACAATACAGCATGTGATGGCCTCTCTTCCCTCCTCCCAACTGGCTATTGCAGGTTACACGTTGTTTTTTCTTTGTAGTTTTATTTAGCAGAAACTCGACCTGAAGGTAAGTGCTTGTATTTTGTTTCCTTGGCTCAGCGCTGCGCCTGCTTCATGACCACTGCGATTTATCTTTCATCCTTCCCTTTCTGTGAACAGAGCTGAAATTCTTGTTTGTTTGAGCTCTTAACATGAGTGCAGCACCGCGCCTGCTTTTATGCGTCATCATCGTCGCTGGGCGCCTTTTATTTACTTGATGTGTCATTTGATTTCCCTGCAGCTGACTGCATATTTAATTTGGTGAAGTCCATTCATTTTACTGCCAGACACGGGTTGTGAGGGGGAGTTGGAGCTCTTAACACGAGTGCAGCATGGGTCCAACTTTCATATGTCAACATTGCAGCGATACACCTTTTATTTACTAGTTATATCTTTTGACTTCCCTGAAGTTGCCTGTATAATTAGTTTAGATAAGACTTTCGTTTTACCACCTAGTATGCAGTTGTGAGGTTAAGTTTGCTTTTGGGTTATTTTACTGCATCTTTAGAGCTTTTTTCTCAAGCCAACACCAAGTTGCACTATTGCAAACCCCACGACGTAATCAAGCAGCGTCTGGCAGTTTACTGTGTCATTTCAATTTTGTTTCACCCTGGTTGGGGGTGTGGTGCGGCCCATAGTGTGGCACACAGAGTTCTTCCCTATGCTCTGCAGGGCCCCAGAGAACTCACGCTTTACTTCATTTTATGGAAAGCGCAAGTCATTCTTTGCCATTTCTTAAGTGTGCATGGAGTGCACTTGGTTGATGCTTGCAGGTCAGATTTGGTAAACTTTGTTATTGATAGTTTTGAGCCATTTCAATTCGGGTTGTCTGTAGAATATTGTATGAAAACTAGCTTACATACGTGATTTATACTATAAAATCCTTGAACATTAGTTTCCAACGTTCTTGTGTTCAGCTTATTTGACTGCTCAATATAGGTGCGTATGCATGACATGGCCAGCTTGGCCAGCTTAACTGACATTTAAGGGCTTAGCAGCAACGTTTCAAGTTGGGCCCATCCTTTTGAGTCATGATACTACCTTTTGAGATTGGTTTCACCATACCTTTCCTGATGAGTATTGCCTCTTACTTGCACCATGTGACTCTGCCATGTGCCTGCTGCAGTGCGATGCTTTTGTCTTGTGTGAGTCTGATACGGTTAGAAGGCCTTTTCCTGCATGTGCCTGTTGGTTTCCAAGCCTCCTTTACTACGCTTCTGTAATCTGAGACTCTTGTGTGTACCTGCATCAGCCTTGGAGTCCTGTCCAATGTGTGCTTACTGAACCAGAGTCTACCTTACTGCATGTTCCTCCAGTATGTGCCTGCTACAGCTGCAGGATCTGCTGTGGTATAACACACCTTTGCTATCTGACTCCCTTGGACCCTGCATTTAAGTTTCATGCATACACCAAGGGACGGAAGTGCTTGCAACAGAAGGTGTGGATTGTCGCTGGCCATCCTCACACCAAGCCAGTCTTGCTGATCATCGTCCTAGACTTTGTTCTCTGCTTCTTTTTTCAGATCTGTTCTTCTGACTCACCTTGAAAAAGCATGTTGTAGTGTGTTGCTTAAACACCAGTGTGAAGCATTAGCGTTGCATGAATTGATCAATGTTGCATACAAACAAAATCCTGTCAGTGGTATTCTACCTTGTAGTGCTAGTATTAATTGATAGTCCACATGCCCCTGCTTGTTTTATATAGACTTTATAGCGCGATTTATCAGAATGGGGAGGGCCGACATGAAGGGTCCTGGCAGCGTTTAACTTACCCCCACACAGGGCCGGCTTTAGAGCTGGTGGTGCTCGGTGCGACAATGTTTGTTGACGCCCCACAATGAGAACCTCCACCACGGATTCTCTCACCACCACCCTTTAACGGTACTCAAGTCTCCATAACCACTCTCTCTCAGATGCATATGTAGAACTCTCTCAGATGCATATATAGCGCCACTCTTACCAATGTAGGGTGCCAGAGCACTTTGCATCACACACACATTACAAAATCAATCAAAAGTGTGGAACTCAGCGTATAGGAGATATTACATAAGACAGAGGACTACAAGACGTAGGAGTCACATGTCATCCATACTGGTAGGCAGTATAGTTTATGAGTGTTTGGTGCAGAGAAGCACAAACTCAGAATTTAAAAAGGAACACCATAGTTGGGGGGTTCTCTATAATAATCAGAATAGATGTCTTCCTCAATAAATACGTTTTGCAACATTAATTATCGCTCAAATCTATACTTTACAGCCTGCATGCAGTTCTTTGAAATCAGTGCAATCACAAAGTGCATAGGTCTGTGGAAAACTGCTTTTAAAAGTGACATCATTTTGTTACTTGCAATTTATAAATTCCAATCCTATATTACGATTTTAACTTATAAACTGAAAGAAACAAAATCATGTCTCTTTTAAAAGGAGTATCCCGCTGACCTATTTACATTCTATGCACTTTGTAATCTGCTCTGTACTTGTTTTCTGTAACAGGTATATTAATCCACAGTGCTACTTTTTAGTAAGTCAAAACCCCTATTAAACAAAACTCCGATCTCTCTTCAGGAAGAACATTAATCACAGGATTTATCCTGACATATTTTTGTTGTCTGGAAATTGCTTGGGGAAATAAACTTGCAAACACGGCGCCCCCCGAAGCTAGCACACGGTGCGGTGGCACCGATCGCGCCACCCTAAAGCCGGCCCTGTCCCCACACTCCCCACTCTGAATTTTCTACCCCCTCCCATCCCTGTTTCTTCTCAATCCTAACACCATCTCTTCCTCTTGTCTATGTTTCTTTTTCCCCTTCCAGGATAGAAAAAAAAGCGATTCATAGAGTTTTTTTTTTTTTAATCCGCATTCCACCTCCGTTACACACCCTATTGCAAGAGCCAATAATACCTCATCCACAGATGAGAGACCCATTGGCATGGATTCTTTCTAGTGAGGTCGAACGGGAGGTTGGAGACCGCGTATCACGGCGGACCACTCTGCTACTTGAAGATTCTCGCGATTGCCAAGGAGTACATCCTCAATTCACCTTAACCAAGACGTTTCAGTCACTTAGTCTTGCCATGAGGTGGGATGACTTGGCCTATTGAAGTATTACCATATCACGAGACGGTTACCGCATTTCGCTTCTGATTACGGGATTAAAGATCACGATAAATGAATTTTTTACATTGTGCCCTCTGAACCCTGAAGAAGTTCTAAAGGCTTGTGCCTTTAAAGAATGAAACGTGTTGGCTGCTTTTATGCTACCATGTGGATGTTATAATAAAGGATGAAAACAAAGAAAATACAAAAATGGACTGAAATGTACTCTGTTCGGTGCACCTCTGTTTGTTGAATTGGTATGGACAATGCTTGTTATGTATAGCCTTTCATTTGATTGTTTTCTGTTTTTTTTTTCATTTTTACAGTTCATTCTCAAAAATGTAAACAAAGGAAATTCAAACTAGTACAAATCAACTCATGCAATCAATGTAGCCATATCGCCCGCATAATTAGATGGATTAAGCAGAGCTCATGTTTTCACTGGAAACAAAAGTAACGAGAAATAATTTACCTTTGGTAGTGTTTTCAGATACAACGACCATATTCTAATTCACCTAATCTTTGTACTTATAAATCCCTTTTCACTCCACTTCTTGGGTTGTTAAACAAAATATAGTTCAGACTTTGTCCAGCAGAGGGCCAACATGCGATCATCACAATGATTCTGGCAGTTTTCATTACCATCCAGCAAAACATCTCAACTTTGCTGTTCAGTAGTAAACGGTTAGCTGGGATGATGTCAGCTCCTCCATATTTGCATTTTTCACACCTTTTACATTGCTTGTCGTAAAAAATTCTTGTTTATGCATAACATACACTTATGCTATTTTCCACTTCCAACAATTAATTGTGGAAATCAAACTACGTAATGTGTTGTGACATCTGACGATCTAATGCATTCAAATATGTTGTTATTTTTAACTGTGTGCCTAAGACTATTCAGTGTGAAAAGTAATACACTGATTCAGTAATACACTGATACAAAACAAGGAATGTTTCGTGCGGTTTTCAAAAAGCACAGTTTTTGTAGCTCTACACTGCAATAATATGTGAACAAATGAATACAAAACGCGAACTGCAAACACGAATACTTTGCTAGATCACCTAATGAAAGAGCACTAACTTGCTGTTTTGTATGTATGGTTTATCCTTTTAGACACCCTTTTCACCAAAAAAGAGAGTAAATGTATATTAAACAAGTTGAGGTCACTGCTAACGAAAATGCACTATAATGCTGTTTTCTGTGCGTAGTTAATTCATTCATCCCATCCCTTTTTCCAGCGACCATTCCAAGGGCAAGCATTTTGCTCCATGTTGATTATGCAATATGGAACTAAGCCCAAACAGAAACAAATGTTATATTGACAATACACTCCAATTCATTCTTTATTATTCATAATGTGCTGTAGTTATTGCTCTTGCATTTGCATTACTGAAGGGTTAAACCCTAATTGAGTGGTTGACACCGTGCCAGAAGCCGCCACTTTAGAGTCACGTGGGACATCAAACTGCCTTTGCCATGGTGTAGCTAGACAGCACAGCACCAATAGAAAGCAATCACTTAGTAGTACTCTTATGGGATACCAACAATTCACATCCCTTCAAGAAATAGTAGACGCTACTTGCCAGGACCAATTCGAGTTAGGTCTTGCTTATGATACATTCAGTTGTGTGCAGGGTTCAGGAATAAGCACCAAGATTTAGGTCAGAGGATGAAAATTATTAAGGAGAAGGAACATATAAAGGAAAAGTAGAAACATCATTAACAATGGATGGAAAAAAGACTGAAACTGTAAGAAACTGCATTAATATTTAGCTTGGGTGACAACCTACCTCAAGAAATAAACACAAGCCTTGTCATGGTGAACCCTCAAAGTCACTAAATTAATCTGAGCTCAACCACCTAGTAGGTATGGCTTTGAGCAGCCATCTTTAAATTAGAGAAATGTATAAAGTAGTTATTCTGTACAAAAACAGAAATAAAGTCAAAATGTAATACAAAGAATTCCAAACCAATTTTGAAAATTTGGACTACAATCTAACAAAACGACACCAAAATGAAAAAAATACAAAAAGGGAAAGCAAATAAATTAGTTTTTAAAAATGTATAGGAAAATAGCACCAACAAGCACATGCTACTAATGATAGTCTATGGTTGTGGTGGGCCGGGACCAAGGAGCAATTTCTGGCTCACAGTGATGCAAATTTGATCAAATACATCAACGAGGTTCATCCTGCTCAAGGATCCTATCTGCAGACTTAGGGACTGGTTTAGAAGTCGGAAGATGTGTTAGTGTAATGATCAAATGTCCACAAGTGATCATGTAGTTTAAAGATGGTTTATTCAGGATAGTTACAGGATTTACAGGATGATAATAAGATAGGAACAAGACCATAGGGAGACTCCACCAGGAGCAGCCAGCATGCTGCTCAGCCCAGCCAACTGTCATAACTCTCTCTGCAGATTCTCAACATTCTGACAGCATCATCACATTAACATTCCACTGGTGGTAGAATGGCATTGCATTAACACTAACAGGATATTACATATCCCCATTTCTTATACGGGAAAACAAAAAGCTAAAAACAGAAAACAAGAACCAGAGAAAGTGAAGGCTAAAAGATTATACAAAAGCAGAAGGAAAAACAAGACTGTGAAAACAGCCATTTAAAGAAGAGAAATGAGAGAACAACATCACAAGAAGAAAAGTCAAGAAACCAAGAAGAAAGGAAACCAAACATAGAAACCATCCTCCCTTCTTACACAACAGAAAAGAAGAAAAAAACAAGAACGTCAGAGAAAAAGATAAACGAAAGCACAAGAGACAGCCCCAAAGCACACCCACTGGCCAGGACTGGAATAAATGGAGGCTGAAAAATGGAAACCTAATAGAACACAGGGCTACAGGCTGCGACGGACACCGAGAAAAGAAACACAACAGAAAAGCAGAGAAAACAGAAAAGAAGAAACAAACAAAGAAGATGAGGAAAAATAAGAGTGATTCCCCATCTAAACACCATTATCGTACGCAATAACAAAAATGTAATGCAAAGATAACAGTGCAAAATAGCGATTAAAATACAATATAAACGTAAAATACTAAGCAATTAAAGCGTGAAATGCACTCAAATAGGATCAACACATAGGCTAAATATGTGAACTAGAATGCATGGGTGACAACCCATGACTAATCCCTTGGGATAGGGATGCGTTGTGCACAAAACTGCAAATACTCTCCCTACACACCCAATGTGGAGTAAAGATATAAGTGTGAAAACAAACTTTGTGTGGAAATCCCACACCATGCACTGTAGTAATGTATCTGCATTAATGCAGCACATATGAGTAGGTACTCATGACATATTCCAAACAGTGAAAGGAATATTTGGGTAAGAACCCGTGCTAATGCAAGAGGACTGTAACCTTTGCATAATTCCCCTGAAAAAGGGTAGAACTGACAGTGTTTGGGTAGGAACCCGAACACATGGGTAGAAACCCATGACCAATCTCTTGGATAAGAAATGCGTAAGGAATGCAAAAGGGACTGACACCCTTGCATAGGTCTCCTGTAAGGGGGCAAACAAATAATACACCTGAGAAACATGTGCGAGTGTAAGAGATGCGTAAGGAATGCAAAAGGGACTGACACCCTTGCATGGATCATGGCATTGCATTAACATTAACAGGATATTACAGTTAGTCTATCACAAATGTGACAGATATCCTGTCTGCCATATTCCAATTGCCATTGGATATAATGTACTTGAAATACAGTGGACAGGATATACATCCTGTTTGTGATGGAGTGACCAATCCAATGAACTCTACATCAGACCTATAGTCTTTTAAGTTTTATATCCTTCACAGAAGTTGACTCCTAAATCCCCGATTACCATAAGAAGATGCTTAGAGAATCACAGTCTGCCAGGCAGAGGCAACACAAGGGCCCAGTCCAGGTGCAGTTGCCACTGGTCAGCTGTTTCCTTCAAACAAAACACCTCTAGTCAGCTGCTTACTGTTAGGAAAAGGCCTCTTGCAACTTTTCATGTTCCTGCTGCCACACAGGTAAGCAACTGACCCTTGGAGTCCACTTCTTTGACCTAGGTTCAAGAAGGAGCAGGTAAACGCCTTCTGGGCTCCTCTCAGAAAGCAGGTTGGGTCCTTTTCAGAACTTCCTCAGGTCCAGAAAATGCTCTGAAGTGGGTGCCTGGAAATACCACATTTATGCACTTCATGAGCAGGAGTACAGGGTGCTGTGACTTATAGCCCCTTATGAGCCAATGAGGTAAAAGTTCCCTGGTCCAAGCATGCCCACTTTTTTAGTAGTCCATGCTTGCCTTACTGCAAATGGGCCCACAATGTAATGTTGTAGGAGATTTTCCAGATGCTGAAAGTCTTCAACCACTCTAAACTAAGGACTAAGTGTGTGTGTGAGGAGTGTACTATGGCAGTCCGACAGTCCACCTACATCCAACACAAACATTTATTTTGGAGCAGGCACAGAACCCACAACAAATCTAGGCACTGAAGTCTGGTAGGACTACAGCAGGGTCCTCTGGAAACCAGTGGATACACAAGAATTGTCTTTGCATCCTTACAAGGGTGCCCCAAATGTTATATATAAACACAGAGAGAGAAGTCTGGTAGGGAAAATGCAGGGTGCTTCAGCAACCATATAGTAGATACATAAGATTTGTCTTTGTATCCTGTTACCTCCCTTTCAAAAATTCCCATGTGCTATGTGTACCTAACAGACCTGTCAAGGAGGATGTAGCATTCAAGGAAGATTTAACACTATAGACAGGGAAAATGTAACTTTCTAAAAGTTACTTACCCTTAACATTTATGAAAAATCTGAACTAATTATTAAATTGGAATTTAATTAACCAATAAAAATAGTTGTTTCATTATTTTCCTAGTTGGTCTAATTTTCAATATACAGAATAAGAGTTTGGTGGGCCCTAAAACGTACGGTGGAAGTGCAGTGGCAGTCGCCCGACATCTTATTAGTATGATGGTTGGACTTCAATCGGAACACCAAACCCACCAGGGATCCACGGTCCTTGGCATTGGTGCAGGGGTCTAGAGGCCGCAATATGCTTAGTGGTGCTACTGAGGCACCACCAAGCATATTACTAGTTTCCTCATCGCCAATGGTCTTATGACAGTTCTCACACCCTGAAACTGTTGGTGGTGAGGAAACAAAGGGGGGCCCTCTTGCCCCAATGTATGGGGTGCAAACAGAGGGGCCCATATTGTGTGCCCCCCTGTGTGTATGCACCCCTGTTCCTGCATGGCATTTACTAGAGATCTATAGGAAAGTTAAATATATCAAGAGTATTCCACTTTGAATGTGTTTCTAGACAGATCACTTGCAACTTAACCAATGATTAACAGGGGTAAAGTGCACAGAATTCTAAAGCTAGTGAAAAAAATTGGGGCCTGCAAAAGGTGCAAACTCTGGAATGACCCCGCCAAAAAGGCGAATTTCTGACATAAAGATTGATTCATCTCCTCATACATCGTTTGGAAACTTCGCTCCAAATGCATGAACCATTTTTGCAGGCACAAACAGCAAGAATCACACAATTAGGCCATTTGCAATCACAAAAATGCTTTTTCTCATTTACAAGTCACAAATTGTGATTCAGCAACAAGCTACTAATTACAATTTTGAATTTCAACACAATATAACAATTTGGTATTTGGAAAGAGCGTTTTTAGGGCATCCCTTCCAAATACTGAATTGTATTAGTTTGTATCCAGCCACAAAACATTAATCTTCTGTCACCTCTTCAAAGGATGTGGTAAATCATTTGGAATTGGGGAGTGGTACCTAAGGGACCACTTTTCCTTTGTAAATATAGACAAAAACATTTTTTAAGAGTTGAGAGTGGTTCCATTGGCCACTATATCTACGCTTTTGATATTTATTTTGAAATGCATCACTTTTTCCTTTAAGGGAAACTGGCTGCATTTGAAAAAAAAATGCTTTATTTAAATGGAATTTGAGACAAGGTTGTCTGTTGACCTGAGTAGGCCAAAATCTCTGTAATGGCTACGATTCCTAATAGTGCGCAATTAACAACCTACCTCACTAATATTCATGAAGTAGTTTGATTTACAAACCAATTGAAACGAGTAATTTCCAAAGTGGCCTATTAGCACATAGGTCATTTGGGAAGTTTCCACACTGATCACAAAAACACAGGTTACAAATTACGACCAGTTTTTGTGAGCAGTTCTCAGTACATCCAGCCCAGCATTCAGTATTTGAGCTGTGCACAGGATTGTAATTGACTAGATGCGGGGTTGCATCACACAGTGCCTTGCTGAAATGCGTGATCATGTCACCCAGTGAATTTGAGCAATGCAGAAGCACACGGCTCATATACAGGATTCATTTCTCTGTTTTGATTTAAAACCAGATTTCTCCCTCAGCTATTTCATGCTGGAGAGTATACTGACTTCAGGGGTGCACTTATGGGAGGAAAGGAACCATACACGAAGAGCACAGCAGGCTCATGTAACTATTGCACCAGCAGGGAGAGGCAACAGAAAGTCTTGTGGGCACTCAAATCAAGCAAATGAAAACATGTATGAAAGGAAGGGTGTATTGTGCAAAAAGCAATGTATGTATGTATGTATGTATGTATGTATTTTAATGCTTATTAAGCGCAGCTGTCACCCAGCGGGTATCCTGGCGCTGAGATCAGTTCCACCATCTGCTCTACCATTTATTCTGCTCTAGGGAAGAGAAAGGTTTTAAGGTCCTTTTTAAATAAAATCAAATTTTGACTGCTCCTCAGTGTTAAAGGTAGAGTGTTCCACATTGTGGCGGCCGTAAAACTGAAGGCGCGGCCGCCCATTCTCACTCTGTTTATTCTTGGGATTTTCACTAAGAACGCTGAGGCGGATCTCAGAGGTCTGGCAGCCTGATACCACGAAAAGAGGTTTTGCAGTGGTATTGGTCCTTGACCATGCAGTGCACCAAAAATCAGGCACAAAGCCTTATAGGAGATCCTCTGCTGGACCGGTAACCAATGTAAGATTGCCAGAGCTCCGGCAGAAGAAGCCGAGCGAGGCAAGGTTAGGGCTAGTTTAGCCGCCATGTTTTGAACCCGTTGTAATTTATGGATCAAAACCTTTGGGGCTCCTAGAAGTAGTGCGTTGCAGTAGTCTAACCTACTGAGGATGGTACTACGCACTACTTCTACTCTGGCTTCCCGCGGGAGAAGCGGCAGTATCTTCCGTAGAGCACGGAGCAGGCCCATACATGTCCCAACAGTCCTGTTCACCGAGACGTCCAATTGCAGGTTCGGCTCGAACATGACTCCCAGATTGCGGGCCGAATCTGCTGCCTCCACCGAGCCTGGAATGGAACTAGGCCAGAAGTCTTCCGGCAATGGGCGAGGGAGTCGGTCTGAAGTGCAGTGCAATATCTCCGTCTTTGCGCCATTGAATTGGAGTGAATTGGCTTGCAACCACTCTGCTGTGGCCGACATACACTGATGGAAAGTGTCCCTCGACACTGCCTCTGAACCCTCAAAAGAAAAAATCAATTGGGTATCATCGGCATAGTTGATGACTTGAATACCGAAAGACCTTATGAGTTGTATCAGGGGGCGGAGGTACAGATTAAAAAGAATCGGACTTATCGCCGAACCCTGGGGGACACCCTAGTTCACCTGGCGTATGGCAGAACGGAAAGGTGGTAGTGTTACTGCCTGTTGTCTGTTATCCAGATATGATGATAACCAGGCTAGTGCCGAGCCCGTTATTCCCGCATTACCGAGACGGCCCAAGAGGACCTCATGGTTTACCGTGTCGACATGTCAAGCAGTACTAAAAATGCTGACTTGCCCCTGTCGACACGCGTTCGCAGATCATTCAACACGGTAACCAGAGCAGTCTCAGTACCGTGGCCCGGTCTGAAGCCAAATTGAGCTACATCCAGACTGGAGTTGGATTCCAGGAAGTTGGCCAAGGCTCTCGTAACCCACTTCTCTAAGATCTTTATCGCGAATGGTAGCAGCGAGATAGGCCTATAATTGGCTGGGCAGAGGGGGTCCAAAGTAGCCTTTTTTAGCAGAGGTGTTACAATTGCCAATTTCCAGCAGTCTGGTACAGATGCAGTAGCTAACGATTGGCAACAGATTGAGTGGAGCGGGGGAAACAGCTCGCCCTGGAAGGCCTTCCAGATCTTGTGCGGCATGGGATCAAGAGGGGAGCCAGATGATACACAGTTAGCCAGAGCACAAAACTCCTCCAACGAGGGTATTGGAAAGCTCGGCAACTGACAGGCAGACTCCTTGTTCATACTTGACTCAGAAGCCGGGTAGCCGGGGGACACAGAGGGACAAGAACCAGATGGCATAGGTTGCATAGAAACCTCAAAGCCCTTCAGAATGTTCCTAATTTTGTCATCAAAAGCTGTGGCTAAAGAGTCACAAAGCTCCTGTGACACCGGTGGAGATGGTATGGCACATGTAGGGTTGGCTAAGCTCTTTACCAATTTGAACAGGGTCTGTGATTTATTCGATGCCTTTGCCAATGTCTCTTCCAAGAATTTGGCTTTGGCATTTCTTAACTGGAGCTTATATTCCAGTAAGATGCCTTTATAGGTGGCCCTGTCCTGCTCTGAATACCCTTTCCTCCATGTGCGTTCCGCTTGTTTACAGCGTAGCTTCACCTGGCCGAGTTCCTCGGTGAACCAACCATTGGTCCCTCTGGATCTGTCCTTCAGTTTCCGTAAAGGTGCTACCTCGTCCAAGGTTGTTAAGATTCGCTGGCAGAGGGCATCGTAGCTCTCACCTACGCTGTCTTTTAACTCAAATGTTCGGGACAGGAACATAGGTTGCTTAATCTCCTTTAACAGGCGAGTCCATGATCGATTGAATGTAGTACTCCCCGAACTAACTGGTTTTGATAGGGCCGGCTGGGCTACAGTAAAGAGGATCAATGAGTGGTCGGTCCAGCATTGGGTTAAAATGCCCTTCACTAAGATTAGTTCCTTGCAATGAATAGGAAGTAGAGAAAAGTAGAAAGGGGAAGAGAGTTTGTCACAGAGAAGAGGAGAAAAGAAGCTAAAGGCTGCACATCAATGAGAAATGAGAAGAACAGGGCAGGCGAAAGGGCAGAGAGGAAGGGAGAGAAAAAGAGAGAAGCAGAAGGAAGTGTGAAGGGATGAGTCAAATTAGGGAGCGTTAGGATAGAGAAATGTGGATCAAATGATAAAGAGTTAAAAGTAGTTGGAGAGGAGAGATACAGAACTGGGCTTGAAGGAGACTTTATTTGTCCTTATGCAAATGCCCAAAAGCTGTTGCTGAGGAAATGCACCGCCTGCCAGGCTAGAGTGAAGGGGACTGTGATGAGAAATGGTACTTGCTGGCTATTCTAACTGTGGGTCATGCTCTCCAAAAGTGTGGATGAGTATGTCCATATAAATACTTTTGATCCCTTAGTCGTTTACAGTAACTATCACTCATGCCCTATCTATAAATCATACCCCCGCCATGCATTGTTAATTACTTCACATATTATACATCCCTCATGTCATGATCTTTAGCATCATTGATAACGTCATGGCAACACCTAAAATCACCTCATTGATAACAACACTATGCGTGGCAAGGGTGCAAGATATTGTTACTTAAGATCGCTATAATTGGTGAATTTTAATAGTTTCATTCCTTTAAAACATTATGTTTAACTGACATTTTCACATAACTTTGCCAACTATTTAATCTTAGTTTTTATCAATGAATTTCTAAGGCTTCTTTTGAACACACTGTCACTTTACCCTTTTTTTAAAAGTAAATATCTAGTTTTATTGATGTAACTCACAGTAAATAAATAAAATGTAGACCTACTGATTTTGTCAAGGGGTGATTACAAGGTCTGTCAATAAACTTTTAAATATAGCATTTGTAGTCAGACAGTGTCAGCCTTTTTTCTTTTACTCTCATCAAGCCACATAATGGAGCCAGAAGACCAACCACAAGGAGTCCTTGAATTCCAGAACTGAAGAGCAAAAGCTCCAGCCTTGGAAATGCTTGCAAAAATGAACAGCTTTTCCTGTAGTAATTTTATATAGACCCTCAGGAAACCGTGAATTGATTAATTTATTATTTCTGGAGGGGCTGCTGTACTATTTAATGAGCCGTCTGGCCACTCAGTTAACGGTCTTTCTACTTTTGATAATTTCTCCCTATTACTATTTCTGTGGGTGTCATGGGGCCACCCAGTACAGCAACAGCTTTTATTTTGTGTTGGAGATGACCGGAAGAGCATAAAGCCCTGCCGGCTCCCTAGGCAGCATCCAGTGTGAGTGCCAGTTAGAGGGGGAAACTTTTTTGTTTTGATGGGTGCCCTGGATCCACCTAGGGAACCCACATCAGTAAAATAGGATGAGGGCCCGAGGGCCATAGGGGGACCCACAGGCCCCATGGCCCCCTCCTAGCTCCCTGGCCAGCTCTCCATCTTGGCTGCTGGAGGGAGCCAACAACAATTATGCTCCCATCAGGTGGAAGCAAAACTGCTTCGGTAGGAGGAGTAAGCATTCTTCCCTGCCGGTGCTTCCAGGCAGGAAGTAGAAGGGAATATATGCTCTCACTAGGTGGTACCATTACTACCCCCAACAAAGGCAGACGACTTAGGGGCTTATTGTGAGTTCGGTGGTCCCCAGACATGACTGATTATGAGTCTGGCGGTACATGGACTGTCAGACTCATGGTGGCACAGGGGTGGTGTTCCGGCAACTGCTGTACTGACGGTTCCACGACCCTATTATGACTAGGGCGGTCGGACCACCATTTCACCACCACAACTGCCAAGGATCAGAGATCCTGGGTGGTGGCACAGCAGTCTGAGGGCCATAAAATGCCTGGTGGTGCCCTTCCGCTGCCATGGGGCCCTGCAGCCCCAGGGCTTGTGGTTTAATGTGGCGGGGGGCTCCAATGCCCCCTGAACCCCGGGGACCACCACTCCCTGGGGCTTTTTAAAAATATTGAAGGTACTGCCACAACCGGGGCTCTTTAAAAAAAATCCTGTGTTGGGGACTCGAACCCCCTCCCCCCACATGCCCCGGGGACTGCCACCTCCCCGGGCCTCTAATCATGCAAATGCAGGGGTCCATTATGGACCCCCTTACCCTGTGGACCATCACCTCCCAGGGCTGTGCAATAGTAGGGAGGGGGGCTGTGCGCCTCCCCTCGTGGAGCCCTTGATTGCCCAGTGGACCACCACCCCCAGGAATGGCTCCTGCAGTGTCCCGGGGTGTCCACCCCCAGGCCACTGCTGTTTGCTATGACAGGGTGGGTGCATGGCTCCCGCCCTGTCATTGCAAACTCTGCTTTGGATTTTGGAAGCAAAAGCAGGTTTTCTGCTCTTGCTTCCAAAATCCAAAGCAAATTGCTTTTCCACACAGGGAGCAGCATGTCAGCAGCTCCCCGTGTGGAAATACAATGCTGACTCCCGCAGGAGACGGGGAGACAGCGGGACCGTGGGGGCATTGAGGCCCCCCCCACAGTCACTAACCATGGGACCAGGTCCCGGGGATGGGGACCCCGGGGTGCAAAATGGCCCAGAAGGGGGGTGGCAGTCCCACCTCCTCTTTTTAAAAAAAAAATAAAATAAAAATTTGGGCATGCCCCAGGGCATGGAGTCCTCAGGGCAAATGTAAATGAATGAAAGTGGACAATTAAAATAAATAATTGGTGTTGTGACCCTAGCGCGGTGCTCAGCGCGGCCCACTAGTGTGAACACGATGGGTGCGCGGTGCTCAGCGCGGCCCCTAGTGTGAACACGATGAGTGCATGGCACTCAGCGCGTCCCCCTAGTGTGAACGCGATGGGTGGGTGGTCCCAAGTCACGCTGGGTGTGCGACTCCAAGAAAAAAAAATTAAGATTTGTTATAGAAATCTAGGTTATATGTTGGCTATTTGGGTGGCTTTAAAAAGTGCCCTCCATCACCTCTGTAGATGCCGTCCATATGGAAACGTAGATTGTTGTTATATATGGAGCCCATTCTGTGGTCTCTGAGGTAAGCAGAAACAGCTTTATTGACATTCTTTCTAGCTTTCTCAATCTGAGGACAAAATTGATTGGACCACTTCCATTTCTGTCCTTGGCATGTGTTAGGGTATACAAAGGCAGTTTGGGTGAAAAGCATCATCAATTGTGTAAAGGTGTCCTTCATTAGCATTTCAGACCTGCCCCACTCAATGTGCCTAGGTCATTGCCACCGCAGTTCACAATCATGAGGTCAGGGGATTAATGATGTAGAAAGGTTTTAACCAAAGGCATCAATTGGTGCCACTTTAATCCCCTCTGTCCAATTCATTTAATGTCTACATTTTGCAAAGTTAGGTCTTTGTCAATACCTCTGTTTTCAGCATACCTTTTGCACCAGAATACATAGCTGTGCCTAACAATCCACACTGAAAGCATCTTGAAGGGATTTCTGTAGGTAATCAAAAGATGTCTGTAGCTGAGGTAGTCAGTTGGTAGAATGAGAGATATCTAAAATGGTGGAAAATATGCTGTTTTTAAGAAAGTAGAGATGTGATTGGCTGTTATATATTTAAACATAGGGTACATTTTACGTGATTGAAAAAGCATGTTTCTTATTGTTTAATAAAACATGTTTGAAAGGTACAGCAGAAACGATAAGGGCATGTTTTGCAAAGGCAACCACACATGCTGTTCTTATTTGCAACATTCTGTGGTGAACTTGAGACCTGTCAGTTAAGTTGAATGTCCCATGACCTGTTGCTATGGAAACGGGCATTAAGCGGAAAGGGTAAATAAGTCAGTTGAAAATGGTTATTATCTATGACCAATGGAAATGTGTTTTTCAATTCAAAAATCTCTGGGAAGCTATGTAATTTGCTGCTTATGTGTATGTGTATTTGTATGGAAAAATAGAGGGAAATCTTGCCATTACTGGTTTCACCGGCTGGGTCTGGTGATCTATATTGACTGTGTGTAAAAGAAAATCCTGTCTGAGTGTATGACATTTTTCATTCAACAGATTAATTTGCAAGGTGAGTCATATATTTTTTAGGTTTATTTAAAAAAGATTTGACATTATTCTAAAACTGTGTTGTGTTGTTTGAAATATATTATTAAATGTAGAGATGTATATTGGGATTATTTTTTTGTACTTGAAGTTTGTGTAAAAAAGTCTGTACAGTAATATATATATATATATATATTTAAGTCTGTTCACAGGTATAGCTGAATGATGCTTCTTATTTTTAGATAGATGGTTGAACATGCACTACAAATATGTATTTTCAAAGGTGTTCATATAAGGTGGAGTTTATCAGGCCTAATTTTTTCTTCTTTCTACAAAGGTATAGTTTAATGATACTGTATAATTATCGATAGTTTGGTAAAATGTAGCACAACTGTGCTGTTTGAAAGATAATCATATAAGGTGTTAATAATTAAGTTTCTAATATGGATCTGACTGTCGATTTGTCATTGCCTTGTGCTTTTTCTCACTATTATTGAAAAAAAAATTATTTAAAAAAAAGAAACTCCATACGGTGAGAGGCTGTGACCTTTGCCACATCTTGAGTAAAAAAGACCTTTAGACCCCAAAAAAAAATTCTGTTATTACTACGTACAGAAGGTAAAGTTAAATGGCGCCATATGTTTTAAGATAGAGTGGTGAAATAAGCTGTTGTTAATTATACTTCTTTTTGTAGTTTGAGTTAAGGTATTGTTGAATGATGCCACATAATTTTAGATACACTGTTGAAGATGTAAAATAAAAGTGTGGTTTTAGAACTGCTCATAAAAGGTGTTGTTTATTAGTCTTCTTTCCTAACTCTGTTGAGAGGTATAGTTTGATGATGTCACATATTTCTAGATTTAATTGTCAAGATGTAGCTCAAACGTAAACCAACACATTTTACTATTTCTGGTATGTTGCAGTAATCTACTTAACTAGATAGTATGTAATGACTCATGTATGTGTTCAGATCCATACTAATATTATAAAGAGAGAGCCCAAACCTTTGAGGCGGGTAATCTCAGTAACCACAGCACCATTAACAAGAACCAATACAGCGTTGGAAAGGGCAGTTTCAGCAGAAGGACATAGGCTATGCAGACGGCCACCATATATATATTTTTTTTTTGCAGAGTTTTATAAAGCGCGAACTTGACCCAAAATGAATCAGGTATCAGAGCGCTTTACATAGCACCCGTTACGTTACATGAGGACACACATTCATTTTTGTAAGGCACGGGGAGATTAAGTGATTTTCCCAGAATCACAGGATGTTTGGCATCGTTACCAAGACTTGAACCCAGATCCCCATGTCCGAGGTCGAGCGCCTTAGCCGTTAGGTCAACTCCTCTATACATTTAAAAGGTAAAATAACCGTGCCAGCAAAGTAGTCCCTTGTGGGTGTGTCTGCGTTGTGCTGTGGGCATGGGCTGGGGGGCGTGACTAACGCTGGGGGCGTGTGGTACGGCCATCACATCGTGGGCTGTGGGCCTGTGCTGGGGGTGTGACAAACGCTGGGGGCTTGACAAACGCTGGGGGCTTGTGTCCGCCCTTCATGCCATGTGAGTCGTACATACAAGCGCCAATTACGTTGCTGTGCAGCATCAAGGGGCACACTGGGGGCGTGACACGCTGGGGGCGTGAGAAACGCTGGGGGCGTGTGTCCGGCCTTCATGTTATGTTATGTTACGTGGATTTGTACTGCGCACAGCTGCCCCAGCTAAGGGGCATCCTGGCGCATGGCAAGGTAACACGCAACAGCCACAAGAAACACAACAGCTAAAAAGAAGGAACCAGGTTAAAATAAGAGAGTTTTAATAGCCTTACGGAAAGAAAAAAGATCCTCCAACAACCGAATCCCCACCAGAAGGGAATTCCACAGTTCGGCTGCTTTAACCCGGAAGGAACGACCACCAACACGGCACAGCTTGTATCTGGGAGTGATAGTGAGAGCTTGGCCCAGAGATCTCAGATGCCGAGTGGGGACATACCAAGACAGGAGGTCCATAAGAATTTGAGGAGCCGTACCATTTAGGATCTTGAAGGCTAAACACAGTACCTTGAATTGGATTCTAGCCCTGACTGGCAACCAGTGCAACGCTTTCAAAGTACTGGAAACAGGGCAGGATCTAGGAAGACCAACAATTGCTCTAGCGGCGGCATTCTGCACCCGCTGGAGGCGGGTGACTTCGGCCAAGTTAGCACCCACCAGGAGAGAGCTGGCATAATCCAGGCGCGATATAACAGTCGCCTGTATTACCAGCTGCCGGGTGCGGGGGTCGAAGAACTTCAGGACTGGACGCAGAGCCCGGAGGATTCAAAAGCAGCAGGCAGCCGTTTTCTTCGTATGCCCCACAAAACTGAGAGTGGGATCCATCCACACTCCCAAGTTTCTCAATTCCGTCACCGGAAGAGGGGCCGACCCAAGCTCCGAAGGCCACCACCTATCCCCCCAGAGATCCGCCCTTCTACCGATGATCATGATCTCGGTTTTCTTCGCGTTGAGCTGGAGACAGTTGGCCTTCATCCAGCTTGCCACCGCCCTAAGTCCACTCTGAAACCTGGGTGCATCCTGGTCCGCATCCCCGCTGATCGTAACCGCTAGCTGGGTGTCATCGGCATATGACACCATGGTCATACCCCACTGCCTGACAACCTCAGCCAGCGGTCTCACGTATAGATCAAACAACGTGGGGCTCAGCGAGGATCCCTGCGGCACTCCCTGTTTCAGAGGATGGAACTTGGACTGGAACGGTGGCACCACAACGCTGAAGAAGCGACCATCGAGGAAGGACCGGAACCACTGGAGGGCGGATCCCCCCACTCCTATCTCCTCCAGGCGATGCAACAGGATAGGATGAGAGACAGTATCAAAGGCGGCGCTTAGATCTAATAGTACAAGCGCCGCCGTCTGTCCTGCATCCATCACTGTGCGAAGATGTTCAGCCATGGTGAGAAGGGCGGTCTCCGTGCTGTGACCAGCACGGAACCCGTTCTGGGTGGGGTCTAAGATGTTAGCTCGAGTGAGGTGGTCGGAGAGAACCTTGTTAACATGGGCCTCCACGACGTTGGTCGGCCAGGGGAGCAGGGAAATAGGCCGATAGCTTTCCGGATTTTCCGGGTCCAAGGAGGGTTTCTTTAAAATAGGAGAAACCACAGCCCGCTTCCAACTTGCTGGAACCGTACCCGAGGCCAGCGAGATGTTAATCAGGGAGAGTACCGAAGTACGACCCATAAACAGCTGGTCTCTAAAAAGGGCTGGCTTAAGCGGATCAGCGGGCGACCCGGATTTCACCTGCTGAGTCAAGATGTCAAATCCCACAGTTGTCAACGGGGGCAACACATGCAGCAGAGAATCTCCAGAGATGTTACATAGAGTACCTGCCGGTGGCCTAGTATCAGGGAATGTCAAGTAGATGTTCTGAACTTTTTCTAAAAAGAACAGGGCAAGGGCCTCACAATGCGCCGTGGAACTCGTAATAGTTGCCGAGGCCCGCTTTGCCACAAGGTCCTTTACCACTTTGAAGTTGGTTTTTGATGGGTTAGGGCTATTTCCGAACTCCGCAGCATAGAAAGCTGCCTGGGCCCGGCATATAGCACGATGGTAAATTTTAACGGCAGCGAGGTAGATGACCTTCTTCCTGCTGTCGTACACCTTCCGCCATTCCCTCTCTGCTCGCCTACAACTACCTTTGAGTGCACGTAATGCACTATCATACCAAGGGCTTGACTCCCGGGAACTAATTTTCCTAGTCGAGATGGGAATCAGGGAGTCAAGTGCCTTAGTGATCCACGAGCAGAAACGATCGTAGCCTGCATCTACATCCTCCAGAGGTCCCAACGGCGCTGCAGCGAGGGCTCTATGAAGGTCCTCAAGTCTCAATTTACTCCAATGCCGTGTGGAGACCATCCTTGCGGGAGCGGAAGGAGGAATTCCCGGCACGGGGACATCGATGGCCACTAAAGAGTGGTCCGTCCAGCCGAGCGGAGTTACAGCCGTAACTGTGGCCTCTGTCAAGTTCGTAAAGAACGGATCTAACGTATGGCCGCCTACATGTGTGGGATGCCGCACTATTTGATGGAGTTGAAGAGCCTCCAGATCGGCTAGAATACAGCACACCGTGGGGATATTCTGATTCTCAAAATGCAGATTAAGGTCCCCCAAGATAGAGAAATTGGCACACCCCACCGCCAGCGAACTAACAGCATCAGGGAAGGCAGCCCTAAATGCCACCTCACTTCCCGGTGGGCGATAAACTACCATCCCTGAAAGGGAAAACTGAGGGTTAACCAAAATTTTAAAGATAGCACTCTCGCAGCCTGCGATGTTAAGGGCAGACCAACAACAAGAGAGACTAGATCTCACTGCGAGAGCGATGCCCCCTCCCCTAGTCGATCGATTCAGGGTGAAAACCGAAAAATCAGAGGGAAATGCCAGATTAATAATGGCCGTATCATCATCCTTCAGCCACGTTTCCGTGATAGCCACGATGTCAGGGGCCTCATCTCGCATCAAGTCCCTAACGGCTTGGTGGTGTAGAACTAGAGACCTCGCATTAAAGCTCCGGATACGCAGAGCATGAACCTGACGGTTGCTGCGCGAAGCGACCGGTAGAGCCTCCTGGCATATCTTAACCGGAGAGTCCACTGCCCACTGGCCACAGGCGCACTGATAAGGGCCACAGAGCGGGTGTAAAGGTGCATGTATACATCTCGGGACAGAACGTCCTAAGAACCGCAGTTTGGCGGCAGTATATACAATCATAGCGCAATCCCGTGTAGCTGAACCTGAGACTAAAAATACCTAAGATCTGCCGTGCCCTGCGCATCCTTGGCGCGGATGGGCGCAGACGGGCAGGACTCAGGCACGACTCCGGCTAAGCGACGGCGTCCCACTGCGCGATCCCGCTGCGCGGGAGAGGACGACTTTAAGTAGGCGAGGTGATCAGCACACCGAGCGTAAAGACGCTCCAAGATGGCGCTCGTGAAAGATCTAAATAGCCCAAGGCAAGATGGCGCCCACCGAACCAACCCCGGGACCCAGACCCGCCAAACGGCGGTGCGTTAACTCATGCCATGTGAACGCAATTGCGTCGCATCAAGGGGCACGCATCAAGGGGCACGCTGGGGGCGTGTGCTACGTTCCGCCCTTCATGCCATGTGGGTCGTACATTAATCAGAAGATCGTCTGCTGTGGCCGTGTGCTGGGGGCGTGACAAACACGTTAACCTGGAGGCCTGGTAAGTAACGTTACTGCAGCCTTTCCTGCGCGCTGTTACATAACTCTCTCATTCAACAAAATTACCCGCGCCTGCTACCATCAACCAGGGCTCCAGCTGGGCTCAGGCGGCGGATCAGTACACTAATTACACGTGCCTGATAACATCAACCAGGGCTGCAGCTGGGCCTCAAGCGGAGGAAAACGCGCCTGCTAACGTCAAACAGGCCTGCATCTGGGCCTCAAGCGGGGGAACACACAAATGAGCGTGTCTGCGGGGACAATTACTGCAGCCTCTCCTACTCGCTGTCACTCAACTCTCTCATTAAACGGATTTACCCGCGGCTGATAACTCTCATTCAACGATATTACACGCACCTGCTAACATCAAACAGGGCTGTAGCTGGGCTCAATCGGTGGATCACTACACCAATTACACGCGCCTGCTAACATCAACCAGGGCTGCAGCTGGACCGTCTCCGTCCCTATTCAAATGAAACAAAAAATGTCGTCTACCGTGAGATTTTAAAATAAATTGCCCTTGCCAAATATACACATTACACACATTCTATGTCATACCCGGACAACGTCGGGACGGGCTCCTAGTTGTATTTATATAGTTGTATGTATATTTACTGAATTATTGAGAGTTGCCTGACTGATTAAAGGAGTGCATAGGTAGTGAATATGTGATTTTATAAGTACATGAGAAATGACTTACTAATTCTATATTGTGCAATCACCCAGTTAGTATCCAGACACTACCCATGCATTCATGCAATGTCTCATGCACTATCTTATGCAGTGGTCAAATCTCCAAAGCATAACACATGCAGTCCAGCAATCCACCTGTCACTCCCTGTGGACTCTTTTAATCACTCTGCCATGTCCTTATTTAATCATTATGACAAAACACGAGCACTTATAAAGTCACCATGCACTCTCCTTGCAGCACTCTAATCATCCAGTCGCTACTCATGTACTCATGGAATGACCCATGCAGTAAGTCATGCACTTCTCCAATCCTTTGAGTGCTACCTATACAGTTTACTAATCTCCCTGTCACTACTTATGCAATCCTCTGATTACCCAGCCAGTCCCATGTCCTTACCTAATCACTGTGCCAGAACCCAAGCATTCATAAATTCACCATGGACTCTCCTTGGAGCACTCTAAGTATCCTGTCGCTATCCATGTACTTATGCAATGACACAGGCACTTAGACATGCAGTGCTACAATCACATGCGCACTATCATGCAGTCCTGTAACCACCTACATGCTACTGATTCACTCCTCTAACTGCCCAGGTAGTACCCATGCAGTTCAGCAATCACACTGTCTCTCCCAATGCAGTACTCCAATCACTGAGCCAGTACCATGTACTAATCCAATTACTCCACCAAAACACAAGCACTTATAAATTCACCATGCACTCTCCTTGCAGTACTCTAATCATCCAGTCAGTACCCATGTACTCATGCAATTACCCAGGCACTAACTCATGCACTTTTACAATCCTTTGAGTGCTACCTATAGAGTTTAGTAATCTCCATATTACTAACTATGCACGCCTCCAATTACCCAGCCAGTCCCAGGTCCTTATCTAATCACTCTGCCAAAACGCAAGCACTTATAAAATCCCCATGCACTCTCCTTGCGGCACTCAAAGTATCCTGTCGCTATCCATGTAGTCATGCAATGAACCAGGTACTAATACATGTATTGCTACAATCACATGTGCACTATCCATGCAGTCCTGTAACCACCTACACACTACTGATTCACTCCTCCAATTACACCAAGTAGTACATATGCAGTCCAGCAATCACACTGTTACTCCGAATAAACTCTTCCAATCACCAAGCCAGTACCATGCACTAATGCAATCACTCTGCCAAAACACAAGCACTTATACATTCTTCACCATGCACTCTCCTTGCAGTACTCTAATCATCCAGTCATTACCCATGTACTCATGCAATTACCCAGGCACTAACTCATGCACTTTTACATTCCTTTGAGTGCTACCTATACAGTTTAGTTATCTCCATGTTACTACCTATGCACTCCTCCAAATACCCAGCCAGTCCCATGTCCCTATCAAACCACTCTGCCAAAACTCAATCACTTATAAATTCACCATGCACTCTCCTTAGAGCACTCAAAGTATCCTGTCGCTATCCATGTACTTATGCAATGATCCAGGTACTAACACATGCAGTGCTACAATCACATGTGTACTATCAACGCAGTCCTGTAACCACCTGCACACTACTGATTCACTCCTCCCATTACCCAGTTAGTGCCCATGCAGTCTAGCAATCACACTGTCACTCCCAAAGCAGTCCCCCAATCACTGAGCTAGTACCATGTACTAATATAATCACTACACCAAAACACAGGAACGTATACATTCACCATGCAATGACCCAGGCACTAACACATACAGTGCTACAATCACATGTACACTATCCAATCAATCAATCAATCAAAACATTTGTATAGCGCACTACTCACCCGGGGGGTCTCAAGGCGCTGGGGGGGGTTCCGCTACTGCTCGAACAGCCAAGTCTTGAGCTGCTTCCTGAAGGCCAGGTGGTCTTGGGTCAGGCGGAGGTGGGTCGGGAGGGAGTTCCAAGTCTTGGCGGCCAGGTAGGAGAAGGACCTTCCTCCCGTGGTGGCTCTTCGGATGCGGGGGACGGCGGCGAGGGCGTGGCTGGTCGATCGAAGCTGGCATTTGGGAGCGTAGAAGTTGAGGCGGCTGTTGAGGTATCCTGGGCCTTGGTTGTGTAGGGCTTTGTGTGCGTGGGTGAGGAGCCGGAAGGTGATTCTCTTGTTGACCGGGAGCCAGTGCAGGTCTCTCAGGTGTCCGGAGATGTGGCTGCGGCGGGGGAGGTCCAGGATGAGTCGTGCTGAGGTGTTCTGGATCCGCTGGAGTCTATTCTGGAGTTTGGCGGTGGTTCCGGCGTAGAGGGAGTTGCCGTAGTCCAGACGGCTGGTGACGAGGGCTTGGGTGACCGTCTTCCTGGTCTCGGTGGGGATCCATCGGAAGATCTTACGTAGCATGCGTAGGATGTTGAAGCACGACGAGGAGACGGCGTTGACTTGCCTGGTCATGGAGAGGGAGGAGTCCAGGATGAAGCCCTGGTTGCGTGCGTGGTCTGTGGGTTTGGGTACGCTGCCCAGGGCGGGGGGCCACCAGGAGTCGTCCCAGGCAGAGGGTGATGATCCCAGGATGAGGACTTCCGTCTTGTCCGAGTTCAGTTTCAGGCGGCTGCTCGACATCCATTTGGCTACATCTTTCATCCCTTCGTGCAGGTTGGCTCTGGCGGTGGCGGGGTCGTTGGTAAGGGAGAGGATCAGCAGGGTGTCGTCGGCGTAGGAGATGATGTTGAGGTTGTGCTGGCGTGCGATGGCTGCGAGGGGGCTCATGTAGACGTTGAAGAGTGTTGGGCTGAGCGAGGAGCCTTGAGGGACGCCGCAGATGACTTTGGTGGCCTCCGATCTGAACGGGGGGAGGCGGACTCTCTGTGTCCTTCCGGCGAGGAAGGAGATGATCCACTCCAGAGCCTTCTCCTGGATTCCAACGTTGCTGAGGCGCTGTACTAGGGTACGGTGGCAGACATTGTCGAAGGCCGCGGAGAGGTCCAGAAGGATGAGGGCCGCTGTTTCTCCGTTGTCGAGCAGGGCTCGGATGTCATCGGTGGCTGCGATCAGGGCGGTCTCGGTGCTGTGGTTGGCCCGGAAGCCAGACTGCGAGAGGTCGAGGGAGCCGTTTGTCTCGAGGAAGGTGGCCAGTTGCTTAATGACGGTCTTCTCGATGACTTTTGCCGGAAACGGGAGCAGCGAGATGGGGCGGTAGTTCTTGAGGTCGGTGGGGTCGGCTGATGGTTTCTTAAGTAGAGCGCTGAGTTCGGCGTGCTTCCAGCTCTCCGGGAAGGTGGCGATGTCGAAGGAGGTGTTGATGATGTCCCGCAGGTGGGGTGCGATGACAGCGTCGGCCTTGTTGAAGACGTGGTGAGGGCAGGGGTCGGTCGGAGATCCGGAGTGGATGGAGTTCATCGTGCGGATGGTGTCTTCGGTGCTGGTCTGGGTCCAGGCGCGGAGGGTGGTGGTGGGGGGCGCTGGTTCGGTCGTGGCGTGCGTCGGTTGGGTGCTGAAGCTGTTGTGTATGTCCGCGATCTTGTTGTGGAAGTAGGAGGCGAGGGAGTTGCAGAGGTCTTGCGAAGGGGTGATGTCGTTGTTTCCGGCGTTGGGGTTGGAGAGCTCTTTCACGATGTTGAAGAGTTCCTTGCTGTTGTGTGCGTTGATGTCCAGTCGTTCCTTGAATGCAGTTTTCTTGGTGGCGTGGATCAGTTGGCAGTGTTTTCGGGTGGCGAGCTTGAGGGCAGTCATGTTGTCCGCTGTTGGGTGTCTGCGCCAGGTTTTCTCGAGTGCTCTGCAGTTCTTCTTGGAGCTCTTGAGTTCGTCGTTAAACCATGGGGCTCTCTTGCTGCCGGGTCTGCTCGGCGGGGTCTTCAGAGGGGCGAGGTCGTCTGCGCAGACGGTGATCCATTTCGTGAGGTTGGTCGCCGCTTGGCTCGGGTTCGTTGTGCTGGTGGGAGGGTTCTTGCTCAGGGAAGCGGCGAGCTGGTCTGCAGTGATCTTGTTCCAGCTTCTGCGGGGAACCTGTTGCTGGTGATGGTGGACCGTGGTCCTTCTGAAGCTGAAGTGGACGCAGCTGTGGTCCGTCCAGTGGAGTCCCGTGGCGTGGCTGAAGGCGATGTCCTTGCTGGAAGAGAAGACCGCGTCGAGTGTGTGTCCGGCGTAGTGGGTGGGGGTGGTCACCAGTTGCTTGAGTCCGAGGTTGGAGAGGTTGTCCAGCAGGGTGGTGGTGTTGCGGTCGTTGTTATTCTCCAGGTGGAAGTTGAGGTCCCCGAGGAGGATGTAGTCGGCGGAGGGGAGGGCGTGTGAGCTGATGAAGTCGGCGATGTCTTCGCTGAATTGTGTGCGTGGTCCCGGGGGTCTGTAGATGAGGGTGACTCTGAGGGTGGTCTTGGGGATGACGTGGATCTGGAAGTGCAGGTGTTCGGCGGGTGCTAGGGTATCGTCGGTGTCGGTCATGATGCGGATGGTGTTCCTGTGGATGATGGCGATGCCTCCTCCTGTCTGGTTGACGCGGTCTCTCCGGATGATCTTGTAGCCCCCTGGGATGGCGATGGCGATGTCGGGCGCTGAGGAGGCGTTCATCCAGGTTTCCGTGAGGAAGGCGACGTCTGGGGCTGTGGTGTCGAGCAGGTTCCAGAGCTCGATGGCGTGTCTGTGGACGGAGCGGGTGTTGAGCAGGATGCACTTCAGGTGGGTGCTGCTGGAGTTTGGCTTGGTGGGTGCTGGTGTGGCGTGGGTCCGGTTGCAGGTGAACTTGCAGGAGTGGCAGCTGAAGGGTCCGTGGGTGCGTCTCGGTGTGGCTCGGTAGCAGCCCGGGGTTCGGCCGGTGTTGAGTGCGTTGAGTTCATTGGCGTCGTAGGTCCGTCGGGTCGGCTTCCGTCGGTGGGGGCCAGGGGTCCTGGCACTGCGCGCGGTCCAGGCGCAGACGGGCTTACCTTTGGATCACCTTCGGCGCTCAATCGGTGCTCCCGCTGCGCGCGTCCGCTGCGCGGTCGCTCTGGTGGCGTCATAAGTAAGGAGCCGGGTGGGCGGGTCAGCTGGGTGGCGGGAGCGGGGCGGCAAATGGGCTGGTGGTGGGCGGGGCCGCAGGGGGGCAGCGGCGGGAACCTCTGGGCGGCAGGCGGTGTCCCTGGGTCAAGCGTGGAAGGCGGGGGAGATCCGGGCGGCCCAGCGGCGGCTGGGTCGCTCTTCAGCAATCAGGAGTCCGGCGGGAGGCAGGTAGCAGCAGCGGCAGGCGTGGGAAGCAGGGGGGTGACCCGGCCTCGTGAAAGGCGCAGTGGTCACTCCCTGGCTGACCCCACGGACCCCTTAAGTAAGGAGCCGGGTGGGCGGGTCAGCTGGGTGGCGGGAGCGGGGCGGCAAATGGGCTGGTGGTGGGCGGGGCCGCAGGGGGGCAGCGGCGGGAACCTCTGGGCGGCAGGCGGTGTCCCTGGGTCAAGCGTGGGAGGCGGGGGAGATCCGGGCGGCCCAGCGGCGGCTGGGTCACTCTGCAGCAATCAGGAGTCCGGCGGGAGGCAGGTAGCAGCAGCGGCAGGCGTGGGAAGCAGGGGGGTGACCCGGCCTCGTGAAAGGCGCAGTGGTCCTGTAACCACCTACACACTACTAATTCACTCCTACCCACGTAGTACCCATGCAGTCCATCAATCACACTGTCACTCTCCGTGCACTCCTCCAATCACCCATCCAGTACTATGTATTAATGCAATCACTCTGGGAAAAAACACTAGCATTTATAAATTCACCATGCACTCTCCTTGCAGCACTCCAAGTATTCAGTCACTATCCATGTACTCATGGAGTGACCCAGGCACTAACACATGCAATACTAGAATCACATGTGCACTATCCATGCAGTCCTGTAACCAACTACACGCTACTAATTCACACCGCCAATTACCCAGAAAATACCCATGCAGTCCAGCAATCACACTGTAACTCACCATGCACTCCTCTAATCACCCAGCTAGTACCATGTACTAATCCAATTACTCCGCCAAAACCCAAGCACTTAGAAACGCACCAGGTACCCTCCTTACAGTACTCTACTTATCCAGTCACTAGCCATGTACCTATTCAATTACCCAGGCACTAACTTAAGCACTTTTACAGTCCTTTGAGTGCTACCTATACAGTTTAGTAATCTACATGTTACTACCTATGTACTCCTCCAATCATCCATCCAGTACTATGTCCTAATCCAATCACTCCGCGACAAAACACAAGCACTTATAAATTAACCATGCACTCTCCTTGCAGCACAGTAAGGGGTCCATTAGGATGTCGGGCAGCGGCACCACCGCGGAGGTGGTGAGGCGGAAAAATAGTTTTTCCCACCCGTGAGCAGAGGTACACACGTCCGCCATATTAGTATAGTAAAACATAGGTCATTCCCCGTCCACCGCAGAGTGCCGCGCACCGCCATCAAAGTGCGCCCGCCATCGCGGCGGTGGGAGCCAATGGAGACTCACCTCCGTGTGGAATGACGTTCGCCCCGCTCGACAAATTAGGATGGCCCAAACAAGCAGACGCACCGCAGCGGAGACACCGCCCAGCCTGAGCATGCGGAAACCTGACAGTGGAGCAAGATAGCCAAGACCCGGTCATGAACGCCATGGACCCAGCCCTCCACATGCATCCGGTGATGTACCTCCTACAACACTATCGCCAGATGGGCCGCCGCCGCAGGTACGCAACTACACAAATGCAACACACAACACACAGGCTGACACAGGGTCCAATCACCACACAGACACCCTGCTGGGGGTCACAACACATCCACAAGGGCACCCACACACGACCCACCTGACAACAAGGCACCCCTCAGCATCCGGGAATCACATTGTCCGCCAACCAACAGCAATGTCCGGGTCCCGGTCACGTCACTGCCGCGGTCAACACATGCGCACAATGCAAAAGGCAGGGCCACTCCAAGGCATGGGCAGGGCACAAACAGCATAGGGACACACCACCCCCAACCATACATCAACACACCCCATCAAGTCACAGGCCAGGTGCCCATCCCATGAACCCCCATGCACACCAACAAGCACTGCAACAACAAGCACAATACACACTCTCTGCACCACACAACACACAACCAGGGAGACAGCCACTGCAGGAGTGGCTGACAAGGAACACACGACACCAGTGCCACACACACTGGAGGCTCACAATCCTTGCCAGCACATACACACACAAACAAACACACACCCAGGGTGTAGCCACAAACACAACACACACACAGGGATGCCTCAACAAATGCCTGCACAAGAACAACACACAAACACTACAGGAACACATACTGAACTCCAACAGAAACAGACATACCCTGTCAGCTAAACTGGGGAAAAGCAATGGGAGCACAGACACAACAGGAGTACACAGCATCATCACTCAGGAACAAAACACACACACCATAACACAAATCACACAAGAAGTGCATCTGGACAAACACACACTGCCATATCAAACCGACCACAGATGCACATGAAACCCTAATCAACAAACACCACAAGGCATCAGGGGATGCACATCAGGCAATGCCAAGGCCACATACACATAGCACTGCATGCTCAACAACGAGTGTGTGCATAACAAGCACAACAGCCACACACACACATGATTGACACAACCTCATCCCACACACCACAAATCAGCACTGCACAAATACAACAGCACCCCAAGGAACTGAAGCAATACCACAGCCAACACCCACACATCCAACACAACAACTACACATGCACCACTCTGGGATACAAGAGCCAAGCCATCTCCACCACAGCACTGGGCAGCACACACAGCTGAAGTGCACATGACCACTACAGAATGACTAATAGCACAAGGACAGCACACATAAACCATTGTGGCAATGTCCAGAGTGGAATAACACTTATGGCCCAAGAACTGCACCACAAAGCACAAGCTCACAAATGAAGTGATAGGGAGGCACACACATGGAAACCAAGGGGACAGCTGACATCAAAGTGAAATAGCCTGCATGTCAGTAGCACACATGTATGGGGTGTACCACACACAAATAGAGGGAGGGAAGACCCACAATGGCAAGGCACGGGTGGCACACATAGAGGATGGCGTAACACCACACACGCCATGCCATACAGGAGGAGAAAAACCATCATGTGCCTGCAATGCATGACAAACACAAACACAATGCCAGTGTGGAGCCGCAGGGCCACACAGTCTACACAAACACACCCAAGACATATTGATAATCAATCTAACACAATACTGATGTGCAACTCACACACTTTGCACACTTCAAACTTTCCAACACAACAAGGAGGAGTCACACACAACAGCATGGACACACCAACACACAGCACAGTGCACTACAAACAGCTCACACAAGTGCAAACAATCTTCTACACAGAGCAAGACAAAACAAACAACAGGCATACAGCTCCTGTGTGAAACATGTGTGTCTCTCACAATACAGGGGCACGCATACATCCACTACAAACTTACACCCTTCACACTGCACACCTCTGCTACACCCAAGACCACGCATCTCATGTAGGCCATGGTACCAGGACTAAGGGCCAACACAAGCTGACCATACACATACACGGCTGGGCACACATAAAGGAATCCACACACATACATCATGACATATCCCAACCTGCTTCAAAACCTTTGCACAGCATCACACACTGTGCTGGCAGTGTCCCCCAACCTGACACGTGAACAGTGTAGCCAACAATAGCAAATCACTAAGAAGATAACTGCATGGGACGTAAAATAGCCATCACAGATTACACTATTATCAGGGTCAGAATGGACTGAAGACCTTGTCACCCCTGTCTAAAAATCTGATGCCTGCAAAGAGCCTTGCAATGTTGAAGTGATACATAGAGCATGGGGCACAGGCAATCAAATGCAAACAGAAAAATAATTGTAATCAGCAAGGACACTGACAAAACACACAACAGAAGTAACTGTATGTATTCACATATTGCACAGATGTAGCAGTAGAACAATAGTAGACGACAGCTAGGCACAAAATGATGTTCAAATGCAAGATAATATGCACAGGTGAAACACAAACAGGAAGGCCAGTGTCCATAGCACAGGTGAGAGGCCAACACAGCAGAGCAACAGGGCCAGTGTCCATGGCAGGTGAGACAGCAAGTACATGAGAGGCTGCACAGGGGAGTGTGCAGCACAGCAGAGCAACAGGGCCAGTGTCCATGGCAGGGGAGAGGCCAACACAGCAAAGCAACAGGGCCAGTGTCCATGGCAGGTGAGACAGCAAGTACATGAGAGGCTGCACAGGGGAGAGCACAGCACATCAGAGCAACAGAGCCGGTGTCCATGGCAGGGGAGAGGCCAACACAGCAGAGCAACAGGGCCAGTGTCCATGGCAGGTGAGACAGCAAGTACATGAGAGGCTGCACAGGGGAGAGTACAGCACAGCAGAGCAACAGGGCCAGTGTCCATGGCAGGGGAGAGGCCAACACAGCAGAGCAACAGGGCCTTGTGTCCATGGCAGGTGAGACAGCAGGTACATGAGAGGCTGCACAGGGGAGAGTACAGCACAGCAGAGCAACAGGGCTAGTGTCCATGGCAGGTGAGAGGCCAACACAACAGAGCAACAGGGCCGGTGTCCATGGCAGGTGAGACAGCAAGAACATGAGATGCTGTACAGGGGAGAGTACAGCACAGCAGAGCAACAGGGCCAGTGTCCATGGCAGGGGAGAGGCCAACACAGCAGACCAACAGGGCCAGCAACACACCCATGTTCTAAACAATGTCCAGGACTAGCACACCTGTATGTAGCACAGGCTTATGAGGGTGATATCAACTCACTCCTGGCTGTCATGCGGACTTGTACCTGGCTGTGTGTCGGGGACAGCAGGCCCACTTGACTGTGGTGACAGAGCCCCAGGTGATGTGGGGCTAACAGTGTCTTGGCAAGCTGGAGGGCTGTGTGAACCAGGTGGCATAGTGGCACGTGGTGGTGGAGTCATGCAGACCTCTGACAAAGTGTGGGTGGGAGAGGTTGGAGGGGTGCCCTTCTACGTTTTGGGAATATGAAATGACTTCCCTGTCTTGGGGTTGATGGGAAGTGGTGATAACACAACAGGCACACACCCCAACTGTCCCACATCAGGTGCAGACAGTGAAACCACCTCTGGAGATGTGCTGGATCCCGCAGAACGCTTGGTCTGGCTACGCCTGGACCAATCACTCAATCAATCAATCAATCAAAGTATTTATATAGCTCACTACTCACCCGGAGGGTCTCAAGGTGCTGGGGGGGGGGGGGGTCCGCTACTGCTCGAACAGCCAGGTCTTGAGAAGCTTCCTGAAGGCGAGGTGGTCTTGGGTCAGGTGGAGGTGGGTCGGAAGGGAGTTCCAGGTCTTGGCGGCCAGGTAGGAGAAGGACCTTCCTCCTGTGGTGGCTCTTCAGAGGCGGGGGACGGCGGCGAGGGCTAGGCTGGTCGATCGAAGCTGGCGTTTGGGAGCGTAGAAGTTGAGGCGGCTGTTGAGGTATCCTGGGCCTTGGTTGTGTAGGGCTTTGTGTGCGTGGGTGAGGAGCCGGAAGGTGATTCTCTTGTTGACCGGGAGCCAGTGCAGGTCTCTCAGGTGTCCGGAGATGTGGCTTCGGCGGGGGATGTCCAGGATGCGTCGTGCTGAGGTGTTCTGGATCCGCTGGAGTCTCTTCTGGAGTTTGGCGGTGGTTCCGGCGTAGAGGGAGTTGCCGTAGTCCAGACGGCTGGTGACGAGGGCCTGGGTGACCGTCTTCCTGGTCTCGGTGGGGATCCATCGGAAGATCTTACGAAGCATGCGCAGGATGTTGAAGCATGACGAGGAGACGGCGTTGACTTGTCTGGTCATGGAGAGGGAGGAGTCCAGGATGAAGCCCAGGTTGCGTGCGTGGTCTGTTGGTTTGGGTGCGCTGCCCAGGGCGGGGGGCCACCAGGAGTCGTACCAGGCGGAGGGTGAGGATCCCAGGATGAGGACTTCCGTCTTGTCCGAGTTCAGTTTCAGGCGGCTGTTCGACATCCATTTGGCTACGTCTGTCATCCCTTCGTGCAGGTTGGCTCTGGCGGTGGCGGGGTCGTTGGTGAGGGAGAGGATCAGCTGGGTGTCGTCGGCGTAGGAGATGATGTTGAGGTTGTGCTGGCGTGCGATGGCTGCGAGGGGGCTCATGTATACGTTGAAGAGTGTTGGGCTGAGCGAGGATCCTTGAGGAATGCCGCAGATGACTTCGGTGGCCTCCGATCTGAACGGGGGGAGGCGTACTCTCTGTGTCCTTCCGGCGAGGAAGGAGATGATCCACTCAAGTGCCTTCTCCTGGATTCCGACGTTGCTGAGGCGCTGTACTAGGGTACGTGACAGACAGTGTCGAAGGCCGCGGAGAGGTCCAGGAGGATGAGGGCCGCTGTTTCTCCGTTGTCGAGCAGGGTTCGGATGTCATCGGTAGCTGCGATCAGGGCGGTCTCGGTGCTGTGGTTGGCCCGGAAGCCAGACTGCG
Organism: Lissotriton helveticus; assembly: GCF_964261635.1. Taxonomy (NCBI): domain Eukaryota; kingdom Metazoa; phylum Chordata; class Amphibia; order Caudata; family Salamandridae; genus Lissotriton; species Lissotriton helveticus. Next base: position 2,050,678,063 of record NC_136061.1, read on the forward strand.
AGAGGTCGATGGAACCGTTCGTCTCGAGGAAGGCGGCCAGTTGCTTGTTGACGGTCTTCTCGATGACTTTTGCCACCTTCCCCTCTTTGCCAGGTGTCCCCCCTACAGTGCCCTCCTTTGCCTTCTTGCCAGGGGTGGTCTCTACAGTGCCCTCCTTTGCCTTCCTGCCAGGTGTATCCCCTACAGTGCCCTCCTTTGCCTTCTTGTCAGGGCTGGTCACTACAGTGCCCTCATTTACCTTCCTGCCAGGTATACCCCCTATAGTGCCCTCCTTTGCCTTCTTGCCAGGGGTGGTCTCTACAGTGCCCTCCTCCACCTGCATCAATGGTCGTGGAATTGGGTTAGATGTGGTGGGTGGATGTGTCCCTCTGCGCTTCCTAGGTGTACCCCTGATATGCAACACCTCCTCAGTGGGCACGGACACTGCATGGGTAGGTTTGTGTGATGTTTTAGTGACAGGAGAGTCTTTTGCTGGTGATGCCTCTGCGGCATGTGAGCCTGATGACTGCCTGATTCAATCAATCAATCAAAGCATTTATACAGCGCACTACTCACCCGGAGGGTCTCAAGGCGCTAGGGGAGGGGGGTCCGCTTCTGCTCGAACAGCCAGGTCTTGAGCTGCTTCCTGAAGGCAAGGTGGTCCTGAGTCAGGCGGAGGTGGGTCGGGAGTGAGTTCCATGTCTTGGCGGCCAGGTAGGAGAAGGACCTTCCTCCTGTGGTGGCTCTTCGGATGCGGGGGACGGAGGCGAGGGCGTGGCCGGTCGATCGGAGCTGGCGTGTGGGAGCGTAGAAGTTGAGGCGGCTGTTGAGGTATCCTGGGCCTTGGTTGTGTAGGGCCTTGTGTGCGTGGGTGAGGAGATGGAAGGTGATTCTCTTGTTGACCGGGAGCCAGTGCAGATCTCTCAGGTGTCCGAGGATGTGGCTGCGTCTGGGGATGTCCAGGATGAGTCGTGCTGAGGCGTTCTGGATCCGCTGGAGTCTCTTCTGGAGTTTGGCGGTGGTTCCGGCGTAGAGGGAGTTGCCGTAGTCCAGACGACGGGTGACGAGGGCCTGGGTGACCGTCTTCCTGGTCTCGGTGGGGATCCACCGGAAGATCTTACGTAGCATGCGCAGGATGTTGAAGCACGACGAGGAGACGGCATTGACTTGTCTGGTCATGAAGAGGGAGGAGTCAAGGATGAAGCCCAGGTTGCGTGCGTGGTCTGTTGGTTTGGGTGCGCTGCCCAGGGCGGGGGGCCACCAGGAGTCGTCCCAGGCGGAGGGTGAAGATCCCAGGATGAGGACTTCCGTCTTGTCCGAATTCAGTTTCAGGCGGCAGTTCATCATCCACTTGGCTACGTCTGTCATCCCTTCGTGTAGGTTGGCTCTGGCGGTGGCGGGGTCGTTGGTGAGGGAGAGGATCAGCTGGGTGTCGTTGGCGTAGGAGATGATGTTGAGGTTGTGTTGGCGTGCGATGGCCGTGAGGGGGCTCATGTAAACATTGAAGAGGGTTGGGCTGAGCGAGGAGCCTTGAGGAACGCCGCAGATGACTTTGGTGGCTTCCGATCTGAACGGGGGGAGGCGGACTCTCGGTGTCCTTCCGGCGAGGAATGAGATGATCCATTCCAGTGCCTTTTCCTGGATTCCGTTGTTGCTGAGGCGCCGCACTAGGGTACGGTGGCAGACAGTGTCGAAGGCCGCAGAGAGGTCTAGGAGGATGAGGGCCGCTGTTTCTCCGTTGTCGAGCAGGGCTCGGATGTCATCGGTGGCTGCGATCAGGGCAGTCTCGGTGCTGTGGTTGGCCCGCAAGCCAGACTGCGAGAGGTCGAGGGATCCGTTCGTCTCGAGGAAGGTGGCCAGCTGTTTGTTGACGGTCTTCTGGATGACTTTTGCAGGAAACGGGAGCAGCGAGATGGGGCGGTAGTTCTTGAGGTCGGTGGGGTCGGCTGATGGCTTCTTTAGTAGAGCGCTGAGTTCGGCGTGCTTCCAGCTCTCCGGGAAGGCAGCGGTGTCGAAGGAGATGTTGATGATGTCCCGCAGGTGGGGTGCGATGACAACGTCGGCCTTGTTGAAGACGTGGTGTGAGCAGGGGTTGGTCTGAGATCCGGAGTGGATGGAGTTCATCGTGCGGATGGTGTCTTCGGTGCTGATCGGGGTCCAGGCGCGGAGGGTGGTGGTGGGGGGTGGTGGTTCAGTCGTGGCGTGCGTCGGTTGAGTGCTGAAGCTGTTGTGTATGTCCGCGATCTTGTTGTGGAAGTAGGAGGCGAGGGAGTTGCAGAGGTCTTGCGAGGGGGTGATGTCATTGCTTCCGGCGTTGGGGTTGGAGAGCTCTTTAACGATGTTGAAGAGTTCCTTGCTGTTGTGTGCGTTGTTGTCCAGTCGTTCCTTGAATGCAGTTTTCTTGGTGGCGCGGATCAGTTGGTGGTGTTTACGGGTGGCGGGCTTGAGGGCAGTCATGTTGTTCGGTGTTGGGTCTCTGCGCCAGGCTTTCTCGAGTGCTCGGCAGTTCTTCTTGGAGCTCTTGAGTTCGTCGGTGAACCATGGGGCTTTCTTGCTGCCAGGTCTGCTAGGCGGGGTCTTCAGAGGGGCGAGGTTGTCTGCACAGTTGCTGATCCACTTTGTGAGGTTGGTGGCCGCCTGGCTTGGGTTAGTTGCGCTGGTGGGAGGGTTCATGCTCAGGGAGGTCGCGAGCTGGTCGGCTGTGATCTTGTTCCAGCTTCTGCGTGCGGCCTGTTGCTGGTGGTGGTGGATCGTGGTCCTTCTGAAGCTGAAATGGACGCAGCTGTGGTCCATCCAGTGGAGTCCGGTGGCGTGGCTGAAGGTGATGTCCTTGCTGGATGAGAACACAGGGTCGAGTGTGTGCTCTTCTGGCCTTGCTCTTCTCTGACTGGCTCTTGTCTGTGCATTCTGGGGTGACCATGCTCTTCAGTGGGGATGGTGTCTATGGGCGGGAGTGTTTGGCTTGTGTCAGTTGTCTGCTCCTTGTGCTGTACCTTTTCGTTGACGCAGGTGAACCGTGCACACTGTCATCTGATGTGGCCACTGACTGGGGGGTGGTTAAAGGCACCTGAGCTGCAATGGGAGCATGTGCCTGTTGAAGGGCTGACGTGACTGTGGATGACAACGCCTGGACTGTATGGTGTAGCCCACCGAGGTCAGAGTGTATGCACTCCATGTATGCAGTCACCTGGCCTAATTTCTTGTCATGGTCACTGAAGGCATTGAGCAGGGCAGTCTGGCCCACACAAAGCTGGCGCAGGAGCTCTACACACTCTGCACTGAGGGCAGCAGGGGGGACAGGTGCAGGGGCAGCGATGCCAGGTATGAATGTGACTCATCCCCTCTTAGTGACACGGATACGGGCAGCCCCAGAGGAAGTAGATGGGAGGCTGGGCACTGGCCACTGGGTGGTAGATGATGATGCAGACTCCCCATCCCCTGTGCCTGCCAACATGGATGCATCCCCGCTGGCATCAGATGGTGTGGTATTCTGTATCTCAGCCACGGATTCCTCCTGCATACTTCTGTCCCCCTCAGATGCACTGGTGGGCTCTGTGTCACTGGCCTCCGCTGCAGCTGTAGTGCTACTCTCGCCACCACTGGTTTCTGGCTCATGTTCCTCCGTGGTCTCTTGCGAATCTGCATGAGAGAGAGATACAGGGTTGTGTAAGCTTCATCATCTGGTCACACGAATTCAAATCAATGCAGTACAGGAGAGGCCCAAATCTACATGGTGACCACCACACCCTGCAATCACTGTGCAGCAACACACTACATAGACCACAACAGTGCCTGTAATGCAGAATAACTGCCATGAATGAGCCATGTTGATGCCACATGGTACTACACCCTGCCCGTAGATGGAGCGCCCCCCCCAACTTGCCCTGCTCTAGGGACATGATGTGGGCACAACACTCATTACCACTGACAGGCCTTCAGGGAACTGGAGGGGACAACACACACACCTATTACGACATTACATGCCACAATGCCTAGTAGGCCATAGCAAGCACCATGTGGTAATCTGGGGCACATTGTTGTCAGATGTGTGGGCCTCAACGATCATGGTGCATGCAAAGTAGGCATACATGAAGTCACACTCAGAAAGTTGACACTGCAGTTCACCCCATAATAGATTCCCCACACTATCCCAATGATAAATGGCCACGTAGAGCCTAACCCACCTGGCAATGCGAAAGTACAGCAGGGAGTTTCAGCTTAGTAAGGCCAGGGTGGGACAATGCCTGATACAACCACACATCACAGCAGCCACTCACATTACACAGCACATCACAGCAACACACGCACATCACATGGGTCACCGGTGCCACAGGCCCTGTACACATGCATCCACTCCCAGCAAAAGCCGATGCTCCTTCAGACGTGCATCCAGGTCTGGATGAGTCACTACCAAGATGCGGCCCATCAGTGGAGTCATGCTGCGCTGTGCCAAACGCCCTGTGGGTGGTAGCCTCCCCAAGGTCATCTCTGCCACTTGCTTTGCCAGCCAGCTGATGTTGTCCCACCTCTTGTGACAGTGGGTGCGTCGTCTGTTTGAAACCCCCAGGGCTCGCACCTTTTCTGCAATGGCCCTCCACAGGGCCTTACACTGGTGTACCTTGAGCTGCAGGTATGAGAGATAAGAAGGGTAAATTACCAGTTACACAATGTCAGATACCAACATCTATCAGTACAGTAGCAAGACACAGACTCAGGACTAATTGTAACCTCCCTCCCTCCAAAACTGGGGGACCCCTCACAAGGGCACTCTCCATGGCCCAAACATTTGTGATTGCATGCACACATTGGGGCGTATAGGCTCCATGATAATCTCACAAATGCAGGATGCCTCAACACAATATGCATCGACATAAGTGTGTACGTCTGAAATTATACAGGGCACAGATGGGGCATATCTACTATTCAGTGTGAAGGAACAGGAGCAAGGAGCATGTAAGTCTGGTGATGTTTTATCGTTTGGGTGGGGAGGCACTGAACCTACTCTCTGGGTCACACTGACTCAGACTACAGGGGCACACTGAAATATTCACACAAGCAATTACTGTCCTGGCACCTATATGGCTAACATCCTTAGACTCTGTATGGCTGACAATGTAACACACCCCACTCACACATAAAAGTACAGGCATGGAAAAGAGTGACATTGGGACACACACACTCCCTCGCCCTGGAGACAGCTTGTCTGTCAGTGTTTGACACAACCCCACACCCTCAGGCATATACTGCAGCTGCACAACTACATGTCTGACACCCCCCTGCCCTACAGCTGCCTTCATGGAGACTTACCACTACATTGGGACCACCAAACAGCCTTGGGTACTGTGCCAGCACCTCGTCCACAAGGACCTCCAGCTCCTCACTTGTGAACGGACTGGCCCGGATCTTCTCTGTCCTTGCCATCCCTGTGGACATGGAACACCAGTGGTGGAAGTGAGAGGTGAGGGGTCCCAGGCAGCAGGCTTTTCAGGCAGCAGCAGGAGAGGGTCCCAGGCAGCAGGCTCTTCAGGCAGCAGCAGGAGAGGGTCCCAGGCAGCAGGCTCTTCAGGCAGCAGCAGGAGAGGGTCCCAGGCAGTAGGCTCTGTGAGCAGTGGAAATGTGAGGCTCACTCCCACAGATTTACAGCCCCCTGGGGTCGTTTGGAATGTGCAAAGCAGCAACAATTGGTTGTCCAGGTCTGCCTCTTTCAAAAGTATCCAATGACCGCCTCCGCCATGACGGAGCACACCTTTCGCGATTTTCAAAACTGCATCATGCCACCGAGATCATCGCTCCCATTGGCTGTAGGCAATGCTCCATGGCCGTGATGCACCACGGGTGCCCGGGGTACGCTACCGCGAAGGTGCATCATACAAAAGTATCCAATGACCACCTCCGTGGTGGCGGAGCACACCTTCCGCGATTTTCAAATCTGCATCATGCCACCGCGATCATCGCTCCCATTGTCTGTAGGCAATGCTCCATTGCGGTGATGCACCGCGAGTGCCCGGGGTGCGCTACCGCGATGGTGCATTATTCAAAAGTCTACAATGACCGCCTCCCCGGTGGCGGAGCATGCCCACTGCCATCTACACATGTCCATATGCCAATGGCTACCGCACTTGTGAAGGGGTGGTGCTGGTGTCACACCGCCGGGGCCAGGCGGTAGGTACCGCGATTCAAGCGGCGGAGCATGCCCACCGCCATCTACACATGTCCATATGCCAATGGCTACCGCACTTGTAAAAGGGGTGGTGCTGGTGTCACACCGCCAGGGCCAGGCGGTAGGTACCGCGATACAAGTGGCAGAGCATGCCCACCACCATTTACACATGTCCATATGCCAATGGCTACCTCAATTGTAAAGGGGTGGTGCTGGTGTCACACCGCCAGGGCCAGGCGGTAGGTACCGCGATACAAGCGGCGTAGCATGCCCACCACCATCTACACATGTCCGTATGCCAATGGCTACCGCAATTGTGAAGGGGATGGTGCTGGTGTCACACTGCCGGGGCCAGGTGGCAGGTACCGTGATTCAAGCGGCGGAGCATGCCCACCGCCATCTACACAGGTCCATTTGCCAATGGCTACTGCAATTGTGAAGGGGTTGGTGCTGGTGTCACACCGCCGGGCCAGGCAGTAGGTACCGCGATTCAAACGGTGGAGCATGCCCACCGCCATCTACACATGTCCATATGCCAATGGCTATCGCACTTGTGAAGGGGGTGGTGCTGGTGTCACAACGCCGGGGCCAGGTGCTAGGTACCGCCATTTTCGTAACATTTATGGCTATGTCCATCGTGAACACTGTATCAGTACCCAGCAGCAACATGGTGAAGGGCACATCATTGTACACACAATGCCATTCTTCCATGTCATCCACAGGTGGACGCACGTTCTGTGTGACACACTTTGGTCTGTGGTCCCTGCCATGTTAGTTATGCATTTGATGGTTGATGATGCTTGACTCTCTTGAGCTGGTGTCAATGATGTTGAAGAAATCAATGTGTTGTGGGTCAGTGCTGACCTTGACAAGGCTTGTGTCACTGTATGTTATCGTACCAGACTGGTGCTTTCACATCAGCTCATGCACACAACTGACAGTTTTCCTGCTACTGTGATCATTGTGTTGATGGATGTGTGCAGACTTTACATGATGCATTGAGGTGTTACAGGTACAGCAGATGGGTATGATACAGTCATGGTAATTTCAGACACATTTGCGGATGTTACAGCACCGGGCATGTACATGTGAAATGTGTGGTTCAGTATGTGTGCATTCATATTCACCGATATGTTTGTGGCACTTGTGTATTGTTATTGGAGAGGTGTGCCCTCTGTGTGTATCAAAAGGCCACCCATGTAACCTGGTGTGCCATGCATCTCTCAGGCAGTCTTTGTTTTTCCATGACATTGTTGATGTAATGTGCTGTGGCCATCTCATGATGGTTGTCACTGACATTTTCAAATTTACATCTCAACTAGGAGGAGGCCAAATCTCCTAGGTCACCTGACAGTGCTGGAGGACATGGAGAATGTTGCAATAATTTGGAAATTCCGCCTGGACAGACCAACACTGAAGATCCTGTGTGATCTTTTGAAGCCCCACCTGCAGCCTCGCCGTCACTATCCAACTGCATTCACACCCACATACAAGGTGATCGCAGCCCACCACTTTTTTGCAACTGGTTCCTTCCAGGAGACAGTGACTAGCGCTGGAGGGATGTCGCAGCCCATATTCATACAATCAACAAAGAAGGAGTATCACTCCTTCTTTGTTAATTGTATACCTACCCAGGGGAATAGGAGTAATCTCCATTTCACATCTGGTGATAAAATCCCTTACTCTCTTTTTTGTTGGTACACGCAGCCCATATTCAGCCAGGTGCTGAGGGATGTTCTTGCAGCCACGATGCTCTATAGGAATCGCTACATTCATTTCCCTAGGGGAGTAGAATTGGCTGGTGTGAAGGGTGACTTCTATCCCCTTGGGCACATCCCACATGTTGTTGGTGCCATCGATTGCACCCATGTAGGTCTGGTGCCACCACAGGCAACAAAGCACATTTATAGAAACCGTAAACATTATCATTCAATCAATGTGCAGGTAGTGTGCCTTGCGGACATGACCATTTCCCATGTGTGTGCAAGATTTCCTGGCTCTGCACATGATTCGTACATCATGAGGAACAGCATGGTGCCACGGATGATGGAAAATCTGCATCCCAAGCGTGCTTGGATTGTGGCTGCGTATGCCTACTGATATGGCGTGCTGTGTGTTACCTGCTGCACTCTGGCTGTGTAACATTGCAATGGGTGTTTGTCATTCACAGGTGACTCTGCATATCCCAGTAGGCCATGGCTGTTGAGCCTGCTAAAGAATCCCAGGACCCCGGCTGACATCCGGTACAATGAGGCCCATGGCAGGACCTGACGTGTAATAGAGCGGATTTTTGGCGTGCTGAAGTCAAGATTCCGCTGCCTTGACAGGACAGGAGGTTCTACTCGGCAAGGCGACCGGACCCCAGTTTAATCTCCATACTAGCAGATCGAGTCCCTGAGATTTGAACTCTACGTGATCCCGGGCACTACGATTATACATACTAATGGATGTTTAACATAATGGATATGACCACCTCTAACAGGATTTCCTACACACCCTCTTTCTGGACGACGAAAACAGTGAAGTCAGGCCTCTGCACCTCAAGGACTACTACTCCACTGCGAACCACACAGCCTCCTAACTTAATTATCACCGCCCGAAAAAGAAAAAGAAACCAGCCCTTAATTCGTTACGCACGAAAAGAACCTATTTAGATCCCAACTGGACCTGATTTCACCCAGAATATAGGATTCCTGTCCTGTGTACTCAACGGGAGGTCTTGAGCAAGCCGATTGTTTCCACCTACTTCAAGACTGCCGCAAATTTAACAGTGTTGTCCCTCACCCTATATTAACTCTTTGCCCTGACGAAGGTGAGGCTTGACCAGGCCTCTTCACCGAAACGCGCGTAGGCGTTTTTGATTTCTTTGAAGATATTGATCCACCTCCACTCTTCGGGATCAGCCTCTGTCCATCTGATCAACCCTCTACCCTTAGTGTGAAAGAATAAGTCCATCTTTCTCTCCACTCAGGCTCCCAAACTTTTCAAATAGAGTTTTTAAAAAAAAATAGTCGAAAGAATGAATGTGATTGTATGAGTGTTAGTGATTGTTAGTTTGATTTATTATACCTGGTGTTTTGGGACCACACTACGTATTATGACATTTTATTGATTGTAATGTTGTATTATGAAATGTTTATAGCCACCGATGAGAAACTAAGCATATGCACTTAAATTAGAGATAACAACAAAACAGAAAACAATTTATGAAATATAAAAATAAAAGAAATTAAAATCGATTTGTTTGTTCACTGTGCTTTGATTGGGTACTGCATTTGGGTACCGAAGGTGTAGAATTATCCAGGATCCTGATATAGGACTCTATAATTATTGACAGGGGTTCTTTCTTTCTTTTGATACTCGCCTGGGAAGGTCTGCAAGATCGTTGTGGCATGCTGTATGCTGCAACAACCTGGCCATCCACAAGGGGATCCCCCTGCTCCTGGACGATGGTGAGGAACCAAAGCCACCACCTGCTCAAGGACCTGAGTCCAGTGATGAGGACAGTGGGGAAGAGGAAGGAGTTGACCTGGGCCAACAGCTCATCGACCGCTACTTCAAGGTGGGTGACGAGGTACGACATGTACATTGTCTGGTGTGGTTGCTGTTGTTGTGAAGGGCTGGGGGCGGATGTAACAGACAGGCACAGGTTCAGTCACCTGTGTGTGGTAAATGTGACATTGACGTTCCATATGGGGACGTATGCTGGAGTCTATTTGTTCACACCTGCAGCCCATTGTCTTGTATGCCAGTAGTGTCTTGTGTATGTTTTGTGTAGTGTTCTGTCTGTGATGCCACAATGACACCAGTGACTGTTGTTCTGTTGTGTCTCCCTAGGTGCTTCAGAATCATCCTGCCCTACATACAGTACATGAGTTGGACACATCATGGACATTGTCAGCCCTGTAAATATTGCACTAAAAACGATACTGCACAACATCTGGTGCGTCAGGTATTTTATTTGGAAAGTGGACATGTGATTTGTGCATGAATATTTACATGAAGGTGGGGAATGAGCAGTGAGTTGACAGTCATGGTCGATGAGATGCAAGAGTAGACACCACATGGATGTGGTGACCCAGTCCAACAGACAAGTGCCATTGCCAAGGAAATGTGGGGAAAGACAGTCCAAATTGTCAATGCAGTGAGGAAGAGGGTTGCCATCCGTGACTGGCATGTGGCAGGTGCGTTGCCTCCGGAGACTCCCAGGCTCTTCTTTGGACGCCCCCTTGATCTTTTTGGTGGTGGGGGGTCTGCTGACTGGCCAGCGGCATCCAGGGACTCGCCCCTCTCTGTTGGCACAGGGGAAGACGGTGCACTTTCATCCTGAAGCACAACAGTAGGGGGCGTAGGTGTTGGTTGGGACACAGGCCTGTCCCTCTGCAATGCCACTTGCTGGCCCATGAGGTCCACCATCTGTCCAAGGCGGAATGTCGATGGACCTCATCAGCAGGATGAGCTCCCTTAATAGTTCATCAGCCCGGCCACTTTGTCTCTGGACCTCTTGGTATGCCTCCACAACTCTGGTGAAGTGATCCAGGGATGGTGTCCACTCCTCCTGAGGTCTGGTGTTGACCCACACCCTCCCACCTGCCCTGTTGCCACGGACCTCTTGCTTCGCCACTGTGGGTCCACACACACTCTCCCATCCCTCTACAGTTTTTGGTGTTGCCTGGTCATCACCTGGGACAGGGAGGGTGCAGCAGGTGGCACTGGTGGTACTGGTGGTGGTGGTGGCGGAGGCACAGGCCGTGACTGCAGGGGGTCTGCTGTGCTGTTGTTGCAGCAGACGTGGTGGTGGGGAGGATGGGGTCTTGGGACCTGTGGGTCTGTGGCACACCAGATGGGCCGGCCTGGAGCTTATCGTCCAAACTGTCCTGGGAGTCAACATTTGAGAGTCCATGTACAGGGGGTGGAGACTGGCTCCGCTGCTCGTTGTTGTGGTCCTCAGCAGTGAGTTCTTCATCACCTGTGGATTAGATGGGGAATGGTCAGTGTTGGGCACTGTGCAAATATTGTGTCATCTGCGTATCATCGACTGTCTGTACACTACACAATTATGAAGTATCCACTAGTATTATTGATTGCAACACTGTGTGTAATTTCATGGTGCAGAGGAACATCATTTAGTCATACATGTCAGGTGTCAATGCATTGCATGCAATTGTTGCTGTGTGGAGGGATTGCAGGTCTCACACACACACACACACACACACATCGGGAAGAGTTAAGATGGCTACCTACCTGTAAGTCTGTTTGTTGAAGAGTGCAAGGGCCGACATATGCTCCTGGGTGGGGGAGGCCTCCATGCTGCTGGAGTGTGGGACAGGGGGCATGCTGGGAGTGGTGATACTGGCCTCCCACCCCCAAACAGTGCTCCAATACAAGATGGCTACCTACCTGTAAGTCTGTTTGTTGAACAGTGCAAGGGCTGACACATGCTCCTGGGTGGGGGAGGCCTCCATGCTGCTGGAGTGAGGGACAGGGGGCATGTTGGGAGTAGTGATACTGGCCTCCCAGCCCCAAACAGTGCTTCAATACAAGATGGCTACCTACCTGTAAGTCTGTATGTTGAACAGTGCAATGGCTGACACATGCTCCTGGGTGGGGGAGGCCTCCATGCTGCTGGAGTGTGGGACAGGGGGCATGCTGGGAGTAGTGATACTTGCCTCCCACCCCCAAACAGTGCCCCAATACAAGATGGCTACCTACCTGTAAGTCTGTTTGTTGAACAGTGCAATGGCTGACACATGCTCCTGGGTGGGGGAGGCCTCCATGCTGCTTGAGTGTGGGACAGGGGGCATGCTGGGAGTAGTGATACTGGCCTCCCACCCCCAAACAGTGCTCCAATACAAGATGCCTACCTACCTGTAAGTCTGATTGTTGAACAGTACAAGGGCTGACACATGCTACTGGGTGGGGGAGGCCTCCATGCTGCTGGAGTGTGGGACAGGGGGCACGCTGGGAGTAGTGATACTGGCCTCCCTGCCCCAAACAGTGCTCCAATACAAGATAGCTACCTACCTGTAAGCCTGTTTGTTGAACAGTACAATGGCTGACACATGCTCCTGGGTGGGGGAGGCCTCCATGCTGCTGGAGTGTGGGACAGGGGGCATGCCGGGAGTAGTGATACTGGACTCCCACCCCAAACAGTGCTCCAATACAAGATGCCTACCTACCTGTAAGTCTGTTTGTTGAACAGTTCCAGGGATGACACATGCTCCTGGGTGGGGGAGGCATCCATGCTGCTGGAGTGTGGGACAGGGGGTATGCTGAGAGTAGTGATATTGGCCTCCCACCACCAAACAGTGCTCCAATACAAGATGGCTACCTACCTGTAAGTCTGTTTATTGAACAGTGCCAGGGCTGACACATGCTCCTGGGTGGGGGAGGCCTCCATGCTGCTGGAGTGTGGGACAGGGGGCACGCTGGGAGTAGTGATACTGGCCTCCCTGCCCCAAACAGTGCTCCAATACAAGATAGCTACCTACCTGTAAGCCTGTTTGTTGAACAGTACAATGGCTGACACATGCTCCAGGGTGGGGGAGGCCTCCATGCTGCTGGAGTGTGGGACGGGGGCATGCCGGGAGTAGTGATACTGGACTCCCACCCCAAACAGTGCTCCAATACAAGATGCCTACCTACCTGTAAGTCTGTTTGTTGAACAGTTCCAGGGCTGACACATGCTCCTGGGTGGGGGAGGCATCCATGCTGCTGGGGTGTGGGACAGGGGGTATGCTGAGAGTAGTGATATTGGCCTCCCACCACCAAACAGTGCTCCAATACAAGATGGCTACCTACCTGTAAGTCTGTTTATTGAACAGTGCCAGGGCTGACACATGCTCCTGGGTGGGGGAGGCCTCCATGCTGCTGGAGTATGGGACAGGGGGCATGCTGGGAGTGGTAGTGCAGGCCTCCCTCCAACAGACATACATCACAAGCAAGTTAGATACCTACCTGTTAGGTGAGGGTGAACAGTGCAATGGCTGACACATGCTTCTGGGTGGTGTTAGGGGGATCCATCTTGGTAGGCTGTGGTACAGGGGGTATGGTGTGAGTTGTACAGACCTCCCTCCCCCATACAGGCCTCCTAAGCAAGATGGCTAGCTACCTGTTGGGTGAGGGTGGACAGTGTAATGGTGTTTGGGTTTTCAAGGAAGTACTTCTCAGTGTGGTGTTTGCCATTTGTTTGTACTTACCAGCCTCCGTTCCCCTGGCTACTCCTGTGAGACTCTCAGGATGCAGTATGGCAAGCACCTTCTCCTCCCATGGTGTGAATGTTTTTGGTGGAATGGGCGGGCCACCGCCAGTCCACTCAGCCAGCTCTCGGTTCTTGCTTCTCCTCTCTTTGACAACCCTCTTGAGATCATGCCACCGCTTCATGATCTCCTTCTTGGATCTTGGGGATGTCCCTACTGCATTGACCCTTTGTATTATCCTTTCCCACATTTCTGTCCTCGTGGCTAATGGTGTCTGTTGGACCAGGCTACCAAACAGTTGTGGCTCTACTCTGACTATCTCATTGACCATGACTGTCAACTCACTCTCTGTGAATTTGGGCATTTTCGGTGATGTCATGGTGTGTGGTGGTTGAAGTGTTTGTGGGTGCAGGTGTGTGGGTGGCAGTTGTGGTGTTGGTGTGTGAGGTGTGTTGTGTGCTGGGGGATTGTTGGTGCTGGTGTGATGGTGGTAGTGTTGGTGGTGGTGGATGTGTGTGTGTGCTGTGCTCTTTTGCCTCTCCTGTCAGATGTGGTGTATTGTAGTGTAGTTCCTATATTTCCAATAGGCTCTGTGCATTGAAATAATCTATCCTGCAGCTTAGAAGTAGGACTGAAGTCGACTAAGTCTCTGCCAAATAGATTAGACTTAATTGTGAGTGCCAGCTAGCTCAGAGGTCACTAGAAACTTTCTTGAATAAACAAGAAGGGATTAGTCTCTGACAACCATATAACATGACAACTTTGTTTCCCCAGAATGAAACGTATCTCTAGAGTCGCGGAAACAATAGATGGCTATTTCACTCAGTCAAATGTGCATGCTTTGTTTCACCAGAGTTGCTTAGAAATAGAGAGACGGGCGTTTTCAATAAAAGTATTTATTGATCAGTCTTATTTCTTAAGCATAAGAAAGGCAATGCTACAATTGAAATGCTAGTTAAGAAGTACACTGCATATAATACAAATAGTATTGTAAAATAGTACTGTAAAAGCATTATATGGTTTCTGAGCCATATATATAAAATACATAGAATGCATAAAATACATACAATGATAAAATAGTGGCTAAAAGTACTCAACTGGTGCTTCTAACATATGCCTACCCCGGTGTACCTAACCTAAGCCTAGTACGAGGGAGGAATAAGTGAGGAGTAGTTTAGATTGTAGTAGTTCTCTGCCAAGAATCTGTTTAAGAATTGTCTAGGGATCTAATCAGCTCGGTACCTTGGTTTTAGAATGATAGAGGTCTTGTATCTCTCTCTTGGGACTCGATCTCCCAGCAACCCGCAAGGGTAGCCTAGAAACACTGGAGCTGGATTTCTCGGCAGGAGACAAGACAGCGTCTTTTCAGTGCATCAGTTGGAGGGTCGGCTTCCTTCGGCACTTGCAGCAGCAGGGCGTCGGGCAAGTAGTTAGTCGATCTGCTCCGGAACCACCGTGTGTTTGACTGGGCAAATGTAGGCATATTTATACCCCTGAAGGTGCTGAGTCTGACGTAAGATTGGACATAACATCGTTACTAGTGCCTTAGTTCCTTGAAAACTCCCGGATTTCTTGGATAAATTAGTATTCAAGCATGGGGAGGTTCCTGACTGCTGAAGGCTGGTTTTACCACGAAATCAATGTGGATTCTCGGAGTTTAGTGGAAGTAGCCATGCCGTATTAGGGCTGCGCAGGCTATTACTAAATAAGGCAATGATTCTTTATGTCTATATAAGGACTGGATGGTTTACACCTATATATGGGTATGAATCAGGAAAAAGTACACTAGGGTCCTAGATTCCCACATAACAGTATGGCCTTCTCTTCTGGAGAGTTACAAAGGATTGTGGTCAGTGAAGGTGGTGGTTTTATACTCAGCTGTGTGGGTGTGTCCAAGTGGAATTTGGCTGTCAGGTGTGTGGTGGGAGTTGTCCTGTGCTTTTATACTTTTATTTGCATTATTTTGTTTATTTGTATGTGTTTTATGTATTTGGGGGGCATGGCTACTTTGATTTGTGCAATGTTTGGCATCACAGCAGTGTTTTGGAATCGTCCGCCATGTTTTTCATGTTGCGTTCCGCTGCGGTGGCTATGCTGCCGCTCTTCCGCTATCTTTCCCATTCACTCCTATGTGCGACCGCGGTGGTCGGTAACAGCGGTTCCGACCGCGACACCCTCGGGGATATCCTACTTTCCCGTGCGGTGTCTCTGCTTTCCTTGCGGCGGGTTGTTGCTTTTCCGCTGCTTTTCTGACTGCCGCGGTCGTTTTTTTGCCTTCACCGCCCCTTCGGACGGTTTTGCTTGGGCCGCTGCCACCGCGGTCGGTCTTTGTTGGCGGTTGATCCTAATTTGCCCACCGTTTTTTCCGCGGCCCCGGCGGGCGGTTGTTTCCCGCGTCCATGGTGGTTGGGGTGGTTTTCCGCGTGCTATCCTAATGAGGCCCCTAGGTATTCAGTCACTATCCATGTACTCAAGGCACTAAAACATGTATTGCTACAATCACATGTGCATGTCCACAGTCCTCTAACCATCTACATACTACTAATTCACTCCTCCAATTCCCCACATAGCACCCATGCAGTCCATCATTCACACTGTCACTCCCCGTGCACTCCCCCAATTACCCATCCAGTACTATGTAATATTCCAATAACTCCGCAAAAAAACACAAGCACTTATAAATTCACCATGCACTCTCCTTGCAGCACTCTAAGTATTCAGTCACTATCCATGTACTCATGGAGTGACCCAGGCACTAACACATGCAATGCTAGAATCACATGTGCACTATCCATGCAGTCCTGTAACCACCTACGCACTACTAATTCACTCCGCCAATTACCCAGATAGTAACCATGAAGTCCAGCAATCACACTGTCACTCCCCGTGCAATCCTCCAAACGTTCCCATCTGGTACTATGTACTAATCCATTCACTCTGCGAAAAAACACAAGCATTGATAAATTCACCTAATAGAATGACCCAGGGACTTACACATGCAGTGCTATAATCACATGTGCACTATCAATGCAGACCTGTAACCACTTATACACTACTGATTCACTCTTCCAATTACTCAGGTAGTACCCATGCAGCCCAGCAATCACACTGTCACTCCCTGTGCACTCTTCCAATCACCCATCCAGTTCCATGTACTAATCCAATCACTCCGCCAAAACCCAAGCACTTAGACATGCACTATGTACTATCCTTACAGTACTTTAATCATCCAGTCACTACCCATGTACTCATGCAATTACCTAGGCACTAACCCTTGCACTTTTACAATTCTTTGAGTGCTACCTATACAGTCTAGTGATCTCCAGGTTACTACATATATACTCCTTAAATTACCCAGCCAGTACCATGCCCTAATCCAATCACCAATCACTCTGCCAAAATCCAAGCACTTATAAAATAACCATGCACTCTCCTTGCAGTAGTGTAATCATCCACTCAGTACCCATGTACTCCTACAATAACACAGGCACTAACACACGCAGACCTACAATTACCTTCGCATTACTAATGCAGTTCAGCAATCTCCCTGTCACTACCCATGCACTATTAGAATCAAACATAATTTAAGTTTATTACAAGTAGAAATATAATATTTTTATTAATAGTTTAGATAATCTCTTGTTCTGATATGTACATAAAAGTTATATACATATAGTTTTAAAACATAATTTGTTTACGGGAGTCGCGCACAACCCAGCACGTATATGACATCACACGGGTCCCGGCACCGAGCACACGTCATATACAGAATGCGCACATGAACCGAACCAATACATTTATGACGTTACACAGGGGCCATGCACTGCTCACCCGTCGCATACTAATCGCGCAAATTATGTGATCCCATACGCATATGACGTTAAGTGGGGACAAGCAGAGCACACCCATCGCAAAACAACCTTCAATTCACGCCCCCATGTGATACGTACGAGATGGGTACACGACTCCAGTATCTTTTGAAAAAAAAAATACATATATTTTAAAAGACATAGGACATTACATAATTAAATTAAAATGAAAAAAAGAAAAGAAAATAATAATAGAAAATTAGAGTTACAAAATATCTTTTTTTTTAAACTTGTAATTTACAGAAAAACTTAAAAGGTTTTATAAATATTAAATTTATAAATCAGCATTTAAAAAACCCTACAAATTCACTGAAAAAAACATAGGTTTCGGGCCCGTTAAAGTTAAAAATGAGCATTTAAAAAGCCTTAGAAATCCACTGAAAAAAACATAGGTTTCAGGAATGTTATAGTTAGAAATTATGATTAAATCAAAAAGAGACTAGCTCAAGTTACTTTTAGGGGAGGGGGAAGACTCTGATATGTTTTGTCACGGAGTGTGAACACCCAGCAGGTGTGTTCAAAAAGCCCTCACCCACCAACCTGGTTGGTGGCATGCTTCATCATCGGGCCCACCTAGTGGCACCTAGCGTGCCCCGGGTGTGCTTCAACGCCTGACTACAGCGGAGCTGGTATTTTACTGAGTGTGCGGTGAAGATAGTTAAGGAAGTGATGTTAAAACGGCTGAACGGTGGTCCCAGTACCCGAAGGTAAAATTAGACTTTAATACCTGGGCCTCCGTCAGCGGTTAAAAATAAGGCAAGGGGATGTAAGAGGCGAGTTACGACCTCTCACATCCAATGGGTCAACATGTTTCAGCCAGTGCCTTATGACTAGACTGGCTTTCTTCAGGACCTAAAATAAGTGAGTGCAAATTACCTAGTGGGGGTGTAGGGGAGACTATGTGTCTACACGCCCTAAAGTGTATCTACGTGTGAGAGGGGGATTCCCTTCTCAAGACCACCTGTACACATAACATGGAAGGACAAAACAAAACATACAGGGAGAAGGTAGAGTCATTAGGATGTACAGTTTTACGCACATCTGATGCCGTCACTATAGCGAGTGATGGTGGGCTATAGGCGGCTATGGTGTGATGGTATTGGTGGTACCATCACAGTGGGAATCGCACTGATAACTCGAAAGTGAGGTGTTTTAAGAGACGGAGTAAAACAGGGTGCATTAGTGAAAATGCGGCGCAAGGAGGGATTCTTACGCAAGTTATTTGCTCAGTCTGACCTCAAGGTTGGGAGGTGGCAAAAGGCTTGACCCTGGGGGGACAAACATTTACCATACTGATTAGGGAGACCTGTTAGGAAAGAAAATAGCGCTTACCAGGAGTCGTGATGGTGGTTTCTCATACTCACAGTACTTCTGGGTTGAGCCTGCTCTGGACCTGTAGTGCCTCCTTCGCATACCGGTGGGGAATGAGTGTTTTCCCAGGTCTTAAGTACTCTTGTTAATTGGTCTAATTAAGTGCACCTGTGATGGAGGGCAATGGTGAAAAGACTCACAGGCCTGAGTCATGCTGCCTGGAGTAAGTATGGGCGCCTTAGGTGCGCGCGCGCTGTAACGCCCTGTCGCGCTGGGAGGCATCGTTATGGGCCACTCGGGAACCACCCAGGCGCTCGCGTCTATAGTTAGCGCATGCGCGATAGGACCAAGTGCAAGCTCCCCAGGGGAACGCCCTGGAGGGTAGTGTTACTTGTACGCGCATGCGCATTATGACCGGGCTGGTCTGCGCATGTGCGGCGTATGCCGGGTGATCGCCCGCGCATGCGCGATGTATTGTTCACCGGGCTCATTTTATTTCGTCCATTGGGTGGACCTGGGGCTTATAAATGATTTCGTTTCGTCCATTTCATGGATGTTGGGCATATAAAAACATGTCAACAAGTGTATTATGAGTTAATGGGGGACAATCTTTAGCAATTTTCAGGAGAAAGACTGCATAGAGGACGTAGTCGTTTCAGTGATGCTGTGCCCAAACATATGATGATGGGGGATCACTGGCGGGTCAAGGAATTCCACGGGATAGCGTCATTCAATCCCTGGGTGGATGTGGAAAGGCGGTAGATCCACCGTTGTTCAGCCTGCAGTAGTTTCTGGTCATTGTCCATAGCGCCAGAGGTGATCTGCTCTATCACCGTCCATGACAGGTCATTTGGTGTGTGACCTTCGGTGATGAAATGGTTGGTCATCTTGCTTATGTTCTTTTTGCATCTGATGGTACTTCGGTGTTCAGTTATGCGGGTTTTTATTTTCCGTGTGGTCATCCCAATGTATCGGAGTCCACATCTACATGTAATTAAGTAGATGACATTGCGGGAGTTGCAGTTAGTGTGGCAACGTTGGGTCCACATCTTGTTAGGTTCCAGATCCAAGGTTTTGGTGTGGGAGGTAAGGTGGCACACGCTGCAGTCATTGCACGGATAGTGCCCGCTGACATTGGGGAGGCCCCATATGTTGCGGAGGGTGTTGGTGGCAGATGGCGGTGGTGGTCTGGGACGGGTATTGACAAGGCGGTCTTTTAGATTGGAGTTTCGCTTGTATGCGAATCTTGGGAGGTCCCATTTCCTCTGTCCTGAAGTGATGATTTTCCAATGTCTTTTTATAATTTTCGACACCTCATTCGATGCTGTGTTATAGGTCGTAACACAGGTGATGGGTGGGTTATCTTGGACTCTGGTGACAGTCTCGAGGAGGGCCTCCCGATTTTGGTTTCTTGCTCTTTTTTGTGTTTTATTGATGATTGGTCTTGGATAGCCCCGCCATCTGCCACCAACACCCTCCGCAACATATGGGGCCTCCCCAATGTCAGCGGGCACTATCCGTGCAATGACTGCAGCGTGTGCCACCTTACCTCCCACACCAAAACCTTGGATCTGGAACCTAACAAGATGTGGACCCAACGTTGCCACACTAACTGCAACTCCCGCAATGTCATCTACTTAATTACATGTAGATGTGGACTCCGATACATTGGGATGACCACACGGAAAATAAAAACCCGCATAACTGAACACCGAAGTACCATCAGATGCAAAAAGAACATAAGCAAGATGACCAACCATTTCATCACCGAAGGTCACACACCAAATGACCTATCATGGACGGTGATAGAGCAGATCACCTCTGGCGCTATGGACAATGACCAGAAACTACTGCAGGCTGAACAACGGTGGATCTACCGCCTTTCCACATCCACCCAGGGATTGAATGACGCTATCCCGTGGAATTCCTTGACCCGCCAGTGATCCCCCATCATCATATGTTTGGGCACAGCATCACTGAAACGACTACGTCCTCTATGCAGTCTTTCTCCTGAAAATTGCTAAAGATTGTCCCCCATTAACTCATAATACACTTGTTGACATGTTTTTATATGCCCAACATCCATGAAATGGACGAAACGAAATCATTTATAAGCCCCAGGTCCACCCAATGGACGAAATAAAATGAGCCCGGTGAACAATACATCGCGCATGCGCGGGCGATCACCCGGCATACGCCGCACATGCGCAGACCAGCCCGGTCATAATGCGCATGCGCGTACAAGTAACACTACCCTCCCCTGGGGAGCTTGCACTTGGTCCTATCGCGCATGCGCTAACTATAGACGCGAGCGCCTGGGTGGTTCCCGAGTGGCCCATAACGATGCCTCCCAGCGCGACAGGGCGTTACAGCGCGCGCGCACCTAAGGCGCCCATACTTACTCCAGGCAGCATGACTCAGGCCTGTGAGTCTTTTCACCATTGCCCTCCATCACAGGTGCACTTAATTAGACCAATTAACAAGAGTACTTAAGACCTGGGAAAACACTCATTCCCCACCGGTATGCGAAGGAGGCACTACAGGTCCAGAGCAGGCTCAACCCAGAAGTACTGTGAGTATGAGAAACCACCATCACGACTCCTGGTAAGCGCTATTTTCTTTCCTAACAGGTCTCCCTAATCAGTATGGTAAATGTTTGTCCCCCCAGGGTCAAGCCTTTTGCCACCTCCCAACCTTGAGGTCAGACTGAGCAAATAACTTGCGTAAGAATCCCTCCTTGCGCCGCATTTTCACTAATGCACCCTGTTTTACTCCGTCTCTTAAAACACCTCACTTTCGAGTTATCAGTGCGATTCCCACTGTGATGGTACCACCAATACCATCACACCATAGCCGCCTATAGCCCACCATCACTCGCTATAGTGACGGCATCAGATGTGCGTAAAACTGTACATCCTAATGACTCTACCTTCTCCCTGTATGTTTTGTTTTGTCCTTCCATGTTATGTGTACAGGTGGTCTTGAGAAGGGAATCCCCCTCTCACACGTAGATACACTTTAGGGCGTGTAGACACATAGTCTCCCCTACACCCCCACTAGGTAATTTGCACTCACTTATTTTAGGTCCTGAAGAAAGCCAGTCTAGTCATAAGGCACTGGCTGAAACATGTTGACCCATTGGATGTGAGAGGTCGTAACTCGCCTCTTACATCCCCTTGCCTTATTTTTAACCGCTGACGGAGGCCCAGGTATTAAAGTCTAATTTTACCTTCGGGTACTGGGACCACCGTTCAGCCGTTTTAACATCACTTCCTTAACTATCTTCACCGCACACTCAGTAAAATACCAGCTCCGCTGTAGTCAGGCGTTGAAGCACACCCGGGGCACGCTAGGTGCCACTAGGTGGGCCCGATGATGAAGCATGCCACCAACCAGGTTGGTGGGTGAGGGCTTTTTGAACACACCTGCTGGGTGTTCACACTCCGTGACAAAACATATCAGAGTCTTCCCCCTCCCCTAAAAGTAACTTGAGCTAGTCTCTTTTTGATTTAATCATATATTAACCGGGGACATGGACTAGCTTTCTGGTCCTACCTCTCTCTCTTGATTACGCATAGTTAGAAATTAGCCTTTAAAAAACCTTAGAAATTCACTGAAAAAACCATAGGTTTCATTGACGTTATAGTTAGTTGAACATTTCACTCGTAAAAAAACAGAGAAATTCAGCTGTTTATAGTTAGTTCAGCTAAACATAACTTGCACCCTCGTATTGCATTGCTGATGATGTCACATATTACATCATTCATGACATGATCGGTGACACCACTGCTGACATCACTGATGGCAACTCAAATGACGTCACTGATGACATCACTGATGACATCATCCAGTGACTGTGTGTTTCTGTAAAGTTTAAATATGTTTTATAAATATATATGCAAATGTATATTGAAGTACATAAGGGTGTTTGAGTGTCTGAATAGATTATTTAGTAGGTGTGTGACTGACTGTATAAGTGAGTGATTAAACGTGTCTGACTGAATGCATGGGTTAGTGACTAAACTGTGTAAATGTCTGTATCAGTCTGTGAGTTGGTGTGTAAGTGGCTGTATGGATTGTGAGTAGCTACATGACTGTCTGTATGGGTTAGTGATTGGTTGTCAGAGTATCTGTATGGGTGCCTGAGTGGCTGTGTGGGTGGGCGCGTGTGTGTGATTCTGTGCATAGATGAGTGAATGAGTGATTCACTGGGTGTATGGGTTCAAGAGTGCATCTGTGAAGGGCTGTATGGGTGGGTGAGTGTGTGTGGGTGTGTTGGTGAATGAATAGATGTCTCTGTGGTACATGTGTGAGTAACTGCATATGTGAAAGGCAGTATATGCGAGTGTTGGAGTATAGAAATGACTATACATGAGAGTGAGTGAGTGGCTGTATGGATGAGTGTGTGCTTGTATGATAGATTGTATAAGAGAGTAAGTATGTGTTATTATCTTTATGCATAAGCGAGGTGGTGTGTGTATAACTGTATAGGTGAGTAAATGGGAGTGTGATTGACTCTTTGCATGACTGACTAGGTGTGTGAGTAACTCTATGGATAAGTGGCGGTGTGAGATTGTCTGTATAGGTGTATGAGTGCAAATGAGAGTGCTGTATTGATGAGTGACTGCATGTATGAGTGACTGTATGAGTGAATGATTGGATGTGTATGTAGACCTAAGAATCAGTGACTGGGTATGTAGTAACTGGTATTGGTGTGTTTATGGTTTCAAATATTACAGTGTGAGGAGGTGCATGTTATTATAACGTGGATGATGTCATCAGTGATATCATTTGAGATGTCGTCAGTGATGTCACTGACCATGTCATGAATGATGTATTATGTGATGCAGTGCATTGCAGGGACGCGAGTTATAGTTAGCTGAACTAACTATAACAGCGGCATTTCTCTGGTTTTGTACGAGTGAAATGTCCAACTAACTACAACATCAGTGAAACCTATGGTTTTTTTCAGTGAATATATATTTTTGTTTTTCTTATTTAATTCTCGGAGCATAACTCACTCTTGGCCACCCACCTATCAAGGTCTGCCAAATGTGGTGAAAGGGTGTCCGATGTTGAAAGGGAGTTGGAAGAGATGATTTCTCTTTCTGACAGTTCTTGGTGATGAACGTTGTCCAGAGGATGCTGGATTTACGAACACTACGCATTTCTGCAAAGCCATAGGCTGAATACATTCACCCCTTTACGATCAATGCAGGTAATGGGGCAAATTTGAGTATGAGCACAAAGCAGAGTACAAGTACCATTGTGAAAATTAAATTAAACAACAAATCGGACATTACCTAGCATTATTGGAAATTTAGTTTTTGCTTTTGAACATGTGACTACTTGAAATTGACACGCATGACGCACTTTGTGGTTATGCTGTTTCCTCCCGTGAACAAGGCTCACGTTGAAAAGTGTAGGGGACATGGAAGCTGTGTTGTCACCGGTGGATTACAGCGCTTTGTCTCAGAAATGATTACAAAAAGGGGGGCTAGGCCCAATAGACTGGAACCAAGTAGGGCCTGTCTTATAATACAATACCTTTTAAGCAACCACACTATATTCTTTTGGTGATTGGGTTATTTATTCACCTTACTTTTCACCAACTCTCATCTTTTAGAACGACTTTAACCTTCACCCAGACCACATAAATATCATACATATATTTACATACATCACAATTTACACATTACTTTCAACAATAAACAAGACCAACATTTTATAACAACATATACAATACTTTTACAAGACTTTATACAACCAAGACTACATCAAAACAAACCAATGTGTCACATATAATCAACTATTAGCTCAATTTAGATGTCATTAAGCGTTTTATAGCATTCAAATTTCTTTCTTAATTTTAAAAGAATCAACTATATTCCTTTTTCGATCCTTTATCACATTCAGCTAATTTAATAGCAATTACCAACGCGTTTCAAGCCTCACGGGTTCTCTATGGGCTCTCATCAGAACATCTTACTTTCCACACATTGGACTCATCTGCCAATGTCGTGAAATCTCCTATTTTTATCCTTTGATCATGCAAGTCAGGATTAATTAATTTAATCTTCGTGGTTTTCTGAGGTGGCGGAAAACTATGTCTGTGAGCTAGCTTATTCTTATTTGGCACATTTGGAATTTCTCACTGGGCGATAAATAATTCCTTTACGCCTAATGCCTTTGATTGCCCACAACTCCGCGCTTTTTTCTTTGCTCCTTTTTAGTGACTCCTACGCTATCATCTATCCTTGCTCTGCCGGATCAATTCAGTACCGGAAGTCTCCTGGCATATATCTCAGAAATGGGCATGTATATATATATATATTCACTGAAAAAACCATAGGTTATAGACCATATATAGTTAGGAATTAGCATTTAAAAAACCTTATTTTACTCACACAAAACCATTGAAATTCCATATATAGTTAGTTGCACTAACTATATATCGCGCACCCGCAATCCACTGCTGATGATGTCACATATTACATCATTCATGACATGGTCAGTGACATCACTGATGACATCACTGATGACATCACTGATGACATCATCCAGTGACTGTGTGTTTCTGTAAAGTTTAAATATGTTAGATATATTGAAGAATGAGTGGATGTATAAGTGTCTCGATGAAGGATTTAGTAGGTGCGTGACTGACTGTATGAGTGAGTGAATAAATGTGTCGTACTAAATGCATGGGTTAGTGACTAAACTGTCTGAATGTTTGCTTCAGTATGTCTGTTGTGATGTAAACTGCTGCATGTGTGGATCATTAGCTATACGAGAGGCTACATATGTTATTGATTGGTTGCCCAAGTATTTGTATGGGAGATTGAGTTTGTGTGGGGGTGGCTGGGAGGTGTGTGACTCTGTGCATAGATGTGTGAGCAGTTGATTCACTAGGTGTATGAGTTCAAGAGTGCATGTGGAAACAGCTACATGGGCGGTTGACTGTGTGCATGAGTGTATTGATGAGTGAATGGATATGTCAATGCTACATGTCATAGTAAGTACATATGTAAAACACAGTACATGTGAGAGTTGGCATATATAAATAACTGTGCATGAGAGCCACTGAATGTGTGAGTGGCTGTATGGATCATTGTGAACTTGTATCAGGGATTGTATAAGAGAGTAAATATGTGTTAGTATATGTTTGAATAAGTAAGGTGTGTATAACTGTATAGTTGAGGAAATAGAGGTGTGATTGATTCTTTGCACGACTGACTAGGTGTGTGAGTAACTCCATGGATGAGTAACAGTGTGTGAGTGTCTGTATACACTGAGTGTATCTAAGGTTTTATTAGAGTCTGAAGAGGTTTATCGTATTAGCACAAGAATGATGTCAAATGAGATGTCATCAGTGATGTCATCAGTGATGTCATTTGAGATGTCATCAGTGATGTCATCAGTGATGTCATGAATGATGTAATATGTGACATCATCAGCAGTGGATTGCGGGTGCGCGATATATAGTTAGTGCAACTAACTATATATGGAATTTCAATGGTTTTGTGTGAGTAAAATAAGGTTTTTTAAATGCTAATTCCTAACTATATATGGTCTATAACCTATGGTTTTTTCAGTGAATTTTCAAGGTTTTGTAAATGCTAATTCCTAACTATATATGGTCTATAACCTATGGTTTTTTCAGTGAATTTCATTGGTTTTTTAAAAGCTAATATCTGTAGCTGTAAAATGTATTCTTCTTTAAATCCAAAAATATATTTTATATGTTTATTAATAATTTTTTTTTTTAATATTTTTTTTTCTTCCCTCCCGCCTCGCGAATCGGGAAGCTTCCCGTTAGCTGACCTTGATGCCGCGAAATAGTCTGCAAACCGGTAAACGTTCCTTTAACGCAACTGCCGCGTTAGAAAACATTGTGACGCCTCGCGTCCGCATGACGTTTCACGTTGTCGCGTGATACGTCATATGACGTGCTACGTTAGCGAACTGGTACGCGAAGCGAGGCGCGAAGCGCAGGTTCCCAGAAGCAAACCGGGAGGCGGCGCAAAGCGCGTAACGTAAACACAGCAGGTCATGTGACTTGGTAATAACACTTTTCATTGGTTCATTTCACTTTTGGTTTCCTAATGATGTAACACTAGGTCATGTAATATAAAATTAACACTTTTCATTGGTTGAGAACTATTGTTTTTCCCAAATGATGAAAACCCCTCCTTCTTTCCTCACTCTGACTTTCATCTTTGTGAGAGAAAGACCCTTTGTTACCAGTGAGCAATGGCTTCTTTAGTAGCTTCAGCTGGTGCTTCCCCACCACCTCCACCACCTCCAAGGAAGAGAGGACCACCTGCTGAAGTTATCATTCAGCAAGAGGAGGAAGAAGAGGAAGAAGAGGAAGAGGAGGAAGAGCAGGAAGAGAGGCAGTTTTTGCCTGAGGAGCCCAGGAGGTCTCACCGGAAAGAAAACTTCATTTGGCAATTTTTTAAATTTCCCAAAGGCGAGAAAAAAGTAAATGCAAGATACGTAACTTGCCTTATATGTCAAGATAGACTGTCCAGAGGGACCGAGAAGAAATACAGTTACGGAAACTACACAATGCATCGCCATATGACTAGGTGGCATCCTAACAACTACAGTGCTGCACAGTTTCGTAACGAACTAGATAATCCCCCTATTATGGCCAGAAGATCTGTTGTACCCGAAGTGACGGGACCAGAGGGCAGGGAGATGGTGCCAAATATACAACTGAGATTTGGGGAAGTAAAACAAGTCTGCGTACTTTGCAATGGATTCATTTGCTACAGAGAAAGTAGCATCACTCTGATCAACAGAGCTATTGACTATCATCTTCCAATTTGTCCGAAACGCCGCAAACAATAAATTCTTTTTTTTTTGTTGCTCCTGTTGAGCCCTTTACAATGAATCGTTTTCGTTTCCCCCCCCAAAAAAACCAAAAAAATATACAACCGTTCAGAAAAATTCAAAAAAAGTAAAAAAATGTTCATAAAAAAATAAAAAAAATATAAACCAACAAAAACAATAAAAAAAGTTCTTTTCAGAACTACCTCCCCGTTATTAAAAAATTGGTAGAATATTTGGAACTCTGCCAACCTCTATTTCTCTTAGTTCGCTTCCCAGTTCGCTCGCCGGTACGCGAACCGGGAGCGAACCAAAAACATTTTTTTTTTAAAAAAGAACAGTAAGTATAAGGGAAGGAAACAGACAGTTATGTTAAAAGAAAGACAGCTATAGGGGAGTAAACTAGAGATACTATTACCCGTAATCCACTGCTGATGATGTCACATATTACATCATTCATGACATGGTCAGTGACATCATCAGCAGAGGATTGCGGGTAACAGTATCCCTAGTTTACTCCCTATAGCTGTCTTTCTTTTAACATAACTGTCTGTTTCCTTCCCTTATACTTACTGTTCTTTTAAAAAAAAATTTTTTAGATCAGTCAGAAACAGTGAAAGTAATAGAGACAGAGTGAGTGACCAAGAGTGAAGAAGTATGAGAAGAGAGGGACTAAGAAAAATAGTGAAGGAGTAGAGTAATTAAGTAATAGACAAAGGAATGAGCGAAGTAGCAAAGGTAGGAAAGTGATTCTTAAAGAAATAAAGCAGTGGAACTAATAGAAGTTAAATGTGATAGAAATATAACAAAAAGAGTACAAAACATTTACCTTATAATTGTCGTTAAGTTACTCATTTGTTCTTTTTATACTAAAAAATCTGTGAAAGAGAGAACAGACATTTGAAAAATATTAAAACATGTTTTTAATAAATTAGAAAAAACAAGGGAAAAGATTGAAGGACAAATAGTTTTTCAAGAACTTTGACACTTACAGAAGCCTCTGCTTCTCCATGCCCCTACACAGTCCTAAAAATATACATTTTAAACTAATAGTATCTTGATGCAGATGAAGTGAGTCCTATCTTGCAACATTGTGCATCTTTTGCATGACTGCTGCATCGGTTTCATGTGGCATTGTTTTTTTACAGCATGACACATCTGCCTAGATTCATCATTTTATAATTTTGTCGCCTCATACCAAATCTTTTCAACCGCGACTGCGTCACAAAAGTGACGCACAGTGGCGCAAAAGAGGCATACACCTATCATAAATCTGTCCCTAACATGTTAAATAATTGATTCAGGATGACAATAAGGTGTGGCCTATCCAGAGGTTTGTTTAAGGTGAGGCCTACTCAGGGTTGCAGATCAAATTTACACTTATTGAAGAATACAGAGAAGAAAATACATGTGCAGGCCTACCAACCAAGTGTGTCATGTCGACTGCACTCTTGGACAAATGTTAGACCTCCTCTGTCTCCAGGAACAGGCCTAAACCTCATCTACACAATGTGATGTGTAATGTTAAGAAACACAGGTAATATAATTGAAAAACGTGCAATTTTTTTTCCTCATTCCACAATCATATCACCTGTGTTTCCTTTGCTTAGGTATCTCATTGTGGAAATGTAGTCTATCATATGAAAGACTACGTAGAATATGAGCACTGTATGCAACAACTTTGACACTTACAGAAGCCTCACCTTCTCCATGCCTCCTACACAGTTCTACATGTACATCATAAATGCAAACAGAACAGAATTAATTATACATATTAAATGGTTTATTTTTGCTGTTCTCAGAATGTATCAAATTTCACTAAAAACAGTGACTTGAAGGTATTCATCATATAACAGCGGGGAAAAAAAAACACAATCAAAATGATTGTGTTTAAAAAACCCATACAACATAACAAATCAGAATTCAGAACTCCTTAAAGTTAACTTACTTTCCATGATGGCGAAGGATGTCCTATGAACAGCTTACACTCTGTTGTGCTGTTATTACTTTCAACCCGCCACTTTCTGAAAGAAAACCTCCATTGTTTTCAAAAACATGTTACATACAATAAATGACTTCTCGCTCTCTACCACACGTTTCCACAAGGCCAAATCGTGTCTGAGCCATTTATAACTCTTAGAATTCTTGTAAGCCAATCCCGTCATGTTGTATTTCCGCAACTTTCACAATTAAAATGTTCAAGATCATTTTCACAATCCTGGACTAGTAATATCTTCCCCTTCTTGCTCACTCATGTTCTACATTTCCTATGACACTGATACTGCTTACTATGAAGCAGACTTACACTACCTTTATGACTACTACAATTATTTAATTCTCTACATCACTTTTAATCACAAAGCAATGTAAAACAGTAGACAGCATTGCAGACTTACATTCCCTCTACTCCATGTTTTGATTGGCTGCTTCAATTAGCTTATAAAAAGAAACAGTTTTTCTGAACTCATTCAAAGTGCACGTATTTCTCCATGACGTCCAGTGTTATGGTAAGAAGTTATGTCTCTGTACTACACTTATCCTCAAGGCCAAATCGTGTAGGAGCCATTAGAAATTCTTGAAATTCCTCAGACCACATCCCGAGATTCTTTCCCTAAAATTTTGGTTTTAAAAACACCAGGTAAGAGTTTTTAAGGTCATACGGCAATTTTTTTGTGAAAATTAAAACAGAATCATTGCAGAATGACCAGCCATTTCTAGACTTTAAATAAGCTGTGTAATGTCCTGATGTTATTGAAGGACCGTCATGATATATAATTGCTACAGTTACAAAAGTCCTTCCTGATATTGACAACTGTGAAGCCACAACATTTTTAATTAAAGTTGTCAATTTTGTTCCATCAGGCCTACATCGTTGGAACATTAAAATGACATACTGGCCATATGTTCGTATAAATAATGTGGACATCATTTCAGATTTACATTGGCTACACTCCATGTTGTGATCAGCTCCTTTTACTAGCTTATTAAAAGAGACTGATTTACTGTCTGGCAAAGTTAAATATATAAATCTTTCTGAGTCTACACTAGTAGTACTTGATACCCTACAGTTCTCGCAGTCATGCTGCCATTGATAAGAAAGCCCAAACAGGTGATCTACATCTACACCTTCATCATGCAATATATCAAGCATATACATTAAAAACTCCTGACAATCTTGCTGACTATTTTGAGAGAATTGTGTTTGGTCTGAACATCTGTCTAACAGATTTTGAATTTCAGACACACTTTCTATGTTTGTTCTATCAGTGCTACATTTCTCTAACACAGAATTTAACAAACTGCAAAATCTTTGATCAGAATTGACCACAATCTCTTCTTTTACATTTTCTAGAGAAAACAAAACATTAACCACTACATTAGCATAGCAGTTGACACCAGAACTGTTTTCAAATTGAAAACCAACAACATCTTCAACAGAATCCTTTTTGTTTCTGCTTATAATTTCAGGTTCATCGACTTTTCGTCTTTTTGCTACAACCTCCCCAATATTGGTCACATTTCTTCGTTTCCGGCCTACCACACGTTTCTCAAACAAAGGATACTGAGGCAAATGTGGCGCATACTCTCTTCTTAACCTATTGTATTCCTTAACACAATCTAGATCGGCACAAATGTTTGTGACATCACACTCAATCAAGTACAATCCCGATAAAGTTCTAACTCGTGACAATGCCACATATGCCATACCCTCCTTGAACACAGAACTGCCAATATTCACCAATGCACTGTCTACACTTAAACCTTGCGATTTATGGATTGTCACCGCATATGCCAAGCAAACAGGAAACTGCTTACGACGAACATATAAGTCTTTTACAAGCAAAAATCTAGCAGAACAACGACCAATTAGCTGTACTTCCTCAATGCCATCAAATTTAATTTTTAAAAATTCAATTCCATCTCTATTTCTGTGTTTCACTAAATCAACAACATTACCCATTGATCCATTTACCAGACCTCTTTCAACATGTAAATTCCTTCTTAAAATTATACGGCAGTTCAAGCACACATTCAGAGTCTTTTCAAAACCTGCAGTTTTAGATATACTCTTCTCTAATGAATCCAATTTTGTTTTCAGATTCTCAGACAAAATAATTGTTGATCCCATATGCTCTACTCTGTCAATAGCTTCCAGTTTCACAATCTCTTGCTTTTCTAAATGCAACATTTTGTTGTTGAATTTGGCACATTCTGCAAGAGTTGGCATCAAACATATTCCAGATTTCTTCTCAGTAATTTTCTGAAAAATATTCTCAGGCACAACATCTTGGTCTGGATATAAATTTGTCAGTAATCGTGCATGTAAAGCTTCTTTCCCATGCTCGGTCACTTTTCCAATTCTAACATCTTGTAGAATAGTCTTGTAAACTTCATCCTTCGCCTGACGCATATTTTCATGCAGTTCAGCATAATTGAAGTTTAACCATATATTGACGTTGCCAATGCTCCCTAGGCACTTCCTGGTATCTTCATGCGTGAGCATTTTGAACACAGGTTGCCCTTTCACTGGTGTCAGCTGCAGAAGATCTCCGAAAACAATGATGTGTTTGCCACCAAATAACACATCATACTCTGTTTTGAGAACTTCTTGCATTCTCAAATGCACAAAGGCAAGCATGACATTGGAAACCATGCTTACTTCGTCAATGATAAGAAGTTTCATTTTCCTCAAGACTCTTGAAACTTCAAAACAAGCATCTCCCGATAGCTTGTGATATTGTAATTTGTTGTCATGCTCCACTGGCAGCATCAGTAAACGATGTAAAGTAATCCCTTTAATGTTATGTGCTGCCAGTCCAGTTGGAGCGGTGACAACACAAGACAGCGATGACTCTGTCCTTTCCTGCAAATAACATGAAATTGCTTTAATAAGGAAACTTTTTCCAGTTCCCGCTTCTCCACTCACGTACAGTCGAACAGGCTTCAACGACATACATGAGCACTCTTTCTTGTCATGACTTAATCCATGATCAATTTGCATGGTAACTTCGTCATATATTTTCCTCTGCTCAACGTTGAGTTGTCTTTCCAACTCTTCTAAGTTAACCGCATCCTCCTGAGCATGTGCAATTGCTCTTTCCACTTCATTCATAGCAGTGGCAGCTTCATTTTCGATAACAGGTCCTCCTAGTGGATCCTGACTCAATGAAGCAGAACTCTGACTGTCCTGAGAACTGTCTCTGGCAATCTCCGCTGCAATCGTTGCTTCCTGCTCAATTTCCACATTCAACATTTGTACATATTTGGGAAAAGCAGGACATTCTATGGTCTCCTTGGCAGCATTGAAAGAGTCTTCATAACAGAGGAAATCTCCAAGCAGTTCCTCTTCTGCACGCCAAGGCTTAAAAAGTTGCAAAAGTGCTAAATAGAAAAACTCCTTTTTTTCAGGAGATTCGCCACTCAATTTTCGATGGTTTATCAAGTGCCATTTTCTTTGCTTCACCAGACATCCCTCACTTCCTATTACAGCATACACTCCTTTCTCAGTATCTTCTTTGATGTTCCTCTTGAATATGTAATTTTGCAGAACCTCATACAGACAAACATTCTCGAGGTGACTGCTTCGATTTGGATAGTATGTATCCAACATGTTGCTCTTCAAAATGTCGGTACTGTTTGGCTCCTTTTCCGCCAAATACTCAATTTCCCGCACAGGTTTGAGAACTCGATTACGCGTTGCAGCAAGACCAAGACTCGCCCAAACGATACTCCTGGACTTGGCATAGAGACTTGCTGAAGACAACCGGTCAGAACATTCGTAAGCTCCAATTTCTCGATGCGACAACATCTTCAGACTGAAACTGTACAACTTCTTGCTGAGGCTCTTTTCATGGGAAATGTCCTCCCACATATCCTTCAATTCTGTCTTCTCTTTTTTGGTGATGTAAGATGTCACATACCGAGCCACAGCCATACAGTTATCAGCCACAAACTGTATATCCATGTTAGCATTCCACATGGACAAAATCACCGGGTTGTAGTCGTTGATGTACTTAGACTCTTCGTTCCTCTTCAAATTGTATGTGTTTTTAGGTGATTTCTTCATCACATTATGTCGCAGCGAAGACATCAAACTGTTCACTCTTCCTTTAGAAATCACCGGTCGTGGAAAGCCGAAACGACATTTGGTGTAGAACTTGTCTTTGTTTCGGAATTTACGACGACAGTACTTTCCACATCGATGGCTTTGGAAACGTAGAACTTTTTCTCTTAGGCTTTTTTTCTCCTTTGCATTTGGAACAGCACACGTAGAATACTGTTCTATGAAACTCATCACTGAGTCTTCTGGATCCGTTCCAAATTTAGGTGCATCCTTGATCCACAGCAACATATGTATATGAGGAGCACCTCTTGCTCGGTACTCCTTTCTCCAGAAGAAATCCAACACCTCTCCAAGAGGTGGATTCTTCTTATTCATGATGAAAGACATCATACCTTCAAATCTATGATTAAAGTACCTACATACATTGACTGGATCCAAAGAGCACAGTTCTCCGGGTGTCTTGAATTCAATGTTTTCTACGTTAGCATTTGCCTCTCGTAGAAATTCAAGTAAGTCTTCCCAGCCATACTCAGCACAGCTCAGAGTGAGGAACCATGTGGGAGTTTCTAAGTTCCTCAGCATACATTTTAAATCACCATGAGGACGGTACCAGTACTCATTAGTACCACGCTGACACGCCATGAGATTAATCAGGTGAGAATCCAAAATACTATCTTGGACATTGACTTTATCCATAAAGTCACTTGCCGAGATGTTTTGCATGTGTATACCACTTTTCAAGATGTGGTTCACTGCATATGACAGTCCAGACAGATCGCTTTCAAACAGGAGATGAAACAAATAAGGAATGCATTGTCGAAACCTAGCATCTCCTGCATACAATCGCAAAGTCCGGTATTCAGAAGCAGGAATTTGATGAGGTCGCTCATCATATCTTCCTCCCTGACCTGTTGGAAAAAGCTGTGGGAAACACCGAGCTTCCAAACTTTCCTCCCAAACACTAATGGGACTCCCTTTGGCTTGTTTCATTTGAAACAACTCAATAGCATTCCCCATGACTTCCTTGGAATGCAAAGGATGAACACTATAATGTTCATATATTTCTTCACTAGTACAGGGTTCTACTTTCTCAATTTGACCACCACACAAATCGCTATCCTCTTCCTCACTTACTTCCTCTTCTGCAACATATACATTTTTATAGTATTTATTATTTTTTTTCAAATACAATGTTGCCCTTTTGACTTTCCTAACATCTACTAAATCTTGCCATATTTTCTTATTCTTTGTCGGAACCCCATTAACTAAGATAACCAGAGGTTCCTCTTCCACTTTTTCTACTCCAATTGTGTTAATGTTTTTCTTGAAATCTAGAGGCAAATAAACAACTCTTCCCTTTAATCCTCTCTGTAAATCGGATGGAGGCAATTTCCCTGTCTTTGGCTCCATTCTTACAATAGCCTGAAAGGGATGGATACTTTGAATCAAAATAGATTCATAAGTATTTAAATCCTTCAATTCAGAAGGAATCTCAACCAATTCCAGATTATTATGAACTGCTCTAGCAGGCATCTGGTTTTGATTTAATTTGTTACAACAATAAGTACACACACGTTGATCCAATCCCAAATCAAAACAATTTTCTACCATCAAGTATGTTGTAAAATCCTTCCATTCACTATTATTTTCCCTTTCACTTTTTGCATATAAATCCACTAACTTAGTCTGATTCTTATAATAAGTGCGTCGACAACACACACAACTGAAATTTGGCCTCTCACTTGATTTCACCTCAAACGTCGCAATTTCCCTCTGGAAATTATCTGTACTGGAAACCTGTACACTATCTTCCACATTACTCTCTTCTTCTTGGTCAATTTCAACATTCTCCTCTTTACTTCCAAAGTAACAAAACTTCACTTCACATATATTCTTCACATCTATTTCAGAACCATGCAAAAGAGCAGCGCATAATTGTTTAAGCATAATTGCTGGACTCTTAGCATAATACAACATTCTAACTAATTTCCTCACTTTATTATGATGCACTGCTAGCATCCTGAAATGATGAAAAACACTCTGGCATACTCTCCTGGAAAGACAAGCCAGTGAATGACCATGCAAACCTATCACTTCTCTCACTCTGCAAGGATCTAATTCTTGCAACAACTTCATTTTCTGCTTCAAACTTTTCTTATTAAATGACCGTATAAAATCACAAAGCAAATTGATGGAATCCTGTCGTACACTGCAAATACTACTACACTTCCAGGTGTACACAGGACCCTTAGGACGTCTCCCTAAAACCTCATTACCTAACACCTCTTCTATCTCTGTTGTCACAAGTTTTTCTTTTTCAACTGGACAACCATCTTTCACTTCATAAGCTCGACCACTGGTGTCAACTGCATGCACCAAATCATTATCCTGGAAATAACTCTCCTCATTAAAAAATGCCTCAGAGCTTGAACTATGCATCCATTCTCCAGAAAAAACTTCACAAAAATTACTACGATTAACTATTCTCTTCCATCTACTATTTCTTTTGAAATCATAAATTGCCTTGTTTAGCTTCCTAATTCTATTGATTGTCAAAATAAATAACTTACGTTTAATTTCAAATGCCTGATCAATAACTTTCTCAACTATTTTTTTTCTCTTATAAAAAACCACTTTCTGTTGACCTTTCTTAATATTTTTTAACAAATTGCCAATTATCCTGTTGCGGAACATTCGTTTACGAATGTCCCTAAACTGTTGTTTCCTTCTACTTTCATGCATAGAGTTATCTCTTACTCTAGCAGTAACATTTTTCATTGGCCTTTCCTTTCCGTTTGAATTGCTTCTCCTTTTCTGGACTGAAACATTTTCTGTAGTAATATTTTTTTTACCACAGATATTTCTTATGAATGTTTTTGTACTCTTACCCGGTGCTTTCTTGGTGACTTGACAAATCTTTTTGTTAGAGGACTGCTGCTTTTTTTCATTCACCTGCTGTCTTTGATGTTTTGCAGCCTTTCTCACTCTTTCTTTGGTTGGCATGCTGAAATCTTGAAATGATCTGCAGTTGAATCTGTGGTAAAATATAATAAAAAATGTTATTAACCACTATTACCCAACAGTAAATCAATAACAGTCATCAAAAACTTAACACATTACTTAACATTTTTACATAGAAGATTTTTTTGTGCATGGCAAATTTAGAATACAGAAATAGCAGAAAAGAAATGGAATTTATATTCATTTTACCTGTGCGGTTTTATATGTGAATCTGATCTAATTTTATGAGCATATTTTAATATTTTATTGAAGACACTACACATAACCTGTTTTTGAAGGTGTCTTTATTTTTAAATTAAACGGTTTACATTTTTACTTTTTATTTACTATAAATTTATAAAATAAATGTTTATAGTTCCATAGGCTCAAGCACGTCAGCTTCCCATCCTATGTCATACAATTCTGACAAATCTGCATCCTCATCACGTTCTTCTTCATCCTCAGGATTTAAATCATCCAAAGGATCAACATCCACTGATGTTTCAATTACGAGTTCAATGATGAGGTCGAAATCAATTAATTGCTGATTGTCGCTCATGTTGATGTTGTCTTGTTTCGTAGCGCACACTGCATCGCAAAATGCGATGCTGTGTGCGCTACGAATTTCGTTTGAATAATTAAATTGTGTACTTACCTGCAATTATCCATATGCCAGTTTTTAGGTCCCTCCACCCTGCCCCTCCCCCTCCCCGCCTCCCTGCCCCACCGTAACTCCCTCCACGGCCCGCGGCTGTGAGGAGGTGAAGCCTATGTCCAATTTTTCAGTGAACAGGACTCATCTCTTCTTAACCTTGGATAAACCTCACTGACTCTGTGTCCCCTGCACATAATTAATAATAAAAGGGGCAGATTTATGTTAACTAGCACATCCCCAGGGATGCACCAGTTAACGTGCACCGCTGCTCTGCCACCCATGGTGTGCCGCATTTACAATCAGATAGGACAAAGCTGCGTCAAAACCCTGCGCCTGCTTGAAGCAGGCATAGATCTTGACGCAGGTAGACTGAAAGCTAAAGCAACAACTAAGTGTCGTGTGCAGAAGTTGCAAAAAAGGAAAAATGGCGTTTAAACCGGTAATGAGCCCATGCTAACTTAACACAGTGTAAAGATATCCAGGATCTACATCAGTTTGGGGTTCACGAACCTGGCAGGTACAAGGCACTGAGGCTTTGCACCGTGCATGTCTCATCCCAAATCATATGTTGTTTGTGAATGAAACAATTTCCCAGACCAAATGCTTTGGATTGGCTACTTCTAAAAAATTAAACACCCCTACTATCCCGGAGTTAGAGGAATATGATGGTTGGAGTCATTTTACTCGGTTGTCCATTAGTGATTTACAGGCCCTACTCCGTAATTCTTCCTTTAACATTTCCAGTATAAATCCAAAAGGTTGGCTGCTTTGGCAACGTGCCTTATCCACGGTTTAATAACGCTGCCTTTTGCTTTATATAAGTTTTCAAATTGTATGAAATATATACCAATAGGTCGTTATGAACCTTTAGGTAGTGGTTTTCTTCATGAGATCTGGTCGCTTCCATACACATACAGATGTTTCAAAGATGATCAAGAAGTTTATCTGAATGGAGAGGAATGCACTGAGACGCCAGATCATTCACTAATGTGTACGCACATACAGTTACACGGTTCATGCAACAAAGACCGACCAAATATGGCTTGCGTGTTGCAAGGCACGCCAGTTCCTGCTATCATCCCCACGTTCAAGTTGTTGGAAAATGGTAGTTATTTGATGCTCAATAATGAAGATTGTTCTGGGTTAATTAAAAGTATTCCTTTTATCGTAACAGTAAGTGAACGGGTTATTTGCTGCAGAAAGGTTCTATTTCCTCCCACACATGAACATAGGGAGTTTTCAATCTGGCCACAAATACCAACCTTGGGAGCAGATTTCAACGGCATGGCAAGAATAAGGGCTCTTTTGTCTCAGAGAGAGGTGGCCTTGAGTTCGGCCCGTGAAACTTTCGTGCTTCACATAGCGAACACCCGTACAGAGGTGCAGGCCCTTTTAAATACTGATTCGCCTTTGCATTTCAGCGAGATGGTTCGGACTATCTTTAACGCGTCCTCCACAAAGGCCCTGGCGCATTTTTTAAAAGTTGTTAGCAGTGGTCTCGTGACTTCATTTGAGAAAATCTTTGGAGTCATCCCTGCTTTCTTTCATTCTATTTTTTCCACTTTGTTTGGTGGATTCCCAGTTTTACTTGCATTAGCACCGGACGCTCTTGTGCTTTTTTACATTTTTAAATATGGATGTCCCTCCTGTGCAAGGTCCCGCCCTGCAGCTGCTAACGCTGTTCCGTAATCGCATGCTTGAATATTATGGCACAATGCCGTTGGCGATATTAAGCACGGCATATGGATTATCTTTTCGATTCTCCTACTTCACCTGTGTCCAGCCTGTATTTCACTGCCTGACCTGTGATTTCGATTGGGCCATTAATTTGTGTCTCTGCGGACCGGTTTCTCCTGACGTCGACTTTAATCAGCTGATGAGTCCTATCATTGCTCACGAGTTGGTTTGTCCTGGCGAAAGGATTATGGCTGTGGCATTGATGTATGGACTAATTGGTCCCTGGAATTTACTGGCGGCAACACAGTCTTTCTTGGAACAGAGCTTTCTTGAAAACCCACCGAGCTGTCCTCTGATGGTGATAGAGGATCCGGTGCTGGGAGAGCACGTATGTTCTTTTCCGCTTTTAAATTGGATGGCTGAACTCTTTTCGGATGAAGACGGTGACTTCCTATTGGAGGCTGTTGCAGCTTATTTTGCATACACAATTATGTCATAGACCTTTTTCATGTTTGATATGCTGAGTACTAGCATTTCATTGACAATTCATTGACTTATTTGTCAAGTTTTTATTATTTAGCTTGCCTATTGGCTTAAGCCTCGATAAACTAGTTGACTGTTTTATTTTTTCTTAGCATTAAATTTTGCTAGTTTTTAATGTTTTACCTTGCGGACCGTGCACATATAAAGTTGCAATCTGCTCTCATGAGATGGCACTTCTATTACCTTATTTTGTTTGTTTCCGGATCATGGAGGGGTGTCATGTAGATCCTGGATATCTTTACACTGTGTTAAGTTAACATGGGCTCATTACCGGTTTAAACGCCATTTTTCCTTTTTTGCAACTTTTGCACACAACACTTAGTTGTTGCTTTAGCTTTCAACCTAGTAGTTCATCATGGTTTACATGACAATAATATGTTATTGCTCTACTATCTGCTTTGCTTCTTAAACTATATCTGTACAGCGAGTGCTGAAGTTTCAAGAACAACACGATACAGAATTGTTATGAGGTCTGATCTCCACGACTTCATAGTCATAACATAAGTGCAGCTTCTGCCAATTCTGGGCATGAGGCGGGTTTTATATTGCTCTACCGAACACACACATACACAACACTTGATGCGGTTCACATGAAGAGAGAGCTGGTGTATGCTGATGTGATTCCTTCAAATCTAGGACACTAAAGTATAGGCACGCCCTAAACTAACCCAAAGAGACCTTCTTAGCAAATAATATAATATGTGTATTAGGCAGGGTGAGATATAAGTGTTGCTAACTCTTATTCATTTACAGCATGTTAACATACTGTCACCATTCGCTTTTTATGTACTAGTAACTATGCTGGTAATTTTGCTACTGATAATTGTGGTACGTTCTAGTGTTCCTGCACAGGAACAGGATTTGGGGAAACAGAAAGCGGAAGGCGGCCATATTGTTTGCTTGGCCCCGACCGTTGAGCAACAGCTTAGCCCCGGCGCTCCGGAATAAAGATAACTAAAAAACATTTAAAGACGTACGTTCTCACATTATTACAATGGCGACGAAGATGTGTACTTGTATTATCTAAGATACTACGCCTGAGAAGACGGCATTAGTAAATAAACATTTCAAATACACATGTGTTCTTCTTAACTCCATGTTCTGGTTTGTAATGAATATATAACGACCGAGTGTTCATGAGTTCCACGTATCCTGAGGTACTGTAAGTTCATATTCTGGATTGTCTAAACATTGAGAGTTTGTTATATCCAATGTGACACTGTAGCTAGCTTGCTAAGGGGTTTTTCGGTACTAAGGTGAGTTTTGGGGCACCCTAATTCACCGAGGTTCCAATCCTCTGTGCACAGTTCTGTGTGAGAACAGAAACCCTGCGACAGGGGCACCCCTGAGCCTTGCTGGAGCTTCATCACACTTGCGATACAACTCCAGCAATGCGCCACCTTTACGGCACAGATGCGTCACGCATCTATGCTGTTTTTGCCCCATGATGCGCCGCATTGTAAATGCAGCACACCATGGGTGGCGGAACAGCGGCACAGGATGACTGCAGCCGCGGGCCGTGGAGGAAGTTACGGTGGGGCAGGGAGGCGGGAAGGGGGAGGGGCAGGGTGGAGGGACCTAAAAACTGGCATATGGATAATTGCAGGTAAGTACACAATTTAATTATTCAAACGAATTTCGTAGCGCGCACTGCATCTCAAAATGGGATGCTGTGCGCGCTACGAATTTCGTTTGAATAATTAAATTGTGTACTTACCTGCAATTATCCATATGCCAGTTTTTAGGTCCCTCCACCCTGCCCCTCCCCCTCCCCGCCTCCCTGCCCCACCGTAACTCCCTCCACGGCCCGCGATTGGATGACTGGCACATCCCTGATGATACGCCAGTCATCATAAATCTATCCCTAAGCTTCTTATCTTGTTAGAGATGAACCGCCATATGTATCATCAAAGTTTTTTACATTTCCTAAATAGCAAACTTTAAGGAATAAATAGCGATTCTTTACCATTCCTAGTTTGCGATGAGCTATTTGCTAATTACAAATTACCCATTCATTTCCATGGAGCAGGAGGCCCATAGGAATGAACGTGCAATTTGCGATTAGCAATTAGCTCATCGCAAATTACGAATTTTTTCGAGGGTGCAGGGGTGTCTCAAGAACACCCTGCTGCACCCCTGAAAAAGAAATTTGGGGGCATATGGCGCACATACATTTTGAAAACATTCCTTTACCTCAAAAACGATTTTCAACTCATAATTTGAAAACACTGCCCACGGGGAAATGACTTAAAATGTCCTCAAGACACATGAAAATGTTTTTTTAAAGCCTTTGCAACTTTTTTGGGTCACTTTTAACATGGCTAAGTAACTCAAACAGTCAAAATCTAAATTTACCATGCACAGGTGGGAGCATATTTACAAGGAATTTGCTCCACGGAGAAAGGTCTTTTAATTTAATATTGCAAAAATAACATCAGAGACACTGAAATGCCTTATAAAGAAGCATACACCATTATGTCCTTGTCATAAATTTTAAAAGCATTCATTTTCCCCAAAAACGATTTTCAAGTCATAATTTAAAAACACTCCACATGGGGAAATGACTTAAAATGTCCTTAAGACACATGAAAGCGTTTTTTGATTGCCTTTGCAGCATGTTTCGGTCACCTTTAACATGCCTATGTAACGCAAACATTCAAAATCTAAATTTGCCATGCACAGGTGGGAGCATATTTACAAGCAATTTGCTCCACAGGGAAACGTCAGAGACACTCAATTGCCTTATAAAGAAGCATACAGCATTATGTCCTTGTCATAAGTATTAAAACCATTCCTTTTCCTCAAAAACGATTTACAAATCATAATTTGAAAACACTCCACAGCTCCTATGCACATAAAAACCCTGTCAGTACTAATACTTCACATTTTCTCCAATTACAATTTCTCAAAGAAACAAAATCTATTTGTAAAACACTTGAGACAAAGCAACATTTGAAAAACACAACTTTCTTCATAATTTTCTCCTTAAAGCACACTATTTTCTATCTAAATTAAAGAAATCTTTTCTCACCTTAGCAAA
Organism: Lissotriton helveticus; assembly: GCF_964261635.1. Lineage (NCBI taxonomy): Eukaryota > Metazoa > Chordata > Amphibia > Caudata > Salamandridae > Lissotriton > Lissotriton helveticus. Next base: position 2,050,720,392 of record NC_136061.1, read on the forward strand.
TACTTTGAGTTTCAAAACAGTCTCAGAAACACACCAATTTGTCTTCAGCAGAGCAAAAGGTATGCACTCCAGAGTCTGCAGCTATCAAAAGCACAGAAATGCTGCAATTCTTCACACATATCTCTCATGTCACCCAATCAAAACTCTTCCCTCACTTTTTTTCAAATCAAAACCCTCCCCCCCTCTGCCCTCTCTGCTTTTTTGCATAGCAACCACCTCTTGCAAGACCTCTGGTGTTTGCAAGTTCACACAACAATGTTGCAATTGAACTCTGAACTCTCAGTGCACCTGCATATCAAGTGCATTCTTCCATTTAATGATTTTTTCTTCGCCACTCAAAATACATCTTTCAACGAACTCATCCATGCACCCTAACTTTCTGTTTTCAGCAATCAAAATCCACCAATCACTGTTACTGCTTCATTAACACAGAAACTCCACAGTTTTTTTTCATTTTAAACTCTTATTTTTTCAACTGCCATTTCATTGCCACACTTCATCTGACTGCAGCAGAACCTTCTCTCGCCATGTTTTCTGTCTGGATTGTTGGACATAGTTACATCTATTGGGCTCAGAGGTATGCTGAGAACAGAAATTTACCTAACCTCAATTTACAAGATGTGGAAATTAAGTGGTTTGGCCACAGAGGATTAAAATGTCACCAATTGATACCATTGGTGAAAACCTTTATGCATTTGCCAAAACCTGACCTGTTAATTGTGCACTGTGGAGGTAATGACTTGGGCACTTTGATTGGGGTAGGTCTGGAAATGCTTTTAAAGGACACCTTTGAGCAATTGATGGCACTTTTTCCTCAGACTGCCTTGGTATATTCAAATATATGCCAAAGACAGAAATGGAGGTGATCGAACCAATTTTGTCCACAAATTGAGAAGTCGAGGAAGCATGTAAACAAATCTGTTTCAGCTTACATGAGAGACCATGGAATGGGCTCCTTGTACAACAATAACTTGCGTTACTACATGCAAGATATCTACAGAGGAGATGGAGTTCACTTCTCAGATGAGGGCAACAGAATTTTCATTCTGAATTTAAGACTGTGCATTGGTACCTACTTATAAGTACCTAAATGTACCATAAACCCAAAGGCTCTTCTCAGAGCTACCCTACATCTGATCACTCACAATTATTATTTTACTCTAACTTTTTTCACTAATTTTCAAGAAAGTACGCTCCCCAGAACGCTTCCTGGTTCGCGAACCGGGCGCTCCCCACGCAAAAGAACTAAAAAAACGATATATTTTTTTTTTGCCCTGCGAGGCCCTTTTAAAGCCTCCACATCAAACCTAGGGGGTCAGGGAGGATCTACTATGCCCCCTTATGGTCATTTGCCCCTTCGCTTTGGCCTCCTCTTGTCTCTCGATCCTACCGAGAGACAAGATGGCGGCCGCTACGGACTGTTTGGAATGTTTACAGACGCCGGAGAACCAATCAGCTTCGCTTCACAATGCTCCGTAACGCGAAAAGTCCGCGAACCGGAGCGCTGTTACAGATATATATCTTTTTTTGAACGTTAATTTCTCAAAATCCACTGGAGCACATATATTGAGACCTAGCAAAGGCACATCGGGCTACCAGTACCTACAATTTCCCCAAGTTTCGTGCAAATCCATTCAGCCGTTCGATTATTATTATTTTATTTTTTTTTTGCCCCGCGGGGCCCTTTTAAAACCTCCACATCAAACCTAGGGGGTCAGGGAGGATCTACTATGCCCCCTTATGGTCATTTGCCCCTTCGCTTTGGCCTCCTCTTGTCTCTCGATCCTACCGAGAGACAAGATGGCGGCCGCTACGGACTGTTTGGAATGTTTACAGACGCCGGAGAACCAATCAGCTTCGCTTCACAAAGCTCCGTAACGCGTAAAGTCCGCGAACAGGAGCGCTGCCCGGTCCGCTGTTACAGATATATATCTTTTTTTGAACGTTAATTTCTCAAAATCCACTGGAGCACATATATTGAGACCTACAAAAGGCACATCGGGCTACCAGTCCCTACAATTTTGCCAAGTTTCGTGCAAATCCATTCAGCCGTTCGGGCTAAAAGTGAGGCCAACCGCCCTATGGAAAACTCAATGTTAAAAACACGTTTTGGGACCCCCTTTTTTCTCGGCCCCCCCTTGACGAAAACCCCCCAAATTTTCAGGGGCTGCTCAGAAACAAAATGTTCCATTTTCCTGAAAGTTTCAGCCAATTCCGTCCACAAACGCCAAAGTTATTAGACATAGAATTTTCAAAAATCCCATAGAGAAAAAATCCTAACTATATATACCTACTGGCGACCGCCAGTAGGTAATATATATATATATATAGATATAATTCTACAAAAGCCCTCGAGCTTTGGAAGGGCACACAATGCTCTCTCGTACCATCCAGCAGTACGCGCCTTGCTGTAGCTGGCTTTCTGTCTTCCATTAAAAATTATTTGTAAATCCGACGCGTTTAGAGGCTGAAGCGCCCCGTATTCATGGATTGCTTGATAGAGGGAATGACATCTCTGTGCTGGGTTCACTCTTCATTAGTGAGCTGCACCCGCCCTGAGTCGGCGTGGCCTTCTATTTGCACCTTGGCATGCTGGAATCGGTAGTCCCAATTTGCACAGTCTTATTAGTACCTTGAGTAGGCTCAGTCCCCCTATATAATATGGTCTGAAAAAATTCAGACCATATTCCTCTGCACACCCAACAACCTGGTACTAAATTATAAAGTATTAATGAAACTATAGAATAATAAAAATGCACAATAAAAACACAAAATACTGTTACATAATTAAAATAGCAGTAAATAAAAATAAAATAATTTAGATATGTAGCAGTTAAACATGAAATGAACATAAATCAAGTTTAAATAAAAACACAATAATGTATAATTTAAATAATTTCCAACCCTATTTCCCTATAATCCCAACAACCCTCTACTAAATTGCAAATGGCTTTATACATAATTATCGCACTACACACCAACTCTTAACTAGTCAGCGCCTGGATTTCCTCACGAGTGAAAAACAGCGCTCTACAAATCCACCTTACATTTAATCACATTAAACTATATTACAGCAATAATTAATGATGCAATTAAAGTGACAAACTGGACTAAAAAAGTATCAACTATAATAAAACTAACACCTAAATATATTAAGATTAGTTAATACAACTATATTAAACTAACCACTATTTCGCTTAAAAATGTAAAGAGAATATGTGCATTAAAAAGTAATATTCTAACCATCCTCAATATTTTTTATTGACCATATTTTTGACACAATATTCATGTCATTAACCATTCATTTTTTGTATGGTTCGTTTTTGTTGAGATGTGCCCTGGAATGTTTAAATGTCACGTTATGTGTGCTGTGTTGTTATGTTTTTTGTTTCCTTTAGATAAGTCAACAAATGCTGCTAGATTCCAGCTAAAAGCATCATATGCCTTAAAGGTTCCCATAACATGCAACCATTTGCCACCGCGCTTTAACTACTTAGGGCACCAGTCAGCCCAAATCTATATCAGAAAGTGAGTATTAACTTAGCTCTCCCCTCCCAGCATTTACTTTATGTGATAAAGAAAGGACTTTATTTGGTTATGTATGAAATCGTGGTCCACATATATAACGTTAATGTATTGAAACAATGGGGTTTGCTTGTTATAATATGAAGTATATTAGTTGAAATGTGTAGTCATCAAATGCATGTCAATTGAATTATCGAAGATCGCTTTCATTTTATTAAAAGTAGCAGATTTTATCTATTTTATATATATAAAATGCATAGTAAATTATAACCTTTAAACTCACAATAAAAAACAGAGCCAATGTTGAAAGTGAGGAGGAGAAAATATACAAAACAGCCGTTGGTATTTGACACACCTGTTTCTCATTATTTGCTTTTAAAGAACCTTACAGTAAAAAGTGCAACTTTTTCTCATTTGATAGGAGACATAATTTGACTCTGCAAATGCATTGAGGTATCAGTGATGTCCACAATATTTCTTATGCAATTTAATCAAAATGGAGTATTTATTTAGGTGCCTGGGTGCTGCCACGACTTCTTCGATGGACTTGGCTTTCTATAACAATATATCACTTGTCCATGGTCAGTGTCCTGGCAGAATATTGTTTTGGAGGATTGGTGCAATGGATGTCCAATTGATGTTGCATCTTGACTGTGCAAAATGCAATAAAGTGACTGTACTAGTCTATCTGACTGTGCCAAACAAGTTATGATCCCAACTGTTATTGGTGTAACGTGTTTCCTATTTGGATAGATAGCCAGCTGACTCTCCATGCAGGGATTTTTGCTGGCCACTGTTTCAGGAAGTGTTTTTCAATTTTTGGCTCAACTCTACTAAGGTATTTCACCAGCCTTCAGTTTAACTGTATGTCAGTATGTCAGTTGGTTTGAAGCAACCTGTAACAGCCTGTCTGCAGTGATGTAAGCCCCTTCTGTTGAACAACGCTTTTAGGAAGGTTTTGCGACCCTCCAGTGTTTAGCATTATTTCAGGGCTTTGTAAACATAACCGGAATAGTTTATTTCCCTCCACATGTTGCCATGGTGGAAGGTGCAAAAGTGAGCGAAGGAACCCCACATGATATTTCAAAAATCTCTCTTTTATATGAGCGTTAGACCAGGAATCAAGGTACGGTTGACATTTCAGAGTGCCGTTTCTGACTATTGTCGTCCAAGTGTGGCATTTCTTGGAGAGTGCTCCATTATCTGTCTTCATTGAAGCCTCCCTGATTAGCTTATTCATCATGGTCTTATATTGAAGATAGCTAACCTGTGTATTCCATTGTGGGTTTAGACCAAGAGTTGCTAACAACAATGTGAGATAGGCTTTACCTGGGAATAAGCAAATAAGCTCTTGTACTGATTTGAAATTTCCTGCCATGGATAATAGTTTAGAGTTTGGGCGCTAGCATTTTTTAGCTTACGACAGCATTTTATAAATGCCCCTTGCCTGGGCAAAGTTTACTTTCTTGACTAAATTCTACTCTCATCTGAGGAGTTGATGTATGTTGAGGCAAGTAGAATAGGGACCTAAAGCTTTTGGCTATGATTTTGTCCAGAAGATGAGTCTCACTACTATATGCTGGAATTGGTACCAGTGTTGCCTGAATTACTTGTAGGAGTGGCATGAGTTTTGGACCGACAATCTTTGCATTGAGTCGATGGAAGGCAATCTTAAGGGAGTTAGCTTTCAGAAGCATATTCTCTTTGTGCAGCTTGAAGGACCCCAGATTCTCGAACTGTAATATTATGTTTGATTACTATTTTGATTTTGTTTGTTTCCAGATGCAATTTCATGGAGCTGGTGGTTCACTTCCCTAGGGCCATGAATTTCCTTTTTTCATATTAGGTTCTTCATTGAGTAAGCTGATGAGGCATTCAGGAGTCTCTAGAGGCAGATCTTTGAGTGGCTGATCAAAACTAATGGGTCTATTGGGATGATGGTCAGAAAACCACCTCACTGCCATGATAACAGAAATCAACCGTCCGCTGGTACTGCGGCAAAACTGGCGGTCCGATTAAGATAAACCGCCCAAAAATCCCGACCGCAGCGGAACAACTCCACGAAAGACTGCCAGTAGCTGGCGGAGCTGGTAAAAATCCGACCGTGCCGGTCATATTCACGGCGGAAACACACTAAACCACAGTCAGACCAGCGGAGTGACCGCATGGAAAATTAGGATTTCCCGATGTGACAGCGGTACGTTCCACTGTTTTCGAATGCTGTGATCGCAAACAGTGATGAATGAGAGAGCCGTCGGAAGGGCTTTTGCATACCCACCACCGCGGACTCTCCATGACAAATATGGCGGTCGACAAAACATACACACCACAAGGCCACCAAGTGCACACATTAAACTAGCTCTTCCTCCCAAAACACCTAACACAAACCAATGACACACCCCATGGCAACTTCAAAAACACAAATCCCAGAACAACCCACACAACACACCTGATAGCAATGCCACATTTTGACACACCCACATAGCGGAGTATAAAACCAGCCCCTTCCCTGGCCAGACTCCTTTGCACTATTCCAGCCCTGAAGGAATCAAACCCTGCAGCACATTAGATAATGGGGGAGACTGAAGGAACAGTGTTGAATGCAGCATAATTAAGAATGTATTATGGCAGATAGAATGTGAGAATGGGAAGGATTTTGAACAATAGTGGCTGAGTGCAGAATGTGTGAATTCAGGAAGAATGGTGTAAGTATTAGACGCAAATTGGGTGTGTAAGGAAGAGTGGAACTTTCATGTAGGTGCGAGTTGAAATAGCATTATAAAGGAGCGGGAGGAGATGGGGCATATTCAACATCACACACAGGTCCCAGACTCCCACTATTCCGCCCACCACCACCTCAGTAACAACAGCAATGACGCCAACCGGACACTGGGACCAGAGCCCTGGACAACATCATCAGAGTCCTTAGCGCCTATGAACAGGCCCAGGGACAAACGGGCCAGGCTCAGGAGGATTCCCGTGAGCTCCGCCTGCTGCTGAGGCCCATCGACACCCGCATGGGCCAAATCGTGGACCTCTTGGGACAGCTAGTGGTGGTTCTGAGGGACAGGCCTGTGGCACAAACAATACCTCCACCTCCCTCTGGTGGCCCGCAGGATGACAGTTCCACATCCTCCCCTGTGGCCACGGAGAGGGGGAACTCCTCAGACCCCACTGGCCCGCAGCAGAGCCCCCCTCTGCCAAACAACCAAGGGGCCGTCCAAAGAAATCCAAGGGAGGAACCCTTGGCAAAGCACCTGCCAAACGCCAGTGAAGGAGTCAATCATGATGTCACCCTTCTTTACCTTGCCATTGACTTTGTTGACTGTCCTTCCCCACACTGCCATGTTAATGGCATTCGTCTGTTGAACTGGGCCACCACATCAATGTGGTGACTACTCAGTTGTCTCATCTTCCATCACTGACAACTCATTGCTTCACTAATCACCTTTTGTAAATATTCTCTCCCCTGTCACATGTACCCATTGCAAATAAATACTCCTTACACACCTATGTTGTTGTGTCTTCTCCATGTTTATCAAAGGATGTGCAATGTTCACCATGATTACAATGTACCATGAGCACAGATTGTTTATAGACAAGGAGAGTCTAAAGGAACCCAGGAAAACACAACAGAACAACATTCACTAGTCAGGCGGTGTCATCACAGCCATCACACAACACTTGTCATCAAGGTACTCCAATCTGCACACATTACAATGAGCAACAGTACTGACATAGACATCCTGTGTCTGTGCTAAACTACCCTGTCTCCAAAACATTGGCAGCCAGCACTGAGTCAACAACAGGCTGCAGTCACAAAGCCCACACAGACCTTTTCACCAACAATGACATCAGCAGACAAGGGCCCCGTTGTACATTGCCACTTACCATCAAATTAAGTATCGGTTGATGAGCTGTTGATGCAGGTCGCCACCTTCCTCCTCTCCACTATCCTCATCACTGGACATGGGATGGTTTGCATTCGGGGTCCTCTGCTGCTCATCAGCATCCAGGAGCAGGGGGATCTCCTTGTGCAAGGCCAGGTTTGGGAGCATGCAGCATGCAACTACAATCTGACACACTTTTTTGGGTGAGTACATCAGAGCACCTCTGGTCTTGTCCAGGCAGCGAAATCATGACTTTAGGAGACCAAAAGTACGCTCCACCACAAAACGTGTCCTCCCTTGGGCATCATTGTAGCAGACATCACTTGGGGTCCTGGGATTCATCAATGGTCTCAGCAACCAAGGACGGTTGGGATATGCAGAGTCACATAGGTGTGAGATACACAGACCAGCTTTGTAATATAACTGTGGCAGAGAACATCATGTCACACACACAGCACGCAACTTGACTCTGCGTACTCATCCACAATCCATGCACGCTTTGGAAGCAGATTAGCAATCAGCTGTGGTACAGTGCTATTACGCATGATGTACGAGTCATGGGCCGAACCCGGAAATTTGGCACAGACGTGTGAGATGATCATATCCGCCTTGCACACCACTAGCACATATTTGGCATAGAAATGTTTCTTGTTTCTGTAGAAGTGCTCACATGCCTGTGGTGGAACTAGGCCAACATGGGTGCAGTCAATGGCACCAACAACATTAGGGATGTGCCAAAGGGCATAAAAATCTGCCTTCACAGACGCCAATTCATGCCTCCTGGGGAAATGGATGTATCTGTCCTTGTAGGTCATCATAGCGGACAGGACATCACGTAGCACCAATGATGAATAGGTTGTGACATCCTCCCGGCACTGGACACGGTGTACTGGAATGATACAGTAGCCAAAAAATGCAGGGCCGCCATCACATATGACATTGGATATGTTCTGCGAGGCCGCAGGTGGGGCTCCAACGTAGCACATAGGTCTTGTAGAGTAGGTCGATCCATACGGAATTTCTGTATGACCACCTCATCTTCAATGCCTGCCAGTACTGTGAAGGGACGATGCACATTTGGTCTCCCCCTAGGTGCGATCAAAGGTAAAACATGTCAATGCAATCCACCATGATTTGTGTCCAACATCTTAAGTTTTTACTGACACAATGCCAACAATGACTGTCATCACAGTTCATCTTACAGCCCAACTTACATTTAGGGACACCTTCAGCTACACTAGTCGTACCCTTTTCCACTTTTCACACAGCGAGTACCTCCAAAACGATATCTGACTTTGAGAATGACCAAAGGGAACTGGCCACATCTTGCATGAGCAGCCCTGAGAGTAGCTCATCCAGCATATATGTGTGAAACTGCAACACTACTGTCCCCTACCTAGCTACTCTTCTTGCCACACCATCTTGCATAAGTTGAACGCGGCACACATCAACAACACAATGATCACTGTCTGTGCGTAAACAACAAGTGTGTGCATGAGCCAAGCAAAGTAGTGGGTGACATTTGCACACTGTGCTGTCAGACATTCATCACTGTGAGTTGCTCAGCCCTATAGCACATTGACATGTGTACCCATTGGAGAGTTCATCACAACACTGTTCTGTGTACATGCCCAGCAATATCACAAGTGACATGTGAGGGACTACATGCCAGTGTTTACAATCACATACATCAACATGGCGTGTGTAGTCAGCAGTGGGGTAAATGTTACATTGGCATTGTGTGCACAATCTTGTGCCATTAATCATGTATCTAATGTGCCCTGTTGAGAACTGGCCATTGGCCATTCACACAGCATGATGTGTCCATAGGTGCTGTCAAAGTGCTCTGCCACCCAAATCATGGTCACTGGCACCAATGTACAGCAGCCACATCATGGTAGCAACCGCCTGCCCCTGCGGTGTGTCACTGCCAATGCCAAAGCCACACTCGCAGTAGTGATAAGTATATACTTATGGTCAAATGGCAGTTGGCATGCTCTGCCACCCAAATCATGGTCACTGGCACCAATGTATAGCAGCCTTATCGCGGTAGGGACCGCCTGGCCCCAGCAGTGTGTCACTGCCAATGCCAAAGCCACACTTGCAGTAGTGATAGATATATACTTATGGTCAAATGGGGGTTGGCATATTCCACCACCCAAATCACGGTCACTGGCACCAATGTATAGCAGATTTATCGCGGTAGCGACCGCTTAGCCCCAGCGATGTGTCACTGCCAATTCCAAAGCCACACTCTCGGTAGTGACAGATATATACTTATGGTCAAATGGCGGTTGGCATGCTTCGCCACCCAAATCATGGTCACTGGCTCCAAAGTATAGCAGCCATATCGCGGTAGGGACCGCTTGGCCCGTGCGGTGTGTCACCGCCAGTGCCCAAGACCTTACAGCCAATCGGAACCACAATCGTGGTAGACTAATGCAATTTTAAAAATCGCTGTAGGCATGCTCCGCCACTGCATTGCTGGCCATTGGATACGATTGAAAGATGCAAGACCGCGGTAGCGACCGCCTGCCCCTGGGGTGTGTCACCGCCAATGTTAAAGCCCTTACAGTCAATGGGAACCACAATTGCAGTAGCCTAATGCAATTTTGAAAATTGCGGTAGACGTTCTACGCTACCACAAGCTGTTCACTATATGCAATTGAGAGATGCACGACTGTGGTAGCAACCACCTGGCCCCTGCGGTGTGTCACCGCCAATACCCAAGCCCTTACAGCCAATGAGAACCGCAATCACCGCAGCCTAATGCAATTTTGAAAATCACGGTAGTGATGCATTTGATAAAAGCTGACCTGGAACACCAATTGCAGCAGCTACGAACCTCTGAAATAACCCCAGGGAGCTATATATGTGTGGGAGAGATCCTCACATTTCCACTGCTTACAGACACTACCGCCTGACACCCCTCGCCACCTACTGCTGCTCCTCCTGTCTCCAGACACTGCTGTCTGATACCCCTTACCACCAATTGCTGCTGCTCCTGTCTCCTGACACTGCTGCCAGACACCCTTCACCACCAAATGCTGCTGCTCCTGTCTCCTAGACCAAGTGATGTCGAGGACTGAGAAGATCAGAGTCCGTCGCTTCACCACCGATGTGCTGGAGGTTCTGGTGAACAAGGTGTTCACACAGTATGGGAGGCTATATGGTGCTCCAGATGTAAATGTAAATGTAAATGTTTTTGTACTTGTATAGCGCACAGCTACCCTCTGTGGGTTTCCCGGCGCTTGTACGAATACCGCAAGGGAACCCTTCCTGGCTTACCCTGTGAAGTGTCCACTCCTGGGCACCCCCATGGTGCAGACCAGGCATCCCTCGCGTTGTGGGGGCCGTTGTGGAGACTAAGCAAGCTATTGCCCAGAGTTGCAGCGTGGGACCCATGATCAGAATAGGCACTGAGGCGAGAATATCCGGTCAGGGGAATTAATGAGCCCGAGACCCGCCGAGGCAGGAATCGAACCCTAGTCCCTGGCCAGAGCTCTGCATCGAGGTCTGCCTGCTCTAATCATTGAGGCACACTTCTCCACAAGATGTCAGGGTAAGTGTTTCAGAGTGGAAGTGAGAGTGCAGGGAGTACACACATGAAGTTTATCTGCTGCAGTATGTGCCTGAGAGTGTGGGTTTGTGTCATACACTGCCTAGCATGCTGACTCCAGGTGAAAGATGTGTGTAGCCTATTTCATACGTTGCCTGGGCTGCACATCAGAATGGGAAGGACATGTATTATTTTGTCAGCCATACAGTGACGCAGCAAGATGGTTATGCAGGAGTCAGGACAGAAATTGCCTGTCTGAATGAATGTGTGGGTCCCTGATGTTCTTCACAGGCTCATCTGCGACAATACCAAGGGTTTACGTCCAGAAGTTACTGATGGAAATGTGTCTGAGTCAAAATTGCCATCATGTATGGGTCAGCACTATGCTCAGGACTTAAATGCCAGAGGATGACACTCTTGGTGGTAATTCACCTATGTTACAGCAGATTGATGTACTTTTTGTACAGAGCCCCTTCCATTTCCACCAGCATGTGTGCTGACTTGCATGTGTAGGCACTGTTTACGCTCTTATATTGTCCCTTCATGTGACATTTTGGATGCCCCACGTTGGAACTCAGTGTGAGCCCATCTGGCCTGCACCAGTCACTGCCCAATCTGACAAGGAGACATCACTGAATGTACAGAGTAAAACATATGAGTTGTCTGCTAGACTATCCATCAGAGAGCTATCTCAGACCTGTAGATTGCACACAACAAACCTTGTGAGAAGGGTGTGAGATTGTAAGATCATGTCCCTAAATGTAAAACAACTGCTGAGGTATTTTGGTGTTCCAGAGTAACTAGGCGCAACACCTGGATAACCGCTAGGTAATAGATACAGAAAGTGAACAGTGTAGGCAATGGGGCGAGCGGTAATCCCTCACAACCACTCAAAAATGGACCAGGAAGCTGGTCCACAATTTAGAATATGAACAACTGTGCCCCTGCACTAAACACAATATATAATATTTTTATAGTATAAACTGAGTTATTCAAATACAATAGTATAGCTTAGTACAGCAATCTAAACATTTGGTAGAACTCCGAGACTCAGTATACATGAACAAAATTGAAAACGTCGGTAGATAAATAGTCTGTTCTTGGAGTATTCACTTCTGTTTATTGTTCCATTTCATAAGCCAACACGTGTTTCATCGCAGGGAACAAACTGCGAATCTTCAGGGCTAGATAGAAACATAAATTGGATCTTTACAAACATGTTCTATTTATGAACATGTCAAGCAAGTGACTCATAGTGTTCACCGGAGTGACATGAGGCATGCCAAATGGGTGACTTGGTGTGTATGTGGTGAAAAGTCATTCGTTTGGTGACATATGTGACAAAGTGATTTGGATTGAGAAACGAAAGATGAAAAATATATACTGTATATACTGATATTAGGGACATAAAAACACTGGCCGGTTTGAGAGGTGAAGTAGTGAAGTGAAAAGTGTGTTTATTCTTGTAGAAGTGACTTGTGTGTGATATTTAGAAAAACAAGGCATCAACGCAGCAAGAAATGGTAGTACCCGGTGGGGGGCAAGATGGCCGCTGAAGCGCTGTAGGAGTAAGTCGCACTCAGACCCCTCTCCGACCTACGCACAAACTCAGGCTCAAATGGAGTTATGAAAGCAGTATGCAACCCGTATCCTGGATTCAACAAGCAGGAAATATCTATGTGAGATTACTTCACGGTGGAGTTGTTGGCCTCACACGTATTTTGGGGAAGACGAAACTATTATATATCAAGTTCCTCAAAATGTCGATGGCAGAGATGACAGAGATGGCGACCCGCGGCAAGAATAAACAGCAGCAACAACTACCCATACCTGGTGGAGCAAACAAAGAGACACTCCAGAAAGATGCGGGAAGAACGGGTACTATCCCGAAAACAAAAGTGCCATTTACTAGCAGAAAAACAACCCCCACAGTCTCCACGTTAACGAAAGCACAAATGCGCAAGCTGGAGAAAGCCAGCGAAAAAGAGAAGGGGCTCGGTCAAAGTAAAGACCCACGAGGCGCCAACAACACTCCGGCGACGCGGGATACAGCGGAAAAGAGGAAAAATGATACCGTGTATCGGCAGCCGTCAGTGTCAGAGGTCTTCAGCGCTAAAGCTCACACAGAGGCGTCGGGAGCTGCCATGGCAACCTCGCTAAACACGGCAATCACGCCGCCTGTCGGAGCTGGTCTAAGCGTCCTCGAGGACGCAAGCGGTGGTGTTGCCAAGCAACCAGGCATCACAGAGATCAAGATTCCCGCGGAACGCCCTGCAGCGGCTCAGGCAGACGGCGTTGTGCACAATCTGGTGCAGGGGAGGCAAGATGACCGGGACATGTTAAAAGAGGTGAGAGAGACTGATGGCGGGGTAGGGATGTCAAACACAGGACAAATGCTAGAGGCCCTTATAGAGGTGGAGGCAGAAATACGAGAGGAGCAGGCTCAAGCCCAAAAAAAAGATAACGCTGTGCTGGGGGAGGACACTGCGTTCTTCTCGGTCCCTGAAGACTCTGTATCAACGCTGGCAAGCAGTGAAGAAGAGAGGGACTCTATAGACTCATGCTCGAGCTCTGGGGATAGTGATAGCTCTAGGGGGAGAGACACGCAAAAAAGGCGCAAAATGACATCCAGAAGGACAGGCTCCCCCCTGAGCTCACATAAAGGCACACATAGGAAGCTTGTATGGGATTACTCCGCCACCTCCAACATTTATAAAGAAGATGAGCAAGAACCTCAAAATGATGGTGGGAAATTGGATATAATGTTCGCCACATTAAAACAGATGCAAATGGAGGCTAGGGCTGAAAGTCGGAGGGCCAGGCATGACACTAAAAAAATCCAAGCGTCAATCAGGAAAATAAATAAAAAGTTTGAGGAAGTGGAGGAGAGGGTTATCGGAGTCGAAGAAAGAACTGGAAGATTAGAGGATGAGGTAACTGATTGGCAGTCATCCAGAGAGGAACAGACTAAGATTGTGGAGGACTTACAATGGAAGGTGGAGGACTTGGAGAATCGCCAGAGGCGCAACAATGCCAGGCTTCTTGGAATAGAGGAAGGGATGGAGGGGCAAGACCCCAGAGGCTTTGTCATCAAGTTACTAAAGGGGGCCTTCCCAGAGGTGCCATGGAACTGGGAACAAGAAGTGCAGAGAGCCCATAGATTCCCGCTTTTTGCAAGGAAAACTCACAAAGAGGGTTCAGGGGCTCTCCCAAGGGCCATGCTAGTATTTTTTGGCAACTTCCTGGCAAGGCAAGAACTAATGGAAAAAGCCAGGCCTGACTCTAAAAAAACGGTCGAAGGAATAACATTCTTTGCTAGACCTGACTTTTGCCATGTGACAGTGGAAAGGCGTTGGAGGCTCAGGCAATTGATTACCGCATTTCAGACCCAAGGGGCAGAGGCTTATCTAATGTTCCCAGCGAAGTTAAAGGTTATCTCTGCGGGTCGCACAAGAATGTTTTTCTCGGAGATAAAAGCAGGGGAATTTCTGGCAGAGCTAAAAGAGCAAGGGGGAGCCAGAAGGAAATAGACAGGGAAAAGGGGGTAGTAGGCACATAAAACACATATAACGGAAGTATAAGTGCTGGTTAATTTTATAAGCCTGACAGTTAAGAACAGCATTAGGCAAGAGGGGAGGAGAGGGGGTGCGACGCTACAACGTTCAGTGGACACGCATAGGTCAGGAGTGACCTATTTGCCTGTCACAGGGGGGGTGGGGCAGCAGTTGGGGTGGGGGGGATTATTGGGGGGGGTGGTGGAAGGGAGGAAGACACTGGTGAAGGTTGGTGGTGTAACACGGTGCAGATTTGTAAAGTATATAAGGAAATAGAAAGAAAATGTTTTGTTAAAATTATGATAGTAGCGGAGGTGTTGGTAAAAGCAAAACTTAATGTATGGCAGTTAGGATAATGACGATCAATATCTGTGGTTTAAATAATAAGGAGAAAAGACAGAAGCTTTCTGCATTGCTGCGTTATTGGAGAATTGATATAATCTGTTTACAGGAAACACATGTAGCAGTTAAAGACAAATTTATTTTGGATCAAATGGGATTTGAGGTTCTTGCTTATACGGGACAAGAGGGGAGAAACAAGGGGGTAGCAGTCCTGGCTAGAAAAGGTATTGCAAAAATCATAAAGAAAAAGGGGGATCATGATGGGAGATGGTTATTGTTAGATATAGAAACCGCCGCAGGAAGATGTACACTGTCCTCTTTGTATGGATCAAATGAGGACGAGCCTGAATTATTCGAATTCATTGACAACGAATTAGCAGTGTGGCCAGAGCCTGTGATTTGTTGCGGGGATTTTAATATTAATGGCTTGAACGGCCTAATAAATGTGAAGGGGGGCAGATATCAAGGGAGGAAAAAGAAGGTGCTCAAAGCAGTACAAAACCTTGCTTACCATAATGCATTGGTGGATGCATGGGCGGAATTTAACCCTTTAGGTACAGGTAGCACTTTCTATTCAGCTCCACATCAAACAATAGCCAGATTGGATTATTTTTTTATCTCTAGTTCACTTGTTGGAATAGCTAAAATAGAATGTCTCCCCAGAATAATGTCAGACCACAATCCGCTGGTCCTAAGCTTAGCAGTGCTTCAAAAGACAGAAAGGATAAAATCAACATGGACGTTTGAGAGAGGGCTGTTGAAGGAGGAGGAGTATATTATAAGAATGCAAGAATGGATAACGCAATTTTGGGACATGAATAGGTATTCCGCTTCAGCAGACATGGTGTGGGACAGCTTTAAAGCAGGGGTGAGGGGAGAGACATTAAGTTATACTCTGGTAAGACGCAAACAGGAAAAGGAGAAGGTGGAAGAGGAGATCAGAACTCTGATGGGTTTGGAAAGAATGCTAGTGGAAGCAATAGGTAGGCAAGACCCCATTGATCAGATCCTGGTGGCTATGGAAGTACAGAAGGCAGAAACGGGGGCTACCCTGGCACAGAAAACAGCAAGGAACTATTTAGCAAAAAAAGAGAAATGTTACGAATTCAATGAGAGGGTCGGCCACTTGCTTGCAGTTAGAACTAGGCAAACGCTAGCAGCAGGTGAGATAAAAGAAATTAAGGACTGTACAGGGGCAATTGTCAATAAAGTGGGGGAGATTCAGGAGGTATTCAGAAGGTTTTATGAGGTGTTATACGAGCAAGACATTAATAACGACAACATAGAGGCAGAAAGCTTGGAATATCTCAGGCAAGGTCCACAGGAAGGGTTGAGTATAGAAGAAAGGGTCAAGCTAGATGCACAACTAACAGTCCAGGAGATAAAAGATGCGATATTTAGCTTACCATCCGGGAAAGCAACCGGTCAAGACCAGATCCCTGTAGAATTTTATAAAACATTTTGGGATGTGTTAGCTAAGGATATTTGGACAATTTGTTGTTTGGCACAGGGGGGCAGAATAGTCCCTCAGTCGTGGGCGGGTGCGGATATAATAGTGATCCTGAAGAAAGACAAGCCCCCCACCGAACCAGGCTCTTATAGGCCGATTACACTGCTTAATGCTGATGCAAAAATATTCTCCAAAGCACTGGCTAATAGATTGAGTAAGGTAATAGAAAGAGTGGTTTCTCCTACACAACATGGCTTCATACCGGGGAAAGGAACTACCCAACACACTAGACAGCCAATCACTATTCTAGACGCTGCAGAGGCCTCAGGAGATCCTGTCGCGGCTATCTTCCTGGATGCCGAAAAAGCTTTTGACAGGGTCTCCTGGGCATACCTATGGAAGGCTTTGGAGTGGGCTGGTATAGGCAGAGGATACATAACAGCAATCCAGGCACTTTACAAACATCCCAGTGCTCGGATACGTATTAATAGATCCTATTCCAATGCGGTACAGATTAGACGGGGGACTAGGCAGGGATGCCCAGCCTCACCCCTACTGTTTGCGATATACTTGGACCCCTTTTTAAGAAGACTTACACAAAATATGGGGATTACTCCAGTTACACTGCATGAGAAAGAATACAAATTATTTGCATATGCAGATGACGTGGCTGTCATAACACCGACACCAGAGGAATCACTGAAAGAAATAGAACAGGAGGCAAAGAAGTTTGGTGAGGTGTCCGGGTACCTAATAAACAGGGGAAAGACACAAGTGGTACAGAACAGATACACCATATTTGCAGACACAAGAGTAGTTCCGGATGCAAGGTATTTGGGAGTTAGGGTGACTGCAGAGCTAGAGAAATTAGTGGAGATAAATATGGAACCCCTGCTTGGAAAGGTTAAAAGTAACATGGAGAGGGTTAATAACCTACACTTGACTCTTATGGGCCGAATTAATTATATTAAAATGGTTACCTTTCCAAAATTTTTATATCTGTTTAGAGCAATTCCACTATATTTTGAAGGAATATGGTTTAATAGAATAGAATCAACAATAAATAAATTAATTTGGGCACAGGGGAAGACACATAGGGCATACCGCTTTCTGACATTACCACGACAGAGGGGAGGCTGGGGGGCACCTGATTTTAAATATTACTATTGGGCGTCAGCACTACAATATTCTAAAGGTTTACTAGGTGTAAGTGCCCAACAGGATGAGAGAGCATGCTCAGCTAATGTTTATGAAGCACTCTTGGGAAAGGCGGCAGAGAATGCCTTAGTAACAACTGTAGACTATGCCTACTTCAAACACACAAGATTCAAGACCCTGAGCGCAATATACAAAGTTTGGAGGGCAGTAAAGAAAAAATTGGGGCTGGGAAGATATAACAGATATCTGAGGCTTTACATGAATAAGGATCTTCCATTAGAAATTTTCAAGGACACAGTTATGAAAGAGTGGAATGAAAAAGGGATTAAGAAACTGGGAGACTTAATGGATACAGGAGGAGGGTTTTTAATGTTCCAAGATATACAGTATAAGTACAAAATAGCAGGGAATAGCTTCTTTAAATATTTACAACTGCGGAGTTTCTTTCACACAAAACTGGGGGGAACAGGAGGGATGACAAGCTGCAGGATAATGGACTATTTGGGAAGTAGCTTATTGTGTTCAATTAGGCAGTTGTATGCTGAGTTACAGGTCTATAAAACAGACGACAGAGAGAAATACAGTGACAAATGGGGCGAACAAGTGAGTGCCCGCCCGGAAGATCTGCAAACCTCATTAGATCTTGGCCGATCCATTTTATGCTCAGCTACACTACAAACCCAACATTATAAAACAATCTATTTACTATATCACACACCTGCTAGAATTGCCCAATGGGGGGGAACCACTGGAATAACATGTCCACGCTGCAATGCAACAGGTGCCAACATCACACACATGTTTGCACAATGCCTGCAACTATACACCTTAAAACTGGCAATAGAGGAGTTTATGGAAAAATCATTGGGAATTAAAACTAAACTAACTGATGAATTGATAATGTTGGGTATAAGTATAGGAGAAAATATCATGTATCCAGAATTTCTATTTATGGTTACAGCAGTATTTAGGATATTTGTTGCAAAAGCTTGGAAAGAGAAATCAGCACCGTCGTTCCAGATCTGGATGGCAAGATTACTTTCTACATATAATTTAGAGAGGGCTATATATGACAGGAAAGGCAGAAAGGCAAGAGCCTTGGGGGGTAGGATATGGCTTCCCATTGATCAATGGAGGAGTGGAAAGAGTTAAAAGTATGTTTCTTTGCTTCTTTTGTTTTTATTTGTGAAATTTGCACAGGTGACAAGCATGTAATATATGATGTATCCTATTCATTTTATTTTTTATATTTGTATAATTTTCTAAAAAACAAATCTGTACATGGGTGAAAAAATTCTTTGTAACAGTTAAAATGCTCTGGTTGTAACGGAAAAAATGCGGGGGGGAAAAAATCGAATAAAGATATTTAAAAAAAGAAATGGTAGTACCCTTTAACATAGACAAATATTTTATGCGTCTGACATAGTACACATTTCCTGTGTAATTAGTTAATAGACTGGCGTGAAGCGGTGATATTCTGAGACATTAGTGCACTATTGTATTCTAACACCCTGTCTTTATTATGATCCAGTAGACACTCCTAATGGCTATCGTACCTGGAATGAGTGGCTTTCACGATTAGATATACTTGTTCAGAATAGTAAAACTCCCGATGTTTGACGAGAACGAAAATAGAGGGGGAGGGCCGGTCAGTGTGTAGACTCTGGTTTGTGTCTACAGGAGAAATTACATAACATAAAAGAGAAAAGAGACAAGGAGGAGAAAATAAATGAATAAATAAAGCTGGGTTTTTTTTAAAGTAAAGAGGAAAGAAAGCTGGGGGGTTTAATGGTATGACACCCTGAGTTAAACGACAGGGCTTTACCTGATGTATATGCCCGCTATTAATATAGCCATGATCTTAGTTCAGAAAATTACTATCGAGATTGCAAAAACTCACCAGAAAAGCAAAAGTTTGGCTCGTGATCATATGCTTAAGGGTAAATGGCCCCAGTCGGGGCGTTGAATGGAGTCCTAATTTCGGAATCCCAAACAATTGCAAATTTGTACTGTGATGGATCTGCATGTAAAGCAAGGTATAAAAGTGATTGTAAACACCACAACATTTCATTTGTAACTCGTTATAATTGCGTACCAAGAGAAGGCAGAAAGAATGGCTAGGAAAAACAAAACCTACCTCGATATTTCACGAGTAAGGTGAAAACCGGGAGGAGAGAATTCTTCGTGGTCGGGCGGGTACGCCTTAAGATCCACGGAGTGCTTTACCTTCAGGAGAATAGGAAAAGGTAAACCCACACGATTTTTAAAACTAAAGTACGTGTTTGAAAGGCAGATAGCGTCTGACCAAAGCTGTAAGTACAAGGGGACGGAGAGCGCTTACCTAGTATGTGAGGTTCTCCCTCTCTTAGTTTCCCGGCGCCGTGTATCGGAAACGGACACGTGACCGGAAGCCTGGTTTGGTTAAATACCGGTGTTCTTAGCTGGAAAAGGCTAGAACGTCGGCTACGGTCTATTTTCCAAGGAGTTGGCAAAAATAGAAGAAATACTCAGCTCATCACTTTGTCGGAAATCATCTTGGTTTGTCACGAATATTATTGTATTAGTGTATATAATTAGTTACCCTGGCGAGCTCAATTTTGTTTTAACAAAAATGAAGATAAAACAAAAAACAAGTAACTGGACAAAAAGTACACCATTAATGGTGTATCCTAAATCGCGGGAATTGTTGTAAGAAGGAAGACCAACATTAATGGTGTAATGCAGATAAGGCATAATCTATAAGGAATAATTTTTTTATAGTTTCAGAAAAATGATGGGTTGGGAAAGGAGCATAATCGTATCGAATGAAAAGATATATTAAAAATTTTTGGGAAAAAACACCCAGCGAGGTAATAAAAGAAACGGACAAGAAGGTATTGCTTGGAATATTTATTCCAATGACGAAAAAGTTAACCAAGGAGTATTCTTGGTCAAGCCAAATGTAAGCACGCCGAGTCACGAGTCTTACATATGTGTATGGTATGAGAAACTGAGTTTTCTCTTGTATAAACTACGACTGTTGTTGAATATGTTATATTCATAATCGTCGCCTCCTAATAAACTCTAGGAGGACTGGGCTATCTCAAGTGGACAAGTGGTCATTAACATAGAAATATGAGTACAACAGCTTGTTAAGAACGCAGATGAGAACAACAATTAAATACTGCAGAAACGTTATTTCTTTTTTCGATACATATTGCTCACAATTGTTGTGTTTGTCTGTGTTGTACTGTCCAATACAAATATGTAATGTTCTCATGCTTTGAACATGTAATTCCGTTCATGCAGGGGAAGGGAACAGACACCACAGGACAAATAGTTCAGATGTTGGTGCATAACTAGTTACCCAAAAAGAATTGCAGTTCTGGGTCATAATTCAACCCACACTCTATGCTTCGAAGACGCATAATCCAAGTTGCTTCTTTGCGTCTCAAAGCTAATTCCCGATTGCCACCCCTCACATGGATGGGCACAGTCTCTATTCCAAAAAATGAGACTCGAAAATCCTCTATATTTGCTTGACCTTTGGCTATATGTAGAGCTACTGGGTATTTGGGATCCTGCTTTTGAATAGCTCTCATGTGCTCTGATATTCTTTCTTTCAAAGATCTTATAGTGCTGCCAACGTATTTTTTGCCACACAGGCATTCAATGATGTAGACCACGTATTTAGTGGTGCAGTTGATATTAGTTCTGATGTCATATACCTCTTCAGAAGGGCCCTTGAAGTGCTTGGTTTTGTGTTTCGCCCACTTGCACATTGTACACAAACCACATTTAAAGAATCCATTGCTGCGTTGGGTTAGCCAATTCGGGTTCATATCCATGCGTGGCACCGTGGGGCTAAGCCTGTTCCTCAATGTTCTCCCTTTGCGAAAAGTAATCTGAGGGGTTGTCGGGATCATTTCTTTAAGTGTTGAGTCATCTCTTAGCAGACTCCAGTGTTTGGTCATACTGTTCCTGATTGAATTGTGAAGGGCATTATATTCCGTGATCATTCTCACTGTTTTGTCTTTAGCTCTTTGGTTGTCTTTTGTCTTCAGAGTGTCCTGTCTCTTTATTTTGTTTAGTTTAGTTTTTGCTTGGGACAGGATAGCTTTTGGGTAACCTCGTTTCTCGAATCTCATGTTCATGTCTTTTAGTGTACTGTTGAGTTCATCATCATCACTGCAATTTCGTCTTGCACGGAGAAATTCACTAAATGGTATGGATTTAATCTGATGGAAAGGATGAAAACTGTCAGCTCTTAGAATGGCATTACAGGATGTGGGTTTCCTGTATAGCTTGCTTTGTAGAGTGTTATTTTTCACATAGAATTCCAGATCCAGAAATTCTATATGAGATTTGCTCTGTTTCATGGTGAAACTCAGTTCCCAATCGTTCTTGTTGAGATAGTCAAAAAAACTTTGTAGCAATTCATCGGTCCCGGTCCATAGCAGGATGCAATCGTCTATATAACGACCCCAAAAGAGAATGGAGTCAGTGTATTGGCTACTATGTGTACCCCAAAGGTGATCTGCTTCGAACGCGCCCATGAAGAGGTTGGCAAAAGAGGGTGAGAATTTCGAACCCATGGCTACTCCTCGTTTTTGTTGGTACCATTGTTTGTGAAAGATGAAAAAGTTGTTGTTCAGAATTAGGTTCATCATAGAAATTAGCATTTGTGTATGTGCCCAAAGCGAGGCCGGCCGCTTGGACAGCACTCGTGTAATGGCTTCTATGCCTAATCTTGGATTAATGCTGGTGTAGAGGGCAACAACATCCATAGTGACTAGTGTGGTACTTGGTTGCCATTCTAAATCACCTAACAAGCTGAGAATGTGTTTTGAATCCTGGATAAAGAGGGTTCGAAATTCTCACCCTCTTTTGCCAACCTCTTCATGGGCGCGTGCGAAGCAGATCACCTTTGGGGTACACATAGTAGCCAATACACTGACTCCATTCTCTTTTGGGGTCGTTATATAGACGATTGCATCCTGCTATGGACCGGGACCGATCATGTGTCCGTTTCCGATACATGGCGCCGGGAAACTAAGAGAGGGAGAACCTCACATACTAGGTAAGCGCTCTCCGTCCCCTTGTACTTACAGCTTTGGTCAGACGCTATCTGCCTTTCAAACACGTACTTTAGTTTTAAAAATCGTGTGGGCTTACCTTTTCCTATTCTCCTGAAGGTAAAGCACTCCGTGGATCTTAAGGCGTACCCGCCCGACCACGAAGAATTCTCTCCTCCCGGTTTTCACCTTACTCGTGAAATATCGAGGTAGGTTTTGTTTTTCCTAGCCATTCTTTCTGCCTTCTCTTGGTATGCAATTATAACGAGTTACAAATGAAATGTTGTGGTGTTTACAATCACTTTTATACCTTGCTTTACATGCAGATCTATCACAGTACAAATCTGCAATTGTTTGGGATTCCGAAATTAGGACTCCATTCAACGCCCCGACTGGGGCCATTTACCCTTAAGCATATGATCACGAGCAAAACTTTTGCTTTTCTGGTGAGTTTTTGCAATCTCGATAGTAATTTTCTGAACTAAGATCATGGCTATATTAATAGCGGGCATATACATCAGGTAAAGCCCTGTCGTTTAACTCAGGGTGTCATACCATTAAACCCCCCTTTCTTTCCTCTTTACTTTAAAAAAAACCCAGCTTTATTTATTCATTTATTTTCTCCTCCTTGTCTCTTTTCTCTTTTATGTTATGTAATTTCTCCTGTAGACACAAACCAGAGTCTACACACTGACCGGCCCTCCCCCTCTATTTTCGTTCTCGTCAAACATCGGGAGTTTTACTATTCTGAACAAGTATATCTAATCGTGAAAGCCACTCATTCCAGGTACGATAGCCATTAAGAGTGTCTACTGGATCATAATAAAGACAGGGTGTTAGAATACAATAGTGCACTAATGTCTCAGAATATCACCGCTTCACGCCAGTCTATTAACTAATTACACAGGAAATGTGTACTATGTCAGACGCATAAAATATTTGTCTATGTTAAAGGGTACTACCATTTCTTGCTGCGTTGATGCCTTGTTTTTCTAAATATCACACACAAGTCACATGGGATGTCGTCCTTTCTACAAGAATAAACACACTTTTCACTTCACTACTTCACCTCTCAAACCGGCCAGTGTTTTTATGTCCCTAATATCAGTATATACAGTATATATTTTTCATCTTTCGTTTCTCAATCCAAATCACTTTGTCACATATGTCACCAAACGAATGACTTTTCACCACATACACACCAAGTCACCCATTTGGCATGCCTCATGTCACTCCGGTGAACACTATGAGTCACTTGCTTGACATGTTCATAAATAGAACATGTTTGTAAAGATCCAATTTATGTTTCTATCTAGCCCTGAAGATTCGCAGTTTGTTCCCTGCGATGAAACACGTGTTGGCTTATGAAATGGAACAATAAACAGAAGTGAATACTCCAATAACAGACTATTTATCTACCGACGTTTTCAATTTGTTCATGTATACTGAGTCTCGGAGTTCTACCAAATGTTTAGATTGCTGTACTAAGCTATACTATTGTATTTGAATAACTCAGTTTATACTATCGAAATATTATATATTGTGTTTAGTGCAGGGGCACAGTTGTTCATGTCCCTAAATGTGACCGCCATGACACAGTGAGCCATTTACAGGGCAAGGACATTGAGGGCTGCGCAGTGTTGGACACAGTGAGTCTTCCCCAAAACATAATTTCTACTGTAATGTATGTCTTGATCACCCACAAACTGGATAGCAGATGTGGGCCCCCTACAAATAGCTTTCTGTGTTGGCATCCTGCATGTGTATGAGATGGACAGGTAGTGTGTCCACCCTCATACCTGCATGCATTATTGTATGATTCTCCCATGTTAATATACTATGTGAGATGCTATATGCTAGACATATCAGCGAAGAAGTGCTGAGTTAGTATCATGCTCCTGTACTGAGCGATAGTGATACACAACCCAGTCTCACTGATTTTCCCTCCTCTTTTCTCCCATGCCTGCATTTCAAAGTTCACCAGAGTAAGGCCGTGTGGAGAGGCATTGCACGCAAGGTGTGAGCTCTGGGTATCTCCAACCGACGGCGCACACACTTTCACAAGAGGTGGGATGACATCTGGAGGCTGAGCAAAAACGTGGTAGAGATGACGCTGAGGCTACTCCCTTGGACTGGAAGGTTGGTGCGCTGCAGCATGACACCACTAATGGCCCGCATCTTAGGTGTGACACAGCCTGAGCTGGATGCATGTTTAAAGGACCATGAGCAGCAAACTAGGGGTGAGTATTCTGGGAACAGTGACTTTGGTTGTGAGTGGCTGCATATGTTCCAAGCCTGGGCCAGTGCTGAGCTCTGTGATGTTTCTAGTGTGATGCAATGGCTTGTAAGTGGCCTCTGTGTTGGGTGCAGCGGTCGTGCATTTTCCCTACATGTACTTTATCATGTCAATGGAGTAATGACTCTTGACATTGCATTCTGAGTTGTAGCCTTCTGGCATCATCCGCATTGGGGAATCAGGGAAATCCCATGGAAGGGAACGGCAGTGTGGATCATCTCAGTGTGCTTTCATCAATGTGTGCATTGCCTGACGTCAGAATTGTGAGGACTACACATCTGACACCAATGTGCAACTGTAGTTGTGCCCCAAAGTACGACATGGTGGATGGCATGAGCTCATGTCCATTGTGGCCTGATATTTTGGAGTCTGTATCTGTGTTGTCCCCTTCTGCTGCCTCCAAATGTGACTGTGGTGACATCTTGGGAGGTACATCTTTTCGCACCTCAGGGCCATAGGTATGCTCAGAGTGATCTGTGTATGTGGTTAGACTGTGCCAAGAGCAGGCTGTTTGGCTGTGTGCTTATCGCATGGGTCACTTATGCCTAGTTTGCATGATGACATGCAAGATATGAGTTTGGAATTGAGGTTGCACAATGTTGCTGCACAGGGTGGTGTGTAACATGGGGATATCATCATCTTGTTTAGTGCTTTGCTTGTATATGACGTTTGTGTTCATGCCACTGAACTGACCCTATGTCTCTGTCTCTTGCATCATCTACCGTGGGCACAGAAGGACAGGGGACGGATACCAGTGGTGAGGCATCAAGCACAACTGCTACCCACAAGCACACTGACACTGGTGTGACCAGCGCCTCAGAGGGGGAAAGGAGTCTGCTTGAGGAATCACAGCCAGAGACACCAATCTCAACATCATCTGATGCCTGCGTTGACACATATATGTTGGCGCACACAGGGAGGGGGAACTCTGCCTCCTCTTCCACCACACATTGTCCAGTGCCCACCATCCCAAGTACTTCCACGAGTGCTGCAAGTGTTCACACTAGTAGGAAGGGAAGAGTGTCCTTCACCCCAGGTACCGCTGCCCTTGCCCCTGTCTCCCCGGCTACCCTCAGTGTTGAGGCTGTGGACCTTTTGCGTCAGCTATGTGTGGGTCGGATAACTATCCACAATGCCTTCCTGGACCATGACAAAAAGTTGGCACAGGTAGCTGCCTTCATGGACGGCATTCATTCAGACGTGGGTGGGTTACACCAGACTGTCCAGTCTTTGTCCTTCACAGTGACGGCAGCCATTCAGCTGTCACAGGCTCAGAGTATAGCTCCAGTCCATTTGGCAAAAGCTCTTCAGCTGACACTCAGGGGTATAAAGCCAAGAAGCAGGCCTCCGGCTCACATGACCCAGGGGCATCCCCAGCAAAGAACTCCCCTGTCCCAAAAGCGTTTGCAAAGAAAAGCAGACAGTCGTTGGGCCTGCTGAGAAGCTGGTGACTGTTAAGAGTCAGGGCAAAGGCAAGGCCAGGCCAAGCGTAACACGGGATCCAACATGTCCCCAAAGGGAGGGCCACCGGCTGCACCTGATGCATCTTTGGTGGAGAGTGTGCCTGTTGTGGCTGCCCCACCTCCCACTCCTACCAAAACAAAAAAGCCATTTCGACTCCCCAAGAAGTGAAAAGGCACCACTCCACATTCTCCCACACACACGGTATCTCACAGAAGCATGTCTCCGCCTCCACGTGCCACCACATCACCCGGTTCAAGCAGTCCTCCGGCTCCCAAAGCCACTGATGCCTCTACCTTAGCTAGGCCTTTCTCTCCCTGGTCCAGTGGTCCAACTGGCCCTGACACTCAGGCACCTCCCAGTCAGACTGATAGCCATGTCTGAGCCAAAGTCCCCCTCACACACCTGTCTCTCCCACAACAGTGCCTGGACTGCCCATTGTTATCCCCCTAACAGTGTTGATGACCATGGCAGTGTACAGTTTCGCCCATTCCCTGTGTAGCCTCTCAAGCACACATGTCCCTACTTGAAACTGTGGACGTGCCACTGGCCTTGCTGTTCCTTACTGTTTTTGCCAATTCCCTGTGCAGGATCTCATGCACAAACCTATTCTGCTGTATGGACTGGCCACTGGCCTTGCTGTTCCTTACTGTGTTTGTCCATTCCCTGTGCAGGATCTCATGTACCTACTCTGCACATTGGACTGCCCACTGGCCTTCCTGTTCCTTACTGTGTTTGCCCATTCCCTGTGCAGGATCTCATGCACCCACTCTGCAGTTTGGACAGGCCACTGGCCCTGCTGTTCCTTACAGTGTTTGCCCAATCCCTGTGCAGGTTCTCATGCACATACTCTGCACTTTGGACTGGACACTTGCCTGCTGTTTCTTACTGTGTTTGCTCATTCCCTGTGCAGAATCTCATGTACCTACTCTGCACTTTGGACTGGCCACTGGCCTTGCTGTTCCTTACTGTGTTTGACATCTATATAACATAGGAGGGAGGGAGAGAAACAGTGGATTCAGTCTCCCAGAACGTTTATAAGTAACCAAAATGGAATCCGCTAAGGAGGTGGTGGTGGTCCCGACAGTCACTGATACCTACATGACAATTACTAATGCATATTGAGAAAGGTATTGATTTTGTACTTCTCTCCCTCCAGGTCCTAAAAACCCCCAATTGGGCGCAGAGACTACGTGTTGAACTACATTTTAGGTACATACACACCTTTAGTTCACGGTTTTTTGTATAATACACTTTCATATATACATCCATGTGAGTAAGGTGGGGAATTTTGTGCATTTTCTGTCCTGAAGAAGGAGTTTCGCACTCCGAAACATGTTCATGTCGACGCACTACAGAGGTTAATGTACATAATTTCACATTAATAACCTCACACTGCACCTTTTTAATAATACCAGCCAGGGGCTTAATTAAAGGTTTTTTTCCCCCACGAGCCAGGTATTTTTTACTTTCACCTTCACCACTCCACCACTCACATATAATACCCCACACAAATTCACACATAGTCCACAGTAAGTGCTCCCACGTAGTCGTCGGTTGTAGCACGCCGCATCCCGTAGAGGGGTGCGAAGACCCCAATGATGAAGCATGACACCAAGGGGCCTGTTGGTGTGTGAGGGGTATTTAAACAACACGGTGTGCTCTCCACCACTGTAGGGACCACCACCACCTCCTTAGTGGATTCCTTACTGTGTTTGCCCATTCCCTGTGCAGTATCTCATGTACCTACTCTTCACTTTGGACTGGGCACTTGCCCTGCTGTTCCTTACCGTGTTTGGCCATTCCCTGTGCAGGTTCTTATGTACCTACTTTGCACTTTGGACTTGCATCTGGCCTTGTTGTTCCTTACTGTGTTTGCCCATATCCTGTGCAGGTTCTCCTGTACCTACTCTGCACTTTGGACTGCCCACTGGCCTTGCAATTACTTACTGTGCTTGCCCATTCCCTGTTCAGGTTCTCCTGCACCTACTCTGCACTTTGGACTGGCCACTGGCCTTGAAGTTCCTTTCTGTGTTTGCCCATTCCCTGTTCAGGATCTCATGCACCTACTCTGCACTTTGGACTGGCCACTGGCCTTGCTGTTCCTTACTGTGTTTGCCCATTCCCCGTGCAGGTTCTCATGCACCTACTCTGCACTTTGGACTGGCCACTGGCCTTGCTGTTCCTTACTGTATTTGCCCATTCCTTGTGCAGGTTCTCATGTACCTACTCTGCACTTTGGACTGGCCACTGGCCTTGCAATTACTGTGCTTGCCCACTCCCTGTTCAGGTCCTCCTGCACCTACTCTGCACTTTGGACTGGCCTCTGGCCTTGCTGTTCTTTATTGTGTTTTCCCATTCCCTGTTCAGTATCTCATGCACCTACTCTGCACTTTGGACTGGCAACTAGCCTTGCTGTTCCTTACTGTGTTTGCCCATTCCCTGTGCAGGATCTCAGCGCTTAGTTATCTTTGAGCCTCAGGTCTTTTAATTTTCAGGAGTCTGGATGCTTATTGCTTCTAATCTGTTGGCCAGAGTGCAGCACTGGCATGTGTGTTGCTCATAGAACATCCTTGTGAACTGAGCACATATTTTTAAGTCGGCCTCCCCATCAATTATATATTTCTGAAATGTTATTTTAGCAAGGAGATTATGAACTGAGCCAGCTGACCACTTTGTTCTTGTGTTGTTAACTGTGTAGGCTGAGCCATGTGTTTCTATGGCTGGTGCATGGTGGGCAAGGGGAATAGCTAGGCTCAGTTTCTGTGATAGATGATCATTTTCTCCTCCTGCAGCTATGTGACAGCTGGCAATATGTTGGATTAGAGAGGTAGATAATAACGTATAGTCAATAAGGGAGCTACTGGTACGGTTGTGGAAAGTAGCAGATGGTGTACTATACGATAGAAAACAGCCATTCACTACACTTAAGTTAAGGTGTTTAAGTTAATTTACGAGTTCAGTGCCCTTTGTGTCTGGTCTGGAGGAAGGAAGTTTACTTTGTAGTGGAATTGCCCAGTATGCATGTTGTGCTACTAGGATCTCATCCAGTTGTAGTGAACCCAGCATGTTCATATTCCATTGGAGGCGGCCCATTCAAAAGGCCCATGACCTCAGTTTTCAAGGGCCCTGTTACCCTGCATTTTCACTTTGCTGTCTGTGGTATGTATATGTTCACTATTGGCATAGGAGTCTGGGATGTTCACTAACTAAAGGAGGTACAGACACTTTGTAGGCCTGAGCATATCATTCATTTTTGCATACTTTCTCAACAAGTAGCCAGTCCTCCGCTACGGCGGCCATAAGGCGACTCTTTTACTGCTGGTACTGAGAAATTAATGTAGCCTGGGATTAGGTGATTCATCTACCCAGGTTTCCTGCAGCAGGATCATCTGAAATAATTTTACATAAGCCAGTCTCTCTTGGTCGTCTAATTTGCTCAATAGGCCGTTGAAGTTCCATGAGCATATCTGAAAGTGGTCTGTATAATAAGGAGTTGCTTTTTCCAGGGTGCAATTCATTGCTGTGATCTTGGTCTGTTTGGTGCCCCTGAGACCCAACACTGATCATTTGACCTATTATTGAGTACTTTTTCGTTACAGGCTGAGGGTGGATTGGGCCTTGTTTTTTCTTGTTGAGCTATTAAGGGCACCCCTTAAGTCTGAGTATGTGTGTTTTGGTCTTCAGATGTTATGGTGTTTGTTTGCCTGATTTATTAGGGGATAGGGGTAGGCCGGTTCTTTAAAAGAGGTCACCTGAATCCCATATTCTTTTATGATTTGGGATTGTATCCAGTACCATTTTGATGACTTCAGCTGATGTCCGGGTGACCCTAGTCATTTCATTGGGCAGCCCCAGTATGGATTTGATAAAAAACACCAAAACTATGTCACTCGATCTCATGCATTTTATTCCTGGCATTTGACTGAGAAGACACAGAATATTGCCTCAGGTAAGTATGTCAAACTTTCCCCTGAACTGATTTTATGGGTACATTAATGTCATCAAGCTGTGGCTGGCTGTTGCTGGAGATAACTAGTTGGAGAAGGTCGCTCCACCTCCCTCCCCCCCCCCCCGGTTCAACGAACACTCCCATACTTGAGCCTTTTGGACTTGTGTCCCTACCATTCAGTTAAAAGTGGATGGTGCCTTGGGTTTGTCCTCCATGTTTAATCCAGGTGAGAGTGGCCTTTTAGGGGCACATGCATCATTGTCAATTGCATTTGCAAACGGTGCGAATCGCAATTTTCGGCCGTTTGCGAATGCAATTGACAAAATTGGGATGCATCATGTTATTCGCAATTTTAGAAAACGCAATCATGTTGCGATTTCTAAAATTGCGATTGCATTTAAGAAATCTCATTTTGCGATTTCTTAAATTTCTTAAATGCAATGCATGAACATTTTAAATTTGCGAATTCGCAAATAGGGAGAGGTAAATTACCATGAAGTTGCCTTGGGGCATGTGTGTGTGAAAAATGCACTTAAAGTTATATTTCAGGGGTGCAGGGGGGGTCCTTTGGACCCCCCCTGCACCCTTGAAATTGCATTCTCAATCTGCGATTCGCAAATTGCTAATCGCAAATTGAGAATGACTTCCCATTCATTCCTATGGGCCTCTAGGCCCATAGGAATCAATGGGAAGGTATTCCTTAATTGCGATTCGCAAATTGTGAATCGCAATTAAGGAATTTTTAGAAATCTCAAAAAAAATTGCGGTTTCTTGATGCATAGCCGTTTGCGATTTCTTAAATTGAGATTCCTTAATTTTCGCAATTAAGAAATCGCAAACGGCAACAATGATACATGTGGCCGTTAGTTGCTTGTTTGGGGCTTCTTTCACAATTTTTTGTTCATCAGAAGGAATTAAGGGGCCCGAGAGAGTCCTAGGTCTAACTTACGTCATTCTGTCTATTCTGTCTGCAGACATTGAATCACAAGTTTTTCTGACATTTCCTGGTGTGCTGCCAGCCTTGGGCTCTGAGGATGCGCTATCTGCCCACAAGCTTTTGATGTGAGTTGGGGGCCTCTATTGCCTGTGGGCACCCGGTGACTCCCATCTTTTTATGCTGTGTGAGGTATCTGCTGGGGCATCTGCCTTCCGAATTGCAGGCCATCTACGATCTTTGGCATCATCTTGCGTCAAATCTGAGTCACTCTCTTTCTCTGTTCAGGTGGTGGTTTGTTTTCTTAAAGACTGAATATACATTGCACTCTTCGGCCAATTTCTGCTTCTCATTACTCATCTTTTGGCGGTTTTGCCATCAGAGTTTTTGCAAGGCATCTAGTGTAATTTCCCCCCCCGAGCCTTGCATTCATGCCTCCCTGTGGTCGCTGTGTGTGTGTGTGGGGGTGTTGTGGGGGCGGAGGGGGGACAGGGTTGCAGGTGGTTCCAAGAGAGGTTGGTTGCAAACCCATTAGCTTGATGCGCTGGGGCGAGGTGCTTTGGCTCATGGTAATCTGTGGTATAGAGACTATGATGGAGATTAATTTCTCAGCTTTCCTAAACGTCATTCCTGTGTTTTTTTTGGTTTCCATACTGAGTAGCTGCTAGCAAGTGTGTCCCCCGATAAGTCTTTTTTGGTTGACTTTTCCAATTTTAATGTTTTCTTGACATCCTCAAACAGACCCTTAAGGACTGCTGGCAAAGTTTCCAGCTTGTCCAGTATTAGTGAGCAGGTGCAAGTAGGGTAAAGTGTTTCTGCTGCTAGCTGAGCCAGCGTTATGCGACTATTTAAATGTGCTATTTTCTTGTTTATGCCGGATATGACAACTGCCATTGTGTTTAGCTAAGTTATTCAAACATTCATTTTTTTTGGACTGGTAGTTAAGAACTTCGATAGAAGATTGGAATGTTCTTAGTAGTGAGGACAAAATATTGTTAGTCTCTGCATCATTAGATTTAGCTTTGGGACAGTATTATCTTTTTTTAGGGGGTTCTGATATTCTGCCCTGATAAGATGCCACAGTTTCCTCCCATTCCTCAGCAGTCAGTCAGGGAATCCCAGATTGCTGGACTCCCTGATGATCAACCGGCAATCCGAGATGTCTTAAGATGGAGATCTGCAGGGCATCCAGTGATGGGGAGAGCCGTCGGTGCTCCTTGTTTTCTTCCTGTGCCACTTGTCTTAGCACTGTCTTGGGTGATTTATTAGGGATTGCTGACTGTGAGGTGGTTTTGCTCAGCCTGCTAAAGTAGTTGCTTGCTGTTGACAGTCTCATCAAAGCTTGTTGATTGAATAGAGCAATCCATGTTTATCCCTTTGAAGGGTAGTATTCGGTGAAGTATTTTTAGCCTCGTTGACACTCTTGGGGCCTGAGGACGGTGGTTTGGGCACAGTTGAGCTACTCCTGAGGATCGCACTTGTGTTGTTTCAGTGCCCTTAGTCTTGACGTAGAGGGTATGCTTCTGTTTGCCTGCGTTGGGTCATTTAGTACTAGTAGTGGTCAGCGTAAGCTCAGTCTTTTCTGCTTACAGATAATGTAGGCCAATTTGCTGGATTACTGATGG
The DNA here is from genome assembly GCF_964261635.1 of Lissotriton helveticus. Classification (NCBI taxonomy): domain Eukaryota; kingdom Metazoa; phylum Chordata; class Amphibia; order Caudata; family Salamandridae; genus Lissotriton; species Lissotriton helveticus. The sequence continues at coordinate 2,050,753,192 of NC_136061.1, forward strand.
CTCCTGAAGAGAGGGCAATGCCGGTATACCCTCGATAGTCATGTATATTGGAGGAGCAGCTAGGTCCTTCAACTAAAAAGAAATATTGGTGAAGATTTTAGGTCGGCATTTGCCAAATATAGGGAAAAGAGCTGACCTTCTCTTGGATCTTGGATGGTGTTTCAGTTAGGCCTTTTCCCTACCTGTCATGAATACTGTTGTGTCGGGGGCCCTAGGCCCTCATTGGTATAAAGACTGGACGCAGACACAGTGAGGTATGGTGGGTTAGTGAGCCTCGAGCACGTGTGCTCTGCTCCTTTTGTTGACTGTGTCACGTGCACTTGTGACATCAGTGATGGGTGGGTGTTTAGTGTAGGAATACACTCGCACAACTAGAATGTGTCCAGCAGGACACAACATTCCTCCCAAAATTTAATAAAAATTAAGGAAAGACAAAAGTCCGAACCTGTGGGAGGAAGTACATAAATATACACTAATTACAGATTTACATTGAGTCTCTTCAGCTGCTTGCTTGATGACGACAGTGGAAATTGTTGCTGAAATATTAATTCTTCTGCGCTCGACGTCCTGGTTCTCGGTGGGCGCACTCTTCTGCACTTGCGCCATGGAAGTGTTTTGGTCAGTTAACTGAGATCTTGCTTTTGAGGGTGACGCCAAACAGGATGACCAGATTGTAGACTTGATAGATGTTGTCTTATAGTAGTCCGTCTGGTTTCGTCACTGTAGGCAGCTTGGCTTTACATTACAAAGGATGAAGTGTTTGAAGGACATTCTTCTCACTAGGATGTCCCTCTATCGGGTGTTCTCCTGCCACGAGATGTCCCAGAGGCCGTTTTCATCAGATTTCCACTGGGCCAGGTGTTCTCCACAGCGTTGCTCCAACTCCACAGTCTGCGTGTGAATGGAGGAGACGATGAGAGTACTACCTCCGTAGTTCCACCTGAAGGGTTGTTGTTGACTCCTACCTTTGCGCACAAGTTCCTCTTCTTCCAGGGACGTGCAGGTTAGACGGTGATGGATCCATCTCTCTTGTCGGGACCCTCTGCCACCGGTATCCCTGAGGCCTTTGCCCCTTGGATCTCCACGGGCTGGTGTGGATTGGTCAGTTCTCCTTGTTCAGGCCGTCTGAGCTCCCTCCGCATCCAGGTTTCCGCTCGATCCCAAAGGTGGGTGTTGCCAACGGTCCGGCCTGTGCTCTCCTACCGTCGACGGGTCATGGGGGTCTTGTAAGTAGATGCCTGATTTGTTCCTGGTGCCATCAGTGTTCTCCTGGACGTGTGGGTCACTGTACACGATGTTGTGGTGTGTGTCACCTCTTCTTGTAAGTGTGTAGATTTATCACACTTCTCCTCACCTTTTCCAGATGTTGTTCTTGTCGTCGTGCCACATGACTTCTTTCTTCATTTTCCTTTTCACGACACGGTGCTGTCACCTTTCTGTCTTTGTCTTCCTGACCAGGCTTCTTCAAGCAGCGAGCACTCCGCCTGTTTCCCTCTGGTCTTGTCCTGGCTTTCGGACACTATCTTCTTCTCTTCTGTGACTGGACCGGTCGTTACGATCTTTTCTCTTGCATCCGTTTTACTTCTTTTCTCATCAGACTTCTTCGTGGTCCCATCCCTGGACCTCTTCTTGATCTTCACATCGGACCTTCTAACATGACATCTTCATCCTGACTTCCTGGCAGAATACCTTCGCTGCGCCTTTATGGCGGGTCAGCATTTCGGCGACCTATTGGCAAGTCGGCTTTCTCTTTTCCTTTTCGGGCGACCATCTGACTGGTCGGCTTTTTCTGTGGGTGCGCATCTGGCTGGTCGGATCATCATTTCTTCTTAGGCGATCTTCCTTGCTACCAGATGGGGTGGACAGCTTCCTCATTGTGAGTCTTCTCGCTATCCGCGATCGTTGGGATCGCCATTTGCTTCTGCTGCAGTGCTTTTGCGTTGGCGCAGTTACGTCTGCGCTCTTCGTGTGCTCTGCTGTTTCCAAAGGGTTACTTCACCGCTCCATGGACCTTCTCCGGTGGGTGCACTTCTCGTGCGCACTGCCGGTGAGGCTCTTTGGCTTCTTGGCGTGGTGATCTTGCGTCATTCTTTCATTGCACGTCATTGTGCATGGCAGTTGCAAGTTTGTGCTTCACATCGTACCGTCGTGGCACATCGTCAGTGTTGCTTTGTTCCTTGCTCTTCTTTAGCTTCTCTGGCATCATCGCTCTACTCCACTTGCGTGCTGCACTTCTGCTTCTTCCAGTGCTTTGGGTACTTGCTGCGTACTTCTTCTAGTACTTGAAGTGTGGCTTCCTTACTGTCAGGCGCTGTCCTGTACCGTCCGCGTCCGGGGTACACTTGCACTCTTCCATCGGTTGCCTTTGAATGTTGCTGCTGCCGGTAGACTTTTGACTCTCCCTTACTGTCCAGGGTAATGCTGACTTCTTCTGCGGTTGCGGTGATCACCTGTGGCCACTAGGCGTCACCTCAGCAGTGATGATGGGTCTCAGTCTTCGTCCGCGTCGCTGCAGGCTTGCTTTCCCTCTGTAGGCTTTCCCTTGGCTTGTCTTTGGTCATGTTAGGTGCTTTGGCAGCCTTGGGCTTGCTCTAGTCCGGTTATAGGGCTTATTGGGATTTGCAGGTGCAACTTCACCATTGGCCACTGGGTGGCAGTGCCTCGTTCCTCCAGCTCGCGAGTCTCTATTGGCTCCTCAGCTGTGGACCTCACGCTTACTGGGGCCTGTGGAGAGCTGCTCCTGGCCTGACTCCCGCTGCGCTGGGGCGGTGAGAAGCCAGCGCGGCTCCCAGGGACTGCTGCCTTCTTTGTGGTGAGTGTCACTCTTTCACCTATTGCAGCAGAGTCACGCCGGATTATTGGCAGGGGGAGCGGGAAAGACACAGACACTGGGGCTGCTGCTTCTTTTCTAGACTCTCTCACCCCTCTCCTACCGGCAGCTATACAGTTCCCACGAGGCGCGGGGAGGGGCAGGAGCGGCCGCCAGGGATTATGCCTTCTCTGCTAGTGGTTTGGGCGGCAGTGGGCGTACACCGTCCCTCGGTGCAGTCGGCCCCGTTCAGCAGTCTCATAACACATTCAGCGGTGCTGGCCGTATACGGACATCTTGCCTCCTCCACCATCACCCCCCACGGCAGGCCTTTCACTGCAGGGGACGCGCGGGGGGCTGATGCTTTTCCTGGTGGCTGCATGTTTCACTTTCCCTTCCCCTCCGCGGCAGCCTCGTTCAGTTCAAGCCGCGCGGGGGGATGTTATGTAGTCTCGCCCGGCAGTTGTGGGTGGGCTCCGCTTGGTGTGGGACAGCTCCTTCGCTTTCCGCCCGCCGCGGGCGCATCCTCCAGGGATATTCACCCCGCAGCCGCAGCTTCACCTCACACACGCTGCGCGGTGGGGGACAGGGGACGTTGTATGTAGGCCGCGGGTGGGCTCTGCTGGCCCTGCTTTATTTAATGTCTGTACTCAGCCTCATAATGTTCAAGGGCGCAGTGGCCATGTGGGTGGGCTCCGCAGACGTATTGACTTGTCACGGGTGGGCTCTGCTTTATTGAACAGTTATGGGGGGGTCGCTTCCTCCTAACGCGGCTCCCCAGGGATTCATTAGTGCCCGGGCTCACCTCCGGCCTACGGGCCTATTCTTCTCCTGCGGCCGTGGCGAGTGGGCTCCGCCCGGCCAGCACTCCTCTCCGGTGGGGGTCCCTGCTGCTGCGCCGACTCGGGTGGGCTCCGGTTGGTCAGCGTTATCCGTGGCGTGCTCTCTCTGCAGGGTGGCTCACCGTGGACACGAGAGGTGCGGGGTGGGCTCCCGGTCACCTCGTGATGTACCTCTGGGCCTGGGCCAAGGCACACACCCCGTGGGCCGCTCTGCAGGCTATTGCCGATCCTGGGGTAGGGGAGGGGGCACGATGTCACCCTGCTTCTCTCTCCCCCCTTTACCCATGACAAAAATGGCTGTGGCACGCTGGGCACAGTCACCACTCCTTGTCGCCATTGTTGTGTCGGGGGCCCTAGGCCCTCATTGGTATAAAGACTGGACGCAGAAACAGTGAGGTATGTTGGGTTAGTGAGCCTCGAGCACGTGCGCTCGGCTCCTTTTATTGACTGTGTCACGTGCACTCGTGACATCAGTGGTGGGTGGGTGTTTAGTGTAGGATTACACTCGCACAACTAGAATGTGTCCAGCAGGACACAACAGATACCTGTACCTTTGTTGTTGATCCGGTGTGAGTATTTCATTTTTGTCATCCCCTTACTGAACGCAGACCTCTGGTCCTTTCTAACCTCATGGTTTCTCCTAAAACTGTTAAGTTTGAACAATAAAGTGCTTAGATTGTAGAGTCTGTTCTGGGTCTTCCCTGGAGTCGCACATGTGCCCTCTCAAGTACCCTTAGTGACTTGTTATGGCTGAATTCTTCCAGAGGCCGAGTCCTTCTGTAGGCCAGACTCCTACTCTTTCTATTGTGAATTTTTGTCAGTCCTGTATATGGAGGAGCCAGTGTTCACTTTTCCCCGTTGCAGGAACACAGAAGAGAACTAGAAGTGAAGCTATACATCAGGCAATAAGTCAGTCTAGTCATGTTAAACAGTTGGCATAGGTGGGCATTGTTCAATGTCAGAGTCAATGGCCATGGAATCACTGAATATTGAGGACGCTCTCAGGGCATCTTGCCTAGGGTGGATGACTGTGGTTTAGATTAAAGCATGGATGGAGGAAGTGGTGGGGAAGCTCATCACAGTGCAAAGCCCACAGGACACTATATCATCCGCTTCCATGCCTAGCGGGACTCAACCCTGTGCCAAGGAGACTAACTCTCCAAGGCACACCCTAGCCAAGTGGAGCCAAGTGGAGCCCTCACCTTAACTCCTATATTTGCCTTCTGTAGATGCCACCCCCCTCCTCTGGTAGCGGTTCAGGGATGGCCTGCCTTTTCTCTCTCCTGCAATCGATTGTTGGCCTTGCTGGTCTTGCTAATCTTTCTTGGCAACTTAAATGGCAGCCACAGGATGGATCAAGACAAAGTAACGGCCAGACAGTCTGATGGGGAGCAGAAAGTTGATAAGCCCAGACGTTGCAGGCAGGGAATATTGCGAAATTGATTGGTTGATTCTATGAGGTCTGGTGCATGATAGGGAGAGGTGGTTCGAGGTTCCTGGGGCCAGCCCTGCCCCTGGCAACCTCAGTTTTGCTTTTTGGATACAGGGTGTATGGCTCTAAGGCTGGCAGGTGAGGGCTTCAGATCTGTGGCATCCTCGTTGGTGTCTTGATCTTGGTGCAGCTACAGCCATGACTTCTGACTTCCAGTTTCCGGCTCTGAAATCAATCAACCACTCTCCACCAACCACATGTCCAATTGGCCTGCAGAGGAAACTCAATGCCCTGACAACTGATAGCAAGCAGAACCAGCTACGTATCAATCTGGAAAATACCAAGATCATGATCTTTGGAAACAAAGTACAGAGTTTTTCCTGGTATCTCGGTACGCCGGTGGCGGAGCAAGCTTATCAATATAAATATCTCGGCTTAATTTTTAGGAGAAATCTGAATTGGGGTACGCATTGGCATGCCACCAAGCAGAAGGCCCTATTGCAGGCCAGCTGTCTGTCTAGAATTAAATGGTAGGTTTTGGGGGCTATCACATATCCTATTATTAAAGGCTTAGGAAGGGAAGATACATCTGCTAGGCCTCCATGGGGGAGAGGTTTTTTCCCTTGATCCAAACCTTAAGACAGATTTTTGAAGCTGCTCAAAGAAACAATGCGTGGTTCTGAGTTGCTCCAAAAATCTGGAGTAACATAACGCAGCAGAAATTGCTGCAATGGATTACTCTGCCCTGGGGAAGGCATTACATGGGCATTGCGTGGGTGTTCCACACACCTCCTGTGGTTTTTGATGCATTCCCACATTCACAAGAAGTTATAAAACTAGGAATGTGCCAAAATCTTGCACCTTCCCAGTGGAGGTGTAACAAGGAGAAATATCTCTATTTCTCCTCATTTCTATGTGTGCTGCATTCCACAGTACATATAGAAAGAGGAATATGCCTCTCAGGATTGTTTTGTGTAGGAAGAAAAACAATATTGCATGCATTGCAGGCACGCTTGCACCATGGTGCAAGGGTGTCTGCATTGGTGCTAGGCAGCCTAAAGTTGCCAGAGCAGGGGGCAGGACAGGATGCGCCATATTGCATTAAATGAAGCACATTACTGCCCTTTCCCAATCAAACAGCCCAGAGCAGCAAGGTGACTTGCTGCGTTGCACTGCATCACTTCCCCATAAATAGGCCCCTGCTGTCTTTTAATCACTGAATGTAAACACACTAGATTGAACTAATTTACTCTTTTAACAGGCAGTTTCCAATGTTACTCGCCCCAAAATATTTAAGGAGACAGTATTCCTGGTTCAGTGTTCGAGGATGTTAAAGTGTTATCCTAAAATGGAGAAGCCACTGCGAATACAAAAAATATCCTGAACTTGCCCTCATGGCCCACTAATAAATTAGCTGATACTCCGTGAGGCAGGTTTCAAACGAGGAAATGATAATGCTGCAGCAGTGTTAGAACTGGGATTTCTGGTTGGCTAAGGCTTGCGCCAAAGCCAGGCAGAAACCACTACTCTAGTCAGGGCAAGGGAGTTACACGCCAAAGATAACCCCTGCTCACCCCCTTGGTAGCTTGGCACGAGCAGACAGGGTTATCCTGGAGGCAATGTGTAAAGCATTTGCGCACGCATACAGCAACAACATCCCAGGCACACCACAAAAGGAACTCCACACAAAGTTATATAAACATAACTTTTGTATTCTCAAAACACATCAGATAGTAATCACACAATATACAGTGTGCCAACTGGCACGGACAATATTCACAAGGGATTATTTACACATGGCAGGGCCATGTGGGCCACTGTCAGGATCCACACTTAGCATAAATTGGTACAAGTAAAAATAGATCATAAACCTACAACTAGTAGCCACTGGTACTCACTGTACTCCACCTCAACCTGTAACATAAACTACATTATGTAATCTCCTCACTAGTATAAACACATTAGACCCTACCACCTAAGTATAACTCACATTAGGGGCGTAAATCACACTGAAGTACAATCTCACTAACACAAACCTCCTTAGGTAAAACAATCTCCTAGGCCTAAACCATATCTAGAGGTATCGAATACAGGGTAAGCAAAACATACTATACACAATACATTTCCTAGCACCACATCACTTTAGCACATAATTACATTAGGGCCTTGCGCCCTTTCCACATACCAGCCCCCTCGCCAACTGGCCATCACACGAAGGGGCTCAAATGCCCTATGTCCAGAATGTCAGGGCACGCTGCCAACGCAGCGCCAGTCAGGGGTGGGCCATCTGTGCAAACCTAAACGTTGCAGCTGCCCACTACTTGCTGGGCGGCTGAGAACAAGAACAGGGCCTAAATGCTGCAGCTGGCACTAAGTGCTGCGCAGCTGTGGAAGGCCTGGCACCTCTGTACCACTTCTGTCCCTCTCATGGACTCTCCCTGTAACTGCGCCTAAACGGTGCAGCTGCCCACTACTTGCTGGGCACTTAAGAAATAAGAAACTGGGGCACGGGCTCTCAGTAGCCCTTAGAACAAATTGCGCCACAGGTTGGAGCCCCTTAGGCTCTACAACTAACCATGACTCCTGGAGCACATTGGATCCTGAAACTAGGCACCAACTAATGGGGAGAACTGGCCCCTAAGCACTGGGGAGCGCGCTGGCGCTTTAAACAAAGGTGCCCATGGTGGAGCCACCTGGCTCTGCAAATGAACAGGTCCCATGGAGCACCCTGACTCCTCCAATAATTGAGTGTGGGCCCCTCTGGGCACAGGTAAACAGGTAGGACCCGACATTGGAGCTCGCAGGCTCAAACAAATCATGCCCCGCGCGAGATCCCTCTGGCTCTTAAAATGAATACTGGGGCCAATCGTTGGAGCCACCTGGCTCCTAAACGGAACAGGCAATCACAAAGTGGGAGCGGCCCGCTCTCTGGTGGAGCTGCTCAGGGGAAACAACTATGAGGGCAGGCACCAACAGCGTGCCTCGGGATGGACCCCCCTCCCTGCTGTCGGACTCAGCCTGTACTCACCGATCTCCTTCAGACTCGGGACAGGTGCCGGGATCCTCTCCATTTCACCGGGGATCCTGGCCGTGCAGCCGAAGAGCCCCCACCCCTCAGGGCTCTCTCGAACATCGCGGCTGGCACCGCGGGGCTCCCTTCACAAACACGGGATCCCCGCGTCAGACTGGGAGCCTTCCTGTGTCCCTTCTCACGTTGCTTCCGGCTTCCTCTGGTACCCTCACAAAGCCGGGCTCTCTCTTCATCGCGAGAGCCCCGTGGACCGGCCGCACCTCCTCACCCGGGACTTGCTACCAGCACGCGAGGAGGCGGGGTGGGCTCCCATCCTCCTCCTGACACAGCTCAACTTCCTGCCGCACTTCCTCTTCCGTCAGCGGGCCCGCCCACAACCAGGCAGGCTGCAGGGACAATCTCCCGGGGCAATTTCAGCCACATTAAAATGAGGGGTAGGCACCCTCGACATAAAAAAGAATGCTGGCATGCGGGGTGGGCACCCGCTAGGGCTTCGATTCGCGAGGTGGGAACCTACATTAATTTAGCAAAGGAAACCGAAGACGCTGGGTGGGCACCTGTGCTCGAAGTATAAACAAATCAGCGGGTGGGCACCCGCTAGATCATGGCATCCCAGGGGAATCCCTCGTCGGGGAAGCCCCTCTCAAGGGTCAGCAGTATCGCGCTGTGCAGCCCACACCTCTCCAAAGGTGAAGGCAAGGGGTGAACCGGATGCAACTGGTTCTTGAGCGCTTTGTTTTGCTCAGCCCCTCTGGCTATTCATAGGATGGGTCAGGGACATCAGACACACCACAGGGGGTGGAGCCAGCATTATGTAGGGAAGGCACAGCCCTATTCAGGTCCCAGGTTCACTCCTCCCTTTCATCAACATGCAGATCTCTCTATTCACCAAAGGGGCAGACCCATCCTGACTCCTGGAGCCAGGCACACCAGCCAGCTCCAGCCAATCGCAAGCCAGACAGTCAATTCACATTTACTGCACAGACATGCCAACTTGTAGAAGTGGCACTTCTCCACTAGACACAATAAATCCATGCACATCATCGCGCAGTATTTAATCACACGAGTTTGCACATACCAAACTCGACCCTGCACTCCCCACACACCAGGAACTACCATGGTCACACATATTCCCCATGCATTCCTATGGGAGGGCGGGCCACTCTCACCACACATACACAGAGAGCGCACGCACTTTACAGTAGACAACAGGGAAAAGTGCGCAGAGGCCTAATATCACCAACACCAGGTTACAGAAACAGGCTAGGCAAATGCAAAAAGTTTCGGGGTGAACCTGCCAAAAGGGCCAAGTACAACAAGCAGTGAAAATAGGGGTATCAGCCAACCCATGCCTTCACTCATGAGATCTGGGGTACCCCCAAAATTCGATTTAAGAATTGCCCTTGTATTGGTACCTTCTTGGAGGTGGGAATACTTTTTATTTTTTTCCACTCTTTCTGTTGTATGTAATCTGGTTCAGAGTTAATACATTTCATTTTACTCATTAAAGTAAACACCGAGGGGTTATATTCACAAGAACGTGTGCTAAACATCACCAAAAAATGCTAACGCAACTTTACACATCGCCGTTCTTTGTGGGAAAATAACCCTGTGTCAACGTGTAATTCAGAACAAGGTGGTACCATGCGATAGTCTGCCGAAACCGCGGCCGGTGTCCGCGATACAACCACTTCGTCGGAGATAAAAACACAAACCACAACAAAAAAATGTGCGATGTGCCCATTCGCGATGAGAAAAGCAGGGATAAGCACCACCCGGCCCGCCGCACACACGGCAGGCGGGAATAAGCACAACAAAAGCCTGAAAAAGAAAGGCAAACCAAACAGAAAACAACAGCCAAGCACAATGGAGGCAACCCGAGCTAGCATACAACCCCACAAGACACGATGGCAACAAAACATTGTACATGTCAGGCCATCTTGGACGAGGATAATGGAAGAAAACCAGAACATCTGGAACTATGCAAAATGCACAAACAAGCAGAAACACGCCATCAACGAGAAGGAAGCAATGCACACCGGATGTGGGAGTCTGGCACCACAACTGGAGTTGGATGACATGGAGGAAATGGTGTCCACCAAATCAGTCTGGAGATGGTGGCAGGACTCGGGGACCAAAAACTGCCCAAAACAACAGACACAACAGCAACAGGGAGAGGAACCAGCAGGGACTGGGGGGTGGTAGGAGATGGGCACAAAGGCACACATGCAACATTAAGCACAGCACAACTGCAGACAAACCATGCCCAAAAGTAACAACACCACCCAAGAGCACAAGTCACACAACCCGGCAATATCGTATATCACACCACTGAACAAGCACAGAAGTGAAAACCACACTGCCTGAAAGGGAGAAGGGTGAGCCAAATCAGAGCTGAAGGGATATCTCACACACAATGCAGCACACACACATAGAAAGCAGAGGACCCCAACATCGAACTCAATGCGGCACAAACACCAACATTTGCACAACCGAACTCAGGACACAAATGCATCCGCCTGTGGCCACTAAACAGCAATGCGCATCTGGCAATGCAGGAAACAGGGACCTGATAATGCACAAACCCACAATCCTGATGGGATAGCAATGCACATATGGCAGGGAGCCAGAGAGTCCGTGACACACACATTGGTAGACAAAGCAAGACACAACACAGTTGGAGACAAGTGAAAGTGCGGAAAATTTATCAACAAGTGCGTGTCAAGAGAAGTCCCATGATATGTAGACCAATACAGCAGCATGCCTGAATGAGGAACATAGGAAAGCGCCCACGTCCACCTCGGGGGAGTCCATCCCCAACAAAAGTCAGTGAAAAACCTGCGTTGGTTGGCTGCGCCTGGATCATGAGTCCAGGCCAATGCAGCCATGTCCACTGTCGGCTTGGGACATGTGACCAGATTTCCAACATGCAACCAGGCATCAGGACACGTGCAATGGGTCACATCCAGTTGCGTCTGCAGGTACCTTGTCACTCATCCATGAACGCGAGTGCAGCAGCGTAGGCCAACATCTCCAATGAGCGATCGTTGTCCACCACATTCGACATGTCGTCGACATAATCCATCAGCTGACCCGGACACATGTGTTGACTCCAACCACTAGACCCAATGTGCAATAAAGCCCAATCCGGTAGTGGCTCAATGTGCTCACTGCACGTGACGACTCGTGCAATATCCCGGTTCCAGTTTCCAGCCTGCATGCCAAACATCCATGCATGCCATAAACAGGCATCACGGTGACACTCCCGGTCGTGGGCTAATGGGGGTGCACACACACGTTGAAATCCAGGTCAGCTACCATTACGTTGGAGAGGCAGACATCCATGGACCACTCAAATATGCCTGCGTGACAATGCAACACAGGCTGAATGCAGGTGACGTCCGCAAGGCGGAAGTTCAGCTGGTAACTGATCCGCAGCACAACTGCAGACAAACCATGCCCAAAAGTAACAACACCACCCAAGAGCACAAGTCACACAACCCGGCAATATCGTATATCACACCACTGAACAAGCACAGAAGTGAAAACCACACTGCCTGAAAGGGAGAAGGGTGAGCCAAATCAGAGCTGAAGGGATATCTCACACACAATGCAGCACACACACATAGAAAGCAGAGTACCCCAACATCGAACTCAATGTGGCACAAACACCAACATTTGCACAACCGAACTCAGGACACAAGTGCATCCGCCTGTGGCCACTAAACAGCAATGCGCATCTGGCAATGCAGGAAACAGGGACCTGATAATGCACAAACCCACAATCCTGATGGGATAGCAATGCACATATGGCAGGGAGCCAGAGAGTCCGTGACACACACATTGGTAGACAAAGCAAGACACAACTCAGTTGGAGACAAGTGAAAGTGCGGAAAATTTATCAACAAGTGCGTGTCAAGAGAAGTCCCATGATATGTAGACCAATACAGCAGCATGCCTGAATGAGGAACATAGGAAAGCGCCCACGTCCACCTCGGGGGAGTCCATCCCCAACAAAAGTCAGTGAAAAACCCGCGTTGGTTGGCTGCGCCTGGATCATGAGTCCAGGCCAATGCAGCCATGTCCACTGTCGGCTTGGGACATGTGACCAGATTTCCAACATGCAACCAGGCATCAGGACACGTGCAATGGGTCACATCCAGTTGCGTCTGCAGGTACCTTGTCACTCATCCATGAACGCGAGTGCAGCAGCGTAGGCCAACATCTCCAATGAGCGATCGTTGTCCACCACATTCGACATGTCGTCGACATAATCCATCAGCTGACCCGGACACATGTGTTGACTCCAACCACTAGACCCAATGTGCAATAAAGCCCAATCCGGTAGTGGCTCAATGTGCTCACTGCACATGACGACTCGTGCAATATCCCGGTTCCAGTTTCCAGCCTGCATGCCAAACATCCATGCATGCCATAAACAGGCATCACGGTGACACTCCCGGTCGTGGGCCAATGGGGGTGCACACACACGTTGAAATCCAGGTCAGCTACCATTACGTTGGAGAGGCAGACATCCATGGACCACTCAAATATGACCTCATGACAATGCAACACAGGCTGAATGCAGGTGACGTCCGCAAGGCGGAAGTTCAGCTGGTAACTGATCCGCAGCACTGCCAAAGTGCCCCAGTACATGCAGCAGATGTGCTCAGTACAGGTCCACGAGACTGGAGTTGAGCATGTGTCCGGGATGGTCTTCCATTGCATCAGTGGCTCTGCTTGAAGCGCAAATGGCTTGCCCTGCACCAGTCCTGTGGATGATATGGCACAGCACGGTGCAATGAGCAGTGTCTGTGTTCAACGGATGCAAGCCTGGGGTGGGAGTACGTGTGAAGGCCATTTCACGCACGCTAAATATGACCACGGACTTCTGCGTGTGGGATGTGTACACGTTGGTCTCAATTCAGGCAGTGCGTAGTGTGGGAATCGCAAGCAAATGCTATTGTATCTGTCATGGAGTACTGGCCACATGCAAGTTCCTGCTCGGAGCTGCAAATGTGCTACCGCCTGATAGTTCAGACAAAGGACCTTTCATTCCTACAGTAACTTCACCATCTGCATGCAAACAGGAGATGTACAGAGGCCTGTCATGGGTGTGGTGGGATGTCTGCTACCCTGGGAATAATGGATGATATGCCCAGCATGTGACACATGAGCGGCCTCACTGTGTGTTACGTTGCCACACAGCTGCTCCTCCCTCCCACAATCCCCAACAATTGTGTGCGCGGTTGCATCATGTGCACTCCTACCGCACACCATTGTAATGCCTGCCCACGCCTGTCCAGTGGCATGCCAACAACACAGTGACACTGACCTTTCAAGGTATGCAAATGGTCCGGACAGGGCGGACACAGGTGTACAGCCCATGGATGGCTGTGATCGCGCTGCGAATGAGGCCAGGTATCTGACTCATGCATCCACGCCTCTCCTCACATCCTGCTATTGTGTGTCTGTGGTACCATGCCGTGGCTGGGTTGTGGGCATGGCAAGGCCGGATTCCCAATGGAGTTATGTTGTCGTGACTGGTAGGTTGGCATGTTGTGTGTCATGTTGTATGTAGTTGTGCTGCATGCCCATTGGCAGTGTCAAGAGTTGTATGACTGTGGACTGGAGGTATGTGTTGTGTTTATTCTGGACTTACGAACGGGCACTGCATTTCCATGTGTGCCATCCTGGGAGCGCTGGGTGATGATGGGCTGTCAGGAGATGTGTGTATCATGAACTCTGCCGGCCAAGGTGGCCATGACATTGTTGAGGAGTCCCAGGCTGTCCACTATTGCCTGCACATTCATGGTATGTGTGTGCTTTCTGTTGTGGTAGATGTTTGCAGTGTGGTCAGGGGGCATGAGGGATACATGTGTGCAGTTGATTGTCCCTGACACATGAGGGAATCCAGGTATGGCGTAGGGTCCTTGCTTGGTCTCCAGCTGCTCCTGCGCAGTGTGGGTGACGTGGGGGTGCTATGGTACCAGGCTGATGTTGGCATCCAGGACAGGTGTGATGACCTTGGATGGGGCTGGCTGTGTGACTACCCCGACTCTGGCAGTTGTGGGTTGGATGGCACCAGAGGCCGGCATGTGCTGCGCAACCAGCAGTTTTCTCTGTGGAGGGATGTTGGTTGTCCGTTGGGATGAGACCGTCAGCAGGTGGGGGATGGGGGTAGGATGTAGGGGATGGTTGGGCCTGTAGTGGGCAATGTCCTCCTCTGGCGTTGGGTCTGGGCAGCAGGTGCATTTCAGGTGGGTCTGCTGTCTTTGTGTACGCTGCCTCTGTGGGGGTGGGAGGGGTGGGACGGGGCCTGGGGGTGGTGGTGTTCCTGGGGTAGTTGTGGTCAGTGTTGTGACCCTCATGGTTATCCGCGTTGCATGATCATTGTCTCCATGGCATCTGTGGGTCTTCAGGTGTGGCTCTTGGCTGGGCTCCTTTTTATGCTGCAGGTAGTCGTCCTGCACGTCTTATTCCCTGCTTTTTATTAGCATCGCAGATCTGGCAGTTCGTTGTTAAAGTGGTGTTGTGGTTTTATCGTGTGTTTTTGCACGGGAACACCTACTCTGCATCTTATTAGGGTTAGTTGGTGGTTTCCACTGTGGAGATACATTTTGGGGCAGTTATCATGGGAATACTGGCGATGTCTGCAGTTTGCACCAGCTTGTGAATGGGGTGTTAATTCTATCTCCACTTTTGATGCGTTAAGGTGGAGATAAATCGAAGATAAGTCCTTGTGAATATCCCTCAGGGTGAAGTTAGAAAAAATCCGAAATCATCCCACTGATTTGAACACATTTATAGTCAAAACATTCAATGGTTAACTTTCAATAGTGATTATTTCGGTTAAACCCTCATGGGTAATAATGATGACTGCCTGAATAAATGCAGTTTATGGGCCTTCAGTGTGGCCCATGAATTTTAACTTTCAGTAGGTAGAATTTTTATATGCGTTGGTTGATTAACGCTATTAAATTGGGATACACGCCACATGACTGCTATGGCAACAATTATAGAAAAAGGGGTTTTTGTACACTTCATCCCACTTCAAACATAGTGATTCTTACATCTACTTTTATTCTCTGATTGGTTCTTTAGTCTTACATGTGAGAGCTTTTTAGTGCTCACTGCCCATATTTCCTGCATAAGTGGTGGGATGACTTAGTATTTGCTCACTGGAGGATATTCTGTAAAGTGCTGTCTCATACTTTTGACTTAATAATTGTTCAGGAGATTACTTTTTAACTTCTTAATAAAAAAGTTGTATCCAGTGTTTTCCTGCCTGAGAATTAAGTGTTCCTTGTTTGGGGTGAGGGAATTGTTGCATTTTGCTCTGCAACACTATGTTGAATTACAGTTAGATCATGCTTAGGCAAAATTACACTATTTAAGAAGTCAAGTTTCTTCATTCTTTTTCAGTAGTCATTGTACCCCCATCTTGCAACTAATTCACTTTATTTCTCAAGTTGTTACACTGAAACATAGGATGTCTCTGAATGTCATCAATAATGTCCTAGTTTGCAATTTAGTATGATGTTCAGTAAACACCAGCCTTACAAAATGAAAATAAAATGTATTTGGCTGCCCAACTAGCTTCAGACTTGCTTGTAATAGGGGCAAAACGTACACACAATTTCCTCTGAACGTGGTAAGCTAACAAAAAGATTCACCTCATCATCAAGTGCTGCAACACATTTGTGTTATGTATGAACAAAGAATATGCAGCTGAAGGGATACAGTGAACAATGCACAGGAGGCGATCCGAGGAGAGAGAGAATCCCTACAGATACAGCATGAAAGTAGCGTACTTTTCATGAGTGACCTTTCAGAGCTGCCTGTAAAACACCAGCCTTCATTGCCAATTTATCTGACAATTTTGCTTTAAGCAGCATGCGGGTGGGCAGACATAATAGGGGACGCTAGGTTTATCGACTTTTCATTTTATTGATGCTCTACAATTCTTGTTGATCTATCTATATAACTGTATAACATTTATCCCATCAGAAAAAACTCACAGTCCAAACCAAAGGTATTTTGTTTCATGTGTTCCAATTCTCTTACAAATGCAAGTCTTTTACTCTAACTGATAGGCTCTTAGTTGTGAACAACAAAAGTGGATACTACCGTTTAAGATCTTGCTACTGTAACAAAACATCTTTGTCATATTTCTTCTTCCTTTATTGCTAGATATCTTTCTTTCTTCTTGTCTCATTCAGGTTCTCTCCCTCGCTGTCCTCTTCTTGGCATGCAGCTACTCCAAGAGCCCTCCCTACACTAAGCTTCACATTGTGAAGAGCAAGGCAAGTGTTAGCTTGTGAGCTGCCTGGTTGATTGGACGAAATAAGTATAATCATTCTACTAAAGAGGGTTCATCTCATCCCTCTGATATCATTTCCCACTTTATTGTCTGTACCTTCCATTAAATGTGGATAGATTAGGACCTCTAGACTTAGACTCGTTGATTTTGTATTGAGATGTAAGTCCCTCATATGCAACTATTCAGACTGCTGGGTGTCTCTCACTATATTATTTTATTTCCATGTGAAACTCAGCAGCAGCCTCCGGGTGCTCTCCCAGCTGCACCATTTATTTATTTTATTTATGCAGTTTTGTATATTGGGAACTTCGCCCAAAGGCAGCAGAGTGCTTTACAAGACATTACAGATAATGATAAATATAAGCAGCTTGCAGATACAGCAGCACGATAAAATAACAACAAAAGGCCAAGCAACTTTAGAAAACAGTAGGTTACCCACCGACTACTACAGACGGAGGGAAGATCAGCCATTGTGTAGAGTTG
Source organism: Lissotriton helveticus (assembly GCF_964261635.1). Classification (NCBI taxonomy): domain Eukaryota; kingdom Metazoa; phylum Chordata; class Amphibia; order Caudata; family Salamandridae; genus Lissotriton; species Lissotriton helveticus. The sequence goes on from NC_136061.1 coordinate 2,050,770,112, forward strand.
GAATAGTCAGCAGAAAGAAGAAAGTACCGGGTGGGACTATTAAGGCGCATGTAAGGGAAGGAAAAGCAAGGTGGAAAGGAATCTACGGAAGTCGATCTGCAGACCAATGTTAGATCAAGAAGTAGCGTAAGTTCTCTCAAACAACCAAAGTGTCTTTGGACAAGAAGGCATTTAATTTCCTTTTTAAAAGGTACATGACTGGGCATAGCATGATATGCTGATCAAAGCCTATTTTGGCAACATAATATGATGCCTGGGTCAGATGTCTGGTAATGGCTACACCTCCCAGATGCTTCTGTCTTGATAGAGTTTATGTGCTGCCGAATTTCCTCAGTTTCCTTTTTCTGGCACCTCTTCTCTTTTATGTTCCTAGTACCGCAGCCCTTGCGCTAATCTAGATAGTTACTGCTATGTTCTTGGGTACAGAACATTTGTTGCCTCCTTCCTTGTTCTTTACTCTTGTCTGCTTCTTTACAGCATCCTAGCTTCGCGTTTTCCACTTTCAGTATCTCGGAGGTCATAATTTTGAGTTTTGCTTCTGGTGCCCTTCCTGTGTAAGTTCCAGTGTTTCTGCAATGCTCACTCCTGGTACATTGACATTGCTTACTTCCCCCACTCTTTCTCCTCTTCTGGTTGTTTACTTTATGTGAGTGCACTCTGTCACACAGCACCAATTTGAACAAAGGTTTTTTGGGGAGAATTGTCCCAAATTCATTTAGAGACACTACATTTGCATTCACTCGACACAACAGGGGTTGATCTGTTATTTTTCTATTCAACTCTTTCTTAAACAAAAATATAAATGTGAATGGTAACAGGAAGGTGAGCTGTGTTTCTGACACATCGTTCCATTTTAGGGTATTTGATTCTACAATGACCTTCTACAGCCTCATTAATTTGAAAGTGTCTCACTCTAAACATGAATTAATCATTCGAACATTTTTGTTTGTTGACAATCAACTCTATTGATTTTAAAGAACAAAGAAAAGTGAGCATTGACAGCACATGACAGCACATTAGGTAAGTTTGCACACATTACAATATCAATCATCAGTTGTGAAACAATTTGGTAGCACAATGGACAGGCATTTAACATGGCAAACAAAAAGAGGGGGTAGTGTAGCGAGCAGAGGCGTCCTTACTCTCGGCCCGTTAACCCATGTGGTCTGTCCACTAGCCCCATACCTTCTGGTACTTGGCTGGGCAACCCCTGGCCTCAAATAAGGGGTTTTCCTGTGCAGCGCACTAGTCCACCCTTACGCCATCTAGTAATTGGGGGGCCGAGCTCAGGCCGCGGCAAAAATGTGCTTAGCCACCATAACAGCTGTCCCCAGGAATAGTTTGTCTGTAATGCCCATGAGAAGGCATGTAGTGTCGTGGGGCACATGCCAGCCCAGAATGTGGGTAAGCTCCGATTCTATTTTATCCTAGTAGTTTGTGAGGCGGGGGCAAGACCAGACACTGTGGAAGAAGTCTGCCAGGCAGTGTCCGCATAGTGTGCATTCAGGCGAGGCATGCTGCCCTGCTCTGTGCGTGCAAACTGGAGTGAGATATGCAGTAAGGAGGTAGTAGGTCTGGACAAGAGGGAGCCTGGCTGAGGTAGTGATCATTTTGGGGGCCATCAGGACATCTCGCCAGTCTTCCTCCTCAAGGGACCTATCCAACCCTCCCAGCGAGCTCTAAGCAGGTCACGGAAGGTGGGGCTGTTGTTCGTGAGGGTGTGGTATTTGTAGAATATGCCTCCCTTCCCTACATTCCCCATCATGACCTGTGCTTTTCGTTGGCTGAATTCAGGGAGTGTGGTACCCATTGAGATGTGTGGACCTAAGGCATGCCGGAGTAGCAAGTATCTGTTGAATTGTGAGGTGTGGAGGGAGAAGCGACTCTGTAGGTCCTGGAAGGTTTATATATGGTCTCCTGTCCACACGTCACCCAGCTGGGAGATACCAATAAGGTCCCATTGCGTGAACCCTCGCAATGTTGCCACCTCACTGAGCCACGTACGCTGACAGAGAAAAGTTTGTTGTGTCAGTTTGGCTTCCCAATGTGTATGATGCCAGGCCAGGAAGACCATTTGAGTCACTGTCTGGAGCGTCTTGAGGATGGGGGATTGGATTTGAGGGAAGTCCATGTCGTGGTATTCGGTTTGGTAAGCAGGGTCAGACCATTCCCCTGTGAACCATTCATGGAGGACAAGCAGCTGTGTTGCCAGGTAGCATAATACAACTCAGTCATGCCCAAGCCCCCATCGCAGGACGGAATGTGGCATCGATCAAGAAACATCTCTGATATTCCCGCTCCCCATAATAATTGTACGATCATTGTGTTGAGCTCTCTGAGCCAGCTACGGGGGTAGTGGAAGGGAGTATTTTGAATAATGTATAGAAAAATGGGGGAGAATCATAATTTTAAATGGTTCCACCCTTCCGAGCAGATTGAGTGGTAGGGCTTGCCAGCAACTGAGGTCCTTCTTAATCCTCTTAACAAGTGGGGTGACATTCAGTGCTTATTCTAATTCAGGGAGTAGGGGAAACCATATGCCAACGTATTTAAACAACTGTCATCTAATAGGTATATTAGTTTGCCAATCAAAACATTCCGTGGAGGGATAGAGAGGCACAAGAGTTGATTTGGCCGGGTTCAGTCGAAGGCCCGAGACATTCTCAAAGCTTTGAAGGGAGTGGAGACATCTGGGGGCAGAGCGGGCCGGGTCAGCGAGAAAAATCAAGACATCGTCCGCATATAATGCAATTTTATCCACATGGTGGCTTCCCCACGACCAGCCCTGAATCAAATCATTTGCGTGGACAAGACACGCCAGGAGCTCCATCGCTAGAGTGAAAAGGAGTAGAGAAAGGGGGCAGGTCTGGTTCGTGCCCCTCTGGATGGGGAATACCTCGGAGAGACATCTGTTGACCAACACTCTGGCTCAAGGGTTGGAGTAGAGGACATGGATGAAGCGTCTGAATTGCTGACTCTTGCCAATTTTTATGAGTACTTCATTGAGGCAATGCCAGTCCACCGTGTCAAATGCCTTTTCGAAGTCCACGAAGAGCAGTGTTTAGTAGGGGGTGAGTGCTTGTTGGTTAGCGAGCGCTAAATGTAGGTGCCATAGGCAATGTCTGGTGGCTCATGCCAGAAGGAAACCATACTGGTCCGGGTGGATCAGTTTGGTAAGGAGTAGGTGCAGGCGTTGGGCCAAAACTTTGCCTTAGACTTTAAGTTCAGTGTTGATCAGGGAGATCGGCTGGTAATCTGTGCAAGGCGACAAAGGTGGTTGGGTTCTAGGGATGACCACAATGGTGGCTGTGTCTGTCTCTGGGGAAAAGCTCCGACTTCCGCCACATGGTGAACCAAGGCTGCGAGATGGGGGACCAGCTGGTCACAATAGGACATGTAATATTCTTGGGGGGTCCCATTAGGTCCCGGAGTCTACTGAGACTCCAGCTGGGAGATTGCCACACCTATCTCCTCTGGAGAGAAGGGCAGGTCCAGGCTAGCAGCTTCTGACTGTGATAAGCAGGGAATGTGGACCTGCAAGGGACTAAGAAAGTCTGCAAGATTATCTTCCAGCCCATGTGCCGAGTATAGATGAGAATAAAATCTGGCAAAAGCCAGCACAATCTCTGGTGGGGTATGGCAAGTGGTTCCTGAGAGATCTCGGGAATTATCCGAGATGCTAAGGGATAGGAAGCCAATCTGTTGAGGAGTCTTCCGTTTTTGTCCGGCCACCCATATATACGGGTGACAGACGAGCGCCACAGCAGTTTAACTGATTCCAATGCAGTTTGTTTTATCTCTTCACGCACGGCCGCTAGCTGCCTTTCGTGGGTCCCGTTCAGGGATCCAGCCAGGTCCGTCTCCAGCCGGAGTGTTTGGGCTTCAAAGAGAGCAAGGCGACCATCTTGAGCCTGATGCTGCCCCCGAAGGTGGCTTCTGGCCACCCTCCGGATGGTAGCCTTACCGGCCTCTCAGAGAATACCTGGCGAGGCCACTGAGCCCAGGTTTGTAAGGAAGTAATGTTTTAGTTCCTCACCCACGGCCTTGCAGATTTCTATATTTTGAAGGAACCAGGCATTCAGACATCATGTAGGGCACAGCCCATCCAGGATGCAGCCTAGGTACATACAGATTGCTGAATGGTCTGAGATTCCTCTGCGAAGAATGGAGATCGCGGTCACTGGTTGGCAGTTCGGGGCTGGCATAAAAATCATGTCAATATGGGCATGGCAATGGTGCGCCACTGAAGTGTACATGTAGCGAGGGTTCCAGACCCTCCATATGTCACAGATGCCCAAAGTGGTCACCCAGTCAGATCATTTCTTGGTGTGTATCAACCTGGTAGAGGAGAGGGCCCCTGTAGTGTTGAGGGAGGATTGCATAACCACATTAAAGTCCACACCCAGGAGCATCTGACCTTTGGGTAACTTGGAGATGCAGTCAGTGAGATGTTGTAGCATTGAGGTAATAGCCATGGGGGGATGTGTATAGAAAAAAGATGTGAAACGTTCCCACCCAGTGTCACAAGACCACCCTGCGGGTCTTTGATAACGTAAGAGAGGACAAACGGGAAGGTCTTTCTATGTAGAATTGCTACCCCTTGAGAGCCCCTATGAAAGCCCGAGTGCCACACTCTGTTGAAACCATAGCGCACCAGAAAGGCACAGATGAATCCCATGAGGTGAATCTCCTGAGGCAGGAGAATGTGGAGGGAATGTTGCTGGGCATAGTTCAGAACTGCCTTGCGTTTGATGCGATCAAGCAGGCCATTTACATTCCAGGACGTTACTTGAGGAGAGAGGTATTCCGTTGATATGTGTGTCATGGAAGATGGGAAGTACTGGGAGCACCCCGGGCCGTGCCCTGTGGCGAGTTCGGGTGGGAAATGAAAGTAGAGATTCAAAGTTGTGCCCATTGTGTAGAATCACCATGTGTTTGGGATGCGGTCGCTTGAAAGTGCATCGTGCTGCTTGGGATGGAAGATATGGAGTATGAACCTGAAATAAAACCTGAAATGAAACTTCAGACAATGACCAGAATCCACCCTTCCCCACCCCGCCCTATACTTCCAGAACTGAAGCAGCTGTCACACTACAACGCAATAGAAACAAGCTAAACGATAGTGTTTAGTACAGAATAAACGTGGTGGATCCCTCCGCTCATGTAGGATTTAAATGTAGCATTAACAGTGTCAAGTTCAGGTAGTGATGATGTTCCTCGCCAGCCATACCATCCCTCGGAGGAGCGTTCATATTACTGGGCTACGGGAAAGGTCAGAGCCTGTGGCTACCCAGTCTAGGGTACCCTGTGGGGTGCGTTCTCTGGAGGAGTCATCAGTTGATCTCTTCCTTTGTCTAGGGTGAGATCTAGAGGGGTAGAACATGGTTCTACACCTCTGGTAGTTGGGCTCAGCAAGGGGGGTAGTTGGGCTCAGCGATCTGGGGATGTCTGCACAGCCACCACGGCGTCTGCAGAATTGTGTGCGCCTCCTGCATTGTTTAGGGGCTAGAGGTCTTGAGGCCTGCGGTCCAGAGTGGGTTGGTGGAGGAATTTGTTAGGTCCCTAGGGAGTGCTCTTCGTTCAGCCAAGTCCAAGCAGCCTGAGGGGAGTCAACTCGGAGTCGGGCAGGGAAGAGTACTTTGTATTGGAGGCCTAGGTTACGCAGTTTCTATTTGACCTTCATGTAGGAGCACCGTTGGGTCTGCACTTCCCTGGTATATTCTGGGAACACCATGATGGTGTGGTTCTGGAACTTCAGTGGGCCCAGGGTCCAGGTCTCAGGGAGGATTGAGTGTGGGTCTTTAAAGTTGAATACCTGGGTGATTATAGGGCGAGGAGGAGCCCTAGGTGCTGGTTTGGATGCAAGCGAGCAGTGGGATTGCTCGATAGCGAACCAGGGATATCCAGGTTTTAAAGAAGGTGGCCATCTGACTTTGCTCGCTAGCTTCTGGAAAGCCCACCAGATGCAGGTTGTTGTGACGCGGGCAATTTTAAGTGTCTTCAACTCTTTTATGTAGGTCTGTTGTGTGGGATTGTAAACGGGCCACTTGTTCTTGTAGCTGGTGGATGACGTCCTCCACGGTGGAGAGGTGAGGTTAAGCTTCCGAGATACAGGCTGTGACGTTGGGTAGGTCCTGCATGATAAGAGACATGTCAACGCGGACTTCCCCAATCTTCTCTTCCTTGGACGTTCTGGATGCATTTATGGCTTGGAGGATTGCAGCAAGGTCATTACCAGGGAGGGACAGGCTGCCCATAGCTCTGTCTGGGGGGTCGTGGTCCACTGTGGTGAACTGGGCCATTTTTGTTTGTGTGTGGGTGGCGGAGGATTTGAGGACGTGGTCCTTCCCCATGATTGGTGAAGGAAGGGCTCGCTAGGTCAGAGCTGGTGCGCTTCAGAGTCAGAGTTAACACTCAAGGGGCACTGGGGCATTCAGTTCCATTGTATAATGCCGGGGTAGGGATGTTCAAGGACTCAGGTGCAAGGGTAGAACAATGGTAAGGCCCCAAAGTTCAGAGTGGGTTTTCACCACTGAGTCCCAGTGGGTGAACCCCTTTGCAAGGGTGGCTCCCTCTGGGACGGATGAATGCGATTGGTGGCCCGAGGGGTACCGGGGTCACCCTACTCTGAAGTCATCTAGTGGCAGGCCGATGCCATGCCCTGATGAGGCCACGATGTGACGGGGGGCGAGGGTCAGCAGACCAGGTCCCCTCTGGCTGAGGGGAGGAAATAGCCAGGAGGCCTTCATGAAAAAATTTACTCACTGTGGGCCACTCTCATGTAGGGTGTTGAACATGGGACTCCTTGGACGCAAACACATGTGGGGCATGTGGGTCACAGTCTACAATCGTTGGTCACCCGGGGGCAGCTCCAGCGCGGCAGGAATATGGACCATGGGGGGCGTGCCCCTACCCTGCGCCGGGTCTGCAGGTCTTAATAGGTAGAGGCCAACGGGATTCCACCCCAATGCCTACTGCCACACAACACCATGGCCAAGCTCGCTTGCGTAAGATATCGGCCTTAAATCCCCAAGGGGTCTCAGCGGAGGTGGGACAAGCCTTACATCCTCAGTTGGCTCAGAAGGCCTCCATCGCCCTGCACTGTTCCACAGTCAGCGGGATCTCGGGTAGGTGTAGGACCAGCCTGATTTAAATGCTCATGTGCAGCCTCCGCACCAGTTCAGGGGCTCACCACGGGGGTACAGGAGGCAGAGTCAACAGGGGTTCAATGCCAGGTCTTAGTGCGGGAGCGTCTTGAGCTCGCGACTGGGCCAGTCCTCAGAAAACCTCTCCAACGAGATCCAGGGATGTAGGTTCAAGTCTCAGGTGCTACGCTGAACACCGCAGATGGCGTGGGCCCCAGTAAGTGAAGTTTAAGTGGGTGCGCCAAAAAGAAGATGGAGGGGAAGGGGGAGAGAGTGGTGGGAGGCCCCCCTTCCCGAAGCCCCCACTTCTCGGTCAACACAGCTGAACCCTTCACTACAGCTCCGCTGCGACCCTGGGACTGTAGGCACCTCCAACACTCATTGGTGCTCTGAGGGGTTCCGTCCAGCCACCATCTGGATCACTGGGTGTGCGGCCACCAGTCAGAGGGGCAAGGCCAGCAACCGCCACCATGTACCGAGCCCCAGGACATCATCTGGTCACAGGAGTCCATGCCCAGACGGGGGAAACATAGCTAATTGGTCCCCCTCCCTGCCCAAGCTGAAGGCCAATTTCCAAACTCTGCCCCTGTGTGGTCGCTGGCACCAGCTGCACTGGTTTAGGGGTCTCGCAGCAATTTCAGGGATACAGCCGAGGCCTCGGTCCAGACCGTATGGTCAGGTGTCTCATTCCTGGTCGCTAGGGATCATGAGCAGCCTTGGATCCCACAGTTCCTCTCTCACTGCCACCCGGCAGGGCACCAGATCTGCCAAACACCCCGGTGGGACCCCTGGTCACAGGCATGCTGGATCTGCCATAGGTTGCACCGCAGCTGCACCGGCTAGGGCTCCGGGGCCCAGGGCGCAGGTGCCAAAATTTTCAGTTATGGCAGAAATGTAGGTGACAGTTGAACACAGACAGAAATTTGCAGCGGTTTTACCACAGGCAGCTGGAGTAGGCCATAACAAAGCACTGCTTATGGACTGCAGGGTTGGATGGGTGCCAATGCTGGTGGATCTTGGCGCAGATGACGGAGATGTCAGGAGCACTCTTAGAGTGTGACCGCCATCTTGATGATTCAAGCCACGCCCCCATTCGAACATTTTACATATTACCGACACACTCTTCTGCCTTGGGAGGGTCAGAATAAAAATGTGTTAGACCTGACAACCTTGGTTTGGTATTCCCACAAACTTTTTGCCTTCACTTTGCTATTAGGACGTTACCACTGCTAATCAGTGGTAAAGTGCTTATGTTCTCTCCTTCAAACATGGTGACAGTGGTCTACACCTAATTTGTCCATTTAATAAAAAAATCTCAGGTCTGTCATTGCAGCCTGTAGTACAGTTTAGAACTGCCATTTTGACCTAGCAAAATACACCTATTACCAGGTCTAAACTATAAATAATAAGTACTTATGTAACCCCTACGGTAAGCCCAAAAGGCTCACAGATCAAGGTAGATTGTATTTAAAAAGTAGGGCATGTATACTTCAGTTTCAGATGTCCGGGCAGTGAAAAGGTCCTAAAGTAATTTTAAGGTTGATGCGTTGTCTCTTTGAGACATGCTGTATTCACTTTGTGGGTTTAGACCTCGAAAACTGTTTTTCATTGGTTTGTTTCAGTGCCCTTTAAAAACCCTCGTTGCAAGTGGGTATTTGTTCCCATTTGTCCAACTTTTTCGCTGTTTGATCCCTCCCAATCTGCATGCCCCCAGGACTTATTGCCTTGCACTTGTGTGCATTTAGGCTAGTGCGACGCTCTACGTTGCTTCCTTTGCTTTTGGAGGCAGCATGGGAGGGCTCTCTGGTCAGGCTTTATGGTTGCACAGCCTCTCCCCCTGCCTTTCAATTTCATGCCGTATTGAACGCAGGTCTGTTAAAAGCGCCATTGAAAACAAGCCTGTAATCTTCTTTTTGTTAGTTGCATGCGCCTGTTCTCTGCTCGTGTTGAGAACTCTGCTCAATACCTCCAATGGTGTTTTTTTAAATTTATACTGACCCGCTTGTTTCCTTGGTTGCGTATGGGGAAGGGTGGGGCAATGGAGCACGTCGGCGGCCGTAAAAACAGGGAGTGCTGTATCAGCTTCTTCCTAAATCAATCAATCAATCATCGCACTTATAAAGCGCACTACTTACCCGTGAGGGCCACAAGGCGCTAGGGGGGGAACGCTGCCACTGTTCGAAGAGCCAGGTCTTGAGGAGTCTCCTGAAGGTAAGGAGGTCTTCGGTCTGCTGCAGGCGGATGGAGAGGGTGTTCCACATCTTGGCGGCGAGGTGAGAGAATGATTTGCCGCAGGCGGTCTCTCTTTGGATGCGGGGGATGGTGGCTAGGGTGCGGTCGGCGGAGCGGAGCTGGCGCTTGGGGGTGTAGAGGATGAGACATCTGTTGAGGTACTCTGGTCCGGTGTTGTAAAGTGCCTTGTGTGCGTGGGTGAGGAGCTTGTAAGGTTATCCTCTTGTTGATGGGGAGCCAGTGCAGGTCTCTCAGGTGGGGTGTGATGTGGCTGCGGTGGGGGAGGTCAAGGATAAGGCGTGCGGAGGCGTTCTGAATGTGTTGCAGCCGTTTCAGGAGTTTGGCCATGGCTCCGGCGTAGAGTGCCTTGCCGTAGTCCAGTCTACTGCTGACGAGGGCCTGGGTGACCGTCCTTCTAGTTTCGGTGGGGATCCACTTGAAGATCCTGCAAAGCATGTGGAAGGTGTTAAAGCAGGAGGAGGAGACGGCGTTGACCTGCTTCGTTATGGAGAGGGTGGGGTTGAGGATGACCCCTAGGTTGGATGCGTGGTCAGTGGGTGTAGGGGGTGCTCCAAGTGCAGTCGGGCCACCAGGAGTCGTCCCAGGTCGAGGGGGTGGGTCAGAGGATGAGGACCTCTGTCTTGTCCAAGTTCAGCTTCAGTCGGCTGTTTCTCATCAAGTCGGCAACGGCCTTTATTCCTTCGTGGAGGTTGGGTGTCATCGGCGTAGGAGATGATGTTGAGGTTGTGCCGTTGTGTTACAAGGGCGAGCGGTGCCATGTAGACGTTGAAAAACGTTGGGCTGAGGGATGAGCCCTGGGGTATTCCACAGATGATCTCGTGGCTTTGGAGTGGAAGGGTGGGAGGTGGATGCTCGGAGTTCTGCCGGAGAGGAAGGAGGAGGTCGTGTCCAGGGCCTTCTCTTGGATTCTGGCGTCGTGGAGGCGTGTCCTTAGTTTGCGGTGGCAGACCGTGTCAAAGGCGGCTGACAGGTTCAGGAGGATGAGGGCTGCGGTTTCTCCATTGTCAAGCAGGGTCCTGATGTCGTCGGTGGCAGCGATGAGGGCCGTTTTGGTGCTGTGGTTGTTGTGGAACCCGGACTGGGACGGGTCCAGGATGTTGTTCCTTATGACGAAGCTGGTCAGTTGTTTGTTGACAGCCGTTTCGATGACCTTCACCGGGAACGTGAGCAGGGAGATGGGTTGGAAGTTTTTGAGGTCCTTGGGGTCTGCCTTGGGTTTCTTGAGTAAGGTGTTGATCTCTGCGTGCTTCCAGCTCTCCGGGAAGGTCTCTGTCTCGAAGGAGATGTTGATGGTTTTCCAGATGTGGGGTGCGATGATGCTTTTGGCTTTGTTGAAGATGTGGTGTGGTAAGGGGTCTTCCGGGGATCCGGAGTGAATGGAGTTCATGATCTTGATGGTGTCGTCATCGTTGATGTTGGTTCAGGCGAGCATGTGGTTGGTGTGGGTGGTGTTCATGGGAGCAGGGGTCTCTGCGATTGCCGTGGTAGTGACGGCGTTGAAGCTGAAGCTGTCGTGGATGTCTGTGATCTTGCGATGGAATAAGTGACCAGTAAGTCGCACAGGCCTTGTGACGGTGGGATGTCGTTGGTGTTGGAGCTAGGGTTGGAGAGTTCCTTTATGATGCTGAATAGCTCTTTGCTGTTGTGTGCGTTGTTGTCTAGGCGGTTTTTGAAGGAGGTCTTTTTGGCGGCTCTGATGAGGTGGTGGTGTCTGCAGGTGGTGTTCTTGTGGGCTGCGTGGATTTCTGGTGTTCCTTCATGGATCCAGTTTTTTTCCAGTTTTCGGCAGGTTCGCTTGGAGGCCTGGAGGTCTTTGGTAAACCAGTTGGCTCTCTTGCTGGTGTGGGTGTTGGGGGGTTTCTTGAGCGGGTGAGGGTGTTGGCACAATCGTCGATCCATTGTCTGAGGCTGCGGGCTGCTGCATCGGGTAGGTCGGGTCTGCGGGTGGGTTCTGGGCAAGGGCGGTGGTTAACTGGTCCTTGGTGACCTTGCTCCAGTGGCGGCGAGGCATCTGCTGGGTGCAGTGATGTGTGGTGGGTTTCCGGAAGGTAAGTGGATGCAGCGGTGGCCTGTCCAGTCGAGTTCGGTGGTGTGGTTGAAGAAGACATGGGTGCTCGCTGAGAAGATGGGGTTGAGCGTGTGGCCGGCATCGTGGGTGGGTGTTGTGACAAGTTGTCTCAGTCCAAGATTGGCGAGGTTGGCAATCAGGGTGGTGGAGTTGGTGTTGTTGTTGTTCTCGATGTGGAAGTTCAGGTCGCCGAAGAGGATGTAGTCCGTGGAGGCGAGGGCGTGTGTCCTGATGAAGTCGGCGATAGAGTCGCTGAACTGCGGTGAGGGTCCGGGGGGTCTGTAGATGAGGGTGCCTCTGAGGGTGGTGTTGGGGTCGGTGTGGAATTGGAAGTGCAGGTGTTCAGCGGTGCTGATGGTGTCATTGGTGTCTGTTGAGATTTTGAGTGTGTTTCTGTAGATGATGGCGATTCCTCCTCCTACTCCATTGGTGCAGTCCTTGCGGGTGATCTTGTAGCCTTCCGGGATGGCTATGGCTATGTCGGGCGCCGAGGAGGGGTTCAGCCAGGTCTCCATCAGAAAGGCAACGTCTGGGGCGTTCGTGTCGAGTAGGTCCCAGAGTTCAAAGGCGTGTTTGCGGGCTGAGCGGGTGTTGAGCAGGATGCATCTGAGGAAGTTAGGTTCTTCGGTGGGTGGGTTAGCGGGTCGGATGCTGGTGAAGCTGCAGTTCCGGCAGGAGCAGGGTCCTTGGGTGCACTTTGGGGCAGCCTGGCAGCAGGTACGTGATTGTCTGGCATTGAGTGAGTGGAGGGAGATAGACTCGTAGAGGAGGCAGGCATCATGATGTTCGCATAGGTCAGGGGTACTGGCGTGGGCGGAGCCAGGCATGGACGGGAGCAGACAAGCTTGCCTTAGGCACGCCTTCGGTGCGGCCGCTGATGGGGCGCAGTGCGGCCTTCATATGAGGGGATGAGGGAGCGAGTAGCAGCTGGGAGGCAGGAGTGGGGTGGCGAATGGGAATGCAGGAGGGAGGGGCAGCAGGGCAAGCAGCGGTGGGAACATGGAGGGGGGAGCGGGCGGGGGTCACAGAAGGCAAATGGGGACAGAGGCAAAACGGGGGCACAATGGAGAAACAGCAAAGATGGGCCACAAAGGGAGACCCAAGGCAGAATGGGGGCAAGACAGCAGAAGCGGAAAATGTGCAGAATAGCAGTGGAACAAAAATGCAGGCAGTAGTAGCGGGCACAACCAATCACGAGGGGCATCAGCAGCGGACACAGGGCACACAGGGGGGGCTATGTGGCGGTGAGGGGAGCGACCTGCCTGGTGACAGGGTCAAGGGTCGCTGAGTCCCGGTCTATTTCCGCATCCACTCATTATGTTCAGGGTGGGTGCCAAATCCCAGGAAGCAGCTTTAGGTTAAGGTTGATTTGGCTCCTCCCTACCCCTGGATTTATTTTTCACTGACATTGCTGGTTTTTGCATTTCCACCTATGCCTTCCACAGAAATGAAACCACAAAAATGTCCTCTTTGGCACACATTGCATTGTTACAGTATGCAACAATTCTGTTGACTCCTGTCTCAAAACTTTCGATTTCTTGGGGTTGTCACTGATTCTGCTAATGTAGCACAGAGTACAGTAACAAACAGGCCTAATGTGTCCTATGCTGTACCTACATTCAACAAACCAGGTGATATTTTGTGCGTGCTTCAGTTTCTGCAATTCAGCAAATCGTTCTATATCCACATCTCAACAGGTGTGTTCAGGTTGGAACAAAACTCATTACTTGCCAACATGAGTATTTTAGGAACATACGTGCATGCAATGAGAGTAATGGATGGTAAGTCAAGTCAAATTGAGCTGCGTGTAAACATATTGGCCATCTTGGAACGAAGTACCATATCTTGATGCAAAGTTAGTGAAGAGAAACTTGTCGCTTTATGCTGTGTTTTTTATTACTCAGCAGTAATAGTTCTGATGCTTAACAGATAATAATTAAAACCTGATTTTGGTGTGTCTTAAAGTATGATTCATTACTTTTTTAAAGAAAATAAATTTGTATATTCTGACTACGTTTTATTAAAAAATTATGTACTCTCAATTAATCATTTTATTGTACTGTTGCTTAACGAAAGGCATCGGCATTCTAGTCTGTTTTTACTACCATGCAGTAAGTGAAAGGGTTTTCAGAGAGAGCCTAGCAGTGACTGTGTAATTGTGCAATGCAGCACATTTAGAACTGCTCACTGTATTTTAGTGGCTCTCCCGAGCCTTATCTTTCTCCGCACATGGCTCTCAGGCTGCAGCTGCTCTTCACCTCAGTGGCCCAGGAGATCACGGCGCCGAAGGACTCCTTGATATACTTTGTGCACTGGGAGTTGATGTTGTAGGGCTATGGATACTTGGAGGCTGAGGACAGGGTAAGTGACCCATTCTCCCCCCTGCAATGTTAGTGCTTCCACTTTTGATAGTTTGCAACCCCTTACTTACTATGTGACACTTGCTTTGGTAGAAAATGTAATTGATGTACTCTTCATAGGTTACGGTCTGCTCAGATACCTTGATAGTGATTACGGGGCACATTTACGCCTTTTTCATAGGCACAGCTGGCAAGCTTTCATATTGTTTATGTGTGTTGTATGGTGTAGTACCTCACTCTCACGGCTTGCTCACTCTCTTGTGGCCTGTACAAGTTCCTCCTGACTTGATTGGTGGCTCAGGCTCCTCCATTTCCCAGTGGCATGTGAAGTATCAGTAGATGTTGTGGCACCCAGAATAATGTGCTGCCTGGCTAAATAGTTACAGGGTCCTAAAAGAGGAAACCTATTGGCAATACCAATGCTTGTTCACTCTTGTAAGACCTGTCTCTCCCTTTGACTAACACTGGATTGTCATATTACATTTAATGTGATAACTTTGGATTGGGAGTAGAAAGAAATATACTGTTTACACTCAAAAGAATTGTAATTTAAAATCCTCCCTAATGGTAAAATCGGATTTTACATCACAATTCTGAAAATGCCACTTTTAAAAAGTTGAATTTTCTTGTCCTGGCCATTTGTGCTGACTGCCTGTGTCCTGGGTCACATGAGTGTGAATAGCTCTGCTGCTGTGGTTATGTCAGACAGTAACACAAAAGGGGATTAGGTGTGGACAGGAAGGACTATCCTGGCAGGGTGACTGGGACGGGCTGTACCCAGCCCAATTTACATGTGAAAGCGATTTTACTCCTGCACACACAAAGGAATCTGACACTAGGCATGCCTTGTTTTTGTCACACCACACTTCTTGGAGCTTTGACAGGGAAAATGTAAAACTTTCCAGAACCAGAGATGGGGAAGGACAGGCTGTCCCACCACAATAAAAGTCTGGCACTAGGTGTAAATGATGGATCTCCAGAACCACTCTTCAGAACACTCCTGAACCTTTGGACATTACAGAAGGAGGACTGCCCTGCAGCTTGAAGGCTGTTTTGCTTTATGAGAAAGAAGGCCTGACCTGCCTACCTTTATCCCAGGCTAACTCCAAGGGTCAGGCAGCATAACAAGCTCCAGAGGCCTCCCTGCAATTGCTCATCTGACCTGCTGCAACTGGGCCAGCCTAGACCTGCCTGAGCCCTGCTGGCCTCTGCTGGAGTGCATTCTTGATCCATCAAAAGGTGGTTCCCCCAGTTCTGGACCCCTGGCTGGCATCAGTTTGAGCTCCACCCAAAAAGAACAGGTGAAATTCTGAAGTTTGGGGTCTTGACAACCGCAAAACCGCTTCTCACAGAGTATCTGCTGTCCGAGATAGCCATCAATTGGAAGCCCCACTGGAAGCCTGCTCCTTTCTCTAGAGGTACCCCCAATTTGAGAGCTGTACTTCACACTACAGCAAAGGCAGCCAGAGTTGCTCTGTGAGCAAATGGTTGGGCTTATGGCCCACATAGTGAATTCAGGTACCTATCCCGCCCTCTGGAAACTAACATCAGTCCTACCCCTGTTAAAAAAACCAACCTGGACCCAGAGGAACCTGGAAACTACAGGCCAATAGCTAGGATCCCCTTTGGTGCCAAGGTAATTGAGAAACGTTTGAACAAACAGCTCGCCCAATTTATTGCTGAAGCAGACAATCTTGACCCTTCCCAGTACGGTTTCCGTGAGGGACATGGTATTGAAACAGCCTTGCTGATGGCGGTGGAAGAGCTCAGGAGTGTGTTGGGCGCCGGGGGGAAGGCCGCCTTGATCTTATTAGACCTCTCGGCGGCCCTCGATACGGTGAACCACGATACGCTCCTGGACCGTCTAGCATCAGCAGGAGTCCTTCAAGATGCATGAAAATTGCTGGCATCATTTCTGGACAATAGAACCTTCACAGTGGAACTGGGAGAGATAAAATCTAAAGCCTTCAACTCACCATGTGGGGTTCCGCAGGGGTCATCATTGAGCCCAACGCTTTTTAACCTGTATGTAGCACCACTGGCTGGAATCATCAGGGCATGTGGATTCCTGCCCATGTCATACGCAGATGACACACAAATTGTTGTCTCAATCAAAGATGATAGCTCAGTCACCGCAGACAAATTCAAAAACTGCATGAAGCAGGTCAGCCTGTGGATGGAGCAAAATTGCTTAAAATTGAACGGGGACAAAAGCGAGGTTATGTTATTAGGAACAAATGCAGGAATTTGGTCACCAGACTGGTGGCCTGCGGATCTGGGAAGCTGTCCGTCACCGGTGACCAAAGTTAAAAATCTAGGCATCTTGTTAGATAACAGACTCACTTTTGATGGCCAAACCAGCAAATTAGTATCCACTATGTGGTTTATTCTAAAAATTATCAGGAAATTAGTGCCATATATCCCTTTGGATTCCCGTAAAACTGTGGTGACCACCTTAGCCTTGTGAAGACTCGATTACGGGAATGCATTATATGCCGGGATGCAGGCCCCACACCTGACCAAATTACAACACCTGCAGAACTAAGCAGCACGACTAATCCTAAATATCCCGAGATCAGAGCATATATCGCACCATCTTGACACTCTACGTTGGCTTCCCTTGGAAAAACGAATTAGGTTTAAATCATTATGCTTAACATATAAAGCGCTCCAGGGTTCGGGACCTTTGTTCCTCAGAACTCACCTCAAGCCATACGTTCCCACAAGAGAACTACGGTCTAGTCAGGCAAAACTGATACAAGTTCCTAGGTTCAAACAAACTAGATGGGGGGGCAGAAGCTTTCTACTGAATGCTGCTAAAGACTGGAATCGACTCCCCCTCACTATCAAAAACAGCACCTCTCTGATGTCATTTAGGAAATCAGTAAAAACATGGCTGTTCAACCCCCGATAAACCAGCTCTCACTAGGTCCTCAGGATACCATGTCTTCTTCTGCAGCGCCAAGACGTCCAAGAGCATATGCGCGCTTTATAAAACCACAAATCAAATCAAATCAAACCACCAACACAAAGCTCCAACAACAAACATTTGCAACGCCAGACAACTCTTTGCGTGGCAATGCCTTCAGACCACGCCACCCGGCCAGTTACAACCATCTGCAATGCTCTCTCTGCTCCTCGGGGCTTCCTCCTCTGCGAATGGAACTCTTTGAGCTGGACTTTGAGAAAAAACTCTTTAAGCGGGACTAACCTGGCCCTCTATCCGACCTCTGCTCCATTGTGCTCAGGGTGAACTTCTGGATATCCCCTGGTCGAGCAAGACCAGATAACCGCAAGTGTCGATTTGTGCTTTTAGGAACTATATTTGCTAACAACTTCAAAATTGTATATCTTTCATTCTACTGCTTGTGTTCTGTTATGCTGGTATCATTGCATTTATTCAACTTTATTCTATTATCCTCAATTGGATTGGGATTTTTCTTGTATTGTGTTTCCATTTTAGTACTGTTTGTTTGCTGCATAGATGCTTTACGTAGTGTCTCCAAGTTAAGCATGACTGCTTTGTGCCAAGCTATCAGACGTTTAAGACCAGGTTAGTTTAGTGGCTTTTTGTAGTTCACCCTGACAAGGATGATGGTTGTTGTCTGAGTGGAGCTGCAAGTCCCCTCAACAAATAACCCAATTTCATACTAACTGATTACCTTTTTCTGAGTTTAGTACCTTCTTAAATGTCTTGATTTCACAGACACTT
Source organism: Lissotriton helveticus (assembly GCF_964261635.1). NCBI lineage: Eukaryota > Metazoa > Chordata > Amphibia > Caudata > Salamandridae > Lissotriton > Lissotriton helveticus. The sequence continues at coordinate 2,050,787,650 of NC_136061.1, forward strand.
CATGCATCAGTACTTTATATGCCCCGTGCTTAGTACCCTTGGGTAATACCATGCTGATATGCTGATATATGACTCCCTTCAAGATTGACACCCGAAGAGACCGCTATAAGAAAATACCCTTTACTAATAAATTGGGCTTACCTTGCTACTCCTTATGTTTTCAAGCCTGTTGCACAGCTCACAAATTAAAATTCTCCCTGAGACATTGCTTAGGCTTTAGTCCTACTTGTTAGTTCATGTAATAACCTCGTGATTACCTGTATATCAGCAAAAAACATTACTTGGAGCAATACAGAGCTCATGTTATAGACATTTAAGGGGTGGATACAAGTCTCTCATCATATGTATTCTAGACAAATTAGAAGCACCAGCTGATATAAGCTGCAGCTTGGCTTCCCCTAAAAATACATGTATTTCATTTGAAGAACACAATGTCACAATGCAGAGCTAATGATGTTGAGATGTGAAATAAGACTGCGTTGCTCATCAAAATAAATACATATGATCTAGCCTTAAAGCCAGGAAAATCAGTAAGTCATCAGGATTAACACTGCTTCTAATATCAAGAAAGTAAATCTTTCACATCTTCGAGGCGGATGTATGTCATTACCACGCATGCTTTTACACCGCATTCCTTTACCACGCAACTTTCACAACGCAAGTCATTACAACGAATTGCGTTGGGGGGTGCTGGATTGGGGGGTGCTGGATAGTGAATAGTTTAATTTACTATTCCAACTCCAGTCCCCGTGGATAGTAGGGAAGGTTTTGGATAGTAAATTAACTATTCCCTATCCTAGAGTGCCCCCCAGCGCAAGTCGTTGTAACCACTTGCGTTGTAAAAGTTGCGTGGTAAAGGTACTGCGTTGTAAAAGTTGTGTTGTAAATGCTGTTCCCCCTTTGAGGCTACATCTCATTCAGCATCTCTAACACTACAGATACACCTTTTCAGTTTCTCTCTGCGATGGATCAAATTCCTATTTCCTCACCAAATTGGGAATGTAAATTACAACCCTCATAGAGATGATTTTATTATCTAGCATGGATTCCAAATGCCTCAGAGCCTCTTAGATAACTTAAGATTCACAGGTCCATTGTGCTTATTCGCCAGTAACACTAGTTAAATGTTTGCCCATTTGTTCACAAGTTTTCTTTGAAGACACAGTTTTTCCTGAAAACCAGATGCACAAACTCACTCTCTCCTTGAAGGTGATTCCAATTGTCCCTACATCAGTCATGCTATATAGGGGGTAGTCATGTCTTCACCTTTATGCACCAGAAGTGTCCCACAGCCTTAGACACTATTGTACTGCAAATAGACACATGTTTACTCCCTTTGTACTCCTGACTCTTCAATGGGATTTTACTGAGCAGTGAAGATGTACTACCTGCATTCTCAAGGTTTTTGGAATATAGTATGATACAACATTCAGAGAGAATAAAAACAATGTATTTAGCATTTAGCAGCATGTCGCTTAGGGTGAGTGACTAGATACAACTTGGAAAAAACAGACATATTGGCACTTCATGGGGCTGAGATATGACCAACACAAATCTTTTCTAGGTCTTAAACATTTATAACGCAATTAAAGGTTTACAATATCTACAGTAATCATGAAGAATAATATCCTTATAGTTCCATTTCTCTATCCTCCTCCAATGCTGTGGATTACTTTCAGATGTATGAATTGCAACATTTTCTGTGAAGTGCTACAATGCATTCCAAATGCAATGACCTATGTGCAAACTGGGCCTTGACAAGTGTAAGAGAGTGCTCTATGCCCAAATACCAAAGCACCTCTACCAAAGGTTCACTGGGAACCGAGACATCAAAAAGATAGTGGTACTTCTGGAGAAAATAACTGAAAATTGTCCTAGGTTACAGCTGTGTCTCATATACAAGGGCTCCAAGGTCTGGTACTGGCGACTGAAGATACTGAACAGAGCTTTGGCGATCAGAAATGACTCTACTTTTGGTCTAAGCAAAGCCCTAGATGCTCACTAATACCAGGACATTGAATAATGCATCATTATTTACATCCTATTAGTATGAACAGCATCAGGAAATTTTATATCTATAAAGACTAATTGGAGTCAAGTCTTTTTGGTAGAGGTTGACACGGTATGCGACGTTTACGACGCAACCATTACAACGCCGTTCCATTACGACGCGGTCATAACAACGAAAGTTGTTACAACGAATTGCGCTGGGGGGCGCTCAAGGATAGTAAATCATTTAATTTACTATCCCAACACCTTCCCTACTATCCACGGGGACTGGTGTTGGAATAGTAAATTAACATTTTTTAATTTGCGCCCCCCCAACGCAAGTCGTTGTAACGACTTGCGTTGTTACAACCGCGTTGTAATGGAACGCGTTGTAAAAGTGTGCGTCGTAATGACGTACATCCGGTTGACACTCATGCAGGCTAGCAAATCATGCTGGCTCAGGGATTGTACTTTCCAATCAATAAAGGGCCAATTCCGATGTTGGGTGGAATTTTTCCCACTTGACACCGACTAGGTCCTGGTACCGACTGACACCCAGTCGGCAGTCCCATCCACCTAATTAGGATGTGACGAGCACTGTTCAGTCATATTCCTACATTTTACTATGAGAGCATGCATTACAGCTGTAATGCATGCTCCCTTAGGGAAATGGGAGGTGTGGTTCATCCCTGCACCCCTGGCAGTTACCTCTAGGTGTTTGCCATGTGGTGCAGGAATCAATAGTTATGCCCCCAACCCAAAGCCGTGCACCTAAGGGGGCCCTGCTGTGAGGACCCAAACATGCTTTCTGACATGGTTTCCATGTTGGACAGGCCATCATGGAAACCATGCATCCTAATCTAAAGGGGAGAAAGTACCGCCCTTGAGATAACTGGGTGGCTTCTAACTGGCCAACAGCCAGCTGGAATGACCGGACGGCTTACTTTCTAACCGCCGAGGCTCATAATTAGGCAGTCGTAAAGTAAATCGAGCAGCCCATTACAATGCTGCCCATTGGTCGGAGCCTTTATGGGCCGCATCATAATTGGCCCCTAAAGCCTGATGGTTCTAAAATGTAAGATGACAGTGGCGGGCGCATCCCGTATTTCTAACATTGTGGCAGTGCCGCAATGCTAAAAATACATGTTGTGCTTTTCAAAGCACAACGTGATAGGCACTGCGCGGTGCCTGCCACGTTGTACTTTGAAAGACAGGGGGGTACCATAAGTACCCCCCATGTGCACCCCCCACCTCCTCAGAGTCCACGGGGGCCCGCAACGGTCCCCCCAAGCAGACTCCGCATTGTAATATGGCTGCCGGTGTCTGAAAGACACCGCCACCATATTGAACCCTCTTCCGCCCGGTCGACATATCGACAGGGCGGAAAAGCGGCAGACGGTCTTTCCGTCTGCCGCGGACCCCCTAGCCATAATAATATAGAGGGGGTCTCTTCTACAGGAATGGTGGTCCGATTGCCCCTGCCGGGCTGGCGGTGACTACCGCCGGCCCAGCGTGGGCAATCCGCCCACCATCCAAATGGGGCCCTTAGTATGTTCCTATTTACTTGTCTCCCATTTTTCCGACTAGAGCATAAAAGAAGGCTATTCTCATCCCACAATAAATGTGAGACTGAACTGGCCTGCTGTAGAAGGAACCTGGTGGACTCGTTCTCTCTCGTTCAAGGCAGGGACTAGAACTGGTATCTTAAGTTCATATGACATGAATCCAGTTGACTGCCTTATGGATTCCAAAGGCTAAAGAAGGACTCCACCCTAAATGGAATAATAAGCAGCCCATTTCAAAGTGGACTCCATTATACCCAGTGAAAGACCTTGCTTGCAAGAGACCTAGGGGGCCATGCCACCCTATCGGGAAACGGGACCGCCCGCCTCAAGGGCGGGGGTCCCGAAATGTGCATTAGGATGCGCCCGCCACGGTGGCGGGCGCAATCCTCATGTTAACATTGTGGCGGGCTGTGCTCACTGCACCGCCCGCCACAATCTGAAAAGCAAATGCACGCATTTGCAAACAGGAAGCTGCAGGCACCCCGTGGTGCCTGCTGCTTGGAGTACGCAAATGCGGGGGGGTACCATAGGTACCCCCCCATTGCAACGAACACTTCGGCCAGCACCAGGGGGGCCCGCAGGGGGCCCCCGAACCAAAGACCGCCTGCCTTTCCTTGGCGGCATTGCCGCCACGGAAAGGCGTGACAGAATGCCCATTGTAATATGGCTGGCGGTGTCTAACAGACACCGCCACCATATTAAACATATTCCGCCCCGGCCACAAGGCGACCGGGGCGGAAAACAGGCGGGCGGTGATTTTCACCGCAGCGGTCCCCCCCGCCATCCTAATATGGCGGGGGGGAATTTGGCAATGGATGTCCGGCGGATTGCCTCCGCCAGGCCGGCGGTGGCTACCGCCAGCCTGGCGGAGGCAATCCGCCCGACATCATAATGGACCCCCTAGTGTCTGGAAGCATAACCTAAGGATCTGTGAGCTATACAAAAGACATGTGAATTGCTAAGTATCAACAAGAACTGTGATCTTGGCTGAAGCAAAACACTTGGTCACAACCTTGAAGGTTTGACTGGAGCCCACAGAAGAGCATCAGCATGATTGAAAGCATTTTTGTATACCTGCCTGTAAAAGTTATCCATTCCAAACTGCCGTCCTGGCCTTGGTGAAACAATTTTCAGGCAACCATTCCTTGTTTTCATTTTAGTTGCAGGAATGGCTAATGGGCTGTTTTTGTGTAATGCACACAGACTAATAATAGTGACCTTTACTCCCCCATTGTTGTCATAGGCTTTTTTGACATTTTCTTAAAAAATCATAGCCTCAAGAATCAAGCAATTTTATGGTTGGAAAGGCACCAATTTGTATAATCAGAGTCTTTACGGCCGCAAAATGGCATTTTATTATTCACCAAACACAAATAGTTATTCGGTATAAATGTTACCAAATCTTACCAAATTGCTCATTGGGTTTGGGAATAAATACCCATTCAGTATTTGGAAGAGGAGCGATAAGGTCAGCCCTTCCAAATATCCAAACCGTAAACTATATATTAATGTTGTGCAACCGGAACTCGGGCGCTAAGTCATTTGCAAGTATGAAAGGGTCCCCATGGAACCCCTTCCCCTTTGTGAATGTGCAAAAAACTTTGTTTTTTTTAGCAGGCAGTGATCACTCTAGTGTGGAAAAACTTCATAGATATTTAGGGGCAGATTTACAAGTCCCTTGCGTAATCATTTCAACACCGCTGCTTCACTTCTGTGACGCAGCGGCGTCGTAAACAATGTGCCACTATTGGACAGATTTACCACGCGACTCATTTAGTGAGATGCATCACGTTGTAAAGCCCTGCTCTACATTATACCTGCGTCAGCTATAATGTATGCAGTGTGGGACTTCCGTCACAAGGAAGCCCCGTAAAAGTGACGCAGTGAAATCAACAAGATTTCACAGATCACTTTTACGTCCATGCTGCGTCAAAACCTTACGCCTCCTTGAAGCAGGCATAAAGAGTGACGCAGCATGTTAGGTATAGGGTGTCCCTGAGCATTGCTGGAGTTGCGGCGCGCATGCGACACCACTCCAGCAATGTTCTGCCCTTATGCCAGAAGATGCGGCCCGCATCTGACTATGCTTGCGCCACGGTGCGTCGCATTGTAAATGCAACACATCCGTGGTGGCGCAAGGGTATTTCTGCATGTCGCATCGTTACTGGGGCATCCCTGCTAACATGCAGGGATGCATCAGTCCTTGTTTTTTCCACAGAAAGCATCACTTAAATACTGTACTCCTCGTCTTTTACACAGGGCAGTTTTGTTGTAACATTACACATTAAGGTTGAAATTCAGGAGACCTTTCCCTTATTGTGGAAAGCCAACTGCAAACATGCAATGAAACGTGTATGATTACATTTTTACTATTCCCTGTTTACATGAAGCTCATGTGAAAAAACAAGGTCAGGTTGAAATCGTTGTATAGCTTATGTCTTTGGGACTGTGCACACATTGAGCTTGTACCCGCCGGCAGCCTAAGATATTTACCGATAATTGCAGCAATTCTAGTTTCATGTCTCCATGATGCGGAACAGACAATTATCCGGACTCTCTATATTGATTTTTTGGGGGATTAATGTGCCCTTCTAGCGCAATCTGATATCAGAAACACTGGCAATCGCCTTGCTTGGATAAAAATGAAAACACAAAATCACAGCATCTTTATTAATTTTATTGATACCGTCATTTAGAATAAGTCACAAGTTGTCAATGGTAAGTAATTATTGGAAATGAAATGAAAAACAAGTAATAATAATCAAAGTGGCTATTTACCGGTGACATTCACTAAATTGTAGCTTTAAAGAAGAGAGGGGCATATTATCAAGACAGGCAATAAAATTATCGCCATTTTAGCGGCAGAAAACAGCCGCTAAAATGGCGATCATTGGTTTGATAATATGCTCTATGGAATTCCAATTGAAGCCCATGTTAAATGTGAAGAACATCTAACATGGGCTTCAATTGGAATTCCATAGAGCATAATATCTTGGGGTGGGCGGAATTCACGTAATCGCGCTACGCAAATCTCTGCAAAATGGTAAAAAATATCCTTGAACACGCAGAAATTCCACGAACACGCGGAATTGCTTGTTCGCGATGCTTTTTGACTGTTCGCAATCGCTGTTTGCGTGCTCAGGGGGAAATATCTAGCAAACACGCATTTTGTGAACGCGAACAAGCAAAAAAATTTGCGAAGTCGCGGAACAACAGCATTTTGGGCAATTGTGCGTTCTCCGCAGAACGCAAATTACCCAGCGGAACGGAATTTACCGCCCAGGCCTAATATTATCAAGCCCATTATCGCCGTTTTAGCGGCTGTTTTCTGCTGCTAAAACGGCAATAGTTTTATCACCTGTCTTGATAATATGCCCCCCAATCCGTTGTAAATCTTCCTGTAAAAGTTGGCTTTTAGTTCAATCCTAATATTGTAACAGAGGTATTTACAGCATCAGTGCAGAGCAGTGTTTTCGAAAGCATGGGTCGTCGGGAGGCGATATTTGGTGGATCCAAACAAAAAAGAAATGTCCTTAAAATGTTATTATAATAGAATAAAATACAATCAAACAATGTTCTAAAATCTGAAGGGGACATACGCTATGATGGCAATATAATTACAATTGTATCAAGAGAGAAGAAAAAGAGGGAGGGGTAGATTCATGGTTCATAGCTAGAATAGTCTGATAATCTACATAAACAAATTGCAATAAAAATGGAGTGATATTTAATATTTGGAATTAATATTGTCATAGGTGGAAAGTCAAGCAGGTTGTAGAACTTTTCGTGCGTTGAGTGGGAGGGCAAACGATGGCTGTGCATATTTGTCCAGAAAATCTGTAACTGGCGTCTGCAATCCTTTCCTCTTTAAAACGAATTAAATGAATGAATATAAGCAGTATCTAATCTATGATTATGACATACTATATACCACTTGTAAACAATAGGATTCTATCAATGTGAGTGGTGACTAATGTTAAGTGATATTCTCTAAACTTGTGAAAAACTACAATGTGAAAATTAGGCCTCTCTGCGGGTGGCAGAATGAGGGCACTGTGTGTTTTTAAAATACCCCTCACACACTATGAATCCCATAGTGTCATTCTCCCATCATTGGGGTCTTCCCGTCCCTCTACGGGGCGGGGCGTGCTTCAACCTACGAGTGACGCCGGAGCACTTATATTTTGACAATAGGCTATGTGATGTGATAAGGATAGTGATATGTGTTAGGGAGTGTAGGGACCTGTTTACGTGAATAGTGGTGTAAAAAAGGGTAAAAATTCCCTGGCTAGTCGAAAAAATTAATTTTAATGGCTTTGCAAGCTGGGAACATTAAAAAGGGGTTAGTAAGTAGAATCACAAGTGTAGTCTACTTTGTCGACATGACATGTTTCATAGGCAGACCCCTCCTGCCTACTCATCAGGACCTCTGTTGATCCCTACAAAAATGCTCAATTCTAAACTAAATGTAAAATGCCTATGGTCCTAAAACTTAACAGCAAAAATCGGCTGCTAGGTTTTGCCTCTGGGCTTGAGTTGGCCCTTAGTGAGGCGTTATCATGAAAAATTGTCATGAAAAATGACCTAGTATGGCCTCTGTGGAAAGACAAAAGGGAGAAAAAAAGGGTACATGGTTGTAGAATTGCAATTTGTCAAGCATAATTCATACATGGCTCATTTTTGAATTAGTCACAATATGACTTTGTATCCCAAAGTATTCTCAACATTAATTCTGTATATGACCTGATGAACTGTCTTTCGCCATCGTGGCCAAAGGGTATGAACCCTTGGAAAACTTCAACACAAAGCGTGATACACACTTCAAACACAAACACATATTCACAATCCAACATGACCCATCTGGTGGTGGGTTTTTAGACAAGCAAGAGTGTGGGCCTTGCAGTTCCAGGACAAGTGTCTAATCAAGAAAAGCGTCTCACTAGCAGCATGACATCAAAAATCATACTAATAAGTGGGTCATTTATCACACATGCCGGTTGATGTATTATTCGTAAATAAAAGATGGCTTAGTGCCTACCAGGCATCAGCCTAATAAGCTCCCAAATGCGCCGTAGTCAAACATGCTGGTTGAAATAATGATCGTAAAGACGAACAAAAACAGATGATGGCAAATGCCTCCAAATGTGCAAGCATGCTACAATTGATACATACATTTGAAGCGTGGTGATAGGACCTCATGAGCCTGCCTCTCAGGGTGATTAGTTGACTGGTTACTAAGGAGGAAAGTTTTAACATAGTCACTCACGCTGTTTATAGGCGGCAGAATCTCACCATAAGAGACGCACCCCCCCGCTATCACAAGACCAAGTTTTTAAAGACCCATGGTCAGGGTCTCACTTACGTGACCGCATGCCTAATCTGGCTTCATTCCATACCCTTCAGCAGCTCCGAGGATGTGACCGGAGTCCTGCCTTGGCTTGTGTTCTTATGCTGGAAAAAAAGCCTAGTCATGATTGCATCTGAAAAAAGACTAGAGAGCTGACCCAAAATGGCGGCGTCCATCGGGACACTGCTGGTCTATAGTCTGTCACCTATTTTTTCTTCTCTTGATCGTGTTTTTTAGGAAAATTTGCGCAGTACTTTCTAAATACATCTCATTCGGGCCGCAACATCTTAAATTAATTTAGAAGCGATTATTGTTTTTGTTTTTGAATTAGTCTGCCAGGAGGCTCACTGAATGTAATAGGCGGGCTCGAACTTTCTTAAATGTGAAAGGAGTTATATTGAATGCATGATCCATATTCCCAGGGTGGTCAGAGTCTATGCACCGTCTTTGAGAAATGGGGAGCTATTCATGGGTCCTTCCGCAAGACATGTTGCCCTATGTTCATCAGTATTATCATGAGTCTCACATTAGTCCTTGTTCCTATTGTTTATTTGAAACTATAATACGGATAGCCTCATAGCTTGAGATCTCAGGGTATCATCGTTCTCGTGTCATCATGATTACTGTTGCTGTGGCATGAACTGGGGTGGATATATGGCGCAATCATTAATGTGGTGGATGGCCGTGCCAGACATCAGAGTTGGCCCCATGGAATATCATCATTAAGGCCGCAGTTGTTAGTGTCCAAGCGGAACACCCACCTTTGTTCTTTCTCCAAGAGCATATGTTCCCTGGATACCTGCTCTATCACTGTCCATGAGATATCATCAGGCCTGTGACCTTTTTCCAGAAAGTGAGCGGTCAGTTTAGTACTAGCTCTTTGGCATCTGATTGTGCTCTTGTGTTCCCCTGTCCTGGTCTTGATTGCCCTGCTCGTCATCCCCACATATTCGAGGCGGCAGGGGCACGTGATGAGGTACACTACGTTGCAACTGTTGCACGTTGTGAAGTTTCGCTATTCCCAGGTAGATCCATTTCTAAAGACCAGGTTGTTGGTCTTCTTGGTCAGGCAACATACTTTACATTGACCACATGGATGGTGGCCTTTCACAAAGTTAGTGTCCCGTCCTTGTTTATTCTTGTTGGTCTTTGGTCTAGTGTATACAAGGATGTCCCGTATGCTCCTCTCCCTCCTGTGGGAGAACATAGGTTTAGGTAACTGGAGCCCCCCACTGTTTAGAATACTCCAATGTTTGTTGATGACTTTCGAAACCCTGTCTGAGCAGGTATTGAATGTGGTAATTCATATGGGTCTCTGTTCCTCTTCTTTGAGTGTCTTTTCTTCCAGGAGGCTCTCCCTGCAATTATTCCGTGCCCTCTTACATGCCTGATCTATTATCCTTTCTGGATACTGGGGGGCTGCTAGTTTCTTCTTCAGATCCTTTGATTGGACCTTGAAACTCTCAATTTCCGTGCAATTCCGTCTTAGACGGAGGAATTGTCCGTAGGGTAAGTTATCTCGGAGATGTTTGGGGTGGAAACTCTGGTACAAGAGGAGGCAGCTCCTGGCTGTACTTTTGAAATGTGTTGTTGTCATTAGCCTTCCATCTCTTGGGAAGATGTTCAGGTCAAGGAACACCAGACTGGTTCTGGAGATCGTGCTGGTGAACTTGAGAAATTCGTCTTGGTAGTTCAACCACGTCAGCAATTGTTTTGATGTATCCTCATCCCCATCCCAAATGATCAGAATATCGTCGATGTATCTCTTCCAGACTTTTATCCTTTGTCTGAATGGGTTGTTGGGGTGTAGGATCCTCCTGGTTTCCAAATTGTGTACGTAAAGACCAGCTATGCAAATGTGCTCCCCATGCTGGTCCCATGTTTTTGTAAGTACACAGTCCCGTCATATTCGTAGAAATTCTCCTTCAAGGCGAGGGAGCAGCACTCCATCACGATGTTCCTTGGTGTCTGGTATTCCCAGTCGTCATCAAATAGCACTTCTTCAATGATACTGAGCGTCTCATTGTGGGGGAGACTCGTGTATAGACTCTCCAAATCACAACTGATCATTAGTTGGCAATTTGGATCAAAGCGGAGGTCTTCCAGCAAATTCAGTACATCCTTACTATATACCACAACATTTTGAATGGCATTAGAGAAGAATCTTTCTAATTTTTCATTATTTGCTGACCAGCAACTCGTAATATTAAATCTAATATTATCGTGTTCGATCTAACATTCATTCAGTCATGGGCTAAACTCCCTAATAAACCTTAGAGATAGATTAGGGTACATTTGAGTGAAAGATGGAATTAATCTATTTCCAAACCTGTAGCCAAAATCTAGAAATTGGAAGGCATGTGAAAAATTGCCTCAAGCATTTTTGCCTTCGCAAACGGGCCTATTCGCAGAATTGGCCCATTTGCGAATGCAAAAAATGCTTTTCAGATGCAGCAAACCCCAATTTGTGATTCGGTAACCTATTACTGAATTGCCAAATGGGTTTGTGATTCAGAATTTGGAAGGGGCATGTTTTGGGCAACCCTTCCAAATACCGAATACAAACGGAATGCATGAATGTTTTGTGACCGTGAATGCGGTCGCAAAACATTCACATATTACCACCTATTTAAAGTAGGTGGTGACCCATTTGCAAATGGGAAGTGGTCTCCAAGCGACCCCTTTCCCTTTAGGAATGGTTGTAAAAAAAAATTTAACAGCAAGCACTGGTCCAAAGGACCACAGCCTCATCTTAAAAAAATTAAAAGAAACCTTTTCATTTTAATTTGTAAATCATCTTCTTTTTCTTTAAGGAAAATAGGCTGTTTACAAAAAAAAAATCGCTTTATTTAAAAGCAATCACAGACATGGTGGTCTGCTGACCTCAGCAGGATACCATCCTGTGATGTTTGCCAATTTTCCGATTTTTGCAATTCCATTAATATTAATGAGGTAGATTGATTTGCGACCCCCTCGGAATCGCAATCTGAAAATCTTTGAATTTCATGCACTGTAAATTGCGATTACCTAATTGCGATTTTCAAGAATTCACAATTAGGTATTTACAATGTTGATGCATGTGCCACATAATGCTTTAAATCAGAATGCTGTGTTGAACATGTTGGACATATATCAGGAATATCTGGATAGATTTCGTGCAGAGGTATAGGGTTTAGTAAAAGCCTAATGTATGTGCAAAAAGTGTTTGCTGCTTGGGAAGATTTTCTGATGATTTTTGTCCAAATCTGTTTCCACATTGAGATGGGCCAAGCTGTGCCGAAATCGCGTTCCTAGGATAATAATTTTGCATCCGTTTTAATCATTAGTAACACATTGTATATGTGAATAGATCGTAGAGGCACAGAGGAGATCAGCAAGGTGAGATTTGGGTTGTAGAGTAGGTGGAATGGTAGATTTGAAGTAGGTATATGTTCTGAAAATGATATCCTGTAAGAGTTGAAATTTATTCTGAAATGAAGGTGAAAATCTGAACAATAAAGATGTCTATAGATTCAATATTTATCTTGTCAAGTTTGTTGTGCTTCGAAGACAGAGGACAAATGTTAGGCTATGTCTTCTGGAAAATTTCTGCTTATAGTTTGTAACTTAGGGATAGATGTTTACAAACTACACTCACTTTGCAGTCAGATAATAAAAAGTACAGGGAATTCTGTGACAATCTTGCTGGCTGGAGTACAGAGACTGTGAAAGAAAAGGCTGTAGGATTTAGTTTGTTTGTAACATACAACAGAATGAAAATACAGTGTAAATGAACTGTATAAATTCAGAAGTTAGGAAAGCAAAAATTAAGCACATTGTTTGGTGTGATGGAAACAAAGATTTTAATAAGATCAAAACAAATCAAGACAGTTTACTTGGTGCGCAAATCATACATATTTCCTGAAACCCAATTTCCACATATAATTAATGTATATGCAATGTAGCTTCATCAATAAAACTGTATGTCTGTGATATCTAGTGATCATTTTAATGGAAAATGTGTTGTCTGTAAACGACAGTGTGCTAACCCACAAGGCATGCAATTGTAAACCTGCAGACCATTGAAGCTAGGTAGATCGTGGAAGTTTGTTGTTCTAAACTTTGTGTCAAGTTATAAAATGTGTGTCTAGCCCTTATGAAGAGATCTAAATATAATGAAGCCTGCCATTGATAGATGTAGCCAGTATACGTTGGTGTAGACTCTGAAGTTACATGTTTATATATAAAATAAAACATCAATAAAATGCATTCTCAGTAAAAGTTCTTTTGAAAAAATCCACATTTTAAAAAAGTAACAAAAGAGAAGGAAAAGCAGGAAACAAACTGAATTGTTAATGCATTCATATTATTGTCCAAACCTTAATCCACTTGATAATTTAAATGTCACAACACAAGCAAGGCTTTATGTCAATGACAATGGAAGTTGGGCTAACACTTGGGGGCCTATTACGACATCGGGGGGACTCTGTCCGCCCACTCGCCACTGTACTGGGAATCGGGACCAACTGCCAGAGGTGTGGAGGTCCTGCAGTAGCAATTAGGATGCGACGCCACCCTGACAGTCACATCCTGTATATTTAATATTGTGGCGGGCTTTGCTGTATTCAGCACCTGCCACATTGTTAAAAGGGCACGTCGTGCATTTGCATGCACAACGTGACAGGCACCACGTGGTGCCTGCCACCTTGTGCATGCAAATGTCGGGGGGACCATGGGTACCCCCCAAGTGCAGCCATCCACTCCCCCAACCACCTGGGGGCCCGCAACGGGCCCCCAAAGTCATTCTCCGCATGCCTTTCCATGGCAGAGACTCCGTCATGGAAAGGCATAAGACTGCCATCATCGTAATATGGATGGCGGTGCCTGGAAGGCACCGGCACCATATGGCAGGTCTTTTCTGACCGGTAGGCGGATTGCATACCGATGGATAACTGGCAGGCGGTCTGCCTGTGCCCCACCGTAATAAGGCGGAGGAAGTGTTAGGCAGGTTGACGAAAATGGCCAGTGGATCGCCACCACCATAGGGGCGGTGGCAATCCGCCCGCCACCCTAATGGGCCCCTTAGTATCGAACAGCTGTAAATGATGATGAAAAAAAATGAAGTGGTAGCACTACTTCAGCCAGACCTTTCCACACTGTTGGACAGTGTCTAACACCAAAGTTATTTACTACAACTCGGAGAGCTTGGCTAGACATGTCCTAAATAGACTATCTTCCCATACTTCAAGATAGGCAAAATATCATCTCATACATTGTTCCTGCTCTAAAATGTGAAAAGAGTAGAGGATTTGTGTTTGGTCCTTGTTCGATGACTAAGCAATGTAGAATAAATCAGGTATTTATGAAGAAAGAAAACCTAGAACCAATGTTAAATAAGCAATGTATTTATGAAGAGATAACACTTAGAAAAATCCAGAGAGAATTAAAAGGTATGATTAAAGAAGTATTAACATCAGTGTATTTGGCAGTGGTATGACATAATGAGGTTCTGTAAGGAGGCTTAATGAAAAGTGAAGAGAGTTCCATTTATAGTATCAGAATGCACTAACCTTGTAGTCAGAATCCAAAAGGAACAATGCACTCGTCCTCTCCTCTTTTCATCCACCACCAACCCACACAGGAGAACTATGTGGGTCAGAAGTAAAATTGGAGAACAAGGATTTGGATATGCAGCCCATAAGGTAGGGTGCGTGATATTTAAAAGTGGGTAAGGTCGAAAAGAAATCATGTCCCTAAAGTGACAAGGCACTAAAACTATTTTCACTGTGGAAGGCTTAGCTGTCTCATGTAAAAAATTGAGTTAAGATTGGAATACTAATGTGATATCTCAGGGACGGTATCAGCTAGAATTATAATCAAACAAATGTTTTTAATAATTACAAAAAATAAAAATCCAATTCTGAGGTGAATTTTGTATTTCTTTTTACATTTGTTTTTTAAGCATCTGAGTAAAATATTACTTGAATATACACCATATGTTGGTGAATTCGATAAACCATGTTCGGAGCCCTTCCAACTGAATCGGTACGTGTCGGAAGGATTCCTTTCTGACCGAGCCATTCCGATGGGCTCGGTCGGAAAGGAATCCGACTTGGATTTCCGGATGGACACTGACTGACACTGTTCTAAATCTTCCAAAGCATTTTTAAAGGTGAGTAATGATTCTTTTAATAAAGATAGACTGCTGTATGCACTATGGGGAAGATTAAGAAGCATATTGTGCTTCTTTATTCTTGCATTGTGTGTCATGTTTTTTTGTAATGCTGTTTAAAAATTGAATGGTGCATATTGGAAATGTATTTTGGAAATGAGTTAGGTTTCTGCTTTGGTTGCTTGTGGTCATTTAAATGGGCTGTGATTTGTGTCAAAAACGATTTACTATGGAAAATGTTTTCTGGTAAAATGTCTGGCTTTTAAATTTTGGTCAAGGATCACAGTGAGTATCTGTTTGAAATAAGGAATTACATTTTCACATTTTTCAATAATGTCACCTGTGCCTGCTAACAGTTTGCCTCTCTTAGCTTGAAGGGTACTCTGTGCCTTTGTCTCATGTCACTTTGCCTGTGCATAATCTCTCTTTTTCTGTGTGTAATTTCTCTCTTTGTGTGTGTGTCATCACATGTGTCTCATGTAACTAAGATCACACTGTGAGTCAAGCTCGATTTTAAATGGATCTGGGTGAATAATTTGCTTAGTTGATGTGTTTAAAAATATGGAAATGCATGTATTTTTAAAGTCAGTTAGGCTTTAGCATATGTACTAGTAGGGAATTTTAGGCAGCATGTCTGTTAGGCCTCTTACTTCACAAATAGGCTCTAAGCCGTGCAATCAAGATCCAGGGCGTGCCATTGAAATGAAAAAGGAATGTTATGTCTTGCTTATATATATGTGGTCTGTTGTTTGCCAGTAGACACAGTAAAATAGTATGAGCAGAGCCACACATATTGCATGCAGAGACAGACATGGTAGATTAAATGTAACATCCTGATCATGTGCCTAAGATCACACTGTGAGTCAAGCTTGATTTTAAATGGATCTGGGTGAATAATTTGCTTAGTTGATGTGTTTAAAAATATGGAAATACATGTATTTTTAAAGTCAGTTAGGCTTTAGCATATGTACTAGTAGGGAATCTTAGGCACCATGTCTGTTAGGCCTCTTCACAAATAGGCTCTAAGCTGTGCAATCAAGATCCAGGGTGTGCCGTTGAAATGAAAAAGGAATGTTATGTCTTGCCTATATATATGTGGTCTGTTTTTTGCCAGTAGACACAGTGAAATAGTATGAGCAGAGACACACGTATTGCATGCAGAGACAGACATGGTAGATTACATGTAACATCCTGGTCATGTGCCTAAGATCACACTGTGAGTCAAGCTTGACTTTGAATGGATCTGGGTGAATAATTTGCTTAGCTGATGTGTTTACAAATATGAGAATACATGTATTTTTAAAGTCAGTTAGGCTTTAGCATATGTACTAGTAGGGAATCTTAGGCAGCATGTCTGTTAGGTCTCTTACTTTACAAATAGGCTCTAAGCTGTGCAATCAAGATCCAGGGTGTGCCGTTGAAATGAAAAAGGAATGTTATGTCTTGCTTATATATATTTGGTCTGTTTTTTGCCAAAAGAGACAGTGAAATAGTATGAGCAGAGGCACACATATTGCATGCAGAGACAGACATGGTAGATTACATGTAACATCCTGGTCATGTGCCTAAGATCACACTGTGAGTCAAGCTTGATTTTAAATGGATCTGGGTGAATAATTTGCTTAGTTGATGTGTTTAAAAATATGTAAATACATTTATTTTTAAAGTCAGTTAGGCTTTAGCATATGTACTAGTAGGGAATCATAGGTAGCATGTCTGTTAATCCCCTTACTTCACAAATAGGCTCTAAGCTGCGCAATCAAGATCCAGGGTGTGCCGTTGAAATGAAAACGGAATGTTATGTCTTGCTTATATATATGTGGTCTTTTTTTGCCAGTAGAGACAGTGAGATAGTATTAGCACAAACACGCATATTGCATGCAGAGACAGACATGGTAGATTACATGTAACATTCTGGTCATGTGTCTAACATCACACTGTGAGTCAAGCTTGATTTTAAATGAATCTGGATGAATAATTTGGTTAAAGGGTACTCTGTGCCTGTGTCTCACCTCACTCTGAGCCTGTGTGTCTGCTCACAGTTTACAACTCTAAGCTTAAAGGGTACTCTGTGCCTCTGTCTCACCTCACTCTGAGCCTGTGTGTCATCTCACTCTGTGCCTGCCCCATCTCTCTCTCTTTGTATGTGTCATTTGTCTGTTTGCTTGTGTCCCATCTCACTCTGTGCCTACCCCATCTCCAGGGTGTGCAAAAAACAGACCACATATATATAAGCAAGATTGGTGAGATGGTATGACCACAGACACACATATTGCATGCAGAGACAGACATGGTAGAATACATGTAACATCCTGGTCATGTGCCTAAGATCACACTGTGAGTCAAGCTTGATTTTAAATGGATCTGGGTGAATAATTTGCTTAGTTGATGTGTTTAAAAATATGGAAATACATGTATTTTTAAAGTCAGTTAGGCTTTAGCATATGTACTAGCAGGGAATCTTAGGCAGCATGTCCGTTAGGCCTCTTACTTCACAAATAGGCTCTAAGCTGTGCAATCAAGATCCAGGGTGTGCCGTTGAAATGAAAAAGGAATGTTATGTCTTGCTTATATATATGTGTTCTGTTTTTTGCCAGTAGAGACAGTGAAATAATATGAGCAGAGACACACATATTGCATGCAGACACAGACATGGTAGAGTACATGTAACATCCTGGTCATGTGCCTAAGATCACACTGTGAGTCAAGGTTGATTTTAAATGGATCTGGGTGAATAATTTGATGAGAGTTAGAGAGATGGAAACTGTGAGCAGACACAGGTGACATTATTGAAAAATGTGAAAATATAATTCCTTATTTCATACAGGCACTCAGTGTGATCCTTGTCAAAAATGTTAAAGCCATACTTTTTACCATGAAACATTTACCAGAGTGAGATGAGACACACACAAACAGACAAATGACACATAAAAAAAGAGAGAGAGATTTGGCAGGCACAGAGTGAGATGACACACAGGAACAGATTGAGGTGAGACACAGGCACAGAGTACCCTTTTAGCTTAGAGATGCAAACTGTGAGCAGATACAGGTGACATTGTTGAAAAATGTGAAAATATAATTCCTTATTTCAAACAGACACTCAGTGTGATCCTTGTCAAAAATGTTAAAGCCATACTTTTTTACCATGAAACATTTACCTGAGTGAGAGGAGACACACGCAAACAGACAAATGACACACAGAAAGAGAAAGAGATGGGGCAGGCACAGAGTGAGATGACACACAGGCACAGAGTGAGGTGAGACACAGGCACAGAGTACCCTTTAAGCTTAGAGATGCAAACTGTGAGCAGACACAGGTGACATTATTGACAAATGTGAAAATATAATTCCTTATTTCATACAGATACTTGGTGTGATCCTTGTGAAAAATGTTAAAGCCATGCTTTTTACCATAAAACATTTACCAGAATGAGATGAGACAGACGCAAACAGACAAATGACACACACAAAGAGAGAGAGTTGGGGCAGGCACAGAGTGAGATGACACACAGGCACAGAGTGAGGTCAGACACAGGCACAAAGTACCCTTTAACCTTAGAAATGCAAACTGTGAGCAGACACAGGTGACATTATTGACAAATGTGAAAATATAATTACTTATTTCATACAGACACTCAGTGTGATCCTTGTGAAAAATGTTAAAGCCATGCTTTTTACCATAAAACATTTACCAGAATCAGATGAGACAGACGCAAACAGACAAATGGCACACACAAAGAGAGAGAGATGGGGCAGGCACAGAGTGAGATGGCACGCAGGCACAGAGTGAGGTCAGACACAGGCACAAAGTACCCTTTAACCTTAGAAATGCAAACTGTGAGCAGACACAGGTGACATTATTGACAAATGTGAAAATATAATTCCTTATTTCATACAGAGACTCAGTGTGATCCTTGTGAAAAATGTTAAAGCCATGCTTTTTACCATAAAATATTTACCAGAATGAGATGAGACAGACGCAAACAGACAAATGACACACAGAAAGAGAGAGAGATTGGGCAGGCACAGAGTGAGATGACATACAGGCACAGAGTGAGGTGAGACACAGGCACAGAGTACCCTTTAAGCTTAGAGATGCAAACTGTGAGCAGACACAGGTGACATTATTGGCAAATGTGAAAATATAATTCCTTATTTCATACAGAGACTCAGTGTGATCCTTGTGAAAAATGTTAAAGCCATGCTTTTTACCATAAAACATTTACCAGAATGAGATGAGACAGACGCAAACAGACAAATGACACACACAAAGAGATAGAGATGGGGCAGGCACAGAGTGAGATGACTCACAGGCACAGAGGACCTCCCGCGCCGCATGGCCACCAGCTGCTGCGTGTGCTTCCCCTTCCACTGTGCCTTGCTGCCTGACGGCCGCCTCGTGACCACGCCCCATCCTCCGAGCGGCGTGGTCCGTGATCGGCGCTCCTCTCCCTGTGCCCCTGGTGTATTTACTGTATTGACTAAGTAGAATTGTTATTGTCATAATTGTTGTTTCTCCCGCTGTATTTGTTAGTATTGTTGTTTCTCCCGCTGTATTTGTTATTATTGTTGTTTCTCCCGCTGTTTTTCCTGTTCTCTCCTGCCTGTTGCCGCCCTCCGTCGTCCCTCCCCGCTCCCCGCTCCCCGCTTCCCGCCACCACCGCTGACCCCGCCCATTTTTTCCTTCTGTTCCCTCCCCGCTCCCGCCTCCCAGCTGCTCCGCCCACCCGCGCACTTGGCCATATATGGCGACCGTGCGACGCAGGTGAGTGTGTCCTAGTCCTAGGACGCTCCCGCGCCGCACGGCCACCAGCTGCTGCGTGTGCTTCCCCTTCCACTGTGCCTTGCTGCCCGACGGCCGCCTCGTGACCACGCCCCCTCCTCCGAGCGGCGTGGTCCGTGATCGGCGCTCCTCTCCCTGTGCCCCTGGTGTATTTACTGTATTGACTAAGTAGAATTGTTATTGTCATAATTGTTGTTTCTCCCGCTGTATTTGTTAGTATTGTTGTTTCTCCCGCTGTATTTGTTATTATTGTTGTTTCTCCCGCTGTTTTTCCTGTTCTCTCCTGCCTGTTGCCGCCCTCCGTCGTCCCTCCCCGCTCCCCGCTTCCCGCCACCACCGCTGACCCCGCCCCTTTTTTCCTACTGTTCCCTCCCCGCTCCCGCCTCCCAGCTGCTCCGCCCACCCGCGCACTTCGCCATATATGGCGACCGTGCGAACGCGCAGCGTTGACGCGCAACGGGCGCGCCGAAGGCGCGCCAAAGGTAAGCCCGTCTGCGCCCGTCCGCGCCTGGACCGCGCCCAGTGCCAGGACGCCTGGCCCCCACCGACGGAAGCCAACCCGACGAACCTACAACGCCGCCAAACTCATCGCACTCAACACCGGCGCCATCCCGAGATGTCACCGCGCCTCCCCGAGGCACACCCACGGACCCTTCAGCTGCCACGCCTGCAAGTTCACCTGCATCCGGACTTACCCTGCACCAGCACTCGCCAAGCCGAACACCAGCAGCAACCACCTCAAGTGCATCCTACTCAACACCCGCTCCATCCACAGACACGCCGTAGAACTCTGGAACCTCCTCGACACCACCGCCCCTGACGTCGCCTTCCTCACAGAGACCTGGATGAACGCCTCCTCAGCGCCCGACATCGCCATCGCCATCCCAGAGGGCTACAAGATCACACGGAGGGACCGCACCGCCAACCAGACGGGAGGAGGCATCGCCATCATCCACAGAGACACCATCCGCATCACGACCAACACCGACGACACCCTAACCACCGCCGAACACCTGCACTTCCAGATCCACACCGACCCGAAGACCACCCTCAGAGGCACCCTGATCTACCGACCCCCGGGTCCACGCACACGATTCAGCGAGGACATCGCCGACTTCATCAGCCCGCATGCCCTCCCCTCCGCCGACTACATCCTCCTGGGGGACCTCAACTTCCACCTGGAGAACAACAGCGACCGCAACACCATCACCCTGCTCGACAACCTCGACAACCTCGGACTCAAGCAACTGGTGACCACCCCCACCCACCTCGCCGGACACACACTCGACGCCGTCTTCTCATCCAGCAAAGACGTCACCTTCAGCCACGCAACAGGACTCCACTGGACAGACCACAGCTGCGTCCACTTCACCTTCAAAAGAACGACGATCCACCAACACCAGCAACAGGTTGCCCGAAGAAGCTGGAACAAGATCACAGCCGACCAGCTCACCGCTTCCCTGAGCCAGCACCCTCCCGCCAGCTCAGCGAACCCCAGCCAGGCCGCCGACAACCTCACGAAGTGGATCAGCAACTGCGCGGACGAACTCGCCCCTCTGAGAACCCCGCCCAGCAGACCCGGCAGCAGAAAAACCCCATGGTTCACCGACGAACTCAAGAGCTCCAAGAAGAACTGCCGAGCCCTCGAGAAAGTATGGAGAAGGGAACCAACTGCGGACAACATGACCACCCTCAAGCTCGCCACCCGGAAACACCACCAACTGATCCGCGCCACCAAGAAAAATACTTACAAGGACCGGCTGGACAACAACGCACACAACTGCAAGGAACTCTTCAACATCGTGAAAGAGCTCTCCAACCCCAACGCCGGAAACAATGACATCACCCCGTCGCAAGACCTCTGCAACTCCCTCGCGTCCTACTTCCACAACAAGATCGCGGACATACACAACAGCTTCAGCAACCAACCAACGCACGCCACAACCGCAACAACGCCACCCACCACCACCCTCCGCACCTGGACTCCGATCAGCACCGAAGACACCATCCACACAATGAACTCCGTCCACTCCGGATCTCCGACTGACCCCTGCCCTCACCACATCTTCAACAAGGCCGACGCTGTCATCGCACCCCACCTGCGGGACATTATCAACACCTCCTTCGACACCGCCACCTTCCCGGAGAGCTGGAAGCACGCAGAACTCAGCGCTCTTCTCAAGAAACCTACAGCAGACCCCACCGAACTCAAGAATTACCGTCCCATCTCGCTCCTCCCGTTCCCGGCCAAAGTCATCGAGAAGACCGTCAACAAACAGCTGGCCGCCTTCCTCGAGACGAATGGATCCCTCGACCCCTCAC
The DNA here is from genome assembly GCF_964261635.1 of Lissotriton helveticus. Taxonomy (NCBI): domain Eukaryota; kingdom Metazoa; phylum Chordata; class Amphibia; order Caudata; family Salamandridae; genus Lissotriton; species Lissotriton helveticus. The sequence continues at coordinate 2,050,809,807 of NC_136061.1, forward strand.
AGTCTGGCTTCCGAGCGAACCACAGCACCGAGACCGCCCTCATCGCTGCCACCGATGACATCCGAACCCTGATGGACAACGGAGAAACAGCGGCCCTCATCCTCTTGGACCTCTCCGCGGCTTTCGACACTGTCTGCCACCGCACCCTAGTACAGCCCCTCGGCAACATCGGAATCCAGGAGAAGGCACTGGAATGGATCACCTCCTTCCTCGACGGAAGAACACAGAGTGTCCGCCTACCACCGTACAAGTCAGAGGCCACCGAAGTCATCTGCGGCGTCCCTCAAGGATCCTCGCTGAGCCCCACCCTCTTCAACGTCTACATGAGCCCCCTCGCGGCCATCGCACGCCAACACAACCTCAACATAATCTCCTACGCCGACGACACCCAGCTGATCCTCTCCCTGACCAACGACCCCGCCGCCGCCAGAGCCAACCTGCACGAAGGGATGAGAGATGTAGCCGAATGGATGACGACCAGCCGCCTGAAACTGAACTCAGACAAGACGGAGGTCCTCATCCTGGGCTCCTCGCACTCCGCCTGGGATGACTCCTGGTGGCCCCCCGCCCTGGGCACCGCACCCAAACCGACGGACCACGCACGCAACCTGGGCTTCATCCTGGACTCCTCCCTCTCCATGACCAGACAAGTCAACGCCGTCTCCTCGTCATGCTTCAACATCCTACGCATGCTACGGAAGATCTTCTGGTGGATCCCCACCGAGACCAGGAAGACTGTCACCCAGGCCCTCGTCACTAGCCGACTGGACTACGGCAACGCCCTCTACGCCGGAACCACCGCCAAGCTCCAGAAGAGACTCCAGCGGATCCAGAACGCCTCAGCCAGACTCATCCTCGACATCCCACGAAACAGCCACATCTCCGGACATCTGAGAGACCTGCACTGGCTCCCCGTCAACAAAAGAATCACCTTCCGTCTCCTCACCCACGCGCACAAAGCCCTACACGACCAAGGCCCGAGCTACCTCAACAACCGAATCAACTTCTACACTCCCAAGCGCCACCTCAGATCAACCAGCCACGCCCTCGCCGCCGTCCCCCGCATCCGAAGAGCGACAACAGGAGGAAGGTCCTTCTCCTACCTGGCCGCCAAGACCTGGAACTCACTCCCGACCGACCTGCGCCTGACCCAAGACCACCTCTCCTTCAGGAAGAAGCTCAAGACCTGGCTGTTCGAGCAGTAACGGCACCCCCCCCCACCTAGCGCCTTGAGACCCTACGGGTGAGTAGTGCGCTCTATAAATGACTTGATTGATTGATTGATTGATTGAGTTAGGTGAGACACAGGCTCAGAGTGAGATGAGACACAGGCACAGAGTGAGATGAGGTACAGGCATATAGTGAGATGAGACACACAAAGAGAGAAATGACACACACAAAGAGAGAGATGGGGCAGGCACAGACTGAGATGAAACACAGGCACAGAGTGAGATGAGACACAGGCACAGAGTGAGATGAGACACAGGCACAGAGTGACATAAGACACAGGCACAGAGTGAGATGGTGCAGGCAGAGAGTAAGATTAATAATGAAACTGTACTGCACTGTTACTGTGACACAGTTGCTGTGCTATAAAGTAACTTATGTTGTAAACTAGTGTTTATATCGTTTACTTATTGTAATTGCTATGTAGTATGTTTGTAGTGGTCTATAATATGTTGTTTTTTCTTTACCACAGATTGTAATCATCTATAGAAAGATAAAAGAATATGCCGTCAAAGGAAAGACGTCAAAAGAAATATAAACAGGATTTATGGTCCAAGAAAACAGAAATACAAGACTCATCCAAAACACAATCTTCAGTGAGAAAAAATAATGCTCCTAGTAAGCAAACTAAGAACTTTTTAAGGAAGTTATTGAAATGTCAAAAAAAAGATGTTGTTTCAAAGAAGAATAACCCATCTATAATTAGAAAAAAAAGCTGTGCCCCTAAAAAAATGTTAGACCTGTAGAAGGAGATGATATTGTCTATAACAATAGAAGGAGAAATCAATTTATTGAAATTCGTACACGAATGTTTTATAACAGAATAGTTTCAAATTTATTAAAAAATGTAAAGATGTATCAAAAAAGACTGCTTTTTACAAGAAAAAAAGCATAGTGAAGATTGTGGATGAAGCATTTAAAGTGAAAAATAAATTATATTGTTTAGTAATCAATAGAATTCGTACACTAGATAAGGTAATCAATGTGTTCAAATCAAAATGTAAGTGGAAAAGAGTAGTTAATCGGACTAATTCTTGTGATGTTTTTCCTGGAGAATGGAAGCAAAGTTCAAGTTGTGAGCCATTTTTTAATGAAGAAAGTTACTTTCAGGATAATGATTTGGTGCATGCAGTTGACACCAGTGGTCAAGCATATGAGGTGAAGGACGGTTGTCCGGTTGAAAAAGAAAAAACTGTGCCTAGAAATACAGAAGGGGTGTTAGCTGATGAAGTTTTAGGGAGATGTCCTAAGGCTCCAGTGTATACTTGGAATTGTAGTAGTATTTGTAGTGTGCAACAGGATTCAATTGATTTGTTTCTCAGTTTCTTACGGACATATACTAAGAAAAGTCTAAAACAAAAAATGAAAATTTTGCAAGAGTAAGATCCTTGTAGAGTGAGCGAAAAAAACAGGTTTGCATGGGCATTCACTGGCTTGTCTTTCAAGAAAAGTATGTCAGAGTGTTTTTCACCATTTTAGGATGTAAGCAGTGCATCATAATAAATTGAGGAAATTAGTGAGAAGGTTGTATTATGCAAAAAGTCCAGCACTTAAGCTAAAACAGTTAAACAGTGCTCTTTTGCATGGAACTGAATTAGATGTGAAGAACATTTGTGAAGAAATTTAGTTTTTTTACTTTGGTGAAAAAGAGGACAGTGCAGAAACTGATACAGTAATAGAAGGTAATGTGGAAGAGAATGTAGAGATTTTAAGTACAGAAAAATTTGACCATGAAATTACAAAGTTTAAGGTCAATTCAAGTGAAAGGCCTAATTTTACTTTTGTGTGTTGTTGACAAACTCATTATAAGAATCAGACTAGATTAGTTGATTTATATGTAAAAAGCGAAATGGAAAATAATAATGATTGGAAGGATATTGCAACTTATTTCTTGGTAGAAAATTGTTTTGATTTGGGTTCTGATCAACGTATTTGTAAATATTGCTATAATAAATTAAATGAAAACAGAATGCCTGCTAGAGCTGTTCATAATAATCTGGAGTTGGTAGACATTCCTTCTGAATTGATGGATTTAAATACCTATGAGTATATTCTGATTCAATGTGTGCGTCCTTTTCAGGAGCCTAAGACAGGGAAATTGCCTCCTTCAGATTTACAGAGAGGATTAAAGGGAATAGTTGTTTATTTGCCTCTAGATTTTAAGAAAAATATTGATACAATTGGTGTAGAAAAAGTAGAAGAAGAACCTCTGGTTATTCTAGTTAATGGTGTTCCTACAAAGAGTAAGAAAATCTAGCAAGAATTAGTGGATGTTAGGAAAGTCAAAAAGGCAACGTTGTATTTGGTAAAAAATAATCCCTACTACAAAAATGTATATGTAGGAGAAGAGGAAACAACTGTAGAAGAGGACAGTGATTTCTCAGCTGGGCAAATTGAAAAAGTTAATGTCTCTAGAAGTGAAGAAATTTATGAACATTTTAGTGTTCATCCATTGCATTCCAAAGAAGTAATGGGGAATGCTATTGACTTGTTTCAAATGAAAGAAGCAAAAGGAAGTCCCATTAGTGTATGGGAAGAAAGTTTGGAAGCTCGTTGTTTTCCACAGTTATTTCCAACAGGTCAAGGTGGACGATATGACGACCGACCTGTTCAAATTCCTGCATCTGAATACCAGACTTTAAGATTATATGCAGAAGATCCAAGGTTTCGTCAATGCATTCCATATTTGTTCCATCTACTGTTTGAGAGTGACTGGTCTGGACTTTCTTATGCAGTGAACCATATACTGAAAAGTGGAGTACATCTACAAAATGTTTCAGCAAGGGACTTTATGGATAAAGTGAAACTGCAAGACAGTGTTCTGGAATCTCAGCTAATTAATCTCATGGCATGTCAGCGTGGTACTAACGAGTATTGGTACCATCGTCATAGGGAATTGAAATATATGCTAAGAAACTTAGGAACTCCTACATGGTTCCTCACTCTTAGCTGTGCTGAGTATGCTTGGGAAGACTTACTTGAATTTCTACAAGAGGCAAATAAATACATTGAAAATATTGAATACAAGACACCTGGAGAACTGTGCTCTTTGGATCCAGTTAATGTATGCAGGTATTTCTATCATAGGTTTGAAGCTATGATGTCTTTTATTACAAACAAAAAAAATCCTCTGCTTGGAGAGGTTTTGGATTTCTTTTGGAGAAAGGAGTATCAAGCAAGAGGTGCTCCTCACATACATATGCTGCTATGGATTAAAGATGCACCAACATTTGGAACAGATTCAGATGAGAAATTGATGAGTTTCATTGAGCAGTATTCTACATGTGCTGTTCCGAAAAGTACAGAAAAAAACAATTTAAGACATTAAGTTTTACGCTTTCAAACTCATCGTTGTGGAAAATACTGTCATCGAAAATACAAACCCAAGGACAAGTTCTACAGAAAATGTCGTTTTGCATTTCCACGTCCAGTAACATCGAAAGGAAGAGTGAACAATTTTATGTCTTCTCTGCGACATACTGTGACTAGAAAATCACCTAAAAATACATACAACCTAAGAGGAAATGAGGAGTCCAAATACATAAATGACTACAACCCAGTCATTTTGTCCATGTGGAATGCTAACATGGATATTCAATATGTTGCTGACAACTCTATTGCTGTGGCTCGATATGTGATGTCTTACATAACAAAATCAGAAAAGACGGAACTGAAGGAAATGTGGGAGGAAATTTCACATGAAAAGAGTCTAAGCAAGAAATTATACAGTTACAGTCTGAAGATGTTGTTGCATTGAGAAATTGGAGCATATGAATGTTCTGATCGGTTATCCTCAGCAAGTCTATATGCCAAATCTAGAACCATCATTTGTGTGAGTCTAGGTCTTGCTGCAACACGAAACCGTGTTTTGAAATCTGTACAAAAAATAGAGTATTTGGCGGAGAAAGAACCATACAATACAGATATTTTGAAGACAAACATGTTGGATACATACTATCCAAATAGAAGTAGTCATCTTGAGAACGTTTGTCTCTATGAAGTTCTGCAAAACTATACTTTTAAGAGGAACTTCACAGAAGATATCAAAAAAGGTGTATAGGCTGTAATTGGATGTGAAGGCTGTCTGGTGAAACAAAGAAAAGGCCATTTGATTAATCATCGAAAATTGAGTTGCGAATCTCCTGACAAAAGGGAATTTTACTATTTAGCTCTTTTGCAACTCTTTAAGCCATGGCGTACAGAAGAGGAACTACTTGGAGATGTTCTCAGTTATGAAGATTCGTTCAATGCAACCAAGGATACCATAGAATGTCCTGTTTATTCAAATTATCTGCAAATGTTGAACGAGGAAATACAGCAAGAAGCTACAATTGCAGCAGAGATTGCTAGAGACAGTTCTCTAGACAGTCAGAGTTCTGCTTCATTGAGTCAGGATCCACTTGGAGGACCAATTATACAAAATGAAGCTGCCACTGCCATGAATGAAGTGGAAAGAGCCATGGAACAAGCTCAGGAGGATGTTGTTAACTTAGAAGATTTGGAAAAAGAACTAAACGTTGAGCAGAGACAAATATATGATGAAGTCACAGAACAGATTGAGCATGGTTTATATCATGAGAAAAAAGAGTGCTCATGTACATCATTTATACCTTTCCGACTGTACGTGAGTGGAGAAGCAGGAACTAGAAAAAGTTTTCTGATTAAAGCAATTGCAACGTATCTGCAGAAAAGAACGGAGTCATCGCTGTCTTGTGTTGTTACCGCTTCAACTGGGTTGGCAGCACATAACATTAAAGGGATTACTTTACATCGCTTATTGATGCTGCCAGTACAGCATGATAATAAATTACAATACCACAAGCTATCTGGAGAAGCTTGTGTTGAAGTTTCAAGAGTCCTAAAGAAAATGAAACTTCTTATCATTGATGAGGTAAGCATGGTATCAAATGTAATGCTTGCTTTTGTGCATTTAAGAATGCAAAAAAATCTTAAAACAGAGTATGATGTGTTATTTGGAGGCAAACACATCATTGTTTTTGGAGATCTACTGCAGCTAACTCCAGTGAAAGGACAACCAGTGTTTAAAATGCTTACACATGAAGATACCCGGAAGTGCCTAGCAAGCATTGGAAATGTTAACATATGGTTAAATTTCAAATATGCAGAACTGCTTCAAAATATGCGACAGGCAAAGGATGAAGATTATAAAAATATTCTACAAGATGTAAGAATTTGAAAACTAACTGAGCATGGCAAAGAAGCTTTACATCGACGATTAATTTAAAATTTGTTTCCAAATGAAAATATTCTCCCAGAGAATATTTTTAAGAAAATTCCTGAAAACGTATCTGTTATATGCTTGATGCCAACTCTGCAAGAATGTTCAATCTTCAACAACAAAATGTTACAGTTAGAAAATCAATAGATTGTGAAACTCGAAGCTATTGATAAAATAGAGCATGAAGGAGCAACTATTATTTTGTCAGAAAAGTTGAAATCAAAATTGGATTCTTTAGAGAAGACAATATCCAAACCTGCTGGTTTGGAAAATACTCTGTATGTATCTTTAAATTGTCGTATAATTTTACGACGGAATTTACATGTGGAAAGAGGTTTAGTAAATGGAGCAATGGGTCTTAATATTGATTTTGTGAATTACTGAAATAGAGATGGAATTGAATTTCTAAGAATTAAATTTGATGGTATTGAAGAAGTACAACAAATCAGTCGTTGTTCTGCTCGATTTTTGCTTGTGAAAGATTTATATGTCCGCCGAAAACAGTTTCCTATTTCTTTGGCATATGCAGTGACTATTCATAAATCTCACGGTTTAAGTGTAGATAGTGCTTTGGTAAATATTGGAAGTTCTGTGTTCAATGAGGGTATGGCATATGTTGCTTTATCTCGAGTCTGAACTTTACCTGGATTGTACTTGATTGATTTTGGTGAGACAAAGATTAGTGCTGATCTAAATTGTGTAAAAGAATATAATAGGTTAAGAAGAGAGTATGCTCCAAATTTACCTTAATATCCTCTATTTGAAAAGCGTGTAGTAGGCCGAAAAAGAAGAAATGAGAAAAATTGTAGTGAAGTTGTAGCAAAAAGAAAAAAAGTAGATGAACCAGTAATTGTAAGCAGAAAGGAAAAGGATTCAGTTAAAGATGTTGATGGATTTCAGTTTGAAAACAGTTCTGGTGTCAAGTGCTATGCTAATGTAGTGGTTAATGTTGTTTTTTTCTCCAAACTGTACAAGAACAGATTGTTGAAAATCGGGATCAAAGATTTTCCCCCACATGCATCAAGCATTTTTGTAGTCGCAAACGGTGCGATTCCTTAAAATCGGCCGTTTGCGAATGCAAAAGTGCTTTTTGGGATGCATGAAGCAATTTTAGAATTCGTAACATGTTTGCGAGTTCTAAAATTGCGGGTGCTTTTAAGAAGTCGCAGATGTGCGATTTCTTAAAAGCAATGCATCATTAAATTTAAAACGGTAAAATCGCAATTAGGGTGCCAAATTTACCGAGTGGTTGAACCACTCGGTAAATTTGGAAAAAGTGTTTAAAAAGCTGAAAATGTTTTTTTTTCAACATTCATGTTTCACACACACATGTCCTTAGGACATGTGTGTGTGAAACATGATGCGAAAAATACATTTCAGGGGTGCATGGGGGGGTCCTTTGGACCCCCCCCTGCACCCATGAAATTTTCTAAGTGCCACTCGCAATTTGCATTGACTCCTATGGGCCTTTTGGCCCATAGGAATCAATGGGAATTGCGAAAATTAACTTAAGAATTCGGTATTTATTTGGGATTCGGTAAAAATTGCGATTTTTACCGAATCACAAATGAATACCGAAAATAATGATGCCTAGCATTTTGCACTTCCTAATTTGCGATTCCTTATTTTTCGCAAATTAAGAAGTGCAAAATGTCACAATGATGCATGTGGGGGTTAGTTCTTTGTTAAATTCTATGTTTGGGAAATGTAGCAGTGATAGAACAAAAATACAAACTGTTTCTGAAATTCGAAATGTTTTAGACATATGTTCTGGTCTAAATCAATTTACACAGAATATTCAGCAAGATTGTCAGGAATTTCTAATGTATATGCTTGTTGTATTGCAAGATGAAGGTGTAGATGTAGAAAATCTCTTTGGCCTTTCTTATAAATGGCAGCATAACTGCGACAATTGCTCCTTTTCAAGTAGTACTACAATAGACACTGAAAGATTTATGTATTCGACTTTACCAGACTGCAAATCAGTGTCTTTTAATAATCTAGTTACAGAAGCAAATCAAAACATGGTCTGTACTCAATGTAAATCTGCAATGCTATCAACATTATTTATACAAACATATGGACAGTATGTAATTTTAATGTTCCAACGATGTAGACCTGATGGAACTAAATTGACAACTTTAATTAAAAATTTTGTGGCTTCTCAATTATCAATTTCAGGAAGAACCTTTGCAACTGCAGCAATTATTTTCCATGATGGTCCTTCGACAACATCAGGACAGCTTATTTAAAATGTCAAAAAGGCTGGACTATTTGTAAAGATACTCTATTGGCTTTCACACAACGTTTGCCTTATCAGTTACCAAATTCTTACCTAGTATTCTTACAACTGAAATTTTAGGAAAGGTAATTGGCCTATCAAGATTGGAGCAGTTAATAAAACTTAGTCTGCTGTTCAAAATTACTTTGTGAGTGAGATTAATTAAGATATTAAAAAAACTTGTAGTTGTCATAGAGGTAGTGTAAGTGTATCACATAGTGAGTGATATGACTATTATATGAAATGTTAATGATGAGTAAGCTAGAGGTGAAAAGATAACTATTGTTTCATGATGTTAAAGATATTGGAGGTTTTCTTTCAGAAACTCGGGTAAATGGAAGAATAAGAATACTATTGAGTAATTTCCAAAGAAAATGACTTTCCATATACTATTTGGCCTCGTGGAAAAGTACGTGGTCAAAAGTGAGTTAAGATATGCTTTTTCTAAATTTTACATTATTTATTGAGTCGTTGTATGTTTTTTTTAAACACAATCATTTTGATTGTGGGTTTTTTTTGCCCGCTGTCATATGATGAGTAGTATTGAATTCACTGTTTTAAGTGAAATTCAATATATTCTGAGAACAGAAAAATAAACCATATAACATGTTGTACAAGTTAAAATATATTTTGTATTATTAAATATATATTATATATTATTCTCTTGTCTCACACTCACTCACCTTTTACCACCCTCTATCACTCCTCTTAAGTCACCCTCACTGCCCTTCTCTCACCCTCCCTCACCTCCCTTTCCTTATTCCACTTTCCTCACTTATCCTCATTCCCCTTCCTTTACTACTCTTTCCCTCTCTCCCATCCACCACTTTCCAGCTGTCAGTCACTCTACTTCACTCCCCTTCCCATTCTTTCCTTTCTTTGCTCCCTCAATAATTCCCCTTCTTTCACTCACCTCACTCCACTTCCCTCACTCCTTCTCTCACTCCCTCTGTCCTCTCACATCCTCACTCCCCTTCCCTCACTCCCTCTCTCTTAGCCTCACTCTCTTGGTCCTCTCACTCTCTCACTCCTCTTCCATCACGCTCACTCCCTATAACTCACCCACACTCCCTCACTTACCTTTCTTTGCTCCCTTACTCAGTTCTTTTCTCTCACTCTTTCCTTCACTACCTCTATGTCCTCACTCCTTCAGTCCCTTTGTCTTACAATCACTCGCCTTTATCCACCCTCGATCACTCCTCTTTCCTCAACCTCACTGCCCTTCTCTCAGTCTACTTCACCCCTGTTCCCTTACTCCACTTCACTCAGTTATTTTCATTCCCTATCTTTACTGCCCTTTCCCTAACTCCCCTCCCACACTCACCTTCTTTCAGTCCCCCTACTTCACTTCCCTTCCCGTCTCGTCCCTTCCTTTGCTCCCTCACTCATTTTCCTTTTCTCTATCACTCTACTCCACTACACTCACCTTAGAATATATAAAAAATATAGCTCTTTTTGGAGAATTGGAGGTGGTTCTAAAAAGAACAGTTTTTTTTCTTTTTTAGTTTTTTTTTTCTACTTTTTTAGTTTTTTTTGGGGGGGGGGGTTTCAGAACAAAAACAAAACTAGGGAATGCCAAACTGCTCAACAGGAGCAAAAAAAGGGGAAAAATTAGGGCTGAGGGGTGCAGCGGTGTTGTTCCCTTTTTCGAACAATTAGTAGGATGCTCTGCTCCCCATAACAAAGCAGTTTGTCACACTGCTTACACCTAATTGTAATGTCAGAAAAAACAGGCTGAATATTTGGTTTCAACTCGACTGATCTTCCTGTCACCGATGATGTTGGTCCTCCGGTGGAAGTCGAGGGGCCATCTCTAGGTGCATTCCGTGTCAGGTCCCTGACACTCTCCCGGCATAGTTTTGGGGGGGCCTTCTTTGCACATGTCTAATCATGGTGGAGTTCCCAAAACTGTATTTTTTCTGGGGTCACCACGTGAAAGAATTGTGTGGCATATCTTGCATTCCACCTTTGGAGCATGTACTTTCTTCTCACCTTCTGGAATGCTGAAAAACTTCCAGATGAAGTGTTCCTTAATTTTTGGCTGAGGAGAGTCCTCATTGAGAAACTCATCAGAGTCACTGCTGCTTGGTGCTCTTGCAGCCATTCTTTCCAAAGAATTGAAGAGGAGAAAAAGGGAACAGGTCTTGCTCTCTCCAAAGTGAAAGAGGTAGTGAAGGAAATGGGTGGGGTTTTCATTAGTTGTAAAAAAAATGTTAATAACCAATGAAAAGTGTTATTTTAAGGTCACATGACTTGACACGCTTACGCTACGTGCTCCGGAGCGATTCTGGGAGCGCTTACGCGGCACGTACGTAGGCGCTTCCGGGGGCGCTTACGCGGCGCGCTTGAAGGACGTTTTGTTAGATTTTAGGAAATGCGTTTAAAGTTCAAATACGGTTATTTAAAATCAAAAATACTACTTTTATAAGTATGCCAATAAATGTCTTGCATTATTATTTACGTTAAATACATACTTATATTTTTTTCCGCACGTGGGAATAGCACTCTCGCTGCGTTTACGGGTGCGTTTATGGGTGCTTGTACCCTGAGCGCTCCGAGGTAAAATGCTAAAAAAAAAACACAGGAAAAATACATTGAAAAATTAATTTTAAGAAAAAATAATAATAATAATTTTATAAAAAATATAATAATTAATAGTTATACAAAATAGCTATTAAAAAAACGCAATAATTCACTTTAAAAATCGTAGGTTACAAACTCTTTATAGTAAGGAATTAGCTTTTAAAAAACCTTTGAAATTCACTGAAAAAACCATAGGTTTCACACTCTTTATAGTTAGGAATTAACATTTAAAAAACCTTTGAAATTCACTAAAAAACCCATAGGTTTCACACCAGTTATAGTTAGCTGTACATTTGACTCATACAAAACCATTGAAATACCCACGTTATAGTTAGTTGGATTCACTATAACTTGCGCGCCCGCAATCCACTGCTGATGATGTCACATGTTACAACATTCATGATATGGTCAGTGACATCACTGATGACATCACTGATGACATCTCAAATGACATCACTGATGACATCACTGATGACATCTCAAATGGCATCGCTAATACATGGAAACTGTAAATCATATTGTCAGCCGATCTAGTTGTACATTATATCATGCTTAACATTTCAACAGTAAAGAAATGATAAGTATATTCAAATGATAAGTATATTCCTAATAACGTGACTTCCATATATTCACAAGCACTGACTAATAGACCTATAATTTTACTGGGACACGAGGACTTGAGCGCCAGGAGGGGCCATAAAGACGCTGAGCCCTTGGTGGAGCGGGGGAGACCTATAATTTTACTGGGACACGAGGAGATAGAGCGACCTGTATCCACCACGAGCAGCATAAATCACCGTTCGAGCGCAGGAGCGCTGTAGGTCACCGCCACCAACCGCGCCGCCGCTCCGGGACTACGTATCCCGGCAGCCTTTGAGGCGGCGCGCTGCCCTGATGCGACTTGAGTGCCAGGAGGGGCCATAAAGACGCTGAGCCCCCAGCGTCGCGGGACGCGCGCGGGACGCCCGGGGCGAAGCCTGGGCAAAGGGCGGGCCCTCTGAGGCCCTCCGAGGACGAGGAGGCCGGGTCGAACATCAACATCTCGAAACCAAGTAGGTTATCTAACTTTGCACCTTGGCTGTGAATATCTTGACTAGCTAAAATCATCATCATCATAGGGCTAATAGCATCCTGGTATTGTACTATCCTGCCCTGAAATCCTTGGAACTAAGTGAACCCTTCCTACACTCAGAGTATTCATATTCTCACTATAATGACCACTAGGGGAAGTAGAAGCAAGACAGCCGCGGGTGGTGCATCCGTGATCGGCCCTATTGATAGCTTCATAACAAGAACAAATGAGGCAATTGACCTCAGTATTTCACTCCTTGAGCGTAGAGTCTCACAAGATCTAGAACACGCGAAGCGTAGGGTCTCTCAGGATCTATTAAATGCCAAACGCTCCTCTCTTGGGAGCATCTTAATGGCAAAAACCCCAGTGAAACACAATGATCCACAAGCAGGTTGCTCTCGAGAGATTCGACCTGATCTCCACACTATTCCTAACGAGATCAATCTATCAGCAACAGATCCCCTAATTGATTGTGACTCTGATGCAAGTAATGATCTAGAAAAGACACCAGACCTAAACATAGATCACACCCTGGAAATTGTAGAAGAAAACAACGTGTCACAGTCAAGACCCAGGCAAGATGGCGCCATTCGAAAACGGACGCAGCAAATAACGAAATCTGTTCCCTTTGCTGCTAAAAAACGTAATATAACAAAAGCACAACACAGAAAACGCATAACCAAACACCCAATTGCCAATGGAATAACAATACATACAGGGACATTAATTGAAGACACTCAGGGGAACCCTCAGGCGCGTGCGGCTAATCCCGACTTATCCACAGCAAATGACCAATTAATTGAAAGAGTTGGTGATCTTCTGGGTATCTTTATGTCACCAATAGAATCTAGACTGGCCCGTATTGAAAAACAACTAGAGGAACTTACTGCTTTTAACAAAAAAGCTCTTAGCGGTATCACAATAAGTAATACAGGCCCAAAAATAATTACTAGTAAACCTATAATTTCCAAACTGAAAGCTACTCCGCTTGTAGATACTGCGACAAAATTAAAATCAGTCACTTCTGCAAGCAGAGAAAGCCCTTTAAATAACTCGGCTGCAGAAAGTAGTTCCACCCCGAGCTTAATTATTAACACCCAGGCTACAACTACAAATGCAGGGAAGAAGATAGCAGCATCTCATGGCGTGACAAAGAAACCTAACCATCCAAGTGATATTTTTCCAACTTCCCAAAAACCTCGGTCATCATATGATTCGCCGTACAATTCAAGACAGATTCCTCCACGAATCAATTTGCCACCTGAATGTGGTGCCTATGTGCTGGTTCTGGTGAACGTCCCTATACTTAGACTTCTTCCTCCCTGAAAAATAAGATCTTGCACTGGCTGATAGCAAACTGCAACTTTCCGATGGAATGCTCAGGGGAAATAAATCATGCCCAGAGAGTAGGATGGATAGGCCCCCTGAAGAAAAAATTCGAGGGGGACTGCATAACCATAAGCTTTAAGAACCCACAATGGGCCAAAAAAACTTTGGCAAGGGCCCCCTCACCCTCGGTTTGGGAATTTAATACCACCCTTCTCCCCTTGGGCTATTTTTACAGGCACCTGATTACAACTCATTCGAACATGGGATCCAATCTAGCCACTCCTTTTTTTGACCAACACCAGATGACAGAAAGTAATTCCCCCTTTCTACATCAGTATCCTAAATTTACTTATCCGAATGTACCTGTACAAAGACATCAAGCACAAATTCACTCACACTATACGACTCATCCCTATCTGTCTACAATGCCGCACAAAGAATACAGGGAGGCTCGCTGGCATCAAGTTGCCGCTGCATCAGGCAACTCCTACAGCATCCCAATCCAAAATAGGTTTAGTGCACTGTCTACTCTGGATTTCAACGATTGACAAAAGATCGATCAGTCCGAAGGGACTACTAGGTATACATCGATTCCAGAGGGGCAGGTGATAGATAACATCATAGATAGAGAGGAAAAGGTCATAGTAACTGTCCCCAAAAAAGATACTTCTATTGCTTCCACGCGAACTGGATCGGTTGATGTGGCTAATCTATTACAAGTAAAAATTAGTACTGCGTCAGCGGACAAACTACTGATTAAACCCATCCCCTCTAGCTATAACCCACCTACCTCCCTAATACACCTAACATTTTGGAATATAGCCGGCTTGCTGGCTAAATTGATGAACCCCAACTTCCTGAACCAAGTTAATATGAGCAGTATTATCTGCCTTCAGGAAACTTGGGCCATCGACCCAATACATATAATAGGATACAAGACCTTCTTTTCTGCAGCCAAAAAATCCCCATCGGGAAGTAGTAGCGGTGGTCTAGTCATCTACATTGCGAATACTTTATGTAACGAGGAAATTTTCCCTCTGAAACAAAAAGAGAACTATCAAATAATCATATTAAAGAGAACCAAACAGAGGATATATGTTATAGTAAATTTCTATAACAATTTGCATGTAGACGACCTGATCAACCTTCTCTCAGAGATTTCCCTAGTTCTTCAAGATTTAAAGGTGCAATATGTTAACAAATCATGCACAATAGTCTGGGGTGGCGATTTTAATTTCCACTTATGCGGAAATAATAATACTGATAAGTGTGGAATTAAGGAGGATGATGGCAACAGAATAACACACTTCACACACTCGATTGAGGGCGAAAAAATGAATGAGGTCATAACAGAATTAGAACTGGGCTTCGCAAATGAACTGAGGCCCTCCCGAGTACCCTTTACACCAACATTTAACGGCAGGGGGCTAATGACCCTGATAGATTATGTTTTGATCTCAGCACATAAAGGCCCAAACATCGAACTGTTTGAAGTAGTAAAAAATCCGCTGAGCGATCACTTCCCAATCATCACCGCCTTGCGTGATTTAAAAAAACAAAAAGAACCTGACATAATGACAATATTAGACCAACAAAATCTTGAGCTAGGATCTCTGAATGGCTATACCTTAAAATGGGGAAATATTGATAAAAAAGCCACAACCATAAAAATAGTCACTGAATGCAAAGCAGACATTTTAACCTGCCTAGAGCAGGAGACAAAATCTAGTGACGTTATAACTAGCTTTAATGTTATTTCACAAAACATAAAGAAGGCACTTACCAAATCTCATAAACAAAAAAAGCAGGTGAAGAAAGGATGGTTTAGTCCAGCCTGCACTAAAGCATATTCAAAATTAAAGAAAGCGTTAAGGAGGGACAAAAGAGACAGAGTGGAAGTTAACAGCTTGAGAAAAGAATACGCTCTAGTACTAAAAACCAGAAAACAAGAGATAAAAGCTGACTTATGGGAGCGTCTTAGGAAAAGTTCGGAACATAAAGATAGCGCAGAGTTCTGGCAAATAGTCAGGTCCCCATATCTTATAGACAAAGAGGATCTACCATCCATTGACATTGCAATCACTAATAACGAATGGGTAAAGCATTTTTCTAAAGTTTTTAGTATAGGGAAACCACATGGCATGGATCATATAGACCCATTGAATCAAGTCACCTATCCATTAACCTTGCACTTTTTACATGATGAGGTAAAAAAAGCACTAAAGTCCTCGAAAACAGGGAAAGCCCCAGGGCCAGATGGGGTTCCTGTCGACATTTTTAAATATGAGGAAGATCTCTGGTCTCCCCTCCTGACGAACGTCCTAAATGCCACTGTAGAAGAGGGCCTGTTAAAATCATGGAAAACAAAGGCCCATCTCACTCCTGGACTCTCTCGGGAAGGTGGCTGGTCGGATCGTTCTCGAGAGACTGCAGGAGGGGCTAGATACTGTAGATCAAGCATTAAACCTGTCTTTATTGGCAGGAAAGTACGTGGAGGCTAAGGGGACCGCGCTCCATATGGTGTATGTAGATTTATCCGCAGCCTTCGACTGTGTTATCGACTCGAGGCTGTGGAAGATCATTTTAACAATGGGAGTTGACCCTCCTATTGTGGATTTCCTTCGGGAATTATACACCGGAACAACAGGTAGAGTGAGATTTGGGTTCAAGGGCCAACTCACAGAAAGTTTTAGAGTGGAAAAGGGGGTCAGACAGGGATGCGTGCTGGCCCCCTTTTTATTTACCCTTTATACAAATGGGCTTGAGGCCGCCATGTTGGAAGGAAGTAAAGATCTCCCCTCAATTGGTCGTCGGCAGATACCTGCTTTGTTATATGCCGACGACGCGGTCATCTTAGCTAGAACTTCTGTTGAATTACAGTGAGCACTGGACAAATATTGTGACTTCATGTTGAGTTTAAATTTGACCCTAAATGTAAAAAAACCTTTTACTATGCACGCGGGGAAAAAAAGTGCAAATTTAAAAGACTATTTGTGAAAGGTGAAGCATTGGAAAGAACACCATCATACCAATATTTGGGAATTGTAATTGACGAGAACTTTAAGTGGAAGGCAGCAATTAATGCCAGGAAACTATCCTTTCTAAGAGCAACTACGGCATTAAGATCTTTTGCACAAACACTGGCCCAGAAACCACCGCTAGAAATGTTAAAAATATACAATGCCAAATGCGTCAGTACCGCCACTTACGGGGCAGGGATATGGGGCCTCGTAAATGTGAATGAATTACAAAAAATAGAAAAATCTTTTTTGAGATATTTACTCGGAGTGCCGAAGAATTCTTATACATATGCCTGCCACTTAGAGTTGGGCATAGATTACTTAGAAGATATCATAAAAGCCCAACCAGTAATGTTGTGGCGTCGAATTTGGGTAACTGAACAGTGTCACCTAACAAGATCTATTGTACAAGACATTCAGACACTTAATCATTGCAGAAGGATAAAATGGCTAGCCTATGTTAAAGCCCTACTAACAGACTTGGGATATGAAAATTTTTTCACAGAGCCATTATCCGTAAATGAGATCTCAAAGGCGGATCTAAAGAAAGCATGCCTCGCACATTTGCGTCAGGTACGTCTGCTAAGAGAGATACAGAAACCGTCTTTTCAACAGGGTCTACTAGTACAAACAGTGTTCTCTGTAGAACCTTATTTGACGTACAGAGTAACCCAATTCGAAAAACTGCTGCTGACACGTTTTAGGTTTAATATGTTCCACATAATGGTCTCTTTTCCCATTCAGAATGATTGGACATCAAAACTATTACCATGCCCTTGTGCTTCTCTGTCCAGACAGTCAACTATACACACAAAATTATTTTGTAAATTTTTTATAGCACCTCGGAGGCACTGGCTACTGCCCATATTAAAAAACTGGGGTCTACGCCAATGCCGTCCAGCATACCTGGCTCTTCAATATCTTGAAAATGAACTAGTAGCAAAAGCGATTGCACGCTTCCTTAAATTTTGCATACGCCATCGCTCAAATCTTTGCCATTGATGACTCTTCATACTGGCCTAATTTAGATTCGATGAATTTAGTATAAAAATTATGCATCATAGCCAAGACTTTAGGAACTGTGCTTTTTTTATAAACTGTTTTTCTATTCTCTTTGTCTTTTTAAATAGAACAGTAATAACTAATTTCTGTCTTTTAATTGTTTTTATAAATTGAGTAAATGTGTGAAATGTATTTTATGAACTTTTATGGTATTTCTATCATTGTGAAAAACCGAATAAAGTTGGTTTTGATTTGATTTGATTTCACTAATATAACACAAGGTCAGTGTTCTTTATGGATAGCTCGGCATCACATTCACGCTTTTTGCGTTATACTCAGCAATAGCGGCTACATAGTTTGAGATTTAGACCACGTGTTCTCTGTGACGCTGCACGCACGGATTCTATTCCGTTCTACGCATTCTTACATTAGATACTATTTTGGTCGTTGCCGAGGTGTAGAACACTGACCTTGTGTTATATTAGTCAATAGAACAGTGCTTGTGAATATGTGGATTTACTTTTTACATTCATGTAAGTCACGTTATTAGGAATATACTTATCATTTGAATATACTTATCATTTCTTTACTGTTGAAATGTTAACTAGCATGATATAATGTACAACTATATGATTTACTGTTTCCATGTATTAGCGATGCGCTAAACACTACTACCCAGTCCCATTTTTATTTTTATTTACTCATGCAGTAGTTAGGCTATGATTGGTGTGCACTGCTTTCACGTGATCAAGCCATCGTGTGTGGCGAAACGCGTTGTGAATTAAACAACTTATCCACCTTCCTTTTTGCTGTCTGTCTTGTCTCCTGAGAGCGCGGCGATTATTGGCTCGGATGTTAAGGATACATTTTGCAGGTGTACTCCGCCGGCATTAGCAACACTCTTCTCGCGTCCTACGAGGATCGGAAGGAGCTCTGACAACTTGGGAATATATATATATATATGTATATATATATATATATATATGCCCCCCGCTAAGGTAAGCTCTTGATAGCCCAAAAGGAAGGATGGGGTGTATTTAAAAAGTGGAATATGTACTTTTAAGTTTTACATGTTCTGGTAGTAAAAAACTTGTGATCCTAACTTATAGTGAAGTCGGATTTTCTATTACAATTCTGAAAATTACACTTTTAGAAAGGTGGCATTTTCTTGCCTTAGTCATTTGGTACCTGTAGCCTGTATCATTGGGCTTTGCATTTTCTTCCTAGGCAGCCACACAAGCGTAGGTGTCACTGGATTAGCCATCAATGGCAGGATGGTGGATAGAACTGGGCCCAGCCCCACTTAAAATTGAATAGGCAGTGTCCTGTCTTCACACAAAGGGATACAAATACCCTGGATTTAGTTTGGAACAAGGGCCAGGAATGTAGGACATCTGTGCACTTCAAAGGCATGCATTAGAAGTTTCTTCACACTTCGAGGGCACAAATGGGTTTAAATACTGGACCTCAGACACCATCTCTTCAGTACAATTCTGCACCTGTTGATACTCTACCAGAAATAATAACTGATACGCTGCTGAAAGGACTGCCACTCTGCTGGACAGCTACTCAGGAGGAACTGCTGCCCTTCTGCCCTCCTGCCTGTGTGAGAAGGACTGGACCTACATCTCTTTAACCTAAAACCCAAAGTGACTCCTAGGGCCATCTGGCTGGCCTCCTGATCGGAAGCCTCCGGGACACAACAGGCTTCTTACAACCTTGAACCTGCACCTGCCAAATGGTACCAACACAGTCCTTGCCCCATGGAAGTGGGCTTAAGGTGCCCCAGTAGGCTCTGTGGGTCAGCAAAACCAACGCATCTTCTCTGCTGTGTGGTGCAATCCTAAGCAGAACCTCTGCATCCCCATTGATGCGTAGATTGGATCAGTCGCAAATACCACCATTGCTGTTAAAGCCCACAATGCTTTTAGAACCACTGCTGCATGAACATCCTCATGCAAAAAGAACAATTGATGGACAAAATGCAGAACAGTGTCATACATTCAACCCAGTATAGAGATCTGGGCCTAAATACATTGTTTCTTTGCTCACCATGCCATTCAAGTTTGGACCCAGGCATATGCAAATCAGTCTTGACCCTGCACCCAATGGGATCAGTCCAGTCCAAACTGCCAGGCCAGGTCCTCCCTGGGCTGAAAACAAGCATCCAAGGACCGGTTTCAGGGTTTCACCCCTCATCAGCCAGGATAACTTGACTCCAGTGGTATGGAAAGCACGGGACCCACGTCTGGGCATACCCGTCCCATTCGGGGAGACAAATGCAAAAAGGACAATTGATGGACAGAATGCAGAACAATGTCATACATTCACCCCAGTACAGAGATCTGGACCTAAATCCATTGTTTTAACGCTCACCATGCCATTCCAGTTTCTTTATTTATTATATTTATAGAGCGCACTGTCACCTGGCAGGCATCCTGGCGCTGGCAATTCAGAGTCACAACAAGTATTGGGCCGCACTGCAGACAACCGCTTATATCTTCGGAAACAATGATGTTTTTAGTCTCCTTCTAAAAGGGAGGAGGTCAATGACTTGTCTGAGTTCCAGAGGCAGAGCATTCCAAAACTTCACAGCTCAAACCCCAAAGGATCTACCACCTCATCTAACTTTCCTAAATATAGGTATCTCTACTAGCTTTGCCCCTGAGGATTGGACCCAGCCATATGCAAATCAGTCTTGACCTTGCGCTCAATGGTAACAGTCCAGCCTGAACTGCCAGGTCAGGTCCTCCCTGGACTGTAAACAAGCATCCAAGGACCGGTTTCATGGTTTCACTACTCATCAGCTAGGATAGGTTCACTCCACTGGCAGGGAGAGCACAGGACCCATGTCTGGGCATACCCGTCCCATTCAGTGTGACAAATGCAAAAAGGACAATTGATAGACAGAATGCAGAACAATGTCATACATTCACCCCAGTACAGAGATCTGGGCCTAAGTCCATCGTTTTTTGCTCACCATGCCATTCCAGTTTGGACCCAGCAATATGCAAATCAGTCTTGCCCCGGCGCCCAATGGGAACAGTCCAGCCAGAACTGGCAGGCCACGTCCTCCCTAGAATGGAAACAAGCATCCAAGGACCGGTTTTAGTGTTTTGCCCCTCATCAGCCCGGATAGCTTGACTCCAGTGGCATGGAGAGCACGGGACCCACGTCTAGGCATACCCATCCCATTTGAGGTGACAAATGCAAAAAGAACAACTGATGGACAGAATGCAGAACAATGTCACACATTCACCCCAGTACAGATATCTGTGCCTCAATCCATCATTTTTGTGCTCACCATGCCATTCCAGTTTGGACCCTGCCATATGCAAATCAGTCTTGACCCTGTGCCCAATGCAAACAGTCCAGACAGAACTGCCACATCCTCCCTGGACTGGAAACAAGCATCCAAGGAACAGTTTCGGGTTTCACCCCTCATCAGCCAGGATAGCTTGACTCCAGTGGCATGGAGAGCACAGGATATACCTCTTAGCATACCCGTCCCAATCGGGGTGACAAATGCAAAAAGAACAATTGATGGACAGAATACAGAACAATGTCATACACTCACCCCAGTACAGAGATCTGGGCCTAAATCCATTGTTTGTTTGCTCACCATGCCTTTTCATTTTGGACCCAGCCATATGCAAATCAGTCTTGACCCTGCGCCCAATGAGAACAGTCCAGCCTGAACAGCCAGGTCAAGTGTTCCCTGGACTGGAAACAATGCTCCAAGGGCTGGTTTCGGGGTGTCACCCTGTATCATCCAGGATAGCTTGTCTTCAGTGGCATGGAGAGCATGGGGCCCAGGTCTGGGCATACCCGTCCCATTCAAGGTGACAAATGCAAAAAGGACAATTGATAGACAGAATGCAGAACAATGTCATACATTCACCCCAGTACAGAGATCTGGGCCTAAGTCCATCGTTTTTTGCTCACCATGCCATTCCAGTTTGGACCCAGCAATATGCAAATCAGTCTTGCCCCGGTGCCCAATGGGAACAGTCCAGCCAGAACTGGAAGGCCACGTCCTCCCTAGAATGGAAACAAGCATCCAAGGACCGGTTTTAGTGTTTTGCCCCTAATCAGCCCGGATAGCTTGACTCCAGTGGCATGGAGAGCACGGGACCCACGTCTAGGCATACCCATCCCATTTGGGGTGACAAATGCAAAAAGAACAACTGATGGACAGAATGCAGATATTACAATGGGCTTAGAGAGATGCCTTTCCGTGGTGGCGATGCCGCCATGGAAAGGCATGTGGTCTTCACATGTGGTCTTCACTCTGGGGGCCCCCTGCGGGCCCCCAGAGTGAAGGAGAGGTGGGGGTGCACACATATCGTTGACCAGAATATTGACTTTAAGTTAAGAAATATTGTTTTCTTTAATATCGAAGTCAGTGATATCGATAGTAAAATATTGTTGTTAATAATATCGTTATTTATATTACTGTTCTGTATTTTAGTATGTGTGTTAAAAGTATGTGATGTAATTTTTGTGTGTAAGTATAGCTTTTTTGAATGCATGTGCGAACTTTTTTAGCAGTAATAAATGTCATGTTAATTAATTTCTGAGTATTTTATTTCTGTAGGTGATTATGGGTTTATAGGGGAATAGGGTGGGAAGTAATTTATTTAAAATAAACTAATGATTACTTTTTATTTATTAGTATTCATAATTACGTTATTATTAATTCATTCTTAATTGGGTATTGAATTAAATTAAATTAATTGATTATTATATTAATTGTGTTATTTTTTTAAGAGCGGGTTGTAGGTTAATAGGGGAATAGGGTGGGAAGTAATTAAATTATAAATACGTGATTAATAAATAATTTAATTAGTATTTATGAATAGTTCTTTGTTAATTAATTATATTTAGTGATTTTTTTTAATAAATATTTAATTGGTAATTCTGTTATTAGTGTTATTTTTTAAAGAACGGATTGTAGGTTTATAGGGGAATAGGGTGGGAAGTAATTTAATTAGAATAAAGTAATTAATATTTTTTATTTATTAGTATTTATTTTATATTTCGATTTTATAATGATGTTTGTGGTAATTTATTTCATAATAATTAATTATTAATTGTTTGTAAATAATAAGTAATTAATTGGTACATATGTTAATTGTGTCAAAGCTGTAGGAGTTTTTTGTGTGTTTATAGGGGAATATGGTGTGAAGTAATTTATTTGAAAATTATTAATAAATATTTTTTGAGTGTGATTAATGTATTTTAAAGAAAGTTATCTGTCTGTAAAATGTTGTTTTTAAACTTTTATAAATTAAAGTATGTAGTTCATTTTTGTATTTTTAACATTACATTATTTTTCTATATTTTGTAATTTTTGCATATTTGTATGGATTTATTTTTGTGTTATTAACAATTTTTGTATTGTTGTTGCTATTTTGTATCTTTTTTCTTTTTCTTTTAATTTTTGGGAAATATTAATCACTCCTCGATCCCTGGCTACCATGTCAGTAGACTACAATTAGCGCTTTGCATTTCATGCCACCATCTTCTCTTAATTTATTTTAAATTTCATATCTCCAATTCTCAATATTTTATTGACATCTTTGCTAATTAATTACATTGTACTGTATTTGTTATAGATTTGAGTAGTGATTTGACGTTTTTGGTACTTCTAAATGCATTACACCATTCATCAAGGTTAAACTTGTTTGGTCTGTACCCTAGCTATCAGGGGCTGAGCTCAGGTTTAAATTGCTGAAACCTTTGAATGGACCTAACAAGTTTTAAATGTTATTACTTGTGATGGACACCAATCCACCCAAACCACTTTTTCACAGAAGGAGGTCGACGAGATGAGTGAGTTGCAATAAATGTTATGGTGGTGCACTTAAATAAGAAGACAGGATTTAAAAGACAGATATAGAAATATACATATAGCTTCAAAACATAAGAGATAGAAGACAAAAGAAAACTAAATTCCAGTGGAGAGGTGTTCAAAGCAAGAGGACGAGATTTCAAAATATATGGCAAGACAAAGACAGAGGAAAACGTTTTTTTAAGGGGAGAGTGAAAGACTGCAGTAGCTTTAGAAATGAATCAAAACTTAGCTAAAAGAGACACTAAAAATATGAATGTTAAATACAGAAGAGAGCATAATAATTGGGGCGGTTACATGCAGCGCAAATCAAAAGTAAATCATGCAGGCAGATTAGCAAAACAAAGTGCAAAGATACAACGGATAAAGATAAAAAACTATTAAATATCGACACACTGCTTCATTAAATACTTTTGAAAGCTGGGAACGTGGTTTGGTGTTATGTACATTGTCAGGGGTGAGAATACCCATGAGACCTAAAGAACAATCTCTTGCCGTTCAATCAAAAGAGCATATCATCAAAATGCAAACTGAAGCTAAATTTATTGTTCAGATGTTTGTCATGTGCGATTTTTCTCACACTTCCTCTCTTTTTTCGGCAATTCGCCACCTCACCCTGAGAATTACAAACGTCTTTTCTTCTCTGTATTTCTCTTCGATATTAGGGTTTGCACACATCAGAAATCTCCCATTGTTTGAGTGCTGGGGACTGCAGGGGACTGCCTTGAAACCAGTTATTGTGAAATATTTAAGTATGTTTTCACTGCCTGAGCTGTACATTCCAGACCACTAGAAAACGAGCTGAATATTTATATGATGCCATTTACAGGAAAGGTTGCCTGCTTCCATCAAATATTCTATCTGCAGGATTGAAAGTGAAAGAAATACCCAGAGGGGCGCATCCAGTAGAACTCACTGCATAAGTTGATGTTCTGATGGCTACTGTTCAGATCAAAATACCAGACTTAGTGAAGTATGCATCAAAAATACTATTCTCTGCCTTTCCTTTATGCCTGGTATTGTTTAATTCAGGAGACTATAATATGCTTCTACTACATAATTCTAATCCTCTCGCATATTCTTTTATAGAGCAGTGTCACCTTAGATGACTGCAGATATGAAAGAACGTTTTGGTGTGCTGAGGTTTCTTTATTGTGCTTTGTATGAACCTACGTCTGGGTCATGTTTGTGTTATTTTAACAAACGTTGTATGACAAATAGTAGAGTGATGGTAAACTATTTTGTGGTCTCGAATTAGATCTGAGCTGCCAAATGTAATTTGGGATTGAGGATAAATGACAGGGATTGTGATGGCTGAAGGCAAAAAAAAATAGTGAAGGGGTGTATAGAGAATTGTTGGCTGAATGATTGAATATATGAAATGGTGTAAGAAATTGGGTTATTGGTTGAGGGGCGTGGAAGTCCCACTCATGCAACAACCACCGTCCTTGTCAGGGTGAATCACAAAACACTAAATTAACCTGTGGTTGACCTTCTGTTAGCTTGGCACAAAGTTGTTGGGCTTAATTTAGAGACAATGTGTGAAGTATTTAAGCAACACACAAACAATAATAAAGTGAAAATACCAGAGAAGAAAAATCCCAAATCAATCAAAAATATAAATGGATTAACTTTTAATAAATTAAATGATACCTGAATGACAAAACTCAAATCAGTAGTACTGGGGATATGCAGTTTGAAATGTTTTAGTAAATATAGCACCTAAAACCTCAAAGCACCAAACATGGTCATCTGGTCATGTTAGACCAGGGAAAAATCACAAGTTCAGGCTGACTGTGCTGTAGCAGGGGCTGGATGCAGGGACAGGGTTAGTCCTGCTGAAAGAGCTACTTTCTCAAAATTCGCCGCAAACTGTTTTCATCATTGTGGAGGACGCCAGGAGGAGCAGGGAGTGTGTTGTGGCTGGTCATCTCTGTAGAACGAAGTGCAGGTTGAGCGGTAAAGGCTGTCATCACTGTAGCACTTTTTTCATTTCAAAAGGTAGTCACTAAAGTACAACCATATTACATGTAAAACATATTAGAAGAAATATAATCAGAATTATTAAAATTCCATTTCTTGAGTTATGACCATACACAATCTCATATTAGGACGTAAAAAAAGGAGACATAACATTATTGTTACGTATCAAAAAATGAGTTATTAGATGGGATAGAATCATATCCGTTCCATTCTACATTATTTGATTGTTTCCTCAAATTAATTGCTTTCAGGATGAACAGGGCAACACTATAACAAGTCAGGGGGTCACCGAATGTCACCAAAAGTTTCATAGCAGCTTTATGTGACCTGATATTGTGGGTGGCGAACAATGGTTTTAAATAAAAACATCTAAAATTCCGATAAAAATTACAAAACAACATAAAGTGCAATGTGCTTTGTTTACTTTTGTATAAAAACTCTTTCGTCGGATGAGCCCTCATTTTAGGGAAGGCTACAAGATGGTGAACTATGCCGCATCTCAGTCTAATTAGCACATAGCTGTGCTGGGCATAAGACACATATGTCAAATAGTTACTAGTACTCGCATCTAAGCTGTATGATATATACAGGGCAACATTAGATTAATCCTTCTCAGCCTTAGATCTCAAATCCAACCTATTTTGTACAAAAGTATCCCTAATCTCCTTCTTGGTATGGGACAGGGTTTTTGATGTTTCTGACAATACTGATGTTCTATACAGATTTTCTAGGTCAAAATTAATATGTAGCCCATGGGATTTTTAAGTACGTTGTGCAATTTAAGACAGTCTAAAATAATCCATTTAGTAAAATCAGTTTCTTCCCTTTTCCAAATAGAGTCAGTAACAGCTGTCTGGCCAGTAGGAGGTCTTCTAAAAACTGGAGCCCCACCTCATAATGTGCAATAGTATTCGAAGCAGATGGTGGCAAGTTTAACAAGCGTTTCAGGAAAAGATTTTCAAGTGTTTGCAGGTCCTTGCTTTTTACATGGCCCCAAAGCCCGCCCCATAAAGGGCTAGGCTTACTCCTTTGGCTTTGTATAGGGCCGCCATCTCATTCGTTGACCTGTTCCCCAATTTGGTAGAAAATAAAAAAAATCCCTGAGTTTTACTGCTTATTTTTGCTCAACAGTTGGTCATTGCTGGAGCTTTGCCAGTCACCACAGGCTGTTGTTGCTGTAGTGTGAAAGTAGGTTTCTATAGGTTAGCAAAGTTTTCTATATTTAACTCCACATATATAACTCCACATATATGTATCTTGATGACATATATATCTTCAAGGTATGTCAATGTGGAGTTAAGAATAGTCATTTAGACCTGACAAAAGGTTTAATTTGCCAGGTTGACATGGTTCTTTAAAATGGCACTACAGTCTGCAGTGGCAGGCCGGAGACATGTTATAAAAGGCTACTTTACTGAATGCCACAATAGTATCCGCAGGCCCACTAGTAGCATTTAATTTATAGGCCCTGGGTACCATGTAGTACCATTTACTTGGGACTTACAAATACATCAAAGGTGTCAATTGGGTATAAGCCAATTTCATTGTTGAATGTTTGAAGAATGGTTAGCAGTGTTAGAGTCATAAAGCCAACAAACCAAATGTAGTATCTGGTGACCGCCAAGCAAGGATTTTACCTCGGTTTGTGATTTTGGGGGATCCCAAGCTAAGACAGTCTGACTTTTGGCCTGGAGGGGTTTCACTTTGCCCGCACAAACTTGGTGTCCCAGGTAGACCATAGATCCCTGCCCTATCTGTCAGTTAGAGGCCTTAATAGACATCCCTGCCTTCTTAAGAGCCTGAAGAACTTCCTTGAGTTGGAACAGGTGGTAATCCCACCAGAAAAAGACTACAGTGTCATATGGATAGGTGGCACTGAAATCCTCCATCAACAATTTAGAAATGCAAACCTTTGGAAGGTGGCAGGGGCATTTTTTATCCAAAGGGCAATACTACTTGGTAACCAGGCACAAAAAGGGAAAACGGGCGCTCTACAGACGTATTAGGCTATAGTAATACAAACATGCAGTCAATGTTGGTGCTCCAAAGGGAGAGAGGTCAGTCACCAGTGTAACCTCATAATACTCCACAAGAGAGGGGATGTAACAAATACAAAAGATCTACCTTGAGCACACGCTATGATTTACTTAGAGTCCCAAAAATGTGTTTCAATCTTTTACTGTTATTCCAAAGTCCATTATTTTTATTTCAATTTAAACTGGTAGTAATTCCACAGCTTGATGAGGTATGATTTCGGATAAAACAGCCAAAACAGCAAACACGTGTTTCGTCGTGCGCAAAAACACACAATTGACTTCTTCAGGACTGAAAGATGTTTCCACAAATCCTGACCGAACAAGTCCACGTAGGAAACAACAGTCTATAATATACCTTCTAACTTGCTGAATCAATCCTTGCAAGCAATCATACCTCATCACGCTGTGGAATTACTACCAGATTAAATTGGAATAAAAATAATCGACTATGGAACAACAGTAGAAGACTCAAACACATTTATTGGACCCTAAGTAAATCACAACATGTGCTCAGGGTAGACCTTTTGTTTTTATCCAAAGGGCATCACCAAAATTTAGAAGTGGAGAATGTACTCTGGATTCTCTGGGTGGAGAATGCAGATATCTCTCTTGCCCCCTCAGTACAGGGAATATGCCAGCACCTGGACGGTGAGCCAAACATACTCAGAAACATGGCAGCTTCCAACTGATCCATAAGCACATCAGCATGGGATGGGCATCAGTCTGCATGACTGATTTGAACCCTCTGTAATCCATACAGCACTGTACTTCTGGTTTGACATCGGGGGGGGCTTTGGTAGCAGAAACACTGGCCTGAAGTGCTCAATCACCCCTAGTTCCAGCATCTTGGACTCCTTGATGTTCGTCCTCCCCTTGTTAGTTAGCCTGTAGGTCCTATTGTTCACAGGCATACTGTTCGCAGTGTTGATACCATGGTTGCAAAAAGTGCTGATCCTGGGGTTAGTGAGAAACGTTTAGGCACACTGCCCCAGTAAGTGGCAACAGGGTCGCTGTTGCTCTAACATTAGGGTGAGAGAGAGTACAACAATTCTACTGACCCTTTAGGCTCCTTGGAAGATAGAAGTTTGGGGAGAATTTCACTCTGCTCTACCACCTCATCATCTATCATTAAGAGCATGGTGACTTCAGACCTATCAATGTGGGGCTTGAGATGATTGACATGCAGAACCTTTAAAGGGCTACTAGGGACCTGGAGATCTACAAGGTGGGTGACCTCCTCCTCACGCCTTCACCTCAAAGGGCATGATCTAGCAGTCCTGCAAGGCCCTGGGTTCCATGGTACATCACTAATACTTTTCAGTCAGCCTGAAACTCAACCAGAGTGGCCTTCTGCTCATGCCTGGGTTTAATTGCTTCATGCCTGTCTTCCATGTTTTTGGTTGGTTACTTCTAAAGGTTTGGTTTGATTTGATTCCTGAGAGCAAAGTTGTACCTTACTACATCATGGGGCAGTTCTTGTGAACTTGTTTCCACCCCTCCTTCTCAAGGCTGAGAGGCTCTATGACAGGGTAGTCCCTCCTTGATTATGTAGCACCTCCCTGTAAGCAAACAACCTAAATTTGACATCAGACCAGGGGGAGTGCCAAGGATTTGTGCGTGTTGAAGGTCAACCAAGCATGGGGCCTAATGGTCAGCAGCAAGAATCCACTAACAAGAAGCCTTCAAATTTTAGCAACCAGAGGCCAAAGCTCCCGGGAGAAGGGGTGAGATGGTGCTCCATCGCACAAAAAAATAAACAATCCACCTACGAGTTGCAGCTGACCCCAAGGTACACAGCTAAAGGCTCATTTGACATCTTGAACAGGTCTAATATTGTCCGCCTCTTTGGCCACATTGCCTCGCTGGCACAAATCACCTCAGAAAATATTGAGTGGGTGATATTCAAGAGACTGGAGACAGACACCCACGACGACTCCACCATATTTGGACTTGTGAGCCAGCAAGCCCAACAGGCCGTCCTTAAGGAAGCAACACTGTTCGCTGAATGGGGTATTGTAGTCGTTGCGCCAAGGATACTGAAATATCCACATGTCCAGTTGCCGCAACAGGACACACACGAACCGACATCCGTCCTCAAAGGCATAAGGCACACCCGCCCAGATATAGGGGCGAAATAAGGGCGGGCAAAAACCCCGCTAAAAATCAAAATTCAGCAAAACAACGGGCAACGGAGCGTGCA
Source organism: Lissotriton helveticus (assembly GCF_964261635.1). Lineage (NCBI taxonomy): Eukaryota > Metazoa > Chordata > Amphibia > Caudata > Salamandridae > Lissotriton > Lissotriton helveticus. The sequence goes on from NC_136061.1 coordinate 2,050,839,633, forward strand.
GCAGCCTCACCAAACATTACATCACCCGGAGGCCACATGGAGACAGTGTCCCTAACCTAATAAACAGCCATGTAAAGAACGTCCGTTCAAATCCCCTCAGGGGTTTAGATCGCGAGTTAACCATTATCTCATGGAACATTGCTGGGTTGAGCAACATCTTTAGGGACACAACTACACCTGAATACCTCGCACAGGGGGACATATTGTGTATTCAGGAAACCTGGGCAAGGGCAACGACCGCCATTGGTGGCTTTTACGAACATTTTAAACCAGCGACCAAAAGGACAATCTTTGGTCGCCCGTCAGGGGGCCTCTCCATCTATGTAAGTCATGCGTGCAAAATTAACACAACTGAAGTAAATTTGGGGTCTCCTGACCTTCAAACCATCCTAATCAGTGGGTTGTTATCGGGTCAAAACTCCCGCCCCCTTCTACTAATTAATTGTTATTTCAACCCAATTAAGTATCAATCCTCCCAGGCCATGGAATCACTTATTGCGATATTGGAAGATCTTTTAATAGATTGGGAGGACCAAGATGTAATAATCGCGAGCGATTTCAATCACAGAGGCCTGGGTCTAATCTCGGAGGCACCATCAAGCAAGAAGTCAGCCCTACTGACTGAATTTCTCGCTAATTTTAAGCTGCACTCCACCCCCACCCACAGATTACAAAAAAAGACCCACCCTGAATGGACCACCAACCCGACCTTTAGAAACGTCTCTACTATAGATTACATCTTTATCAATGAAGGGCTAGCCCACAATCTTTGCAACTTTACAGTGGACGACAGAGAGGAAAGCGATCATAGGCCCCTCCGCGCCACATTCAATCTGGCGCGGGCACAAGCAGAATCACAAGTAGTTATTGGAACCACCACGGGGGAAGAACAACCTAAAGTGCTTAAAAGAATAAAATGGACAACCAACCTCAGTCATAGCCTGCTAGATTATGTAGCTAGAAGGAAGGAAGAACCTAACCCAGTCCATACTAAGAACATCATCTACCTCTGGGAAACTCTGACCTCCGACTTATTGGAATGTCTGGGCAATAACCACCATTTAAGAAGTTGCCAATTCCATCCTGGGCCTCGCCGCGCAAAATCGTGGTGCCTGTCACAGAGCAAGCGTGCTCTTAATAAGGCAATCAGGGCACAAAAGAAAGGCACTCATTTGTCAGGGAGACCCTCCATCGCTGCTTTGCGAACTGACTATAAAAAGAAAGTCTGGGCCCACAAAAAACTGCAGACCGAACAGAACTGGTTTACTGTGTTCTCCTTAATTAAAGTAAATGACAACAGCAAGCTTTGGCGCTTTATTAACAGTCTGACCCCCAGAGGGAAAACAGTGTCGCAGGGAAAGAGTGGGAACAGTATGCCATGGGGCTGTACACCTGTGAGTCAAATCGGCCCACTGCAGGAAGCCTTGCGTGGTCCAAGGTGGCGGCGGAATTTATCGAACCCGAATGTTCCACGACAGAAGGCCTAAATTCGACCTGCCCCGGAACGTTCACAGAGGTGGAGGTACTAAAGTGCAATAAGGCCATTAGAACTGATGGCGCTCCATGCCCAAATGGGATTCCGGCCCAGGTTCTGAAAACTGCCGCAGCCTTTTTTGCATCTAGACTTACCCCTTTATTCAACCATTCTTTTGCCACTGCAATTTTACCATCCTCTTGGAAAGGTTCTATTCTATTCCCTATCCATAAAAAGGGGGACCACACGAACCCGGCCAATTACAGGCTTACAGCTCTCCTCGACATAGAAGCAAAGATATATGCCTGCCTTCTTCTCAGGGATCTGGAGGACTGGGTGGACAAGAACGACATTCTTCGCCCACACAGACCGGCTTTAGGGCTCATAGCTCCACCCTCGATAACATCTTAGCCCTTTCCTACCTTGCGAAGAAGGCCAATACGAGGAACAAGCCGCCCCTGTTCTGCTGTTTCATAGACTACTCTACAGCCTTTGACCGAGTGAACAGAGGCCGGCTCTGGGCAAAACTTGATTCCTGGGGGCTACCACAGGCTCTGCTAAAAGCCATAAAAGCGCTCTATGAGGGTACCTGGGTCAAGGTGAGGCTAAGTCCTACAATAACAACTGCTAGAATTGACACCAACTATGGCCTCAAGCAGGGGTGCGTCTTGGCCCCCATGCTTTTCAACTTGTATACTGCAGACACGGGGACAGCTCTGAAAGATGCCAACTTAGCACCCCCAAAATTGGGGAAGCTTGTCTTGGGAACGCTCCAGTATGCAGATGACACAGTGATCATGGACCACACTAGGGTGGGGCTCCAAAGAGCCTTAAGTAGCTTGGCCTCATATAATAAGGCAAATGACTTACGGATCAACGTGTGCAAGACTAAAATCGTCATTTTTCGCAAATACCCCCACAAAAAAGAAGCTTCATGGACTGTGGGGGAGCACCGTATTGTCACTGCCCCATCCTACAACTATCTGGGCACCTGGGTCTCTGAGAGTGCCACTGCAGTTAAACACCTGAAGGAGCTTAATCCAAAAACTGACAAAACCATTCTGTCGTTAAGACGCCTAAGTCATCGCTTGGACAGTCCCTCAGCAGAACCAATGTTGATAGTGCTCAGGGCAAAACTGATGCCAGCCATCTTGTATGGGCATATAGCCCACCCAGGTGCATTTGACAAAGTAGTCAACGCGGCCCAGGCGAAAGCCTATAAGATGGTGTTACAGGCCCCCAGATACGCAAGGAACAACAGATTAAGGCTAGAAATTGGCCTTAAGCGACCAGAGCTGGCATTACTGGGGGACCTGTTAAAATTCTATGTTAGAGTATTGAAAGCGCCAGAACATATTCTAAAGCACTCCCTAAAATCAATCTTTGATGAGGTGGGCTCTCCCTGGCACTGAAAGGTAGAACAAGCTATTGAAGCATTGAAAATCGAGAGAAGGAGTTTGCCCCTGAACAAAATTCCATTTTCAGCCTGGGCTCAAGCTGTTAAGTGCCAAGTCCAGACCATTTCCTTTGGGCTTGACCTTGCATCTCTTCGGCAAAATCTACTAACTCAGGCCCTGGACAAATCATATATTCCAGGTAAACCCCAACCTTACCTGCATGACCCAGTATCCACCCACGCGAGAAAGAAAATTTTGTTCTTTCGCCTTTTGGCCCTCAGGATCGTGGACTTCAACCCCAAATGGGCCCGTACGGATGGCACCATAGCCTGTCGTCTATGCAACTACCGCAGAGAATCCTGGCTACACTTGTTGTGTTGCGCAACAAAGTTGGCCAATGACCGCCATCGTTTGTTGCTTCCGATTTTACGGAACACGGACTATAGAACCTGCAGAGAGGCTTCGGACTGGTGCCTCTCAGTCTCCACAACCTGTTTGATAGCCAGAGTTGGGAAATTCATACACCAGGTAAAAATGGCACTCGACTCCCACTTAACGGCAGTGTCTGCAAAGTAACTGGAATCCTTCGGCCCCAGTCATCTAACCTGGGCTGGTTTTAAGCTCCACGAGGAAGCCATCTATCGTCCACCGCCCTGGGTGCACGAATTGACTTTACCGAACTTCCATGTGCCTCCCCTAATCAGTTGGGAAACATTGATGCAACCTACACTCTACTCCTTTTAAAAGAACTCTGTTTTGGACAACTAAACAGTACTAATATGTTAGTATTTTAACTTAAAGAGATATTTACTTTTGTGAGTGGATGGGACACGTGGGGGGGACGGGACGTTCATCAAGTTTTTTACCTTATACTGTAAAGATTTTAAGTAATCATGCAGTTCATTAATAAATTGTCAAACTGTAAGCAAACAACAGGCATGACAAGAGGACATCCCACTTCTGCCTCCATAATTTTCCATTTGCGGCCTTGCTGAATCTTTCAATAAGCCCATTGATTTGAGGATGATAGGGTGTAAAGAACTTGTGAGTTAGTCCACCCTTGTCCCACAAGAATTTCATATATGCTGACATGAAGTTAGTGCCCTCGTCAGACACTACCTTCTTGGAGAAAACCCACATGGGCAAAGATCTCCATCAGCACCCTGGCCACTGTGGACGCTGTCACTATCCTCAGTGGGCTAACCTCTTGGTACCAGGAGGCATTGTCCACTAAGACAAGGAATTACCTATTTCCTAGGTCAGTCTTGGGGTCCAGAGGTCCAACATTGTCTCTTAACGTGGGTGCAGACAACAGGAAGGGGGCCTTCTACTTTACCCCTGACATCCCACTGGCCTGGCAGGTAGGACAAGACCTTTAGAGTGCAACTGAGGTCACTCTCATGCTGTACTGTAAAAGTGGGTGACAAGCCTGGCAAACATCTGGTCTTTCCACAGATTTCCTCCCAGGGATACACTATGAGCCAGATCAAGTAGGAAGGCCTAGTACCACTGGGGGACAGCCAACACACGTGTTGAACCATGCTTAGGATTGTTGGGCTAACTATACAGGAGATCATTCTCCCAGTAAATATAGGTGATCACCAGACATGTTGTCGGCTGCCTCAAGCTGCCACTGTAGGCTGTTAAGGGCACTCCTATTGAGCTTTGCAGAATACCTCCCAGATGGCCCCCTTTCAGTTTTCTAGCCGACCTGCTCAGTTAGGTATCCTAGGGCAGCAAAGTTCTCCTCTGTAGGCTCTGGGTTGTCACCCTCAGGATAAGCATCCTCCTGGACCGTGGGAGTCTCAGGTGTGGGTTCCAAGTAAGTATGGGCGGAAAATTTGTTCCGCACGCGGAATTTGTGAATTTTTTGCAATTTCGCGATCTGCGAATCGCGCGAAATTGCCCAAAAATTCTCAATTTGTGACTTGGTGGATTTTTTCTGGTTGTTCGCGCTTCAAAAATACAATCTCGCGTGCGCGGCATTGACTTACCGTGATTCTGAGTTCGCCGAGTTGTATTCCTCCCGGTTTGCATGCTGCGCCATTTTGGATCTGGCTGCCTGATCGCGCAAGACTTTTCGACTGCGAGTAAGTCATGGAGTCCCGCCATCTTGCACTGCAAGAGTTTGAGAATGCGAATAAGTCATAAGGGCCCACGATCACATATCGCGAGAGTAAACAATAGCGAATACTTAGATGCGATGCGCAGCTGACATCCAGCGGGAGATTTGAACAGCTCCCTTACCCGAATTCGCAAAAATTGCAATTCTGCACAAGAAATCTATCGCTGGCAGCATAAACCTTCTGAATATGATGATTTGGATCAGAATAACTCCTCAGATTAACATTTGGCTGCACTTGTTGGTGCAGAAGTCCATTTTTTGGGGTGGGGTGGGAGGAAGGATGTGCCCCAAAGTCTCCAACTTCCTGTTCCTGTCCAGCAGGCTCCTCCCAGTGCTTTGTCCATGTCCTGGTCACTTTTCATTTTATCTGGAGATGGAAGGGTTACTCTTTTTGGCTGCTGCTGGATATTTGTGTTTTAGGACTTTTTATTTGGATCACTTTTGGATTTGAGATTTTACAAGTAAGTTGGTGTTGTTTGTTTGGGGCATTGCAGTTGCTGCAACTACAATTGATAAACTTTTTCACAACTTAAAAAAATATATATTGTGGGTAGCCACAGTATCCAGTAGGCCCAGGATTAGTCATGGGTGCATGATACAACTGTGTCTGTGAGTTTTGTTGAACTTAAATATAATTTACGGGCCTGCATGGATGGCATGAAATTGAATAGCTCACTGTTATATGTAGAAGTTTTTTTTTATTTTGGGGTGTGTGTTAAAGCCACACTAGCCAGTAGGCCCAGGGGTAGTAAGTGGTGCATGGACAAAGTCTTTCTTTGGGGTCTCTTGAATTTAAACATGGCATTGGATTGAGGTGATTTTTGTGTGTATTTCGATTTTTTGGGTGTTGTTGGGGCCTGGTCCAGGGCCTGGCCATATGGGTGGGGGCCATTTTGAGGCCGGGTCCAGGAACTGGCCATGTGGGTGCGACTCTATGGGGACATTTTGAAACCAGGCAGTGTGCTTTGTTCCATAGGCCTGCACCCAGTCTGCCTTGCTTTCATTCATTATGCCCAGGGGTAGTCAGTGGTGCATGGACCAAGTCTTTCTGTGGGGTCTCTTGAAGTTAAACATCATTTAGGGCTTGGATAGCATTGTAAATGTAAATGTAAATGTAGTAGTACTTGTATAGCGCACGAATTGACCCATGAGGGTATCTCAGTGCTTGTACGCATACCGCTGTGGAACACTTCTTGACTTGTCCCTGTGAAGTGCCCACTCCTGGGCACCATCAAGGTGAAGCCAGGCATCCTAGCGTTGTTGGAGCCGTTGTGGAGATTAAGCAAGCTATTGCTCAGAGTTGCAGAGTGGGGCCCATGATTAGAATAGGCACCGATGCGATAATTATCAGGTCCGAGGAAATTGAGCCCAAGACCCGCCGAGGCGGGAATTGAACCCTGGTCCCGGGCTAGACCTCTGCATCAGGGTCTGCCTCTCTAACCATTAAGCCACACTTCTCCACATTGAGACACACTTCTCCACTGGCATTGGATTGAGGTGATTTTGTATGTATTTAGATTTTTGGGGTGTTGTTGGGGCCTGGTCCATGGCCTGGCCATGTGGGTGGGGGCCATTTTGAGGCCTGGTCCAGGGCCTGGGCATGTGGGTGGGGTCTAGGGGCCATTTTGAAGCCAGGCAGTGTGCTTTGTGCCATAGGCCTGCACCCAGTCTTCCTTGCTTTTATCCATTATGCCGAGGGGTAGTCAGTGGTGCATTGACCAAGTCTTTCTGTGGGGTCTCTTGAATTTAAACATCATTTAGGGCATGGCTGGCATTGGATTGAGGTGATATTTCTTGTGCATTTTGATTTTTTGTGTGTTGTTGGGGCCTGGTACAGGGCCTGGCCATGTGGGTGGGGGCCATTTTGAGGCTTGGTCCAGGGCCTGGCCATGTGGATGGGGGTCTAGGGGCCTTTCTGAAGCCAGGCAGTGTGCTCTGTGCCATAGGCCTGCACACAGTCTGCCTTGCTTTCATCCATTGTGCCCAGGGGTAGTCAGGATGCATGGACCAAGTCTTTCTGTGGGGTCTCTTGAATTTAAACATCATTTAGGGCATGGATGGCATTGGATTGAGGTGATTTGTGTGTGTATTTTGATTTTCTGGGTGTTGTTGGGGCCTGGTCCAGGGCCTGGACATGTGGGTGGGGGTCTAGGGGCCATTTTGAAGCCAGGCAGTGTGGTTTGTGCCATAGGCCTGCACCCAGTCTGCCTTGCTTTCATCCATTATGCCCCGGGGTAGTCAGTGGTGCATAGACCAAGTCTTTCTGTGGGGTCTCTTGAATTTAAACATCATTTAGGGCATGGATGGCATTGGATGGAGGTGATTTGTGTGTGTATTTCGATGTTTGGGGTGTTGTTGGGGCCTGGTCCAGGGCCTGGCCATGTGGGTGGGGGGCATATTTAGGCCAGGCAGTTTTTGCCATAGGCCGGCAAGCTTGTGGGCTAGTAGACCTAGGGTTATGAATGGGTGCATGAAACAACTCTCTCTGTGTGGTCTCTCTTCTATTAATTTAAACATCCATTTTTTATTAGAATTGTAATTTTTATTTTGGGTCTTTCCGTTTTTGGGTGTGTTGTGTTAATAATATTAAATGCCTAGTTGCAATAGTAATAATTGAAGCAGGACATATGCAAAATGTATTTAACTGATGTTCCTCTGCCTTCTTTGCTTTTAGGTGCCGAAAGACTGAGAACCAGGAATCATCCTCATCATCATCACTTGTTGTAGTGCCAGGAAGAAGTCCTACTGTGGTGTGTGCACGTCACGGGACATCATGTGTGGCCACAGACAACTCTGCAACTCGTGCAACTGTGTCCTGCTGTTCTGACATCTGAAGAAGATGGGCCCAAAGAAAGGTATCCGTAGCTCCTCTACCAAGAAAGTTGCCAGTGCCACTGCCAGTAAGAAGGAGCAGAAGAAGCAAGTGGCGCCACTTACCAAGGCGACTGGTGTGCCTACCGCCACTTGGGAGAAAAAAAACTACGCCTGCAGCAGCGGTGTCTGCCGGGGACCAAGCTGGGAGCAGCACCTCCGTTTCATTGGTCTCAGTGCCACCACGCCAAGTTAGGCCCAAGCCCATGAGTGCCGCAGAGGCAGCCACTTTAATTGCTCTTTCACCATCGATTAGTGATGTTGGCGTTGACTCATCGCAAACTAGCATCCAATCAAAGCAGGGTGTAACTCATCTGACGACTGTTCAACCACAGCCGCAACGACAACCACAGGTGCAACAGGAGAGGCGCAAGGAGAGGCGCAAGTAGAGGCGCAATTAGAGGCGCAAGGAGAGGCTTATTTAGAGGCGTAAGGAGAGGCGCAAGTAGAGGCGCAAGCAGAGGCACAAGTAGAGGCGCAAGGAGAGGTGCAAGAAGAGGCGCAAGGAGTGTAGTGTAGTTCCTATTATCCCAATAGGCTCTGCGCATTGGAATAATACCTCCAATAGTATAGACCTAGACCAGACGTTAACTAGGTCTTCTACTGTCGATATTAGACTTAAAGTTTTGGGTTTGCCAGCTAGCTCAGAGTTCACTAGAAACTTTCTCGAATAGGCAAGGAGGAGTTGAACCTCCCTGGATAGACAAGAAGGGATTTAGTTTCTGACAACCATAGAACATGACAACTTTGCTCTCCCCTAATCAAGAGTGTATCTCTAGAGTCGTGTGAAAACAAAAGACAACTTATTTTACTCAGTCAGTACGTGCATTCTTAGTTTCACCAGATTGTAGAGAAAAGGAAGAGACGGGCGTGTTCAATAAAAGATGTTATTTATTGATCAGTCTCTTTTCTCGTACAAGAGAAATGAATCGATATTATTGCAATTCTTATGGTTAAGTAAAGTGCATACAATAAAAGCAGAATTATGAAATAATACTGTAAAAGCATTGATATGGTTTCTAAGCCATATGCTATTTAAAATGGATAGAATATACACATACACATATACATTTAACTAATCGTACTCAACTGGTGCTTCTAACCACGCCTACCCCGGTGTACCTGACCTAAGCCTAATACGTGGGCTGGAGTAGAAAGTAGCAGTTTGAGTTAAGTTTGTTTTGCCAAGTGACTGACTCAAGAATTCTCTGCAAGGGGTTATTCAGTTCTGTACCTGAGATCTAGGATGGTTGAGGGATGGTATCTCTCGTCTGTGGTCTCGATATTCCAAGCTGCCTGCAAGGGCTGCTCGGAAGCGCCGGAGCTGGATTTCTCGGCAGGAGAAAGGCAGCGTCTCGTTCTCAGCTCGTCAGGAAGGCGGGGCAGCGCCAGTGGGCTTCGCTCTCTGCTGGGCTTCGGCAAGTCTCGCTGCTCCGATCTCGTCACCACCGCGTGTGTTTGCTTAAGGCAATGTCGGTAATATTTATACCTGTAAGGTGCCGAGATTGACGTAAGGATGGACATAGATACGTCAATAAGGATGTCATACGAGCTGGTCGTTAGCACATTCTTTTACTGAAGTTCTTTGAGAAATCAAAACAATGGCCGCAGGGATTTTCCCAGGTTGTCATAGGTTTGATTTGTTTTGAGAACTCCGTATGCCTTATCAGGGGCTGGAGGAATATTGCTTGCCTAATTAGATGGCAGGCGTTATGACCTAATCAGATAACGCGCTCCTGTGCCGTGGTCTGGCTTAATCAGATAACGGTTTCTGCATCATGGGATGGCTGCTAGTTAATTTGTTAACCAGAATAGGGTCAGGAATAGGGGGATCTATACAGAACCTATAGGAATACATCACACCCACTCCACGCTAACTATGGCCATATTTACTAATCTAGGCATAGTAAAACATACTGTAGAGTATCGTGTATACCTTACCACCCCAAAATACACATAATGCATTTCGAAATTATGTAATATACGGGAAAAAAATGGTCACATGTACTATATGCACTCAAGCAGTAGAATAATGCTAAATTAATCACGCATATGTATACATTATTAGTAATCGAATATGAGAATTACACATGAAATGGCTCTTAATACAGAAGAAAAGTTCGAGACCACTTCATCACAGTTCAAAAATATTTATGAACATACCAGCGGGCAGCTAATGTCTATGAAGTTTCTAAAAACAGAAATTAGTTCTCTAAGAATAGTTCTTACTTTAAGCAGAAGATAAGTGTCCCGAAAAAATTATAAAAATATTTTGGGGCTGCTAAAAAAATTGCTGTCCGTGAACTGGAGGAAAAATTGCTCTTGCTACTTTATTATTAAAGTTGAAGGCCAAATTCAAGGTGTCGGGAACGCCGTGTGCTAGCTTGCTCAAGAGTCGTTATTTCTGCTCTGGTGAGAACATCATATCATTGAGACTGCTGAAAAAGCTGTCAACAGCTTCCTGTGAGAGTTCCACTAACTCGGAATAAGATGTAACCATGCATTCATGTGCATGATTGTCTCCATTGACGTTTTGAGTAGTATTGCTGACAGAAGGTCGTACCTGATCGATGCTGCTTTCCTCTTGATCTTCACTACCCCTTAATCGTAGTGGTGAAGTTTCCACGAATGCCGTCATCAGGATTGGCAGCCGTTGAGGGCAGCACAATGCATGAGCCGTTACCGGACCCAACAATGTTTCTGCATCCATTGGCGCATCCGATTGTAGCGTCAGACAGGTGTCCAACACACATTCTTCTCCGCACAGCATGCACCTTAATACAGGTAAAACACATCTTTGCCATATCGGCCGAAATGAAAGAAACCAAGTCATGTTCAGGTCTCTAAGCCGGGTTAGTCCCAGGATTTTTGATATCCGGTCCCGGTATCCAATGGCTCGGATTGTTTCTTCCCTTGTCGCAGGTGTTTTGTCTGTGACATGGTTTGCCATAACGAAATATAAGGACCAAGAATAGGATTCCTGCAATTAGTCCCAAAATGAGGGGAACTCCTCCAAAAATCGAATGGACGAGGTCTGGAAAAATACCCAGTATGGCTTTGAATGGTGTTAATGCCCCTGAAAACAATGTCTTAAATACATTTGAGGCTCCACTGGTATCAGAAATATTTAAGATTTCATTCAGGATTTCTGCGAAATGTATGGGGGAATTAGTTGATAACAATGAGTGAATCTCTGCAGTCATCCTTGCGACTAGGAGATCATACGTTTCTTTTGATGACGTGAGCCTGGTCGGCGTCTGAAGAAGCACTGTTTTCATTCTGCTTAAAGTATCAATTCGAAAAGAAGTAATTTTCAAGTTAGGCCATGTCCTTGCCTCCCTGTCTGGAAAGGAGCTGGGGAACAATAAGCGTCCACAGCACATGACCTTCGCAGTCGTACTTATGAGATAAGGAACCCCGGGCAGTAGACTACAACATCTGCGATCCACAATTAGGATGTAACTCCTGTTATAGAGTCTTTTAAAGAATGGTTCTATCTGTGTTGCAGGTGTGCCTAGCTGGTGACATGAAAGGTTATTTGAGTTCCCTTCACAGGCTCCATGCAAACTAATTCCATTACACAGAAGTGTACCGCTTAGTGACATTGCACAATTATTGCCACTAAGGAACACTTTCTGTCCTTTATTACTGACACATGCATGTGAATAGGGCAAGTTCCATGTTGACTTAATGTACCCTTTTCCCAATTTTTCGTACATGCCAGCCCGTATATATTTTTGGCAGTATTGAAACCTGAAAGTAGATATCGGAATATTAATTATCCCATGTATTATCCATTCAATGACAGGTCGTTCTGACATTGTCAATGGTAATATCTCGAGTTTCTCAATGCTCAGGATTGTATAATCAGCACCCTTTTGTGCCATACTGATTTGTTTATCAGTAAGGTTAAAGATATTGAATAGTGACGTTGTGTTGATTAAACGCCAAGGCACATAGCCTGAACGCAGATTTTGTAACGTCCATCCAAGCTGTATAATAGAACGCAATTGCGACTGACCGTGTTGTAACAACAGTAAGTCTTGCGATATTATGTCGATTGCTGAAGACACAATACTGTCCAATGAAAAAATTCTGGAGGACAGAGTCATTAACCCATTGTCCACTACAGAAAGCGATTTTTCCAAATTAATACGGTCAATTTCCCGTATACTTTCTGCTGTCTCAATTTGAGTTATCTTCCAGGCCTCGTTGTAAGCTGCATATATAGAGGCTGCTATGAAGCGTTTTTGACGCTGTTTGCGCGGTCCCATAATGAAATCACGCAAGTCAGCACCATCAGTAAGTAAAGTTAGGTGTTGCTTAATTTCTGTCAGTGTGGAAGTTTGTAGCCATTGAAGGCAGAGTTTGCCCACACTGTAGGTGGTGATTATCCCTGGGTGTTGTCTTTGGGAATATCTAGGGTCTGGCCTGGTCAATGTGAACCCCTGTGTTTTGTTCAGGAATCTGTCTTGACAGTTATTAGTATCTGTGGGCCAGATTAACCATTGTTTCCAATCAGGATTTGTTCTGTTTTGGTTTAATACATAGTTTACGTCTATCTCTTCATCTGCAGAGTTATTGCTGTTCATTGTTGGTTTTGGAATAGACGGTTTATTTAAGTCTTTGATTTTGGCTAATCCAAGACAGGTAGTTTGTTGAATAGTGTCATTCAAGAATATAATTTGTTCTGGGATCATGCAGGCTCTAAACAATGATTCTATACCCTGAACTTGCCATTCTCTTGTACCCCAAACACTTTTAACTTCCACATTTTTGTCCCAATAATCAAAACCAAATGTATTCATTTGTTGAAAAAATGAGTCCGAATATATCAATTTTGTGTTTGTAAGCATGGTTTTTGTTCCTGTCTTATTTGACAATTTAAAATAAAATGTTTCAGCTTTACTTGTAGTGAACCCTGAAAAATATGAATATTTGTCATAAACGGTTCTTGAGCTTCCTTTTGGAGGGGTTGCACAATGTTCCCATTGATTATAATTTAAAACATTTCTAGGTTGTGCAGATTTATGTAGAAAATGGTTACCATAGTGGTTGTAGCAGTACATACTATCATAATTAGACGAACCCTGCAAATAATCATGTTTGGTAAATTTAGCAGACATCACTAGGTCAGACATCATGTCATTAATACTTTCAAAGTCCCAATCATCAGCAAATGAGTTTGGTTTTACAAAGTCACTCAACGAGATCTTGATTTGGTGTGGATGTTTGAGGATTTCAACCGGACCATAAATTTCATAGTCAGTATTGTCCCATCCTACCCCACCCGGTATAGGATTGGCTGTGAAGTTGACTGAAGAAAGTTCTCTTTTCTCGACGTGTGAAGACGTGTGTGGCTTGAGGATCAAGTTGATTTTCTGGCTTGCTGTGTCCATTTTTGCATATTTTCCCTCAATGAAGCGTCCCAAGCATAGTACCATGATGAGCCAAAGTATAAATACACCAAAGGACACCCAAAATTCAATCCATGGAGAAATCAGATAGGTTTCTTTCAGTTGTTTCAAAAGCTCCTTAGCTTTGTCTTTAAGGGTTTTTGTTGATGGCTGAGTCTTTGATTCACTGAGGTCTTCAGAGGAATCATTGAAGTTTATGAAGTAGCCGGATGCTGTTCTATCAATTGTTCCAATTGTTTCAGGATTACTGTTTCTTGCATATTCATTTGTTACTTCATTGTAGGTTGGTGTGTCTCTACTAAACGTTTTTATTTGGGTTTTCAGAGGTGTGAGTTCCATTGCATTGTTGCATAGTCCTTGTTGTTGTTCTGTAGGCGTAACAAACCTCGGTGTTCTACTACTTATCGAGAGTCCACTTGGCCTACTGTTTGTTATCGGCCACATGATTGTGGTTTTACCAGGTCGATGGATACAACTCGGTTCTCCTTTTTACCAGCAAGCGGCGGTAGTACAACTGATCTTGTCCCGTTGATGGACAAGACAGGAACTGCTTTTCTGTAAGAAGGCCCAAATTCCTTCTTTACCGCGATCTTTTCTCTGACTAGATCCCCGATTTTTGGAATCCAGACAGGTCTTGCTGGAACAGGCGGTGTTTCTTCAGTGGTTGTTGGCTGTTGTTTCAACTTTATGTTGCTCAGGTCTTTTCTTGTTTCGTTTAAGTCCTGCAAAATAGCCAAACGATCTTTGATATCAAAGCTTTTTTTCTTTCACCACTGAAGTCTGACTGTCAAGATCTAAGACTAACATCCTAGTCCCAAACAATAATTCGTACGGACTGAATCCCTTCAGAGAATTTCTTGACAGGTTGTTTAGACTACGTTGGACACTTATTAGATGTTTGACCCACCCAGCTCCCGAACCTAATACCTTTGCTGTTATAGATCGCTCTCTGCCTTTGGTTTTTTCTTTACACCATCCCGTATCCCTCAGGAAGGAAGTGAGAAGATTTCCGCAAATGCAATGCTCATTCTGGCCAAGCACTCCCCACAAACCCGAGAGGCAAATGGAAAGATATTGGTCAGTACGTAGCATGCTTCTAGCGTATATGCCTTTATAGACTTGCAAATCTTGATATAACAGTTCTGGCGTCAGCCGAAAGTTGGGGTCTACATTATAAGTGAAAACTAGTCTCTGTATGTTAATACGACGCATTTTTCATATTGGGATTATTTTTTATTGTTGATCCTTTCTGGTGTGAAACGCCAAGGTAATATACCGTTTCTTTCACCACTGCGATTTCTGTTACAGTTTGGGCAGTTTTTTACAAAAATGGTATAATGCAGGCCCATGCCTGGCCACCAGTACACTGATTGTAATTCTTCCAGAGAATCTTTTAGTTTGAGGTGTCTGAGACCCTCGCCCATATGTGCGTCTGCTATTAACAAGCCTCTCCTGTCCATGTTTGGAATCACTCTATCCCCCACTCCAGGGATTCGAGTAAAAGGAACGGAGTTTGCATCGATTATGTATGTATATTTGAGTGGGTAACTGATCGGTAACGCTGAGCAGTCGCCTTTTGATGACGTTTTCACCGCCAGCATTGTTTCACCGTCAATGTATTTTACTGCACGCTTTTTTCTAGCTACGGAAGCCGATTCAGTTGCTACCGCTGTGGCTTTCTCAGCCAATGAATTCCCTGCAACGTGAACGCCATCACGCTGATGACTCAGTGAGTGTATCACGTGAGTCTTTGGTAGTTCTTTTTTTTAACAGAACTATTTGTTCCCAAAGCAGTTTTTGCTTTATTGTTGCACCTGTGTCATCTTTGTAACCGTTTTGAATCCATTTCTGTAAATCGCTGTTATATGATTTGATGCAGTAATATGAATCGGACACTATGAGTGTCGGGAATTCGCGATCTGCATTATCTAGCGCCATTTTCAATGCTATTATTTCAGTCTGTTGTTCTGAATTAGTTTCTACTGAGTGTGTTTTTGTTAATAGAGGTCTTAGTATACCTCCGCGCCACACTTCTTTTGTAATCTCACATGTGGGGTTGTATGCTTGTTCTCCCCAAACGGATGGTTGAGCATATCCGTCTGTATAGATTACACAAGCGTACTGTCGTAATGGCAGAATGTCGATTGGCAGAGGGAATGTTCTTTCATATTCTAGATATTTTAGTTCCTTTAGTTCTGGATCAAAGTAGTATTTTACTTTGTCCATTGTAATGGAATTCACCCATTGTATCCATTCCGGATTCAATGCTGTTGTTGGTAAATTACACGGGGTTGTTAATGCCTCAAAGGCTGATTCTGCTGTTCTGACTGTGATGTGTCTACCGTCAGCTTTATCTTTTTCTCTAGCTATTGCGGTTTGAACTGCATGAACAATGTTTTCTTTAATGCTGAATTTCTTTTCAGCTTCTGTGTACAAGTGTGATTTGAATGCAATTGGTACCTTTTCTCCCTCGTTAGAGGTCAGGTATATGAATCCGCATCTTCCTGGGATGACTCGAATCACAAGGTTGCGTGTGTTATCACGTGTTTCTAATTTTGTTTTAATTAACATATCTGTTTGTAAGGATCTCAGAATTTCTGTGTGTATTTGAGTCCAATTGGTTTTTTTAAAATCTGGTTTTATTAGATCATAAAGGGGTTTGACCCTTTCTGCGTAATTTGCAATGTATGTTCTTCCGAAATTTAGGAAACCTAGAATTGACTGTAGGTTTTTTAGTGTTCTAGGTGCTTGGAGTACGGCACATTTCTCTAGGAAATTGTCAGCCAGGCTTTTGCCTTCACTTGATAATTCATATCCTAAGAACAGGACTGTTAGATGGGCAATTCTAGATTTTTTAAAGTTGCATTTGTAACCCTCTGCTGCGAACCCAAGTATTATGGTGTTCACTCTCTTCAAGTGAGTATCCAAGTCATCATCTGTTAGATATATGTCATCGACATAAGATAATGCTTCGTCATCATATGTTTGTAGTAACTCTGTTACTCTCGCTGAGAATAATCCTGGGCTGTTCTTGTACCCCTGGGGTAACCGACAGAATTCTTTTTGAGCGCCATTTATTGAGAACGCTGACAAGTATCTGCTCTCTGGTGCTATATTTTTACAAAAGAATCCATTAGAGATGTCTAATGTTGTTTTATATTTTTTGCGCACTATGTTATTCATTAGTGCAGCACTATGCGAGTTTTGTACTGCAAAAGTTTTGCAACATGAGTTAAGGTGTCTGTAATCCAAAACTAGACGATATGAATTGTCTGGTTTGGAGACAGGAAACAAAGGGTTGTTCATTTGTGAGGTGCAAGTTTCAATCACCCCCTGGTATTCTAGTTAAACTAGAATTTCTTTTACCTGTTTTTTAGCTTCTTGCTTGATTGGATACTGCCTTTGTGCAGTAGGTTGTGATTTTAACTGGATTTTGTGTGGAGGAGATTCCTCATCCCATCCCACATGATTTTTATATAAAGCAGGAGCTTGAGCTACTGCCCACTTTCTTGCAAGTGTATATTTTTTATGAATTGGAATATGATTTGAGAAGGCAGGCATAATTATTTCTTCGCCATGTGGGCACTCCCTGACAAACTCTGGTGGCCAATCTTTTTCAGCTAGAAGGATGTCATAGCCCTTGGAGAGATTATCCCAAAAAAGGCCCCTTATTTTTCTAGTCTTATCCTCTTCTATACGTAAAGTTATTTCATATATTTTGTGAGGTTTGCTAACTCTGGTGTCTGCAGTTTCCACTTGAATGTATTCATTCGTGTCCACTGTCTCCAGATGATTCATAAGGACTTTGCGTGCTATGCTCACTTCTGCTGCGCTGTCTAGCATTGTCTGAGCCCACTCTCCGTTTTTCAGCTGTGTCCTCAGTATTCTCGGCATTGTTGAATACTTTAATACTGGCTACCTTCTTCTTTGGAAACTGTAATTTTTTATTTGGATGAGCAGGTTCCTTGTCTTTGGACTTGACGTGCCCTTCCCTGGGTTCCGATCGTCCTCTTCTTTCCGATTTCTGCGAGGAAGTCTGAAAAGATTGAGAGGGACGTGTATCAAAATCTTGATATCTATCAGGTTTCTTTATGTTATCCCTATTTCTAAGGTTGTATCTTTTCACAGAGGGCTCCCTTTGGGGAGACTTGGGTCCTTGGTCCGGAGATCTTTCTCTCCGCCGAGGAGACCTTCCTCTGGACTGGAATCTCTTTTCTTTTGGATTGGATTGTTTGTTTCCATCCCAGTTCTTCTTATGACTGTTTAGATTATTTTTAATAAATATTTTTTCAGGACTTTCAATTAGTTGGGGCTTCACTGGTATTCCACCCAAACTATCTCTACCTAGTTCTTCATAGGATTTTTCTATAATTCTGGCAATTTCAGCTGGTTGGTCCGCTATATCTGTCTCTTTTAACCTCTGGCGGATCGCCACATTCGCTGCTTCTCCTTTTATGTTGGCTAGTAATATTGCCGAGACCTGCTTGAAGTCTTTTAGTAATTTCATACCGAGAGTTAAAGCGGGTTCTGGACCGTATTCGTCTTGAATTTGTTTTAGCACATCTGGTATTACTGACATGGATGGAACTCCATGTGTTTTTGTGTAAATGGAAGCAAAGACTGTACCCCAAGTGTCACAGTCCTCCACGTGTGGTGCGATTCCCATTGGAAGACAGATAGTCAGAATCCTGTGTTTTTCTACCGGGGTGGTATCTGGAAATACCGCCTCTATTTGGGTGATTTTTTGTGCTAACCAGAATGGTATTTGTTCCCGTTTAGCTGGTACTTTACCTAGGCAGGACTCTATGTTCTGTGGTGTAATTTTATTTGTGTTCCCCTGATGAGGGGTCAGCTGTGGAATTTTAATTACTGGTTGGACAGTTGAAGTCGCATTACATATTGGACTAATTGTCTATATATTTTAATTAATTGTTTTAGTTGTACTAAAAGATCTGCTGCAGACATTCTTTCGATGTCTGGATGTGGTGTGTATCCGGCTAGGACCGGCCACGTTGCTCCTGGTCTACCTAGTGGACCGAGCCTGGTGATGTGATTATTATGTTTTAGGGCGCCATTAAACAAGAGCAGGTGCTCTTGGAATTTGAGTGGTACTTCCACTTCCTCGAAAGGAGTGTACTCATTAGGAGGTTCCTCTATTTTATAATAGTGGAAGTCCTTTGTTACAGCATTTGCTGCTGGAAAGTTTATCCATGAATAGAATACCTCTGTCTGCCGATATTCGTGTGCCTCAATTACGAATATGACTGTACCACCTCTTGGTGTCAGTCCATTTTCTATACGTTTTAACGTTATAGATCTTCTTATGTTGACCGGGATGAGTTTTATATCCGGGTCTGCTTCTTGCATAGTATTATCAGCTTCTATTCGTTCAGCTGCTAATCTAACTCTCTCTCTTTCATCATCACTTTCTGACATTTTACTGTCAGGAAGGTTATTCTGTTTGTTTGCAGATCAGGTTCCTTATGGAAACAAAGATTAGATGCACAATATTTTGGAACAGTGTATCCTTCAACGTTGATTGAACCAAGAACCATACATAGGAGTTCCCTCCTGCGAGGTTTGGCGGATTTTACCTCTCACCCACTCCAGACGTCTTTGGAGTATTATGGGAAAAAAGGGTCTGAGTGAAAGAGCACGACTGAGTTACTCTAAAGTCTTGCGTTAGTTTTATCGCCTTTCCAAACGTTGGGCGCCATGTAGTGTAGTTCCTATTATCCCAATAGGCTCTGCGCATTGGAATAATACCTCCAATAGTATAGACCTAGACCAGACGTTAACTAGGTCTTCTACTGTCGATATTAGACTTAAAGTTTTGGGTTTGCCAGCTAGCTCAGAGTTCACTAGAAACTTTCTCGAATAGGCAAGGAGGAGTTGAACCTCCCTGGATAGACAAGAAGGGATTTAGTTTCTGACAACCATAGAACATGACAACTTTGCTCTCCCCTAATCAAGAGTGTATCTCTAGAGTCGTGTGAAAACAAAAGACAACTTATTTTACTCAGTCAGTAAGTGCATTCTTAGTTTCACCAGATTGTAGAGAAAAGGAAGAGACGGGCGTGTTCAATAAAAGATGTTATTTATTGATCAGTCTCTTTTCTCGTACAAGAGAAATGAATCGATATTATTGCAATACTTATGGTTAAGTAAAGTGCATACAATAAAAGCAGAATTATGAAATAATACTGTAAAAGCATTGATATGGTTTCTAAGCCATATGCTATTTAAAATGGATAGAATATATACATACACATATACATTTAACTAATCGTACTCAACTGGTGCTTCTAACCACGCCTACCCCGGTGTACCTGACCTAAGCCTAATACGTGGGCTGGAGTAGAAAGCAGCAGTTTGAGTTAAGTTTGTTTTGCCAAGTGACTGACTCAAGAATTCTCTGCAAGGGGTTATTCAGTTCTGTACCTGAGATCTAGGATGGTTGAGGGATGGTATCTCTCGTCTGTGGTCTCGATATTCCAAGCTGCCTGCAAGGGCTGCTCGGAAGCGCCGGAGCTGGATTTCTCGGCAGGAGAAAGGCAGCGTCTCGTTCTCAGCGCGTCAGGAAGGCGGGGCAGCGCCAGTGGGCTTCGCTCTCTGCTGGGCTTCGGCAAGTCTCGCTGCTCCGATCTCGTCACCACCGCGTGTGTTTGCTTAAGGCAATGTCGGTAATATTTATACCTGTAAGGTGCCGAGATTGACGTAAGGATGGACATAGATACGTCAATAAGGATGTCATACGAGCTGGTCGTTAGCACATTCTTTTACTGAAGTTCTTTGAGAAATCAAAACAATGGCCGCAGGGATTTTCCCAGGTTGTCATAGGTTTGATTTGTTTTGAGAACTCCGTATGCCTTATCAGGGGCTGGAGGAATATTGCTTGCCTAATTAGATGGCAGGCGTTATGACCTAATCAGATAACGCGCTCCTGTGCCGTGGTCTGGCTTAATCAGATAACGGTTTCTGCATCATGGGATGACTGCTAGTTAATTTGTTAACCAGAATAGGGTCAGGAATAGGGGGATCTATACAGAACCTATAGGAATACATCACAGGAGAGGCACAAGGAGAGGCACACCTGCCCACAATACTTGTTCCTCCAGACTCCAGAAGTAGCGGCACATCAGGAAATCGAGATTCATGCGGAGGTATCAGCTGAGCAAGCCACTCCTGATGATCTATTGTCTTCCAGATCCCCAGCAAGGAAAAGGTCAAGGAGGGCTAGTACAACTTCTTCTTCAAGCCCCCTTCCTTCTGACGATCTAGATCTTGATTGGCACCCACCAATTCAGTCTGAGAGGGAGGCACACCATGAGCCGACAAAGCTAGGTAAAAGGAAGGTTCCCGCAAGGCTTTCAGTTATGGGTGATGACGAAGAAGAAGGAGAAGTGGTGTATTCTGCTGCTGATGAAGAGTCTGACGATGACAACTAAGCATGAGCGCAAAATCCGCTACGCTCGCGGATTTTGCGAATTTTCGGCAAATCCGCGATCCGCGAACTCTCGCGAATTTACCGAAAATTCGCAATCCGCGAGCGGCGGATTCCGGGGGCAAAAGTTCAACCATTCCTGGCCTGTTGTAACTAATTTACGATGGCGCCGGCAAGCTGCCAGCGCCATCCTAAGATAGTTACTAAATTAGCTTCAACAGGAAGCTCTAATAGATAAGATAAAGCAGGTCATCGAGTGCCTGCTTTATTTTATCTATTAGAGCTTCCTGTTGAAGCTAATTTAGTAACTATTTTAGGATGGCGCTGGCAGCTTGCCGGCGCCATCGTAAATTAGTTACAACAGGCACAAAACGGTGGCGTCTTCTTGAATAAATATGAAGGGCAGGGTTCATTCTGGCACGACGGTCCTGGCACAAAAATTAAACCTCAACCGCAGGCACTTTCAGATACCGATTAAGCATGTGCCCTAGTTGAAGCTTAAATTCAGTGACTCATTCATCTGCCCAAAACCAATCGTGAGCATTGTCAAGGCTGGGCAGATGTGCCTTCTTCCTAAATATACCATCGAAAATTAGGTGTGATGCTGGGCAGAGGCCTTTGCATTCTTGACTTTCACTAGCGCAATCCTCGTGCTGTTCCTGTGGCCAGGAGCTTCTGTATCTTTATCTGCTGCTCTGATCGGTCTCTGACCTTTTATACACACAAAAGGGATGTGCACTCGCATGGAAGCGCCGTCCATTTGGCCCCGCCCACACACTCGCGGTGTGCACCGTCTTCCCGCCATTTACCCACTATGATGGGCAGCTCACTCAAGGGACCCCTGCGCCCTTCGGCGCAATTGCATAGTAACTCACTACCTTCAAGGAGATCTTCTACACGAGGGATCACCAAAAGATCCCAGGCTCCAAACCCTCTTAGTTTCCTGCTCAATCACACCCCCCCCCAGAGCGGTGTCTTTCATGTAAACTTACAAGCCCTATATATTCAGCCGGTGGCCTTTCGCCAGAACTCAATTGCCACCTGGGTGGCTGGCAGCAGTTGTCGTACTCCCTTCTAACCATAGTGGAGACAGGAGTGGCCAGTAAATTGGTTGCGTTCCAACAAATAGGCTGAATGATCCAGAGATGTGACTAGCCAACTGTTCACCGCCACCAAGTGTGTTGCCCAGTAGTAGGACATAACGCCTGGGAGCGCCATAACTCTGTTATTAGGGTTATGCTGAAGGGTGGAGAGGGCCATTCTTGTGTTTGGCGCACCGCTGCAGGCAACATATATCACTACCCAGCTTGGCGAAGGTGGCCTCGAGGAGCGGGTAGTATGTATTCTGCATGGCATATAGTAGTTTTGGAAGAGTAATCATTTTGAAGACGGCAGCTCTTCCCAACAATGTTAGGGGCATCTCACACCACCATACGACCTCATCCTGGAAAGTGGATCACTCTTCCAAAATTTTTAGTGAATCTAGTCTCCTGGTGCGGTGCCACATATATGCTCAAGTATTGAAAACCGTCAGTCACTATGAGTAGCACCCGAGGGAGACTGGTAGGGTTCAAATGGGTATAGGGATGGCATAGTAACACACACCTGGTCGCTGTAGACAACTCTCTGGCACTTTAGGCAGCTGTAGTGTAGTAAAAGCACTATACATCTACCCAGAGGCCTTTGCATCTTTCATGTGCTGCTCTGATCGGTCTCTGACCTTTTATACACACAAGAGGCATGTGCACTCGCATGGAAGCCCCGCCCCAAATCCGCGGGTACGCAAATCCGCAAAATCCGCGGATTTTGCGGATCCACGATCCGTGAATACGCAAATCCGCGAATCGTGGATCCGCAAAATCCGCCCATGCTTAATGACAACCCAGTCATCACAGTCATCACTCAAGCCCCAGCGGGCATGCAGCAGGCAAACATTTTTACCCTATCCCGAAATGCTGTGCGGGATGTGGATGGCGTGGCACAGGTTCCACCACTAACACAGGTAACCACTATACCAACACGACCTACAGCTTCCATATTTTCCCTTCAGAAGGGCCGGCAGGGACCTCCATCCAGCTCGACCTCCATTACCTCAAGTAGTGGTGCTGTAAGTGCACAACAGAGTAAAATTCCGCCACGCCCATCCTCCACTTCTGGCATTGAAAGTGGCACCTCCACCACCACCAGAAATCTCAACTCCCCAGTTTGGGACTTCTTTAGTATTAGCAAAAAGGAGGAAAACCAAGTTATTTGCTCGATTTGTAAACAAGTAGTTAGTCAGGGTAAGCTTGGTACCCACTATGGTACCGGAGGCCAGAGAGGTCATCTCCAAAAACACCACAGCATCCAGTGGGAGGCGCACCTAAGTAACATCCGGAAAGCCCAAAGTAGAAATCCAAATGTAGCCATTGATATTTCATCTGATGACGAGGAGCTGATCGTGCAGGGGGGAGGTGAAGAAGCAAGAGACATTTTTTCTGGTACACACAGTACCCCTGGCAGCAGCACTGCAGTGGTAGCGCCCACACCCTCTACCCCAGCGTCATCTAGGTGGCACAGTAAGAGTCTCGTAGAGACACCAATGCGAAAAAGTACATCAATGAGCCTAACTGGGTTGAAGAAGTCTGGATCATCATCACTTTTGAAAATGGTTCAGACCACCATTAAAAGCATGTTTTGGTCAGAGGCGCCATTGGAGCGCAACCACCCGGCGTGGCTAGGCGTGCAATGGTGGAGGTCGCAACCGGGTAGAGCTCCGAACCGAGCTCCCCTTCCCCGGGCCGATTCTCCGCCAATTATCCTCGCAGCCGCCTGAAATTACAGGCGGACCACCACGGTGTCATTCTCGGCATTCTGGCCGATTTTTTAATTGAAGCTCCGAACCTGCCGGCACCGGACTTTCCTGTGGGCCTCTGGCGGGACTCGCCGCCACACAGACGGCGAGGGAGACCACGTGAGACCGCGGCTTGGGCCTGTCATCTAGGCCTCACCATGCGGCCCACGGCCTGACCTTCACGACCTCCCCGCACACCGGAACCGTGACCTGGGGACTATCTCGCCACTCCGACCCTGACTCCCCCCTGCTCCCAGGAGACTCCAAGAAGCCCAAGCCGGAAGGGAGCGGAGACCTGGCCGGGGAGACTCAGCCGTTGCACTGGCAGCGGCCCGGGCCGAGAGCGCAACTGCTCGACTACCTGTTCCTGTGCCCGGGGACGGCACGCTCCCTGAGGTACTGCTAGTGATGCGCACGTGGAACTAGAGAGCCAGGTGAGCGGATCCTACACTCTGGGCATTGCCGGACGGCCGTGGCCGCCAGAAGAGGCCCCCTCCCCACGCCTGTGCGGTGATACTGCGAGGGACGGATGCAACTAGGGGCCTGAAATAGACGCCATAGCCCACGCGAAAACAGCGCTGAGACCTCACTGAAGCCCCCTGCAAATTGAGTACCGCGCTCCGCTGGTGGGACTGTTCCATGGGTCCGTGTGCTACGAACTACCCCCCGGGCTCCTTGCGATTGGCTGGCCTACAGGGCCCTGGCGACGACTGGCTGGATACGCGTCTACCGAGGATTCAGCGCCATTGGGGACACAGGTGGTACGGTGCACGGGCTCAAGGCCTAGTGAGGCGGGGAGAGCCACACGCACACTTAGAGGCATAGCGGTGCGGACGCTCACCACTGCATAGGCCTGGCTTCCCTACAACACATGGAGGTACAATGAGGCTGCAGTCCGGTGTTGCTAACTCCTCTGGCAAGTACACAGCGACGCCCGGCCTGCCCCACCTGCCCAGGGAACTCAGCGGATCTTACAGACACAAGCCGCTCTGCCACCACACGGTCGGCTGCCTGCAGTAGGCACAAAACCACTCGATACTGTTACCAGGCACCTGCTCCGGCGTACTACTATGTAGACCTGCCACGCAGGCCGCACGGAGGATATGTGGGGGGCCGGCTGACCAACCACACGTGAACAGACGCAAGCGGTGACGCGCCGCGGACCACGTGGGCTGCCGGAATCACACACCAGAAAACGTCTCATCCTCCAGCTAATTGGACTGAACTGTTAGCCGGGTCACCTTGCACATGTCCGGAGGGGTGAGGACTCACACTGGGACTGGAGGGGCCCCGCCGAAGGGAAAAACAGATAAATCATTACACAAAATGGCGGCTGATCAGGTAACCGCGAGGTTGGACAGCGTACTAGCCGCCATGGAACGCCTGGAACAATCGCTCCAACTGACCAGAACATCCTTGGAATCCAAAATAGACAGCGTCGCCATAGACCTAACCCACCTACGTGACGACCACAAGAACCTGGCTGATCGGACCAAAACACTAGAGGGGACAGTGGCGGAACTTGGACCCAAAGTCACACAAACTGATAATCGAGTACAGGACCTTCTGAACAGAGTGGAGTTCCTAGAAGACCGCGCTGAGGACACGGAAGGGAGGGCGAGACGCAACAACATCAGACTCGTGGGGGTCCCGGAAAAATGGGAGGGCAACCATCCTGCCCAACGAGTAGAGGACTAGCTGAGGGATATACTACCTGAAGGCATACTATCGCCTCATTTTGTAGTAGAACGGGCGCATCGCGTACCCACGAGACCTCACACCACGGGCTGTAATCCGAGACCGCTACTCTTCAAGATACTGAACTATCGGGACAGAGACGCGATCCTGAGGGAAACCAGACGACTCGGGGAAATTCGCGTGGACAATGCTACCGTGATGTTCTTCCCGGACTACACCATTCAGGTGCAACGTCAAAGACACAACTTCTTGGACGTAAAACGGCGACTCCGCACCGCAGGCCTCAAGTATTCACTGCTCTTTCCTGCAAAACTAAGAGTGGTGGCACGGGACAAGACCTACTTCTTTAGCACTCCTGAAGAGGTTAGCGAATGGCTCGATGGTGGAACGGACACGGCTCCCCGGCAGGCACAGAGCTATGAGACAAGACCACGTGCGCGTGGACAGCGCCGTCGCTGCCGGAACAGGGACCAAAGGGCTGGCCGACCAGAGGAAGCGATGCGCCACTCCCCACCGACGGACCAAGTGATCCAGGAATAACGAGATGCACTCCGAAGGGTCTCCCAACTGAGCGCCTCACCAACTTCAGACGTCATTCGGGACACCA
Source organism: Lissotriton helveticus (assembly GCF_964261635.1). Classification (NCBI taxonomy): domain Eukaryota; kingdom Metazoa; phylum Chordata; class Amphibia; order Caudata; family Salamandridae; genus Lissotriton; species Lissotriton helveticus. The sequence continues at coordinate 2,050,865,499 of NC_136061.1, forward strand.
GCCCACGGATGGTTCCCAGTGATGATGAAGCTCTCTACGGGATACCAGCCTTCCAATTGTCAGTAGACCTGCCGGATATCACGCCGCAAACGGCTGACATGCTCCATTAAAGCCACACACGCAATCCTAGCAGACCCTGCCGGGGCGGCGGGGACGGAACCAGAGACCAGATAGTTGCTGAGAGGCCGTGACTACGGGCCGTTGCTCAGGATGTCCCCCGCTGCCCTGGAGAAGGAGGGAGTGAACTTGACGCAGTGAGTACCCACCCAGCCATGTAGACACTGAGAGGGTGAAAAGGTAGTGGGGACATACTGCAATACTTCCCCTTCTCTCCTCCATGCCAGCTGCCCATATCACCTGGGGACTTTCCTATACCAGAGAATTGGGGAGTGGGACATACATTTTTCTCCCCTCTGCGCGAATAGTCAAATGAGGGACCCCATAACAAGGGGCAGTGCTGTCTTCCTGAACACTGACTTTGGCCACATGGTGCGCGCGACATATGGCCCAGGGGAAGGCCAATGATCCGCTTCCCTTACTTGAATAAGCAACCCGCCAAAACTGTAACTAGCGCACGTTACCCCCTAGACTTGAATATTGTTCTTTTGCCTCTTTGGTGTGTTTGGACGGCAACATGTTGCGTAGCCGACCTTTTGGTATCTATTACTGTTTTGCATTGTTTGGACATTCTGCTCTTTTTCCCACCCTTACTCTCGGAGAATTGCCTACATCCTTTCTTTATGTGCTGATGCCTATGTCTGATCTGAGTGGGAGGGGGGGCCAGGGGTCTTGTGGAGGCTTTCGCCTGGGGGATGGGTGGTGGTTAAGGCGGGTTTTTCTTTCCACAACAGTGAGTATGGCTGAGATCAGGATATGCACATGGAATGTAAGAGGCATGCACACACCGTCGAGACGTTACCAAATGTATTCTTATTTAAAGCGTCACAAATTTCATGTAGCATTGCTACAGGAAACACACTTGAATAAAACAGAGGAACACGCACTGCGCCGCAGATGGCGCGGTCAACTTTACGCCACGGAGTACTCCTCCTTTGCCCGCGGGACACTCATGTGGATCCGGCCTGGCACCCCGTGGGCGGTCATAGACACACGGATAGATTCAGAGGGTAGATATCTGATAGCCCGAGGCAGGCTCGATGGACACCCAGTGGTACTTGCCTCTTTATACTCCCAAAACACCGACCAGGGCGGCTTCTTTGATAGCCTCTCCACGACATTGGCGTCCTGGCATGGAATCCCATGGATTCTTGGGGGCGACTACAATTGCGTCCTAGATGTAAATCTAGACAGGGCTACCGTGCCCCTGACCAATGCCCAGACACACACCACCACGAAAGCCCTCTTCAACTGGGCCTTGCACTGGGATCTACACGACGCTTGGAGGGTGCGGAACCCCACAACACGAACATATTCCTACTGGTCAGGTGCGCATGCGCTACATGTACGCTTAGATAGATACATGGTCTCCACTGACCTTCTCCCGTTGGTCAAAGACACACAATATATGGGCCGCACACACTCAGATCATAATCCCCACACGCTGGTCATTGCTTGGGACGACCCACACCCACCTATTCCAACAGGATCTCTTACTAGACGCGACCTTCCGTGACTCCCTAATCACACAGACGGCTCAATACTTTGAGTTCAACGCTGGCACGGCGTCCTCTCCCCAAACCGAATGGGATGCTTTCAAGGTGGTGACCCGGGGACTCTGCTTGGGTGCACAGGGGCACATACGGCGACAACTTGAAAGCGACCTGACGCGACTGGAGACCGAACTACTAGATCTTGAGCATGCTGTGGGGGGGATGCGAGCGCTCGACTGACGGAAGCCATGGTGGAACATGACCGCCTGCTCGACCGTTTGTGTAACGTCAACTTCGCGTTGCACTCCGCCCGCGTCCACGGACAGGGTGATAGACCTGACAAACTGTTGGCCTGGCTAATTGCGCGGGAGGATTGCTCGACCCCCATATCAGCAGTACAGACGGAGGACGGTAGTTTACTATACTCCCAACGTCAAATACACGAGGCATTCACAGATCACTACTCGGGGCTGTACTGCTCCCGGCTCCGTGTCCCACTGGCTGCCATAACTGAATATCTCTCTACCGTACAACTGCCCACCCTTACGACTGAGCAGCAGGATGACCTCGGAGCACCGCTGGACTCCGAGGAGCTTCGCGACACCATCTTTAACCTCTCGAATGGCAAGTCTCCAGGACCGGATGGCTTGCCTGCTGAATTCTATAAGGCCGCCTCGGACATCCTTATTCCCCACCTGGTGAAGATGTACACTGCGGCTACGGATGACTTCTCTTTGCCCCCGACACTTAATGAGGCTACCCTCGTATCTCTACTCAAACCTGGCAGGGATAGCGCACGGATGGGATCCAACCGCCCTTTAGCACTCCTCAACACAGACTATAAAATCCTCGCCTCCGCGCTTGCTCGCAGATTAGCCCCTATGGTTCCCGCACTGGTACACCACGACCAAAACGGGTTTGTGCTGACGCGGCACATGTCTCACAACATCCGCCGCCTATTCCGCATACAAGAATACGCCACACGACAGTGGCCAGGCGCCGGATGCCTGGTGTTAGACCTAGAAAAGGCATTTGACTCGGTGGAATGGCCTTATCTACGAGCTGTCATGGACAAATTCGAACTAGGGGACGACTATCAGACTATGGTTGGACTCTTATACCGCAGACCCACAGTCCGCCTCCATACTGGGGCGCTGCTCTCTGACCCTATCTGTGTGCAGAGAGGCACCAGGCAGGGCTGCCCCCTATCGCCCTTGCTGTTCTTCTTAGCTGTGGAACCCCTAGCTGCGACACTCAGGTCCCAAGGGGCGGAGTGGGGTATACCGATGGCGGATGGACTTCATGTGGTGTCATTATATGCTGACGACCTCCTTTTATATGTCAAAGACCTAAGTGATATTCCAGGGTCCCTTACTGACATATTCAGCACTTTTGAGGAAATGTCGGGATTGAAGGTGAATTGGACCAAATCGGGGGCCTACTCCTTTAACCCGAACGTTCCCGAGAGAGAGATACGCATCGGGGGCGAGAGATTGCAGTGGTATCCCACGACGTTCTGATACCTTGGGATACACATTTACCGCGACCCCACGGATATATTGGAGGGGAACCTGATGCAAGCGATCGCATCCACCCGATCACAGGCTGGGTTCTGGAAAACGCTGCCACTGAACGTTCCTAGTCACATAGCCCTAACGAAGATGATAGTCCTGCCGCGGCTACTGTACTACTTTGCAAATATTCCGTCCTATGTCCCTACCCGGGTGTTTCGAGACCTTGAGGCCCTGCTACGTGACCTGATCTGGAATAAGGGCAGGCCGCGAGTTGCATTGACGAAACTTTATATGCCCACTGAAGCGGGAGGACTAGCTGTTCCTAACATGGAGTTATATTACCTAGCGGCGCAAATGCAATGGGTGTCGGGATGGCTAGGTGGTAAAAACCTGGCAGACACAGCCACGGACACCGTTATCTGGTCCCAATTTCAAATCCACATATTGTTCTATCCATTGGCCCGGACTCCCCGTCCACCACAACTACTGCTCGCAGTGGCGCGCAGATGCTTCCTCCGTTGTTTACGTCTGACCCGAGCGACAATACCATATGCCCCGATACTCCCGCTATTAGGCACTCCGACTACGGCAGGGACCTTAACAGCTGTAAAGCTGGACAATTGAACCACTGCGGAGGTGGAAGCATTGGGGGATCTATACTGTGATGGTGCCCTCCTCCCCTTCGCCGATCTCGTGGAAGACACATCTCTTCCAGCTGGACAGTTTCTATTACACGCATCCCTCATCCATACGCTGACTGCCGCTTGGGGGGGACATATCTGGCGAGTTACCCACGCATCACTTTATACAGTACCTTCATGTCATGAGTAATGGCACACACATAATTCATTGGCTAGCACAAGCACTCCTTCTTCATACTCATCCCACAACCGTGCAACTGAGAGAGAGGTGGGCGACAGACAGAGGAAGGGACTGGACGGACAAAGAGGGGGCTATGATCCTGGCTGGCCCAGTGAACATCCCCCGCAACCCTGCTTCAAAATTATACAGCTCTGGGGGCGTGGCTACGAGCCGACCGCGATGGCTGCGTAGCGAGAGTGCTCTAACACCGAGGCAGCTCCTTGGACATTAATCCGATAGCTAATCCGCCTCCAGTGTACCATCGGCCGCGGATTCAGAGTAAGGCGATTCAGCGGCGCCGGCTGGCGCTTCCCCGGTCGAATTCGAGCACAGATAACTGTTGGTACGCATATGGTCCGGTGGGGGCCCTGCCACGTGAGAAAGCACCGACCTGCCGCAACACCGCTCCCCGCCCGGAAGTGACCGTGAGGCGGGCGGCTAGACCGGAAGGAGGCGCTGGCGACTGCGAAACTCGCCGGAGGAACTTTTTTTGATCCACCAGCAGTGCCGAGCCATACCAGACGAGGGTTCTCCCTCTGAGCGACCTCGCTGCAAGACCACGCTGCCCTGAGGTGAGGAGGCCCTAAGAGTGACCCGTGACCGGCTCTGCGGAGGGTACGAGGCCGGGAAGGGGAGAGCGTGATCTGAACGTGCGCTTGGCCTGGCGGAGCTGTACGACTTGGAACTTGGCTGGCCGACCTGTGGCATTGCGCACATTACCGATCTGCTGGATACCCGAGTAAAGGACTGCTGGGCTACAGGTGGGGCACCCTGTGCCGGAGGGCGCAGTTGACCGGCTGCAAGGAGGAGCGTGAAGTGCCACCGGCCCCCAAAGCAGACAGTGGCAGCATCTTCCAATACTGGGCCGGGGTCCCTGACTGTAAGGCGCGAGGGCGACAGCTCTTGCCCTGCACCATGAGATTTGGTGAGCGCCCATAGCTAGGAGCACGTCTGCAGCCTCCGTACCTGCTGCGGCTCGGCTCTGGTCCTGGCGGTGAACGGCAAAGGGGCTGTGGCGATATCAGCAGAAGGAAGAGCCGCCTGGTGCTGCACAGGAGCCTTTGCTTAGGGGTCCAGCAGAGTCCCTTGCAAGACGGAGGAGATCGGACTGCCCACTGCCCCCTGCCCAACGGCGTTACTGTCCTGCATAGAGGAGTGGGGGAGCTTTCACGATCGGCGCCATTTTGTTGCTGCGGAGATCCTTTGAAGCGGCCCCTCGCGTGCTGACGACCTGAAGTCATGGCGAACAGAGGTCCCAGGAGCGCAGCAGCACAGGCGAAGTTGGAAAAATTTGCCTTCGACAAGAATGCCGCAAATCTCACGGAGGGTCGCCCCTCTGGGGGCAAGAGTCCGGAAGGTGAGGGCACCAAACGAGTGACATTGGAAGACCTGATGAAGATGCTTACGAGTGTGCAGGCGACAGTGGGAGCAATCTCTACTGATGTTGGGCTGCTGAGGGCGGATTTCCACAAAATAACGGAGCGGGTGGCCCAGGTGGAAGTGGTAACTAAATCGTTGGTGGAGGACACCTCTGAACTGCAGTTGGCCACTGAGCGGCTGGAAGCGATTGCCAAGAAACTGCAAGACCGCCTGGACGATCAGGAAGGGAGGTCCCGGAGAAACAACGTCTGCATCCTGGGCATACCGGAATCGGAGGGCAAACGTTCGATGGACTTGTACGTGGAAGAGCTGATCACGACGAAGTTGCAGCCGAAGGGTCTCTCCCGCTTCTTTTCTGTCGAAAGAGCACATAGGGTCCCCGGGGGGACGCCAAAGCCTGGGGTGGCGCCACGACCGGTGCTGGCTAAACTCTTTAATTTCAGAGATAGAGATGCCATACTTCAAACGGCCAGAAATTCCGCCCCAATCAAGGTGCTAAACTCTAATATAGCGTTCTTTCCTGATTACACAGCTGAGGTGGCCCGCAGACGTAAGACTTTTATCGACGTCAAGAAAAGCCTGCGGGACAAGGACATACCATACTCCATGTTATTTCCGGCAAGACTGAGGGTCGTGGACAATCACAGGGCATGGTTCTTCGACACACCAGAAGCAGCGAGGGACTGGCTGGACGGATGGCGACGAGTGGAGGCTCCTAGACGGGATGGTAGGAATCAACGCGATAGAGGCCCCCTACATCAATCGGACCAGGTGCCATCGCAGGGCCATAGCCAAGACCTATTTGCAGAGCCGGGTCTGGAGGAGAGAGAGTATTCCGGGGAGTGAGGGCCGGCGATCGTGAGCCATACATTGCCTGTGGACACTTGGGCCCGCTCGGGGCAGGGCGGCTGAGGTCATATGGAGCTGCCGTCGGGTTGCAGAGCTTCACACCCCCGACAAGCAAGTACAATGGGTTGGGATGGGACAAAGCGCTCTGCTAAGTTGGGGGAGGCGGGCGGTTTCGGACCCGTGCAGCAGGGAGGCAGGGAGGGGGGTGGGGGGGGTTTGGATGGTTGTTTTGACTCTAGTTTTCTTGTTTACTTGTTGTATTTTCTGGCACAGCACAAGCTACACTGCACCGAGTGAGGGAGTCATGTTCATTGGTGACGATACTCTGCGGGGATCGTTCCTCCTAGACACATGCCACACCCTGATAGATGGCGACACACTCACAGGATACACCTGAAATCCACATGACACGCCCCTCCCGCTCTTCTACACTTACGGCACTCACATGGAATGTTCGAGGATTGGGTGATAGAGTGAAGCGAGGCCTAGTGTTACAATATTTGAAACGCTGTAAACCGGCGATAATCATGCTGCAAGAGACCCATTTAGTGGGCTCGGCCTCTAGAGCGATGGACAGATGGTGGTATAAATTCGTCACTCATGCAGACTTCACATCCGGTTCTAGGGGGACTGGGATCCTTATACGGAAAAATTTCCCATTGATATGCCGACAAACTAAGATAGACACTCAGGGCCGCTTCGCAGCGGCAACAGTACAGTGGGAGGGCCAACTCTTCAATTTTGTGTCTGTCTACATCCCGCCTGGTCTGCACACCGAAGCTCACACTGCCCTAGCTTCCTTCCTCCTGGCCCTACCAACGGCGACACTGGTTTTGGGGGGAGATTTCAATGACGTGGTAGACCATGCACTTGATAGACACCCACAGGCTGGGACGGTGCGGGGAGGCGGGCGACTCTCCGGTCTGTTGGACGCCTTAGGACTGACGGACTGCTGGCGATACAAACACCCCTACGACAGACACTACACCTACTACTCAGCTACACATAATTGCCTCTCACGGATTGACCATGTTTTAATGTCGGGTGAAGGGCTTTATGGGGTGGAAGAGGTGGCAATCTGCCCCAGAGGAATCTCCGACCATTCCCCACTCCTGCTCACGTACACGAACCGCCGCTCTCATAGATGCCGTACGTTTCCGGTTCATGCAAATTATCTGCAAAACGCCCCATTGAAAAAATCCCTCGCCACTACTGCCGAGCGCTTTTTTCAGGAGAATGAGGGCTCAGTGGACTCCCTGAGTACCCTGTGGGAAGCGTTTAAAACAGTGTTGCGGGGGCAAGCGATTGCATCGGTAACGGCCCACAGGAGAACGCAACAGCAAGAACTCAACACCCTGGAGGAGGCCCTTGCAGCGGCCATCTCTAGACAGGACTCAAATCCGTCTCTGGGAGCAGCCCAGGCGGTCCGGCTGTGCCGCATAGAATGGATGGCGTACCAGAAGGAATTGGTTAGGTCATCGATCCAGGCCACCCGCCACAGAGTATACGAACTGGGCGATAAAGCCGGAAAAATGCTGGCTTGGCTCGATAAAAAAGAAAGGGCAGGAAGGGTTATTGCACAATTGACGCTGCCTGACGGACGGGCGACCTCTGACCCCGGTGTCATAGTCGACCTGCTGGCTGATTACTACGAAGCGATCTACGCTCCCCAGGCGAGGTTCTCGGCGGAGGAGGCCTATGACTACATCAAGGATCTAGCGATCCCCTGTCTCTCTCCTGAGGCGGCGCTATTGTTGGAGGCCGATGTTACCGTGCAGGAGGTGAGGGACGCGACGGAGGCACTGGCGTCTGGGAAAGCACTGGGACCCAACGGACTCCCGGTGGAACTGTACAAACAGACAGCCCAGACGACGGCCCCCCATCTCCTTAACATGTTCAGGGACAGCCTAGAAGTGGGTATGCTGCCGAGTGACCAACGCCTGGCCGCTATCATCCCGATCCATAAACCTGGTAAGGCGGCAGAGGAATGTACTTCTTACCGCCCCATCTCCCTGCTCAATGCGGAACCAAAAATCCTCGCCAAATTACTGGCATTGCGGTTGACCCCCCACCTGGCCACTCTGGTACACCCGGATCAGTCTGGCTTTATGCAGAATCGTAATACCTCGCATAATTTGCGGCGTTTACAGGCGGTTCTGGCTCGCAGGGAGAGTATACAGGAACCAGCAGTACTGCTTTCTCTGGACGCCACTATGGCGTTTGACACTGTGGAGTGGCCCTACCTATTCGCTGTGCTTCGCCACATGGGCTTTGGGCCCCAGTTTTGTGCGTGGGTCCGACTGCTATACACTGGCCCCCCTGGCTCAGGTGGCGGCCAATGGGCACATCTCCAGGATCTTCCCGCTTGGGCGTGGGACGAGGCAGGGTTGCCCATTGTCTCCTCTGCTGTTTACATTAGTCCTAGAGCCGCTGGCGATTTTGGTCAGATGGGAACGATCCATTAGGGGTATCCGATGGTCGCCAACGTGGGAAGATTGGATATCACTATACGCTGATGACGTCCTGCTCTACCTCACAGCCCCAAGGAAATCAGTCCCGGAACTACTCAATGTATGCGAGAAGTTCGGGAATGTATCGGGCTATAGAATTAACTGGTCGAAGTCAGTTCTCTTCATTCTTGCTGGCCACCCCCCCCACTACCGAGGGACTGCCCGTTAACTTACACTAATGCCCCCTTTAAATATCTGGGGGTTTACGTCACTCCTAGCCCGGACGAATTCCATGTTTTGAACCTGAAACCCCCACTGGAACGGTTTGTTCGGGATGTTAAGGTGTGGCGTTCCCTTCCACTCACTCTTTTGGGCAAAGCCGCCCTGTTTAAAATGATGGCTCTGCCCCGTTTTTTGTACCTCCTAGAGAACTCTTGTTTCCAGTACCCCCCTCCTACTTTAAGGCCATCGCGGCGGCAATTTCTAATCTGCTTTGGGACGGGAAACCGGCCCGTATTGCTCAGAACAAGCTGGTGAAAGACTGGTACGATGGGGGGATAGCGCTCCCTAGTATTGAATTGTATTACTGGGCTGCCCACCTTAAACAGATCAACTACTGGTTGCATGCCCCACACACGGAACCAGCCTACATGGCGGACAGACAGAATATTGAATCCAGAGGTCTGCTGAGAAGCCTCTATAGCCGCGCCGTCCCGTCTGAGCTAAAGGGCCCGACTCGTCATACAATCCAAATCTGGTATAAGGCACACAGACATCTTCAATGCGCGAACACCGTTACACAGATGACACCCCTATGGGACTCACACAGGTTGGGTTACATGGGCAATACTAAGGGGTTCAGGACATGGGACGACATTGGAATTTCAGTGGTAGGGGACCTCTGGAAAAATCACAGAATCGTGGACTTTGGATTTTTACAGACCAAATACGGTATGGCCAAGTCCGAACAGTACAGATTCATGCAGATACGGCATGCACTGAGGGCAGCCGTTCCGGCGGGTGCGACTTTGCAGGAGTCTACCCCTCTTGAGGACAGACTGTTAACGGAACACATGCCCCAAAAAGCCACCTCCTACACGTACCGGAAACTAGTTAACAATCTCCCCGATATGTTGTCCAAATTGCGCTCCAGTTGGGTAGCAGATATAGGTGACCTTGATGACTCGGAGTGGCAGGAGGCTCTCTCATCACCGCGCGAGTCTGCGATTCCCTCCAGGCTTAAACTGGTGCAGCTGAAAGTACTACACCGTACATACTATACCAGGACGGTCCTGTACAAGATAGGAAAGGCTGATCGGGAGTACTGTCTCCGCGGATGCGGAGAGAGGGGGACGTTCTATCACACCATTTGGGATTGCGGGAGGCTGGCAGGGTATTGGACAGCGGTGTTACGCACTATCTCTCAGACTGTGAATATCTCCCTGCTGCCCGACCCACGCTGCTGCTTACTGAACATATGGGAGGCTACGGACTTGACCCATCGACAGCAGGACTGGGTAGTGTTGGGCCTGATGGTTGCGAAGCGCAATGTGGCTAAACTGTGGGGATCACCTGTAGTACCCAAACTGAGAGAATGGTGCAACGATATGGATGACGCGATGGTGGCAGAGAAGGCAGTGTTTATCCAGAGGGGTTGCCCCAGGAAGTGGGGTCTGATCTGGGGGGCGTGGAACAGGTATAGAGGTAACATCTGTGAACCACCGAGAGAGGACTTGGATGAGTGTTTGTCGGATTGAGAATTCGAACTATACTGTGGATGTGGGTGATGATAAGATCTGCAGCCTTCATGTACTCCCGACTATGGCAAGAGAGGGAGGAGCTGGGAGGGGTCCTGGACTACGTCACCAATATTACGATAATATGATTGCGGATATATGTCTATTTACCCTCTGGGATCGCTTTGTGGTTTTATTCTACTGCTGTGCCATTGTTTTCTGGTAATGTTTGGTTCTATAGTTAAAAAGCGGACCTTTGTAACTTCCGACAATACTGCCAACTTAATTGTGCACACTAGGAAGGGTTGCCGCCGGGCCTCAGGGATGCCGGCTAAACGGCTGTGTGACTTTATGCATTCTAACTTTATCACTGAAATGTTTGCGGCCGGCCCCAGAGGTTGTAGGCCTTCAGCTGTGTCCTGACTTTAATGTGCAATAAAGGTCTTTATAAAAAAAAAAAAAAAATTATACAGCTCTACATATTACACCGCGCATATCTCACCCCGGACAAGATAAACAGATATTTTTCAGTCACTGATACTGCCTGCAGTCGCTGCTCCTTACTTGGAGCGGACCTCCTCCACATGCTCTGGCTCTGTCCTGCCCTCCAACAGTACTGGGATGGGGTGACCACACTGCTCAAGCATTGCACCAAAGAGCAAGTGCCGAGAACACGGGAGGCCTGCATACTGGGACTGTACAAACGCACGCGGCTGAACAAGGTCCAGGCCCGTTACTGGGATCTCGGGCTGATCACGGCCAAGAGGCTGCTTACCAAGCGGTGGAAGGCCGATACACCCCCACGCATCCGACACTGGAGCCTGTCGCTAGTGAACTGGGCACGAGCGGAGAGCACTGTCCTGCGGCGAGAAGAGACAGCGGGTCCTAGGAAATTTCCAATCGCACAACACTGGGATGACATCCTACAATCCTTTCAGCAGAAATGTGTGGAACAAGGGATCACGTGAAGAAATATAGACTGCCCCCCTTCCCCTCCCTGTACTCCTCAATACAAAGCATATATACTGCTCCGATCACTGCCTACACGGCCACCATACCTTGCCCGACACGAACTGCATAACTGGCTGTTCCGCGATAGCGGGTGTTTTGCCCCTCCCACACCCACATCCCCGCGCACACCACCATAGCAGGGGGTCCTGCCACTGACTGCCTCTCACGAGGCATTATACTACTTCACCCAACGCGCCCTTATAGTGGTGATCCCCCCTAGTGCACTTGACATGCAGGCGAATTGCCCCCCTACGGTCTCCTGCCTACCCACCCACTGGTCCACTACCGACACATTGGCACCGCACTTCCCTCCTCGTACACATGGCTATCTCTGCCCCCATCCCCCTACCTTTCTTTTGTATTTCTTGAGTTACTGTTTTGTAGTTTATTGGCCTTCTGGTCCTATCTCCCTTTGGACCAAGCCCATGCAAATTGCTCAATGCACTCACTACACCATGAAGCCTTCGGAAATAGCTGCCATGGCCTAGGTGTTTTTCACCTGAGTGCCAACACAGATATCAGACACTCTCATCAAGGTGGATGAGCTACGTGGATACACACTCACCAACACACTTGGACGCTGAGCAGCCTCATCCCTCACTTATATTGCACCACGCCCGCTTGAAAGACGAAATTAACCGACACTCTTTCTTGTGATTCACACGTGTCATAGTGGGCTCTGCCTTACCTGAAGACGCTGATGAGTGCCAGCTTAACACTGTAACTTTAAGTTCGCATACAAAACGAGAAACACCCTATAGACCCGTACTTTCACAACACCGAATGATTGTATGATTGTGAAGTATTGTAGCCAACTGACATACGCTGCCGAACCCCAGGGTTGTCGGCCTTAAGGCTGTGTTCCTCTGATACGCTTAATGCAATACTCCTTGCTCGCGGCTGGCCCGGCTGGGTTGTAAGCTGAATGCTGTGTACCATGCATGTTGAATAATAAAGGTCTTTAAAAAAACAAATTAAAAAAAAACAAATTGGAGCGCAACCACCCAATAATGCTGGCTAAAATGTTAGCGCTGAACCTTCTCCCTTTTTATTTCGTGATAGGGGTGGGTTTTCGAGAATTTGTGACAACAGTTTGCCCTAAATGGAAGGTTCCTAGCCGATCCTATTTTGCCAGAGTTGCGGTTCCAGCACTACATCAAGATGTGCTCGACAAGATTGGAGCAGCTTTGCAGAAGAGTGCTGTTCACACTGTCCACCTGACAACAGACATTTGGACCAGTTGCCAAGCCGTTTATTACATGTGCATCACTGCACACTGGGTCTCTTTTGCGGTTGTTAGAGAGACGATAGCTGCCGGTGTTGACAGTGTCACAATTTTTCAAGCTACTCGAAAACATGCAACAGTAGCCATGTTTGCCAAGGAGAAATCTCATACTGCAGTAAACATTTTGGAGGAGCTTAACAGTAACGTCTTTGATTGGCTGCAGCCAAGAAGGCGCATGATTGGTTATGTTTCCATGGATAATGGCAGTAATATAGTTAAGGCCATGGCTGATGGTAGCTATTTCGGAGTGCAGTGTTTGGCACAGAGCATTAACATTATTGTTCAAGATTTCTTGAAAAAAGAAAACAAGTTACTGACCACCTACCAAAGAATCTGCACACATTTCAGCCATTCTCTGAAGGCCCGGAAGCAGCTGAGGATCATTCAACGTGACCGTAGAGTGCCAGTCAGAGGACTCATCCAGGAGGTGGCAACAAGTTGGAACTCAACCTTCTACATTCTTGAGCATCTGTTTCGAGAGGACTTGGTAATCAATGAGTATGTCTTTCACACACAGGGTGCTTCTATGAAAGACATGATGCTAGAGGTGGAGGAATGGGACCTAGTTAAAAGCCTGACAGACATGCTTCATCCTTTTGCGGTCTTCACGCGTGAAGTCAGCAGGGAGGACTGTACTTTGGGCAAAGCTATCCCATTGTTGCCCATGCTAGAGCACCAACTGAAGGCGGTGTCTTCTACGTTCCAAGTTGATGCTGAAAAACAAGATGCATATCAGTTGGCGGAGAGCTTATTAAGCCGCCTAGTTGACAATGCAAGTCTTAAAGCAATACATTCAGAACAACATTATATTTGTGCCACTATTCTGGATCCACGGTACAAAAAGGCACTGGCCAGCAATACATTCATTCCTTTTTCTGAAGCAGATGTTTTCAAGTACAAACATTGGCTAGCTCTGTCAGCCACTCGGTTCAAAAAAGAGTGGCAGGAAATTGAAGGAACCACCACAAGTACTACTGAAGCAGCAAGCCATCTGGCGTCAAGGACCATTTCTGTGGCCGAAGGCTGTCACTTTTCCTCAGAGCCGTTACCGACAACAGCAACCGTATCATCACCTGCACCAGGCCCAGCCATAATATTGTCGGAAGCGGATTGGAAAACTCATCAAGGGTTTGCTCGTTCCAGTGTTGATGCAAAGGCAACAGATGGTACACAAAGTGGAGCACCCATGGAAGACCTTGAGTGGATGGTGCAGGCCTATCTGGATGACCCAACAGAGGTCTTCTTTGATCAGAACTCATTGGTGTATTGGTATGGGAAAAGGCCTCAATGGCCACTGATCACAAAGCTGGCTATACATTTTTTGGCTTGCCCACTTGCAAGCGTGTCTTCTGAACGTTTTTTCAGTGCTGCTGGTGCCATTGCAACTTCGAAAAGGACCCACCTCTCTCCCAAAAATGTGGAGAGGTTAACAATGATCAAGATGAATCAGCACTTTATATCACCAGATTACAAAATACGTGAATCCACGCAGGAAGAAGAGGACACCGACTTAGGTGATGGAAGTTCTTCTCTGTTAGCTGACTTACTACCAGAGTTTGAGGACGAGCTTTACTTCCCTGACATCTTGTGTATGTTGTCCCTCCTGAGGCGGAAGCCGGGAGGTTGTGTTGTGTACCTGCGTGTCTGTCCATATAGATTTTGCTCTGTTCCTCTTTTAAAACGCCGCATTTTAGAATACTTAATTTGCACTCTTTCAGAGGAATATTGCACTTAGTATTTAGTTTTCACAATCCTATTTGTAAAATCGCTGCATTTTAGATTACTTAAACTTGCACTTTACTTCGAGGAAAACATTGCACTTGATTCTACCTACCCCAGACCTCCAGGCAGTAGCTGACCCCGTGCCCCGCATTTGCTGCTGGTTCTCCCGGTGCTCAGCCGATTTTGGCGCTGAGTCACACGGACCCGGAGCACTGCGGCCGCCATCTTGGGGGAAGTTTGAAGTTGCAGCGCTCTAGTCCACAGCACATAAAAGAGCCCCCAGCTAAGCTCGTGTCTTGCTATATGTTGTCCCTCCTGAGGCGGAAGCCGGGAGGTTGTGTTGTGTACCTGCGTTTCTGACCATATAGATTTTGCTCTGTTCCTCTTTTAAAACGCCGCATTTTAGAATACTTAATTTGAACTCTTTCAGAGGAATATTGCACTTAGTATTTTGTTATCACAATCCTCTTTGTAAAATTGCCGCATTTTAGATTACTTAAACTTGCACTTTACTTCGAGGAAAACATTGCACTTGATTCTACCTACCCCAGACCTCCAGGCAGTAGCTGACCCCATGCCCCGCATTTGCTGCTGGTTCTCCTGGTGCTCGGCCTATTTTGGCGCTGAGTCACACGGACCCGGAGCACTGCGGCCGCCATCTTGGGGGAAGTTTGAAGTTGCAGCGCTCTAGTCCACAGCACATTAAAGAGCCCCCAGCTAAGCTCGTGTCTTGCTGTATGTTGTTCCTCCTGAGGCGGAAGCCGGGAGGTTGTGTTGTGTACCTGCGTGTCTGACCATATAGATTTTGCTCTGTTCCTCTTTTAAAACGCCGCATTTTAGAATACTTAATTTGCACTCTTTCAGAGGATTATTGCACTTAGTATTTCGTTTTCACAATCCTCTTTCTAAAATCGCCGCATTTTAGATTACTTAAACTTGCACTTTACTTCGAGGAAAACATTGCACTTGATTCTACCTACCCCAGACCTCAAGGTAGTAGCTGACCCCGTGCCCCGTATTTGCTGCTGGTTCTCCCGGTGCTCTGCCGATTTTGGCACTGAGTGACACGGACCCGGAGCACTGCGGCCGCCATCTTGGGGGAAGTTTGAAGTTGCAGCGCTCTAGTCCACAACACATAAAAGAAACGGAAATGCATTCGCGCAGCGGACACGTACAGCGGACGCGCCGGACCTGCGCCGGAGTCGCGTCAGAGTCCTGCCCGTCTGCGCCTGTCCGCGCCTGTATGTCGCCTCTCGCCCAGGCCCCTGGAGAAACCAAGAAAGGTGATTATATGTACTCTAAACACGATTTGCTAGCTTTCAATCGTCTGAAAGGTGGCTGTACTAAACTCAACCTTTCACATATCAAAACCCATCTGGTGTGTCCCTGTGGTTTCTCCCTACCTACACCTTTATTATCATCATCGTCTTACATCAAAGCCCCCTTGCAACACTTTAGGCTAGGCCAACTGAATGTCAGGTCCTTGCAAAAACACTATGTCGAAATCCACGACCTACTGTCTAATTAGACCTTAGACATTCTATTTTTAACAGAAACGTGGCTGAAGGATGAAATGGACTCAGTTGTAAACCTAGCTACCCCTAAGGACTATACGATGTACACCCTAAATAGACACACCAGGGGTGGCGGGATAGCGATGATGGCTAAATCCCATCTTACCTGCACCTTCTCTAGGTTGGAAATTGAAGACTGCGAGTGCGCCCGATACAATATCAAAATTAACCCCCAACTTACCCTTGCGGGACTTTTGATCTATAGACCTCCAGGCGCCGACGCAGACTTCATAATATCTCTCCTAGAGAATGCATGCTCTCTGGTCATCGAAACCGCCAATTTTTCGATCATCGGAGACTTAAACATCCACTTTGATACCACCACCGACAATAAGATTAATACCTTAATGGCCGACTTAGCTGCCTTACAGCTCTGCCAATTTGTGAGTGGGCCCACGCACAGCGGTATGCACCTCCTAGACCCAATTTTTTCCAACCTTACCAATATGAATGTAGAACTGCCTATTCCCATGACCTGGACAGATCACTACCTAGTGATTATGGAACTATCTATTGGGAGCAACTCACACATTAACCCTGCTCAGCAGGTCAGGAAAAGACCATGGAAGAAGCTTTGTCTCGAGGAACTCCACGCCCTCCTCACAGCAGACCCCCCTATGTCTAATGAAGGTCCTAATACAGGGTATGACAGTCTTTGTGACTGGATCAACAAAGCTTTAGACACGCTTATTCCAGCAAAATGGACTAAGCCACGATCCCATGAATCCAGCCCATGGTTCAACGACGAGCTTATTTTACAAAGAAAGGAGTTAAAAATAGCAGAACGTAGATGGAGAAGGAACTATGATCCCACATCCAAGACCTTGTATATCCAGCTACAAAAAAGCTATCACCGCAATATATGTAGAATTAGAGAAGCACATTATGCTACTGAAATCCATAACAGCCAGAACGCTTCTAAAACTATTTTTAGAATTCTGAAAGAGCTTAGTGCTAAAAAAACCCTGTAAATAACCCTAACACATCACCTGCACTATGCGATAACCTGGCCACCTTTTTTATGGACAAAATCAAGAAAATTTACAACTCCTTTCCGACCACTTCCCAACCCATTCCCATAGCAGACCCTAACAGGCCCAAACTCTCTATCATCCCGGCAATTAGTCATGAAAACTTTCTGACTTTATGTAACAAAATCAAATCTGGCTCCCCTGCAGATCCCCTGAAACCTGAACTTTTCAGAGAAACCGGCGAATTAATTCTAGGCCCTCTCAGAGACATTATCAACTCCTCATTTCTCACGGCCAATATTCCCGCCAGCTGGAAACAAGCATGGGTCTCTCCTATTGTAAAGAAACCCACACTCGACCCTAACCTTCCTGAAAACTTCAGGCCAATTTCTCTACTTCCTTGGCCAGCCAAAGTGGCGGAAGCTCATGTTAACTCCACCTTGACCAATTTTCTGGTGTCTAATTCCATTCTAGACAGTTCTCAACATGGCTTCCGGGCCGAACACAGCACCGAAACTGCCCTCCTGAGTGTCATTGAACATCTCCGGACTATACTAGACTCAGGAGGAACGACAGCACTGATTCTTTTAGATCTCAGTGCTGCCTTTGACACGGTTTCCCACAAGGTGCTGTTGTCCAGATTAGAGGAAGTAGGGGACTTTGGCCAGGCCCTTAGCTGGTTCAAGGCTTTCCTGTCGGATAGATCTTTTAGGGTATCTCTCCAAGGAATGTCCCGTTGAACAAGGAGTACCTCAGGGGTCTGCCCTCAGCCCCACCCTGTTCAACGTTTATGTCCTTCCTCTGGCAGGAAGCGCAGGCTCTCACTGATGTCCTACGCCGACGATACCCAGCTGGTGGTAGCACTAAAAAACGAGAGCGGCCTGAGTGCGCAGAATTTTAAACAGACTCTCGCAGATATTACCAGCTGGATGTCATCAAATTACCTCCAACTTAATGCCAGCAAGAAGGAGGTCTTGCTGCTAGGTAAAGATACTACGGCCTGGGGAACTAACTGGTGGCCTGAGACTCTGGATCAACCACCTGTGCCAAAAAATGTGGTAAAAAACCTAGGAGTATGGGTGGATTCTGCCCTGAACTTTACCCTTCACACTAAAAAGGTGGCTGCCACATGTTTTGGCACTTTACGAAACCTACGGCCTATCTTAAAATATTTTGACCATCATACCCGCCAAGTGGTGGTACAATCAGCAATTCTCTCGAGGTTGGACTACGCTAACTCCTTGCTGCTGGGAACTAACGTAGCCGAGAAAGCCAGACTACAGTGAGTTCAAAATGTCGCCGCAAGAGCTCTGACGGGTCTTCCCCATCATAAATCTGTCACTTCTACCCTCAAGAGTCTCAACTGGCTCCCTGTAGAAAAGAGGATCCATTTTAAAACCTTATGCTTCACTTTTAAAATTCTGAAACTTGCTTCCCCCCCCATACTTTGTCCACTCCTATCTTCCTACGTCCCTTGACGCACTTTACGGGTCAGAGGGACAGAACCTGGCCACTATTCCACATATTAAATTAAGTCGAATGGGCGGTTGCTCATTTAGATACCTAGCGGCCAAGCTCTGGAATGGACTCCCAGCCCAGATTCGTGAGATGAAGGATCTTCTATCCTTCAGAAAAGCCTTAAAAACTCACTTTTTCTGTTAGTTATGTTGTGTCACCTACAGTCTACATCTTCGGCAGTCTCCTTGAGACACAGACAGCTAGCGTCATGACGCCCCTTGGCTGGGGCAGCCGTGCGCTATACAAACACCTATAACATAACATAACATACCCTAGGCTTTAAATACTTACTTTTTTTCCATCTTTATTCACTTTTATTTCTGTGTGTCTTTCTTTGTTTTGCAACTTTTAGCACAACAAAACTTTAATCCCAACAAACCCATCAGCAGCACTGTCTTCGTCTTATTTCCATATTGACGGTGCCGCTGTCTGCATTCCTGAAGTTCACAAGTTCACAACTCAGTCATGTTCCTCTATCATCCTCCTCTAGACTCCCTCTATCCATTTCCCTCAAGGCAGATGGCCGGATTATGCAGAATCAAGAAACTGTCGCTTCGTAGACGAGTCTCCTCAAAAGAAGTGGGACTGGAATGACTGACTATGCTGACTGTTACTTCTGAAATTGACACGAGAGGCTGCCCAGTGGCCCTTCACTTAAGAATAAGATGCTGACAAAAAGTGGAACAGGTAATGAATGATGAGATGGCATGTAGTGGACAACACTGGCTGTCTGGCTCTGATGAAAGCAATTGCTGTTTGTTTGTTGTGCATGAAATGAATCCTATATGTTCTGTTATTATTTAATCTTTTACAAACTAAATGTAACTCAAGTCTACTCTGTTTACCTTGTTTAATACAAATTGTACTTCTACTGCAGGGGCCACTACGTTGCATTTTTTAATATGGAAAATGTCCTTGGACTCACTTTGTGTAGACTGTGACTGCACAAACAACATTGAGTTTGCCAACACCATGATGATGATGATTAGTCATGATGACCAAAGTTACATAATATCTTCACAGTCACTCACTGGGATGGATCATCATCATCGATTTACAGAAGATCAAGGGCTATTTCGTGAGTGTCAAACAGGTAAACAAGTCAACAACAACCACAGCAAAACTACATGTCTGTCTACTCATGGTATGTAGTGGTCTAGCCAGTGTAGTGTTATGCCAGAGTCCAGACAGCTGTTCATGTAAAATTGCAGCTATGTGGGTTGCTGTATAAAATTAGATCTGCTTTGTCTGTCTGTGTCAAAGAGGTATGCTACATGGAGGTTGGTTCACTCAGTGGTGCCTGCCTTGACGGTCTGCATGGCCCTGGCCTGCTGTGTGCTAATTATTATCCTGGAAACAGAGACTCAGGGTAGGCACTTTAGAAATGATGCATGTATGTAATACTGTCGCCTCTGAAAGTGAAAGTGTTATTTTTGCACTACACACCGAACCTTATATTTTTCCTCTGGGGTGTTTTAATATCCCTTTCTGTTTTTCCATCGACAATTACAGGCCGGCACTTACCCTGTGCGATGGGAAAAACATGAACTCAGGCTTACCATAGCAATCCGCAATTCTGCATCCGCCAGGCAGGCAGTGGACAGTGTGGTCACCAAGATTGATCGACGGAGCGCCCGATGTAATGGAGGAGTACCGCGAATAAGAGGAATGGCTGGATGCATGCAACTTCCCAATTTGACCAGAACAACTACAACATACAGTTACAGTATCCACTTCACTTGTCCTTATCTTTTACATAATGTTATTGTTGTGAACTTCTATGAGTGCGACTCTGTGCATTTGCTCTCTGCTTCAAATTTATCCCTAGAGCTATTTGATAAGTTTTCTTTGCTATTTTTAAACTAATGTAATGTAATACTAAGTGTTTATTCTCTCTGAGGGCAGATAGGCAAGTGAAATTGCGTAATTACTGCAGCCCTGTACCGTCTAATTGTTTAGTACTAGTTAGTAAGTTGTAGTAAGTACTACTTTTCAATAACCTAACCATCCATTTAGCAAACAACTTCATGCATGCACTTCCTTTATGTCCCTTAAAAGATGTATTGATATATTCTTATCCAAAGATTTGTTTTTCTTCATTTGTTGTTTGTCCATGCTGTGTTTTCATTTTCTCTCTCCCAAAAACTTTCCCAAAAACACCCATTCCCAACCATTTTTCAAACCCTAACCCTCTTCCCCCGGGTTGTGTGGTTTTCATTGAGGTGTGACTAAATGAGACCAATAATTCCACACTCTTGCTGGGAAGGATAAGGTCAAAAGCAACAGAAAATCAATTTCAAGTCAGGTCAAGAAATCCAAGGATATATTCTTATTCTGCTTGACACACACCCATGAGTATTTGCAAATCAATTCAGAATTTCATGTCCGCCATCGAGTGGATTCATCATCAACAACATCCCCCTACACGTGACTAAAGGTTATGCTGCTGTGTCCTTCAGTACTAGTTCTTGTAGTAGCCATAATTCACGCAATTAGTAGTTAACTTTTGATTGAATACTTTAGCATTGCTTAAGTTACAATTTATGGCACTGTTCTTGTGTACTGTACTATTGTACTGTTCTAATGCTCCTCTCAGGCCACTCCATGTCTCATTTCCTTTTTTTCATATGCTGCTACACGCAGAAGAGGCCTCGGTGGACCGATCCTGGCCTTCCTGCTCTGCCGGCGCCACCACCTCTGTCCTCTTGCCCCTGGGAGGTGTTGATGTACATGAAAGAAAGACACAAACATGGATGATTGTTGTCAATGAAATCAAACATTTCAAAAAAATAATAACAAATTATTTCGGGGAAATAAACAACAATTGCACTAAATTTATTGACCTATCTGATGTGGTCTACTAGGATATTAGTATTGTTGGATTCGCGGACCGTCTACTTGGAAAGTTATGTAACTCACTAAACCAACTACAAAAAGGTTCTACTAGGACAGGCAGCACTCAACAGCACGCGAAATGACAGACACTCCGTCATGATTGCAGACAACTAACAAATGTCCTACTAAATAACAAGTCATAATATACTCAACCTATCAATCCACCACCACTAGCTCTTCTTAGTGGCAGGAGTACAAAGGAAAGACTGGACTTGAGTCTCTAGTCTCTAGCATTACGCAGGTCTGTAAAGTACACTCATACATAATCACTCAGGCCAAATGAGCACAAAATTGAAAATAAGTAAGCATATTAGCACCGCCACTGAGGAGGTGAGCACCTGCAATCACAGAAGCTTTTGAAACATAATTGACCTGCAATGTACTCGGCAGCATACTTGCTCTTTGGAAAAAACATATATTTGCAATATAACACAGAGCAGAAGAAAACAAAGTAGTTAATAAATAGCTACTAGTACTCACCAAGCCCAGGGATCTCGACGCCAAGCAGGTCGAGCAGGTCTTGTTCCCGGTCCAGTATGTTGGACCACCGGTAAGTCACCTGGTTGTAGGTGCGCCAGACCCCTGACTCCCGATACATGGTCCGGCACACCTTACCTCATAACTTGCGATGCTCCCGGAGGCCGTACCAAGTACCAGGCCTGCCGCCTGCTGCAATGGTCTTGGGGAGGTGGCGCTGCACAAAGAAGACAAGTGCGGCCACCTCCACCGCGCTGAAGATATCCCTGAGACTTACAGACGCCCCCCTTAAACGCCCGCAAGGGAGCCGGCTGCGGGGTGCTGGACTCTTCCCCTGGGACTTGCCGGCACCCTTTGCCATGGTCCTGGGTTAAAGGAAAAATAAATAGGAAAGAAAAGAATAGGGAAAAAGTAATGAGAAGAAAAGAGAAAGTTGAAAAAAGTAGTTATTAAAGTAACGAAAAGTAGAAAAAAAACACAAAATATAGATGTACAAAAATAGAGAGATAGATAATGAGTAAAAAAGATTTTAAGAAGTTCAAACAAACAAAGGATTACAAATATTGAAGCAGGGTAGAAAAGGCATGCCCAGAACCATAGCAATGAATGAAAAACAAGATGGCCGCGCCCATTGCAACTGTGTGGGTAAGTTTGCGCAATATTTTCCTTGCGAGCACGCAAAAACAGACGCGAACACGCAACTGCGACCCGGAACAGGAAATGCGCAACGCGAGCATGCTACTCGAGGCCGGAAATGGAAATATGCAACGTGAACTGTAAAAAACAAGATGGCCGCGCCCATATATGACCGCATGGGTACCTTCGCGGTAGCGTGGCGAAAAAAATCTCGCGAACTCGCAAAAAATAAAAAAATCCGCAATCTCACCAAAGTTCGCTTATTTTGCGAACCGCGAGTATGCTTTCGCGCGAATTCACGTACCGCGATTTCGCAAAATTCGCAACCGTGATTTCGCAAAATTCGCCCATACTTAATTCCAAGGACCCCAGTCCTTCCTCTTTTTGACAGGACCAACCTAGGCCATTTTTTGAGCCTTTATATTGTTCTAACTAACCTCTGTGGTTGTCATTGACTTTACACCAGGAATACACCATACCATCTCCAGGTGGGATGGACTTGCAACTCTCTCCAGATGGTGTGCTTAATATAATTTCAAAGCAGGCACGCTAAAGGCACGGCTGGACTCACAGATATCTTTAAGGAACCTGACAACCCCCCTAGTAAAAGGAAACCAGAACCACAGGATAGTGAGTCTCGCATTTGTCAGCTACTAGAGCCTGGTGGCATACATCAGGAATCATCCACTCTGAAGACACCATATGACACCTGACAGTAGTCATACTGGCTCCTGTGCCTCCAAGAGCCTCCACCCACTGCCCATTGATAGATGCCCACTGTTTATACTTTATATTTGGTAGTATTGTTATATGGTTCCTAAGAATCTAGTAGGAGTGTGTATATAGAATAACAAAACTTCATAATACAGAGACTAAGTCATCTTACATAATCAGAATCTGACCTCTTTTTCTACTGTGATCAGTGCCAACTGACCCGTTTTTGAATTTACTGCCCCACCCATGCCACACTTTCTCTCCTCCCAGTCTTGGCGGCCATCTAGGGAAACCTGCAAAACCCAGACATGTCTGAAAACTGCACACCCAGGAGAGTCCAGGAACGTGTTGCTTGCGTTGATCCCCTAATATTTTCCTTCCCAGAATCCCATGCAAACCTCAAATTCAGCTAATAAAACATATTTCCATATATTTCTGTGTTTGTAATCACCGGGCCAACACAAATTTCCTACCAACCAGCATATACCCAGGTCTCCTGGTAAAAATGGTACCTCACTTGTGTGGTGGACCAAGTACCTGTGGTTGAGAAGGGTCCTCAACTTTTTGTGGAGACATCAAAATGATCTATCACAAAACAACCTAGTTTTGCCAGGGGAGCACCTGAGTTTTTGGTCCCTGGTTTGATGGTCATCTAAGGGAACCTACCAAACCCTGAGAGTTTCGAAAACTAGACACCTGGGAAAGTCCAGAGAAGTGTGGCTTGCATTGATCCTCTAACATTTTCCTACCAGAATCCCAGCAAACTTCAAATTTAGCTGCAAAAAATCTTGTTTTTTGCACATTTCTCTGTGGGAAAGTTGTGGGAATACTATGCTGACACAATTTCCTACCACCCAGCATTCCCTCAGGTCTCCTGATGAAATGGTACCTCACTTGTGTGGGTGGACCAAGTACCCGCGGTTGGGAAGGGCCCAAAACTTATTGTAGAAACATCAAAATTATCTATCACAAAACAACCTAGTTTTGCAAGAGGGGCACCGGAGTTTTTGTTCCCGGGCTCGATTGCCATCTAGGGGAACCTACCAAACCCAGACATTTCTGACAACTAGATACCAAAGGCAGTCCAGGGAGGTATGGCTTGCATTCATACCCCAATGTTTTCCTACCCGGAAAACCTAAAATTTAGCTGAAAAAAAACCAAAATGATGTGAGATCACTGGGCGGACATGAATTTCCTGCCACCCAGTGTCTTCACAGGTCTCTTAATATAAATGGTACTTCACTTGTGTGGGTGGGCCAAGTACCTGTGGCAGGGAAGGGCCCAAAATATATTGTGGAGACATCAAGATTATCTATCACAAAACAACCTGGTTTTGCAAGGGGGGCACCTGCGTTTTTGGTCCTGGGCTTGATGGCCATCTAGGACAATTCTTCCCACACTGCGGTCCCTTCATTGGCTACAGCTTCACATGTGGGTATACCCTTGTGAAGTGAGTAATACTTTTAATTCCGTATCATGGTAGACACGGAAATACTTAAATTTTACACCATTTTGGGATACTCGCAGAAAGTTTACAAAGACCACCACGGGTGCGTGAGCACTTACGATTCTTGCCTGCATCTACATGGCGTCCTTTGAGAACCAGTTTATCTATCCTGACTCTAACCCCTTCAGACAACATCTTACATTTTGGCGTCGTTACATCGACGACATTCTGATACTATGGAGGGGTGACCGCGATAGCTGCACCCAGTTCTGCACTTGGATCAACCAACAGAACCCCTTTTTGAAATTTACAGGCTCCATGTCAGAGACAGCCCTGCCTTTTCTTGATCTCACGATACGGCTGGGACCAGCTGGTCTGAGCACCACCCTGTTCCGTAAGGAGACGGACAGAAACAGTCTTCTTCTGTTCAACAGTCTTCACCCCAGAGCACTACGCTAAAATCTTCCCTTTGGCCAATTCTTGAGGGTCCGTAGAAACTGCTCTTCTAGGGATGACTACAGGCAGAAAGCCAACACCCTACAACACAAACTGCATGATAGAGGGTACCCCACCAAATTATTACGTGACTCTAGTAAGGGAGCCCTTAACAACCATAGGGAGGCCCTCCTTGAAGTACATCAAAAAGAACGTGATGACCTAATAACGTGCGTCACAAGTTTCACCAGAAACTCTAACTTCATTAAAAAAACAGTGAACAAGCACTGGGACATCCTCAACGCAGGGGGCACTGATTTTCCTAAGCCTAGATTCGCTTTTAAACGCACGGCTAACCTAAAAGACTCCTGATACATACACGTCCTAAAAAACTACCTGGTGCTGGACAACGGACACTGTGGGACCTCCCACCTGTTGTTGGACACTACCCATGTGGGGGCTGTGCGGTCTGCCCTCAGTCTAAACAATGCAAAGAAATCAAGCTAACTGATTCTTTCACATGGAAACTAAACAGACACACGAATTGCCACAGCTCTAAGTGTATTTACTTACTTATTTGTCCTTGTGACAAATATTACGTAGGGATGACCATGAGACAAGTGAAGTTCAGAATTACGGAGCACAAAAGCAACATACGATGCTCAAAGACCCACACGAGATTGTATGAACACTACCAACTACACAATCACTCTGCTGACAGCATTCAATGGTTAGTGCTTGAGTCCCAATCAGCCATGACCAAACAAGCACTGTTCAGGCTTGAACAGAGATGGGTTCACCGTCTCCAGCTTGATACAATAGGGCTCAATGATGCTATTCCCTGGGCTACCGTCTCAAGATAAGATCCGCCAACACAGCCCCCCCGCTCCTCTGTCCCCCTACCTAGATAATATGACACACACAGGCATTAACCGTCCCATGAAAGAGGGCTCTTGGCATGCCAATTGGCTTCACGATCACATTTCCTGTGGCATCGTAATAATCGCAGGGCTTACCAATAACATTCCCGGGGTCCACACCTCAAGCTTACTTCCTTGGCCAGCGCTTTAGGTCACCTCACCAACCATTCCAGCCCCTTATTGCTAGTCTGAGTCTGATTAACAATTCCCTCAACAGAGGACCATTAATCTACAATTCCGTTGTCCCATCAGGAACATGATGCCCTTACCCCGAGGCCCCACAAACACCTGATCGATCCTTGTGATCTCCCAGTAGAGCCACACTATCCGACCAAATAGAGGGGCCCACCATGACATTGACAAGGGCTTCAACCTGCACGATGGCACACCGCCCTGCCTATATCTTAATTCTTTACTTTCTCCGTCTTTTATGCATCCCCCCGTCACCTGGTCTGGCGCTATCCAAGTAGCCCTTTTCCCTGGCTTTAGCGCTTTCCCCAAGATGGCTGCTATACTTTGCCTTCTTAATTCAGACATAGGTTTAGGCTACTGCGTTGATTCTGCGCATGCGCAGGTCGCACGACAGGTACACGATGACACACCGCCTTGCCTACATCTTAATTCCAATTTTCTGTGACCCATATATTTTTTACCCAGTCACTTGGTTTTTTGCTATCCTAGCAGACCTTACCCCCTAGCATTAGCGCACCCTCCAAGATGGCCTACTAACCGTGCCACCTGAATTTAGATACAAGTCTAGGCGTCTACATCGTTTTAGCGCATGACGCGCGATAGGCGCGCTACTACCGATGTAGCCCTGACGTCAAAGGACTATTACCTACATATAGGCGGTCACCGGAGTGACTCCTCACCAGCTGCTCCGCACCCTGACCAGGTGCCGTGAGCGTGAGGGGTAGGTGTCCCGCCGATCCAACGCCTGACTTAAGGTAAGCTCTTACTCTAATCCCCGAGTCGCGTGCAGTTTCCTTAAGCTCAGCTCTACGGATAGCACCCGGCATGGTTCCCGGCGATTTAACCAGTATCGCTGAGAGTCTGCACTATTTTAACACAACCTCAATTCGTCCCGCTAATCAGTGGGCACTGGCAATAGCACACTTTACGCCATGCCTTCTCATCACCGCTTCCCCCTTCCCACGCAGCATGGATACGAATCGAACGGAGTGAGGGTAGTACCCTGGGGTGTTTCCTCCTCCCCCCTTCGTTGGTTCCTCTGCGTCCCCCATGCCCCCGGGTCATTTCTAACTCCTTAAGGCTAAATTTGGCGCGGGTCATTCTCTGAACATAGCGCGAGTGACATATAAACGCTATGCATGAGGTGAACTGACTTCCACTCACCTCTATTTTCCACTCGGTAGGCTGGGATCAACGCTTTGAAGTCCCTCACCCGAGCGCCCTTCTTTGGCATTACGCTGGAGACTGGAGTATGCAGTTTGATCTTAGTATCATACTCCAGCCAAGCCCGGGCTCGAGAGAGTATGCACACCGCTTCCATGTTTTTGGAATTTAATTTATTTTTGCATTTAATTTGGCACCTATACCTAACGATAACCAGGGTCACACCATGGAGGGCACTTTTCCCACCAGCCTCCATCACCAGATCTCCTCAACCCTACCCTGCTGGACTAAGACGCCAACCTTTACCTCCCTTACATACCCCACAGGTTCATCTAACCTAACAGCGCTGGCCCCACGGGAGTATGCTGCGAGGCCCTAATCATTTTCCTTAGGGTAAGAACATGCCTGCTTTTTTTCCTAGGAATGGGTGTCCGCTTGATAGTTTTGGCTTCACACCTCAGATTCGTGTTTGAATAGCACTCTGGGATACCTCCAATGTGAGACATTAATCGTGCCATTATTAGACCGATTTAGAAGGGAATTTCCACCCAATGTCTGGTACGACTGTTTTTTCTCTTCACTTATACACCCCCCCCCCCCCCTCACCCCTCACAGTGTGGAGATTTATCACCGAAGTCACGTTATATCTTCTAAACGGAAAGTCACTTAAGTGAGATTTGACTTGACTTGTTCTTTTCTAACCTATATATTTTTTACCCTACCTCTAGGTCGCCTAAATAGAGCAGGACCCCCTGGCCCTCTTTTTCCTTCGACCCAGAGAGGTTGAATCGGCTTTCTTCAAAGTGAATAAGCATGTTTTTTTGTGTAGTACTTTGTTGAGGTCCTGACGAATCGCCGGTTGGCGAGAAACATGTTGACCACACCAGGGGGTTGAGTTAGTCTTCTGTATACCTATACGGTCTCTAGCTCCCCTCTCACCCCTTTTTAACCAGGGAATCAGCCACGTTAATAAAAGTCAGTGTGGACTGACTACCCTTTTTAACTTTCACTCACGTTTGCACCGACTACACTTTCTTTCATCCTCACTCACACCCACCATTGGCAAGGAACAAAAGAACCCCGCCAAAAGAGTGCCTTTGGGTGCTCCGTCAGACATTGCAGCGCCGGTCTGTCGAGGGGCAGTGAGTCGATGATGACACTGGACACCCTCCAGTCAGGGTGTGTTTCACACCTAATACTCTGGGTGTGTGAGGCTCTCTAAGTTCCGACAAGGGATCCCTTCCAGTCACCTTACTAGTGATATCTACTCTTTTCTCCACTCTGTCACACTTCCCCTGGGGAACTTTGTATCCAGCTGTTCTCTTACGATTCTTTACCACGCAAAAAAATGTCTTGTGACAATGCCACATTTCATTATCAACTGGTCGATGGCCCTACCCACACTAAAGGTCACATCCTGGACCTCATCTGGACCTCACAACCACGGGCTAGTCTAATAGACATCACACCCTGTGCCTGGTCTAACCACTCACTAATTAGCTGCTGGGTCATGATAGAAAGCCAACTGTCTAAACAACCCTAAGAGTGGAAAAAGGAGCAACGCTAAAAAAAATTTAGTCAGGGAATCTAGTGGACACCCTACTCAGGCTCCCCCCCCCTAAATTTGAGATAGGAAACTTGACCAGGAAAGCGAAGCCCTCACTGGTAGTCTGCGTACAGCCATAAACCAAGTGGCATCAGAGCAAAGGGATATGGCCTGAGACAAGGGTAAGGGGCCTCCCTGGTTTAATGAGTTGTTGAGAGAAAGGAAGCAAAAACTCTGCCGAGCCGAGAGACGGTGGCGTAAAGCTAAAGACCCAGCTGAGCTGGAAATTTATAAAACTTTACTTACCTCGTAAAAAATATCTATTATGACTATAAAATCTGGATTACTATGAGACAAGAATTACTGCAAAAGCAAATAAACAGAAAGAGACTTTCAGAATATTGAAAGAATTTAGCCAAAAGTCTGAGCATAAATCGGCAGCTGAGTCTATTGACTGCAATGCTTTCCAATACTTCTTTCTTCAGAAGGTCAGGGATATCCTCTCCGAGACTGATAACACCCTATCAATCAAAGCTCCCTGTTCCAGTTCAAAGCCCCCCCACCCTGCAAGCTGCTCACCACTTTTCCGAAACTAGACTCTGCTTCCCTAGCATTTCTGATGAACCGGACCAAAACAGGTTCTCCTGCAGATCCCTGCCCCCCTAGGATTTTCCAAATGGCACTTCCCGGGTTGTAAAGACAGACCCTCACCCTATTAAACAATTCCTTGGAGACTGGCCACATACCATCCAACCTGAAGGAGGCTAGAGTCATCCCACTGCTAAAGAAATCAGGGGCAGAGGCGGTTAACCCTAAAAACTATAGGCCCATCTCCCAGCTACCTATCCTGGCAAAAGTTGTGGAACAACATGTCCTTAAAACACTTTCATCCTTCCTGGAGGAACATCAGCTACTCCAGGGGTCACAGGCAGGCTTCAGAGCCCATCACAGTACTGAGCTGGTGATGCTGTCAGTAGTTGTCGAGCTTAGAATTATGGCTGACAATAAAAAACTGAGCGCCCTGATTTTATTAGATCTATCAGCGGTGTTCAATACCGTCAGCCATGAAGAATTACTTGCCAGACGCACTGCTTTGGGCATCCGTGTGCTGGCACACCGATGGCTCGAATCCGTTTTATCAGGTCGGTCCCAGAGGATTCAGTTGGATGAGCTAATATTGGACAAAGGCATCCTTACTTGCGGCTTTCCTCAAGGCTCTGCCCTGTCCCAGTTCTTTTTAATATATATCTACAGCTGCTGGTAGCAGCCCTACCTAGCTTGGACTAGAGAGTTTTCAACTACGCAGATGATACCCAACTCATCCTCCATATAGACAACTCCTCCCAGGCATATGATCTGGCGCAAAACATTCTCAGACTTACTGTGAATTGGATTACAGCGAATTCATTGAAAATCGACAGAAGTGCTGGTTATCCCCATCAAAAGCAATCCTTTTAGTGACCTTTTTTGGCCCCAAGAGCTAGGTGCCACCCCCTTACCTGTGCCGGTCGTGCAAAACCTGGGCATAAAAGTTGATTCTGAGCTTTCCATGGCCAACCAAGTCACCTCAGTGGTCGGTACATGCACAGGCCGCATGTTGCAGTTGTGGAAACTTGTCCTGCTCCTTTCCACTACCTCACTACAGATGATTGTGTCAGCCACTATTGTTTCGAGGTTGGACTATGGCAATGCTCTATACATCAGCCTTCCCCAGAAACGTATTATTAGACTATAGGTGGTACTGAACGAAGCAGCCAGGCTAATTTTCAGGCTTCCAAGAAGGTGTCACACCACCCCACTGCTGTATAAGTTGCACAGGCTCCCCATCAGGCAGAGAGCAAAATGTAAGGGCCTCTCTATTGCCCATAAAACAGTCTATGGCCAAGCTCCAACCTACATTAAAGAACACCTCAAGAACTATATTCCAGGTCATACATTGCGGTTTTCCGAGGCCTGCCACCTGTCCCTTCCATGGTATAACACTGCATCAAAAGGGGCAGAGCTTTCTCTGTCCTGGTCCCACAATTATGGAACCAGCTACCTCAACACCACCGCAAGGAACCCACACTCCTCCTGTACAGGAAGCAGCAAAAAACGCTTCTGTTCAAAGAA
The DNA here is from genome assembly GCF_964261635.1 of Lissotriton helveticus. Classification (NCBI taxonomy): domain Eukaryota; kingdom Metazoa; phylum Chordata; class Amphibia; order Caudata; family Salamandridae; genus Lissotriton; species Lissotriton helveticus. Next base: position 2,050,896,519 of record NC_136061.1, read on the forward strand.
ATCTAGAATACGGTATAGCTCCCTGTCCACGTACTGGTATGACACCGACCTCACTCACCTGATAACACAGGTACTACAGGAGCAAAGATGGTCCGAGTCATCCCCTAAAGAGCCTAAACCCCTCAAGTGATATTCAATTACAATCACCCAAGAGGGCAACACACCCGGGGAAGAACTGGTTAACGTCAAATATTCAAGGTGATACAGGTATTCATATGGCCATCTTCTAGGCTGCAGGCATACCACATCTCCATACCAGGAACATACTGCAGCAAAAAGAAACAAAAAGAGATAGCAGATTAGAAAGAAGGGATAGACCCACTGGAATAAATGTTATGCAAACAATGATATCTCCCTATATACCCCTTCCAGTTTATCCTTCACATACCCAAAACAGAATGTGGAAATCACTCTGAAGGCAATCTTGAGGTGTCTAGATGAATGGAAAGGAAATAGGGATGGGGTAAGGTATCCGCAAAAGGGCAGTTCTATAACACCAGGTTCTTCCAGATTGTGGGGAAAAAAGGCACATCTCCAGAATACGAGTGACCAAAAAATCCACTATCAAAATCCCTTCTCAATGCACTGGAATAACAAAAATAAATAACTGAAAAATATGGACAATATATCTCGCCTAGAGTCCACAAGAAATCCACTGCTTGTTTTCAGGCCCTCCAAGATGATTGCTGGTTTATACAATTTAAAACTGTAGAGGAAATGATGTCCCACAAAAAGTCTGCTCCAACCGTAAAACAGACAAGTCCTTTACAGCAAAAGAGAATCCAATCATGGGCCAAAAACAGGAGTCCAAAGGTAGAAATCACCATGGAGCAGGGAACACAAGATCCAGACAGCAGAACGCCAGGATAGCAAATGCCAAAGTACTTCCGGGGCCGAAAACCGGAAGAGAACCCAAGCAAGGAAAGGAGGGAGCAGAGGCGTTAAATAGTAACCAAGGCCCTTCCCACCCACCTATCACTAGGCAGAAAACATAAGGGAGATGCCTGCCCACCTACCCAGCGTCAGGATGGAATTCCCGCCTAAAGTGGTGCCGCCTCCTAATCCCGCTTGCAAGGTTCTACCCACCCATTTCTGCCCGCAGGAGTTCCGCCTAATTAATCCCGCCCGCAGCGTAACCGCCCACAAGGTCCCGCCTAAAATGTCTCAGCCTGCAATGTCCATCCGCAGTGTTCCCGCCCGCAATCCCGCCCACAGTGTTCCCGCCCGCAAACCCGCCTGCAGTGTTCCCGCCTGCAAACCCGCCCATGGTGTTCCTGCCCGCAAACCCGCCCACAGTGTTCCAGCCCACAAACCCGCCCGTAAGGAAAAATGGAAGGAAAAAATGTATCACGCAGCGCTCAGACCGCAACAGCTATTAGCTTCTGGCCAATCTCCTCTAAGTGCTAAGAGACCTGCCCGGGATTATGCACTATACAAATACAAGTTAAAATTAACATTATGGTTCCACATTTTTACATTTTTGGTTTATAACTGACAGGAACTGTCCATACCATGTCATGAAATTATCGAGTAAGTCACTCTCTCCGAGAGTGTTTGATAGTTTGGAGTATAAGGATCACTAAAATCACTTCTGTTCTGAGTGATACAGGAGTATTGTTGCATGTATAAGTCAATTATCGGTGCCAGGTTATGGACGAATTTTGATATTGCATTGTATTTTCATTAAGCTTTGTACTTTATTAGTATGAATTCTATAATTTCTGGCTACAAGCTATGTACATGGGCAAGTGGTACATAAAAGATATGACCGCTCTTTAAACAGTTGACAGAAGGAATGAAAACACCACCTAGAAAAGGCATAGTCTCCACGTTCATTTAAATGGTAGCTTTCGGGGATAGATTAAGAACCATTGATCAGTTTGTTTGCTGTGTACCGTAAAAACATAAAGCAGAGTTCCTTCTATTTTTGTTGGAGCAAGCTCCTGATGAAGGGCATGGCCTGAAATGCATTAGGCACATTCATGTTAAAGACAACAATATTTATTAACGTATAATCAGGGCGGATTCTATGAGATAAGTAAGAACATTATTCATGAAAGAAATATGAAATGAAATACATTTTCACTTGATTACGTGAAAATGTATGGCAAATTAATTTTCTTCGAGTGTAGTTTGAGGGCGATCCCTACAATTCAGTTTCACTTACCTCATACTCAAGAGAATTTACCAACCTGCACCAAGAATTTGGTTTAAAAGATTAATTAGTATAACAGAAAGTGCATGAGTCATACCCATGGGTCAAATTGTGAATAGATAAGACAGGAAAATGCCAACTTTCTACAAGTAGCAATTACAAAATTGTAAAATCTGATTGCACCATAAAAGAGGATGATTCATTACAATTCCAGAGACACCAAATTTGAAATGGTTTCATTTTCCCATTTGGAAGTTACAGCGTATTAAATGTATACAGTAACTACAATGTTATTCTTTGATGAAAAAAGAGCTTTTTGCCACCAGGATATGTAAAATGTGAAAACCTTTAAAATACACTGATCCATGCCCTCTGGAATGCCCAAGGCCTACCCTAGGGGTGCCATATATATTTAAATGGAATGTTAGGTCCTGGTAAAAGGTTTTTTTTGCAGGTCATAATGGCAGTTAAAAATAGCACACACGGGCTGCCAAAGCAGGCCTGAGATATGTTCAAAGTACTCTTAAGTGGTTTGCACAATCATTGCTACAGGCCCACTAGTAACATTCCATTTACAGGCCCTGAACACAGGTAGTGCCACTTTTTTAGGAACTGACAAGTAAAGTAAATATGGTAATTCTTTATAGGCCAATTCTACCATGTTTTAAGGAACACTAGCATTTTAATACTGGAGACCAATTTATGCTGCCTGTTTCAACAGCCGGAACTCGTCCTCAGTCAACTGCAACATTGAGCTCCACTGCTCAAACTGACCTTCAGCATTGCAGGATTACTTCCCAGCAATGGAGGGCGGGCAAGCAGGTGAAGTCGGATCGGAGCTGGAAGGTGAAATGGATTTGAACCAAAGAATTACCCTTCAGCCCCATTGACAGTAGTGGAGCTCAATGTTGCAGTTGACTGAGGACGAGCCCTATATTGCAGCTCACATAACTTTGTATAAAAGGATGACACCTCTAACACACCCAGTCACACAGACACAAATGTACTTTGCAACCTACCTCATTAATACACCCACACACCCAGACCATACTTATGTATCCAACAGTAACAAACCGAGATGCACACACAGTTACATACCCCAACATTTACTAACACAATCCAATCCATAGAGCCACTTACATACACATTTACAGACCCATACAGTTTCTAAGAGAGCCAGTCAGATAGTCACATACTTACTCAGATATTTAGTGACACACATTCAAAGGAAATGGAACACTTGCTCAGATATGTACGCAAGAACTGACAGAACGAAGTCCGCCATTCAGAAATGTCTTAGGTCTGCTACTTCAAATCCTGTGTGTGCAGTTTTAGTGCTAGGTTGACATGCAACCTAAAACTCCAAGACAAGCCTTAAAATCCCCTTCTAGTACACATTTCAAAACCTAAGGTAGGCTGTGAGCATGGGTATTGTGCAGGGAGCTATGCGCTTAAAAGATAAGAGATGTAGTTTGAAGTTTCAGTGAGTTACATGCATACTTACAGATACATAAAAACAGTTGAACATCCAGTCTCCCACTCATAATGTAACTCACAGACCTGTGAACAAACAAATGGAATCCCTAACACACCCTGTTACTGATACAGAGGCCCTTACACATTCACACTCACACACCCACACCTCACGTATTTGTTCAGTAGTAATTTGAACCAATTGTACACAGTTACACACCCCAAAGAGTACTAACAGAGATAGTAACTTGCACAAACATTTAGAGACCCATAAAGCTTCTAAGAGAGCCAGTCATTTAGTGACATACTTATTTACATATCCAGGGGCACACATGCAGAGAATATAGTACACTTACTCAGAATCGGACTCAAGTACTGAACTCTGTGGTTTTCATTGACTGTTCACCAGGAATATACCCTACCATCTTCAGATGGGACGGACTTGCAACTCTCTCCAGATGGTGTGCTAAATATAATTTGAAAGGAGGCAAGCTACAGGCACGGCTGGACTCACAGCTATCTTTAAGGAACCTGAGAACCCCCCTAGTCACAGGAAACCAGAACCACAGGATAGTGACTCTCGCAGTTGTCAGCTACTAGAACCTGGTGGCATACATCAGGAATCATCCACTCTGAAGACACCATATGACACCTGACAGTAGTCTTAATGGCTCCTGTGCCTCTAAGAACCTCCACCCACTGCCCATTGATGGATGCCCACTGTTTATACTTTATATTTGGTAGTATTGTTATATGGTTCCTACGAATATAGTAGGAGTGTGTATATAGAATAACAAAACTTCATAATACAGAGACTAAATCTTCTTACATAATCAGAATCTGACCTCTTTATCTACTGTGAGCAGTGCCAACTGACCCCATTTCGAATTTACTGCCCCACCCATGCCACACTTTCTCTCCTCCCAGTCTTGGCGGCCATCTAGGGAAACCTGCAAAACCCAGACATTTCTGAAAACTGCACACCCAGGAGAGTCCAGGAACGTGTTGCTTGCGTTGATCCCCTAATATTTTCCTTCCCAGAATCCACTGCAAACCTCAAATTCAGCTAATAAAACATATTTCCATATATTTCTGTGTGGGAAATCTGTGAAATCACCGGGCCAACACAAATTTCCTACCAACCAGCATATGCCCATGTCTCCTGATAGAAATGATACCTCACTTGCATAGGTGGGCCACGTGCCTGCTTGCCATAGGAAAGGACCAAACACAAATTGTCAAGACATCAAATTAACAAACACAAAATGACATAGTTTCAAAAGGGGGTCACCAGCGTTTTTAGTCCCGGGCTCAGCAGCCATCTAGGAAAATCTGCCAACCCACACATTTCTGAAAACTAGACACCTGGGAAAGTACAGAGAAGTGTGGCTTGCATTGATCATCTAACATTTTCCTACCCAGAATCCCCACAAACTTCAAATGTAGCTGAAAAAATTCATGTTATTTGCACAGTTCTGTTTGAGAAAGTTGTGGGATCACTCGCTGGCACATATTTCCTGCCACCCAGCATTTCCTCAGGTCTCATGGTAAAAATGGTACCTCACTTGTGTGGGTGGACCAAGTACCTGCGGTTAAGAAGGGCCCAAAACCTATTGTGGAGACATCAAAATGATCTATCACAAAACAACCTAGTTTTGCAAGGGGGCACCTGAGTTTTTCGTCCCGGGTTCGATGGCCATCTAGGGGAACCTACCAAACCCACACATTTCTGAAAACTAGACACCTGGGAAAGTCCAGAGAAGTGTGGCTTGCATTGATCCTCTTACATTTTCCTACCGGAATCCCAGCAAACTTCAAATTTAACTGCAAAAAATCTTGCTTTTGCACATTTCTGTGTGGGAAAGTTGTGGGATCACTACGCTGACACTAATTTCCTACCACCCAGCATTCCCTTAGGTCTCCTGATGAAATGGTGCCTCACTTGTGTGGGTGGACCAAGTACCCGCGGTTGGGAAGGGCCCAAAACTTATTGTGGAGACATCAAAATTATCTATCACAAAACAACCTAGTTTTGCAAGGGTGGCACCTGAGTTTTTGGTCCCGGGCTCGATTGCCATCTAGGGGAACCTAAATAACAACAATAAGACCTAGTGTGCAAAGGCACCAGAATAGATTTTCTGACTTTTTAATTGGGGCATGGGAGTATATTTACCCCTCTGCAACACCTTAATCGAGGAGTCGGCGTGTGAAGAGCGCACGGACGATGTAACGCTCCAGCAACAATTTAATGCGAAAAAGGGCAACATAAGTGTCTTGGAGACGGAACAGGGTTAATATTAAATTCAAAGTCCTGGGTGACGTGGTGACTAGCTGGTACGAGGGCCTGGGCTACTACGCGTCACTGTATGTCTTAAATAAGGGGCCAGAAAAGGTGGACATTGTCCTCGAGCCCTGAAGAAATTGCCCCTAAAGTTGACAGGCAATGAAACATGTCGGCCCACCATTAAGTGGTTTGAACACATGCAGTATTTTTTTTAATTTGAATAAGCACACGGGTCTAGAATAAAATTGGAGTTATAATGACGGTGTGACTTATTTCAATTTTATCTGCACAGGGTTGTACTGTGTAAATGTGACACAGATGTTCACCTTTAATTCAATTTTCTAGACGTTTAGCACAAATATTTTTTTGTTTGACGGGGTAGCAACCTATGTTAATAAAATCCATGTGCCATGTACAGATTGTGTGCTTACAGGGGCGTGTCATCATCTCACATTTTGCAGCACATCAACTTTATGTGATGGTTTATTTTTGGTTTGCTCTGCATGGAATCACTTTCAGCTATGTAATGTTATACATACCTTTTTCATATCATGTACTTAACTTTGTTTTTCCAATTGACCATGCATGTTTTGTGTTCATATGAGCCTTCATGCTTTGAGTGCTCAAGTGGTCATTTGGCTCCGTGCATTTTGTGAAGGGTGGCAGGGTGCATGTACTGTCTACCTACCTCTATGGTTAAACAGTGGAGGGAAATAGCTACCACACGATTATGAGGGTGAGGAGTATACCATTATGCTCAGGTGTGAGACAGGAGAGCATGAGATGGCTACCAACCTGTTAGTTAAAGGTGAGCAATGCTATGGCTCCCACATGGTTGGTGGAGGAGGGAGTGTTCCATCCTACTCAGCTGTGGGACAGGAGGGCATGGTGGCAGTTGTAGTGCTGGCCTCTAACTCCAAAACACCCCTCCCTGTTAAGGTGGCTACCTACCTGTTAGTTTGAGAATTGCAATGCTATGGTTGCCACATAGTTGGGGGTGGGAGGGAATGCTCCATCCTGCTCAGCTGTGGGACAGGAGGGCCTGGTGGGAGTTGTAGTGCTGGCTTCCTTCCCACACACACCCCTCCCTGTTAAAATGGCTACCTACCTGTTAGTTTGAGCATTGCAATGCTATGGTGTAGCGGGAGTGTTCCATTCTACTCAGCTGTGGGACAGGAGGTCCAGGTGGGAGTTGTAGCACTGGCATCCCACCCACAAACACCCCTCCCTGTTGAGATGGCTACCTACCCATTAGGTGAAGGTGCGCAATGCTATAGCTGCCACATGGTTGGGGGTGCAGGGAGTGCTGCATCCTGGTCAGCTGTGGGAAAGGAGGGCCTGGTAGGAGTTGTAGCACTGGCATCCCACCCACAAACACCCCTCCCTGTTAGGTGAAGGTGAGCAATGCTATGGCTGCCACAAGATTGGAGGGTGGGGGGAGTGTTCCATCATGCTTAGCTGTGGGACAGGAGGGCCTGGATGAGCGGTAGTACCGGCTTCCCACTCACAAACACCCTGTTTGTATGGCTACCTACCTGCTAGGTGAAGGTGAGCAATGCTATGGCTGCCACATGCTTGGGGTGGGGTGGGGTGGGGAGAGTGTTCCATCCTGCTCATCTGCGGGACAAGAGGGCCTGGTAGTGCTGGCTTCTCACCCACAAACACCCCTTCCTATTAAGATGGCTACCTACCTGTTAGGGGAAGGTGAAGAATGCGATGGCTGCCACATGGTTGGGGGGTGGGGTGTTTGTTCCATCTTGCTCAGCTGTGGGACAAGAGGGTCTGGTGAGAGTTGTAGTGATGGCTGCCTGTAGACATGCTACCCTTAAAATGGTCATAGCTAGCTTTTTGGTAATCCAGAGGGAGTAAATGTTAGATCTGTGAGACTTGTGCTTGGAAGAGTGTGTTCCACTTAAGTGCATTTATGTCTAGGAAGTGTAGCTTTCTAGTTGCGCAAGACAATACATAGCTGTGTAATGGGAGACAGTTTCTGTGAATGACCAGCCTCCACGCCCCCGGGTTTCCTGTGTGACTCTCTGGATGCAGTATGGCAAGTACATTCTCCTCCCATTCGGTGAATGTTAGTGGTGGAATGGGAGGGCCACTGCCAGTCCTCTGAGCCAGCTCATGGTTCTTGTTGGCACGCTCCTTCACCCTGGTCTTGATGTCATGCCACCTCTTCCTGATCTCCTTCTTGGTGAGCAGGTGGTCCCTGCTGCTTTGACTTTGTTGACTATCCTGGACCACGCTTGATTTTTTATGGCTACTAGTTTCTGTTGGACAATGATTCCAAACAACTCGGGTTCTACTCTTATTACCTCATCTACCATCACTGACAACTCAGTGTCAGTGAATTTGGGCATTTTCTTCTGTGACATGGTGTGTGATGTGCACATGTGTGAAAGGTGCAGTTGTGATGGTGGGGTTGGTGATGTGTGTGGTGTTTGTGTGGTTGTGATGGTGTGATGTGTGCTGATTTGACTCTCCTTTGTACTGTGCGGTTGGGCCCTTCAGTTCTGGAGTTGTGCAAAGGATTGTGGTCAAGGAAGGGGCTGGTTTTACACTCAGCTATGTGGGTGTGTCAATATGGTATATTCATGTCAGGAGTGTTGAGGGGGTTGCCTGGGATTTGTATTTTTTACTGGCCATGGGGATGTGTCATTGGGGTGTGTTAGGTGTTTTTGGAGGCTGAACCTGATTTCTAGCCACACTTGTTAGCCTTGTTGTGTGGGTATTTTCGACCACCATTATTCTCCCAGAGCAACCGCGGCAGTTAGAATGCAACAGCCCTTCCGCTGGCACTCACATTCATCATTTGTTGTGATCGCGGCGGTCGGAAACTACAGATAGTTCCGTTATCACCGCAATTGTATCCTAATTTCACATGGGGTCAATCCGCTGGTCGATCTGTGGTCTTGGGTATTTCCTCAGCAAATCTGACCGCATAGGAACGCTTTTCCTGATGTTCCCGGCATTGATTCGTGGAATCTGACCGCTGTAGTGGGATTTGTCCAGGGCTGCATCCTAATCTGACTGTCGGTTTTCCAGCGGTACCTGCGGGTGGCTAACTTCCAATGCCAAGGCAGTCGGGATGGTTTCCCGATCGCCATCCTAATCGCAATGTTTTTCTCCTCTGATGGTATGGAAAAAAGCTTCCATACGATGCTGTCTTTCTTGTGGACAGGATGATCTTCTTCTGAAGAGCTGTCAAAGTGCTGCACATCTAGCTGCTGGAAGATACATTGGTAACATAAAGAAATCACATAAGCCAACAATCCAACTAACCAGTTCAATGTAACAGGTGTACGATAAAGAACCACTTACAAAGTGGAAAACAATAGGAGGGACTTCCTCCAAATAAGGATGAGAGCTTGTTAGACCTGCCCTCCTTAGGGTGGTCTTCCCAAACCTTTTGCCTCTTGCCTCCCAAAGCATGCTTTTGTTGACTTTAGGACTACGGGCACTTTATCCCTGCTAACCAGTGCTAAGGTGCATCTGCTTGTCCCCTAAAACATGGTGACATTTCTATATACCTGATTAGCATATTTAGTTTAGCTAGAGGTCCCTTGTAAAGTACCATATACCCAGGCCCTGTCATCTAAATGCTACTGGTGGGCCTCTAGCACTGGTTGTGCCACCCACCCCAGTAGCCTTTCAAACCTATCTCAGGCCTGCCATTGCAAGGCCTGTGTGGTGTGCGGTTTGCTACTACTTCAACTTGCCATGTAAAACCAGCTGGAAAACCTTAAACTCCCCCTTTATTACAGATAGATCACCCCTAAGGTAGGCCCTAAGTGGCCCTAAATACAGGGTGCAGTGTAACTTAAAGGCAGGACATGTACTTTCACGCTTTATACGTCCTGGCAGTGAGAAACAGCTACATTTGTTTTTCACTGCTGTAAGGCCTACTCCCTCCATTGGCCAGCATGGGGAGTTCCCTTATATACTTTAAAGTGGTAATTCCTCAACAGAAAGGAGTAGCTGTATTATGTTTGGTATGGTTGGAATAGTAATGATAAATCCTTTTGAATTGTACATTTGGATTTTACACTACTATTTTAGAAATGTCACATTAGGCAAGTGGATATTTCTCTGTTCTTTACTTTGCTCTGCGTGCCTTGCAGCCTGTCTCCAATACACATCTAACCTGGATGACAGCTATACTTTGTGCGCACTCTCAGGAGATACATCTGCCCTCATCTAATTACTGATATCCTTCCAGGACTGAGACAGGGTGATGTAGCTCATCCTTACATCTGAAAAGGCTATGTCCTGCTCTCATAAAAAGGGCTGATGTACCCCCACTGGTAGTCTAGAGCCAGTGCTGGAGTGTACGGGATCCTTGTGCACTTCAGTAGTTTCTTTGAAGTCACTCCCCACAAAAAAATGGAACTTTAGGGTATAAGTATTATGATGCTAGCCTTATAGTACTCTACAGGAGCTGGTAGATACTATGCTGGAGAAAAGGCTGCTAAGTTAAAAGGTTACCATTGTGCTATGTTTGACTGTCCCTGGGGGCTGCTACTCTGCCTGCTTGTGCTGCCATGCTACCTGCTCATCTCTGCCCTTCTGACCAAAATCAAGGACATCCCCAAGGGTGACTCTACGGGCTTGTTGGCTTGCTGCCAGTTCTTTCCTGCGGTCTTAGGGACATCAAAGACCGTGCATCACCCATGGGCTGCTTCACACATCCACTCACTCATCCATAGAAAAACTTACATATGCAATCACTCCCCTATACTGCAACTGGTGCAGAGACAAAATATTGGTGTAACAATATCGATTTGCACAAACATCGAGGTCAAAATATCGTGGGTCAGAAATATCAACAGAAAAAATATTGTGGTCAAGAATATCAATTTTACGTACGTAATGTCGATTTAAAACATATATCGTAGTGTTAAATATCGTTTGTACAAACATAGTTGTTAAAAATATAATTTTTTTATTAATGGTATGTATTTTAGTATATATTTTATATGTGTGTGATATTCGTTTTTTTGTACACAAAGGGGTCGATTCCGATTAGGGAAGGAAAACCGTAGGACATATCGTATTCGTAGCCGTTTCCGTACGAAACATCTGTACGGTACTAACTCATGAAGTGAACCGTACGATTTGTAAACATGCTGTACGACCCGCCAAGTACGATCCGGACCGTGGACCGAGAACGCGATTCGTATGGGAAAATGCCGTCGCGTATGAACTGCGATTTGTACGGAAAACATCACGTATGAGCGAGTTGCACAATCAAATACAAAACGAACCCCCACTCAGCAAAGCGCACGCGTACCCCGTAAATATGTCGCGTATGAGAGAGCCACACAATAAAGTACCATTAAACCCCCCTCAACAAAGCGCATGCGTACCCCGTAAATACATCGTGTATGAGAGAGCTACACAATAAAGTACAAAACTAACCCCCTCAATGAAGCGCACGCGTACCCTGTAAATACGTCGCATATGAGAGAGCTACTCAATAAATAACTAAACTAACCCCCCTCAACGAAGCGCACGCGTACCCCATACAAACGTCGCGTATGAGAGAGCTACACAATAAATTATGAAACAAACCCCCCATCAACGAAACGCAGGCATACCACTAAAACAGCACAAGGAGTGTGCAAATGAGTCGCACAACACCACAAAACATGTCTTCTGTGTACAAACCATTGCAAATCTATGTCCTGGCCGGATCCAAACTGGCAAACAGAGGGCCCAACTCAGACCCACCCCTTATAACTCACCCACCAAAAATTCTAACTAAGCCACACCCACTAATGGACCAATAAAAAGGGCCCACACTCACAAACCAGCATCCTTTGCAAAATACCCATTTACCTACAGACTGACAACACAGCAACAACTGCACACATCCACCTTCATACATACACTCAATCAAATTCAGACCCACACACCCCCTTCACATTCAGACCCACAACCTCCCATCCATACACACTGTCACCCCCAATCACATTCACCCCTCAACATGTCTGCACAGAAGATTCCAAAGTTCACAAACCATGAGATGGAAATCCTTGTAGATGAAGTCATCAGAGTCGAGCCACAGCTGTTTGGTGCATTGGTCAGACAGACCAGCATAGCTGACAAAACACAGCTGTGGGAGAGGATCGTCAATAGGGTCAATGCTGTTGCACCCATCAGGCGCACCAGGAAGGATTGCCAGGCCAGGTGGTACGATCTGCGGAAGATGATGAAGCGGAAGATGGATGAGGACTACGCCCAGAGCCAGTACACTGGAGGTGGTGGTCCCCGCAGACCAGTACAGTACCAGCCCTGGGAGGAGAAGGTCATGGCCCTGCTACCACCGGTGGAAGTACATGGAATTGAAGGAGTCGTGGAGCCTGGTGAGTATACAAACAACTCATGTAACATGGGGGGACTCCCAGCAGTGCCCAAACATATGAGGGGTGGGTGGATATAACTCCCAGCACTGCCCAGCCATAGGAGGGGTGGGTGGATATAACTCCCAGCACTGCCCAGACATATGAGGGGTGGGTGGATATGACTCCCAGTAGTGCCCAGACACAAGAGGGGTAGGTGGATATGACTCCCAGCACTGCCCAGACACAAGAGGGGTGGGTGGATATGACTCCTAGCGCTGCCCAGACACAAGAGGGGTGGGTGGATATGACTCCCAGCACTGCCCAGACATTTGAGGGGTGGGTGGATATGACTCCCAGCACTGCCCAGACATATGAGGGGTGGGTGGATATGAATCCCAGTACTGCCCAGACACAAGAGGGGTGGGTGGATATGACACCCAGCAGTGCCCAGACACAAGAGGGGTGGGTGGGTATGACTCCAGATCACCACGAGAGGCAAAGATCAAGGCTTCCTTTCTGATCAGGAATTTAAATTCTTGAACCCCAAACATCCCAGACTTCCCACCATTTACACTCTACCCAAGATCCAAAAGAACATGACAAACCCACCAGGTCGGCCAATTATATCTGGATGCGGGTCTATACTGGAACCCCTATGTAAATATATCGATCATTTTCTGAAGCCCATTGCCAAAAACACCAAGGCTTACTTACGCGATATCATGCAAACTATCAATATAGTGGACACTCGCCCTTTTGATCCCTCAAACAAACTCTTAGTGACAATGGATATTGTGTCCCTTTACACAAGTATTCCACAACTAAGCGCGCTTGAGGTGGCAGAACAGGTCCTTAACCAAAGAACAGCACCGGTACCCGTCCCCACCGACTTCATCATCGACTTACTCGGAGTAGCTATGATGAAAAACCTCTTTGTGTTTCAAAACAATTTCTTCTTGCAGACTAAGGGAGTCGCAATGGGGGCATCTTTCGCCCCAGATCTGGCCATTATTTATATGGACAACTATGAGAGTAAATACATCTTCTGCGACCAGAGCCATTTCAAAACCAATATAAACTTATGGGTCCGCTATATAGATGAGGTGCTCCTGATCTGGACAGGAGCCCCTGACCTTCTAGTAAACTTTCATACATGGCTGAACGACCAAGACACCCAATTCACTGTACAATCCAATACCAACCAGATTGATTTCCTGGACATTACTATCTTCAATGAAGATGGTGCGTTACAAACTACATTGTTCAGAAAACCAGCCAAACAGAACTCTCTCTTGCAATACAACAGCCACCACCCAAGGGGATTAAGGGATAATTTACATTTTGGGCAATTCCTGCAGGTCCGCAGGAATTGTTCCTCCAAAATAAACTACATGAAGGAGTCTGAGGTACTAGCTGGCCGTCTTCGTGAAAGAAGATACCCAGGGAGACTTATCAAACAAGCATGCAAACGGGCCTGGTACAGCCCCAGGGAAGAACTACTCAAACCCCGTAACAGAAGTGATGCCGCCAATCAAAGAATGATCTGTGTGACAACATTCTCCACCAGGAGCAATGCCATTAAAATGATTGTAAATAAGCATTGGACACTCATAGCAGATGACATCGATCAAAAGGACCAACCCTACACCTGTATAGGAGGGCTAAGAATATCAGAGACCAGGTAGTCCATTCATTCCTGGACCCCCGGAAAAGGCGACTGTGCTCACAATGTGGGACATGCCACCGATAAAAGGCCATCACAGATGTGGAAACTGCAAGGCCTGTGCAACAACAATACAATGTAAGGTGTTCAAATACAACCATCAGGAAGTTGAGTTGAAATCCTATACCAATTGTAACACTACTTGCGTCATTTATGTGATACAATGCCCGTGCAACTTGCTGTACATAGGCCAAACTCAGCAAAAAATCAAAGCAAGAATTCTGCAGCATAGTAGCCGCATTCGCTGGGAGGTAACAGGCGCACCCTTGGTGGAACATTGCAAAAAGACAGGACATACATTGGAGTCTCTCAAATGGACTGTACTGGAGAAGGTACTCTTGGGACCTAGAGGGGTAGATATAAACAGGATCCTGAACATGCGTGAAGCAAAATGAATGTCCTTCTTTGACTCCATTAAAAATGGCCTCAATGAAACTGACAGCAGCCATGCGCAACTCGCTGCATTATTCAACTAAGGTCCTTAACCCCAAGCCCTATTGGCAAGCACCAGTTGTACTATCAGGAGGTTGACCCACACAATTGATCAATAGCAGAATAGCTAATGTTAATCTTGCTCTGTAAAACACTGTATTTGCACAATCTGCCTAGTCAAAGTGGAGGCTTGACCCGCATGTTTATGAGTGCACGCTACTGGTTCTGCTTCAACAGACTAAAAATGTTGTGTACATGTTGGTAATTTGGTATATTACTCACGTTAGGACGCCTCACCCTCATGTTCGAGAGGTGTGTGTCCATACCCAGCAACTATGTATACATAAGCGTCTCTCTATATGCTCCAATTCATTGTGATCAATGAGGTGTTGACAAATAACTACGGATCTCTTTCCTTGCTTGGACGTCTTACCCTCATGTTTGAGAGGTGCGCGCCACCTTTGTTTGACTATATATAATTTGTAATCCAGTGTAGCCTTACTTACATTCCCATGTACAGTAGCGATTTAACCTTAGTCAATACCCTACAACACACGGACATAACGCACTAGCCGATTCTTTGGCTGCAGCATAGTCTTTCCACTATGGGCATACCCACGCATGCAGCGGTAGTCACGCTTGCACGCTGGCGTAGGGCATCTCTATTTAGTAACTTCCTTCGCCTCTTGCGTCAGTTGCTGACCCACGTGGCAGACGCACGGTACCCTTCCAGACCCCGGAGGTATCCCTCTCTTCAGGTAATTGAACGGCTTTATGTTTAATCAGACGTACTCAGTATCCTCTGCTTTACTCTCGAGCACTCCGATAGCTTATAGCCCTTAATTATATTTTCAGACATCACGGACCGCGGACGCGGCTGTTGTACGATGTCGAAGTCCACACGTGAGTACAGATGGTTTTGTTTTTAGTAGGAACACACTTAGCGGCTATCCGTATCCGGATAACAGTGCTACTACCTCCGTTGTATTTTTATCCTTTTGCAGAATAACCTTGGCGGACTACAAGGATCTGGCGGCAAGATTGATTCGGCCACACTGATCCTTGAAGCTATCTTTCCTTAGTAAGTTTGCAAGTTTAGCCATTGGTGGCAATACGACCTACCTCCACATTTAATACTAGGATCGTTTCCTACCTTGAATGCATCTAGTCACCCTTCATTAATTGTATTGAGTAATGTAGCTCCCCGCCTTTTGGAGCCTTTTGGCCCTACACAATCAGACTTGGTTTTCTTCATTTGTTTTTAATTCCCAACATTGTTTCCATGTTGTTTCAGACTTACCTGGCTCATATTATCACCCACCTACACTTCACCCTGTCCTGAGGAAGACCCCGCTCTAAGGTCACATCGATACCTACTTCCATTGGGGTCGAAACGTCGACTTTATCCCGTGTTTCCAACCAGCCAGCATTAACAAAACTGTGGACATTATTTGCAATACATCTGGCATGGCTCTCGGTGACTGATCTAACATTAGGTGTTCCTGTACTCTTTGGCTCTTTTGAAGCCAGGATGAAATGTATACTGTGATTTTATTGATTTTTGCTTCTGTGTCACTAATTTCGACAACGCTGCACAAACACTATTTTCACTTGCACGCCTTTCACGTTTAGGGGCACAATTGTCGTTTGATGAGCATTGTTATTAGTATGGTTAACACAGTGTGATTAAATAACATTGTGTTCATATTTTGTTATACGTATTCTTTAATTTTTGTCCTACATTTCTAATATTAATTGTTACTGGGACCCCTCCTACCTGTACCAAATTGCACCCAGGTCCCAGCGACTACCATGGGTATACCCTCTTACTGTAATATATGCTGACAACATGCAGCACCCTCCCTTTGTCACCAGGCCAGAAACATGGAGGCAAAGACTGCCAACAGGCACAGGGAGGGAGGAGGAGGTGGAATCATCCAACGAAGCGTCCCGGGCATCGTCAAGGCCTGCATATGAGGGTCCCCCAAGGAAGGTGGGTCGTCCACGGAGAAGACGTTGAGAGGCAGCGGGCCATGCACATCTCCCAGGTCACCTGGTCTGACATCTTGCCTTTGTGTGCAACAGCATCACCTTATTGACTGTCTGACTCTCCCACATGGACTTGCTGGTCGCTGTGTGACCAATGATGGCAAACACTGTGGTCTGGACTCGGTTGACTCAAACTGCAAGGCATCACATCTCCCTCTGTGAACTTTGGATTCCCAGCATTTTTGTACAGCACCTACCACCTACTCACATTTCACTCACAAGATGGAGAAATAAATATAACAAACACAATACGTATTGATGTTGAAGTTTTTTTGCCAGAGTCAACAACATACGTGTGGGGATATGTCAAAGTATGCCAGAGTGTGGAACAAACTCAAGCCATCCGTACACTGGGATCTGAGTCCGGTTATGGACACACATAGGTCACAATGTATGATCAACTACAAAAATGGAGGGAAATACTCACCCGTGATGGTTACTATCTGCTGAAGAGGGGGTGGCTTGCCATACTGCTCTGACAGACAGTTACGGAGGAGTCTCATGAAGGAGTCCAGGTCATGGGTAATGTGTTGGTGTCCAGGGAGGGAGTACCAGGTCTGTTTGTTGATGTGGGAGAACTATCACCCACATGCAGTTGTACTGTTGATGTGATGAATCTTGCCCAGGGCAAGGGTGGCTGGACGGACTACAGACAACGGGGTGTTGGATGGGAGACGTCCATATTCGTTTTTTTGGGCTGTGGCTGTGGAGTGCCTACTGAGTTTGGCTGAGGAGTATGAAGGTGATCCTGCAGTTGACAGTGGGACTGTAGTCGGTATCTCAGGTGGACGGTCATGTGGCTGTGGCAGGGGATGTTGATAATGAGGTGTGCGCATGCGCCCTGGGTGTGCACATGTACTCCTGGAGTCTGGCTCTTGTTCCTGTGTAGAGGTTGTTGCCGTAGTTGAGCCGGCTGGTGTTGTGGACCTGGGTGGCTGTCTGTATTGACTAGGAGTGGATCTATCTGAAGGTCATTTCCAGCATGTGGAGGGACTTGCAGCATGAGGTAGCGATGGTGTTGATTTGGAGAACTTGATGCAAACATTGCTGTACCAATGCAGGATGGTGGTGTGCTTGTCCTCCAGCCAGGAGTTGCTCTACCCCTGACCCATGTATTCTGTGTAGGTGCGGGGCTGCATGCAGAAGTAGTATTCCAATGTCTGAGGAGCAATCAGTAAAGTGGTGTCTCAGCTTAGTGGTCTCAGATTTTGACACAATTTATGGGGAAGCCTCTCAGCTCGATTAGCAGATGTGTTAATCCAGTTCCCCTACTGACCCCTTTCCCGCAAAGCAATACAACATCCTTGCAAAGATTCACAATCACCATTTAAACGTCATTTGGAACCTCTACCTCAGATTGGTCTCTAATCCGGATGCATGGAGACACACGTTCCTCCTGCAGATCTTAAGTAAAGGCAACGCAGATCCTGTATAACCTTCAAATCATACACCAAACTCTATTCATCAGTTCTGGCTAAGATTTCTGTGAAACTTTCCTGGCAGAAACTGATGCCCTTTGTTGAAGATAATAGCCTCCTTCACGACTCGCAATCCAGCTTCCATACCGGCCATGGTACACAGTTGGCCCTCAAAGAAATGGCAGACTCTATACGCTGGGAATGTCGACGGAGGTTCCAAGGCGGCGTTGGTGCTGTTAGACTAGTCTACAGCATTTGACACCGTAGACCATCCCATTCTTCAGAACCGCATGAAGACCATAGGTCACACTATGGAGAAGTGTGGCTCACTGGTTAGAGGTGGCAGACCCGTAAGCAGAGAACGGCCCGGGACCAGGGTTCGATTCCCGACGCGGCAGGGTCGTGGACCAGGGTCAGCGGACTCGATAATTCTCGCCTCGGTGCCTACTCTAGTCAGAAACCACACTCGCAACTCTGGGCATCAGCTTGCCTCATCTTCACAACGGCCCCCCCAGACCGCCGGGGATGCTTGGTCGCACCTTAGAGATACCCATCAGGGACCATCTCTCAGGGTGAGCCAGGACGCGTTCCCCAGTGGTCGAAGCGTGGAGATACTCCTCCGGGAGTCGATTCCTAGCGCTATATAAACCCGCAATTAAATTAAATTAAATAGGTGTGTGGTCCTCAGTGCTGAACTGGATATTGTCCTAACTATCTGACCGTACACATCAGGTCCGCACCTACCCATTCTACTCCCCAGTCAAACCACAGAAGTGGGGTGTGCCGCACGGCTCTGCTCAGAGTCCGCAGACTTTGGTAATATTTACTTAACCCCGCTGGCTGAATCGAGTGCCATGTCTTAAGTCAAAATATTATCATATGCTGAGGATCTTCAGCTTCTAATCACCTAAAATCCAGTCAGAGCATCTCCAAAATTGTCTCAATTTTGCAGACTGGATGTACCACATTTTCTTGAAACTTAATCCAGATAACACCTAGGTCCTATACTCTTAAAACAACCTTCTGCCCTGTCTTCCAATCTTTGTTGGCCAGAGTAACTGGCCATTGCTCCAGCACACAAGGACTTGGTCAGGCATCTGCGAGTCAGATGGGACAATAAACTATCCCATCCCACACTGGTACAAGAGGGGGGTGCCCCTTGTTTAGGAAAAATGTAAAACATCTACAGATCTATTAGCTATCTGACCAATGTACCCCAGAAAACAGTGGTGTACGCACTGATCACCTCACATTTTGACTATGCAAAATGCCCATCTGTGTGTCTCACATGAGGCTTGCTACGTATACCGCAGACACACAAAAATTCGGCTGAGCGCTGGACATGTGGAGTCTCAGTGTGACAACATATCTCCCCGTTTCTTCCACTAGTCCATTGGCTGACCATGGCTACACAAATAGATTTTAATGCGCTGACACGCGCCTTCAGGGCAGGACGAGGCCGTGGGCCGGTCTATCTTAGGAGGGGTCTCTGTCTCTATTGTCAATCACGATCAGTACGTTCCAATGACAAGCACTTGCCTATTGGTCCTTGGTGTCATAAACCAAGATCAGGAGGTGAAACCTAACAGGTAGGAACCACCCAATCTAGGACTAAGCCACCTCTTCCGCTGTGTATAATTCTGTTTGAATGTGAGTCTTGCCAAGCCCTTCAAACCTGGTCATTTTGCATGCTTGATTATGTGCTTCTCCGTATGCTGCATCCTTTTTGGTGCACTACAGCGCTGGCACACCCCGTTGGGTTTAAGGTGCGCACAATAAATGACTATTAACATATTTTTAGATGGCTTAATAGGAATTGTGTGTGTAGGCTTGGAGATCTGTAGATGATTGTTACACTGAGGGTGGTCAGGGTGTTGCTGTGAAACCTGAAGTGCAGATGTTGGACAATGCTGAGTGTGTCCTTGGTGTTGTATGTGACTCTGGGGGTGTACCTCATAAAGTATTGCCAATCATACTCCTGGATTGTTGCTGTTGTCCCTGCGTGTGATCCAGCATCCGTCTGTGATGGCAATGTAGAAATAGTGTGCAGGGCTTACGTACAACCAGGTCACAGTAATTAAGGTTATGTGTGGTGCTGTTGTGTTGATGAGGTAACAGAGTCCAAGGGGGGCTGGTGGAAGTAACGTGTGTGCAGTACGAGGCACCTGGCCTGCTTATACGGACATGCACTGTTATGTGTGGCAGTGCGGTGTTGGCAGTATGAGTTGCACACACAGCATGCGAAGCTGTCATGTGTGCACTTAGGGTTTGCCTGATACCAGGTGGACGATTGTCTGGTGTTCACTGTGTGGAGGGTGGCAGGAGCATGAGTCTGTTGTGTAACCTGTGTCATGGAATGACCAGAGGGCCTTGCACTGTGCATGTTGCAGGCGCTGACGGTCCTGCCTTTGGCACAGAGGTGGTGCAACAGTGGCACTGACAAGATGCGGCCTGCCTTAAGAATGGACGGATGGATGGAGGAGCATCTTGGAGGCATGTGTGTTGCAGAATCAGGGCACTCAATGTTGCGGTGTCACTGGGGAGGCAGCAGCAGGCATGTGTGAACACATGACGTCAGAAGGTGTGAGACACCATGCAAAACTAGCACACAAAGACAAGGATTAATGCAAGGCACCATGTTACATGTGAATGGAAAGGAAGGAGTGTCTGGTTACTCATGGGTCACTGCTAGAAAATGGGTGAACAATCACCAAATATGACGGGCACAGGATCAGGCACCAAAAGGCCAAGCGGTGCACAGGACAAACAGCGTCAGTAAGTGTTGCCTGCCCGTTGTGGGTATCAAGCTAAAACAATACATACACAGCCATGTACGTCAAGCACATTATGGACCATGAGCCATTACAAACACCAAGCATGTTGCCACAGTACACATAACCACATATGCACAATCATTTTAAAGTATGCCATAGATGACGCATGCAGACTGGCAAGAGGTCTGCGGTGACAGTTATGAGGCACAATTTACACTTGGGAACACATTTTCTACAGAAATGGATCAAGTTGGTTCTGAGGCCAAGCTGCTTTAGCAAATGTACATGGCCAGTGGCATTGCTCTGAAGAAAATAACAGTCATGCAATGAGGTTACCTGTAGTGCTGGTGAAACAATCTCCACACGACTGCCAGGGACTGTCGGTATCTTTGATCCTCAGAGTCGTGCGGTGCTAAAAGGGATCCATCCCCAGATAGCCCCTTGGTCTGAGTATAAATAACAGACTCAAAAGGGTGATCAGGCGAGGGAAGGAGAGGATGGGAACAGCAGGGAGGGAGATCTGAAACAAAGGTAAACAAGCATAACAATTCAACACTTCTTGTCACTGAATCACCTAATACCTCATGACCTATACTGTAACAGTTACACCTGTGTAGTTTAACCACAGCCACTGTATGCAATTTGGGATCACAGGTTTTGAAATGATACTAGAGCTGAGGTTTGAACAGGGACACATAAAAGGTAGCAGAGTTTTTCACCTAAATGAAGGGGGTCTAACGCTCACCAGGCTCCTTCAATGGAATTAGAACCATGCGCTCAGCAAGTAAGTCACAGTGTATGAATGAGGCTCAAAAATACAGAAAATTGAATGTGTAGTAGTGCTACTCACACAAAGCCAAAAATCCGTAGTTAGCCCTGGGAATCAGTGAGGGTCATGAAGGGAAGTTACACATCACCCGCAAGAGCCGTAATTAGCTCATCCAACGAGGAAGGGAATTATCGAAACACAAGGAAGCCCAGCAAGAGCCAGTCATTTGCTCTTCCAACTGTGCCTTACAATGCCAAACATGACAAGCAGGTGGGACCAAACTCTACAGAGAGTAATGAGGAACAACGCCACTAAACCACTCCTACCTTGACCAGGATATGCAGCATGGCACAAGAGATTCCTGGGATTAACGTCAAGCGACTGGTGTAACGGAAGTGTTTACATTTGCCACAGCACTACATTGGTACGTCATAAGTGCAACATTCCTGGCATCATGGGAATAGAAAGTTAACATCAACTTACGAAGAAGGCTTTCAAAGCAGCGTTCTCCACCGGCACTGATGTAGCGACGTGACAGTGACATTACATACTTGCACAAGGGGCAATGCATCCA
Source organism: Lissotriton helveticus (assembly GCF_964261635.1). Taxonomy (NCBI): domain Eukaryota; kingdom Metazoa; phylum Chordata; class Amphibia; order Caudata; family Salamandridae; genus Lissotriton; species Lissotriton helveticus. The sequence continues at coordinate 2,050,918,517 of NC_136061.1, forward strand.
TACGAACAGACTCACTGGACAGTTGTCAGAACATGTGGGACATACACTGGCCCACACTTTCACAACATGTTATTTGGTAAACCAAACTGCACTGGGCCACAAGATTGATGGGATGAGCCAGGCACACCCTGCTGCACACAGTGAGGCTGCAATTCCACACAGAGCCTGTGGTTGTGAAGTCACACACAATGTCATTCGGTGACATCCGCAATGTGTCTGGCCCAAGGTTTACACACATTGATGCATTCATCAAAGTCAATACTCAACAACAGATGACTGTCAAGAAGGGTGACTGTCCAGTCATGGGAGTGTATCAACATTCAATTTGATCAATGTTAATGAGACATGTATGTATGGTTCTACAACATGCACAGAAACAGTTCCCACACATTTCCAAACCATACCAACCCAAAACAGCCTGTTTTGATATCTTACCCAAACTGATGTTTCCACATGTCCGTGCATGGAACGCTGATTCGGCACACGTTGCAATCATCAGGATGAATAGCAGGAGTATTAAGATGACACGAACAGACAACAGATAGAGCAACCTGGGAATGACAGGCACACAAGGAGACACGTTCAAAAGATTTCCATACAGACATGGTCATGTGAAAAAACATCACAATGTAGTACACATGTACATTCCAAAATCACTTATTGTGCATATGCGTGTGGCATGACATCATCACTTATGTGACACATCACATCAAACATAAAAGTGACTTCGCATACAGTCAACTGGACACACAGTATGCAACACATGCCACACTATGCCACAAGCTTGCACACTAATTCCCAGTGACTCACCATTAAGAGAAGAAATTGCGTATGAGCTGACTCCGGATATCATCCTCCTCATCACTTTCATCGTGGCCAAGCCCTTCTTCCTCAACGGATGGATGTTCCAGCTCTCAGGATCCAGGAAGAGTGGCACGGGCTTCTCAACTGCCATGTTGTGCAGCATGCAGCACACTATGAAAATGTTACACACCTTGACCGGGGCGTATGGGAGGGATCCGCCGGTCTTATCGTGGCACCGGAATCAGCGCTTCAGGAGTCCAAACGTCCGCTCAATCACTCGCCTGGTCTGCCCTTGTGCATTATTGTACAGCTGGTCTACAGCTGTTCTTGGGTTGAGGAGCGGTGTCATGAGCCACAGCATTTTGGGATATCCCGCGTCTCCTACAAATATACATCATGCAAAGAATTGGGTAATGAGATGCCGTCAGAGCAATAAAAAAATGAGACATACAGGACAAACAGCGTTTACCAACCAACAAGACATGCTGGATTGTTGCGCAGCTGCGGCATCATCTGTGGTACCCTGCTACGCCTCATGATGAATGCATCATGGTACGATCCTGGAAAACGTGCAAAAACATGGGAAATCAGCATGTTAGCAAGACACACCACCAGGGCATTTATTGAGTGGTAATGTTTCCTGTTGTGGTAGGCCTGCTCCTGAGCCTGTGGTTGCACCAAAGCCACATGTGTTCCATCAATGGACCTAATGACATGTGGCATCCCTCCCAGGGCATTGAATTCACCCTTGGTATCTGTTAACTCTTCAGGAGTTGGAAATTTGATGAATTCATCAATGTGCTCTAACATGGCAGTTAACACATCACGTAGGACACGACTGAACATGGTTTCGGACATACCCCCAACATCAGCTATGGTAAATTGAAACGTACCTGTAGCAAAAAAATATAGGGCTGCCATCACTTTTAGCTGTGGTGTCAGCGCAGTCGGATACCTGTGTCGCGGTTGGAGATGTGGTTCCAGCCTGTCCGTCAAGTCATGAATCAACTCTCGAGTGAATCTGTAACGTCGGATGCAATCACGTTCCCTCATGGTCTCCAAGTCTGGAAAAGGCCATGGTAGAGGCGGTGCCCTGCAGGACATATCTGGGAAGAATGGAGAACAACTGTCAGCCAACAATGATTCCAATGTACAAAGCACCACTGCTACTACACATCAAGTCACAATCGAGTCTGGCGTAAGCAATACTGGATGCCAGCTTGCTGGAACTCCAACGAAAACCCATATACAGCTGTTGTTTGTGAAATGAACATTACATGCACACAAAAGAGCTGAAGGGCTGGTCTGAGTGAGCAGAGCAAGATATCACTGGAGTGACACACGTCCCCAGACCTGCATTAGAAGGTTGTCATCCCATACAGACAGCTGACTGCAAGGCATACACACAGGTCACATGGCATATCTATTGGACATATCAGAAACACCACAGCCATTGTCACGATGCAGACATGTATGCATGGGGATCAATGATGAATGATGCCATCAGACCCAAAAGCCATTGGGAATGCACATGTGGCATGGTGTGCGTACATGTTAAACCATTTCAATCACAACACAGACCCATTATAGATGCACCAACAGCAGATGCATTTTACGGAACACAAACAGCAAACTCAATCTTTAACTTGACACACACATGACATTGTCACATAGGGTCATGACGAGTGTCAAATTGTCAAGTGAGAAAGTGCCACAGTCCCTGGCATCATGAGACAGGTGCCCGTAGTGATGACTGTGGCATCCCAGTTTTGATGTGCATGACAACATGTGCATGATGATACGCATAGGACAAGTGTAAAGGTGATGTGTACCACATAGTGCCCCATCACACATGACATGTGTCAAGAGGTCATCACACATCCATTGTGCAACAAGATCAGATGCCCTGTGCAATATCACTGCCTGGCACACCTAGGGCCTGCTCATGTAAGTTGGCAATCACAAGAACTTGATAGACATCCTTGTTTTAACCGTACACCTACATCCCTGCCTTGTGTGTGCCTCGTATCACTATTGTGATGGTGCCATACGTACGCGTGTGCAACGTTCCGTCCCCCTGCTTTGACTACAGCATGTGAAACGCACCGTGTAAAACACACCGTACCCCTGCATTCACTACAGCATGTGAGTCGCACCGTGTAAAACACACCGTACCCCTGCATTCACTACAGCGTGTGAAACGCACCGTGTAAAACGCACCGAACCCCTGGATTCACTACAGCATGTGAAACGTACCGGGTAAACCGCACCGTACCCCTGTATTCACTACAGCCTGTGAAACACACCGTGTAAAATTCACCGTACCCCTACATAACGTGTGTGTGTGCGCTTCGTTTCACGATTAACATGGTGCCATACGCGGGCGAACTGTACCCCGACATTACGTTTGTGTATGCGCCTCGTTTCACAATAAAAATGGTGCCATATGTGAGCTTGAACGCATACTCAGAGGACACCTAGGGGACGAGTATTAAGCCCTGAATGCAGCCTGGTTGTCATTGATACTGAGATTTGAGTATGTGCTACAGGTGGCCTGCAAAAGTCAGTTGGGCAAAAATATACAATGTTACAATATGTATTTTGAGCTGAGGCTCACATTTTATACCATTGTGTGTCAGGTACTTATGTTTAAAGGGATTGGATGAAACATAGGATGCAAAGTAATCGGGCCTATCACATTGTACTCCTGAAACTGAAAGCCCCTCAGTAGCACTGATTTAAGGCTGTAAGTCTGTGAGAGAGCACTTACCTGCACAACATTGGAGTGGACCACACTGCTGCTGTCTCTGCATTCCCTGGACTCTGATTTTGCTTACCATGGAGGGGGCACCAGCATTCAGTGAGGAGGAAAACCAGGCCCTGCTGGATGCCCTCCTACCACAGGACAGCAAGCTGTATGGGAGACCCGGGGAGCAGGTGAGTGATGACTGCTCTAGCTTTGACTGTGCACCTGTTGTGTGAGTGTCACAACAGCCATTGTGTATTGGTGGAAGAGACATGCAATGTGGTTTGGAGTGAGTGCCGGGTGTGTACTTTGTGGTGTCTCCCATGCAGAGCATGATGTAGTTCAAGTGTGTTCACTCCTCACTTGCAATATGCTAACTATGACATTCAATGCATATTCAATGACACATTCTGCTGTGCCACACCTTGCAGCTTTTTTCCCCATAATTTACTGAGGTGTAACAGTGTCCGCCCCAGAGTGACAGCTAAATGTACTCACTGATGTTTATGACTTTTGGGGGCCTGTGGTGATGTTGCACAAATGCTGTGTTTAAACTCATGGACATTGAAGAGTGTGAATGTTCCTTGTCACCTGGGCGAGTGTGTATGTGATGTTTTGCAACACAGCTGCATGGCGTATGCAGCAGCTGTAGCCATCTGATGTGACAAGTATGCAGTGTAAGCATGGGCTGAAAATTCGTTCCGCTAGCGGAATTTGCGGATTTTCCACGATTTCGGTAAAATCCGCGAATCAGCAGGGAGGAATTTTCAGCCAAGCACTTACAGGGTTACAGCAGCAGGTGCAAAAGTTGAAGCTAATTTTTTGTAACCTTTTACAAAAGGGTTACAAAGAAATTAACTTCAACTTGGGCACCTGCTGCTGTAAGCCTGTAAGTGCTTCCTGGTGCCTCGTTGTCTACTTGCAACTATTCTCTGACCCTTAAAGCAGGGTCAGAGAATAGTTACAAGTAGGCAATGAGGCGCCTGTCATGAAAATTAAACCTCAACAGGAAGCACTGACAGATACAAAAACAAGAATTTGCAATGCAATAGGTCTCGCATTAGGAAAGTGTGATCTATTGGTCTTGTAAATGACAATTTTTTTTATTTATGTGTTGGTTTTGAAAATAGCTAAAATTAATAGCTTTGTCATTTACAATGCCAATAGTTATAACTTTCGCAAATGTGACACCTATAGCATTTGTAATGCAACGTATTTTGTATTTACGTGACTTAGCTGTATTGATATTACAAATTACAATGGCTTTTAATTTTTTTAAATAATTAATACTTAAATAAAAGTGAATTTAATGTATAATGGCAATAGCTTAAACTTTTGTAAATAACTTTTGTGAAGATTATGTTCAGTGTATTTTATTGTGACGAAAATCCAAGAACAGAAGCGAAATATTAACATCTTTTTGTGACATTTATAATAAAGTTTGAAACATTGAGAGAACATATTTGAACCAGTTGTTGTTGAATGGTTGCGCAGATTAATGCTGGGGTGGCGCTGAGTGGTGCTGTGGTGGTGCTGAGTGGTGCTGTGGTGATGCTGAGTGGTGCTGTGGTGGTGCTGAGTGATACTGGGATGGTGCTGAGTGATGCTGGGGTGGTGCTGAGTGGTGCTGTGGTGGTGCTGAGTGATGCTGTGGTGGTGCTGAGTTATGCTGTGGTGGTGCTGAGTGGTGCTGTGGTGGTGCTGAGTGAAAATGTGGTGGTGCTGAGTGATACTGTGGTGGTGCTGAGTGATGCTGTGGTGGTGCTGAGTGGTGCTGTGGTGGTGCTGAGTGATAATATGGTGCCGCTGAGTGATGCTGTGGTGGCGCTGAGTGATGCTGTTGTGGCGCTGAGTGCTGCTGTGGTGGTGCTGAGGGATGCTGTGGTGGTGCTGAGTGATGCTGTGGTCGTGCTGAGTGGTGCTGTGGTGGTGCTGAGTGATAATGTGGTGGTGCTGAGTGATAATGTGGTGGTGCTGAGTGATACTGGGGTAGCGCCTGAGTGATAATGTGGTGCTGCAGAAGGCAGAAAGGCACAAAAAGCAGTCTAACAAAGGGCAGAAGGGCAGAAAAACAAGGGAAAAACGAGTCTAACAGAGGGCAGAAGGGCACAAAAAACCAGTCTAACAGAGGACAGAAGGGCAGAAAAACAAGGGAAAAACGAGTCTAACAGAGGGAAGAAGGGCACAAAAAACGAGTCTAACGGGGCAGAAAGGCACAAAAACGAGTCTAACAGAGGGCAGAAGGGCACAAAACACGAGTCTAACAGAGGGCAGAAGGGCACAAAAACAAGGGAATAACAGAGGGCAGAAGGGCACAAAAACGAGTCTAATAAAGGGCAGAAAAACAAGGGAAAAACGAGTCTATCAGAGGGCAGAAGGGCAGAAAAACAAGGGAAAAGGAGTCTAACAGAAGGCAGAAGGGCACAAAAAACGAGTCTATCAGGGGGCAGAATAAATCCCGCCCTGCGTGTTTGTCCACGAAGATGCCACCTTTTTGTGCAATACCTCTACTGAACTGGAGTACTTTCTACTGTCTAATCAGGTAGTGCTCCCTCGTTGGCTAAATGTATAGGGGCAGATTTACAATAACTGGTGCATGCCCAGGGATGCGCCAGTTATTGTGCGCCGCAGCTCCGCCACCCATGGGGCGCCACATTTACAATGCGGCGCAGCATGTGACAAAAACGGCACAGATGCGTCACGCATCTGTGCTGTAAAAGCAGCGCATTGCTGGAGCTGCGTCGTGCTTGTGACGCAGCTCCAGCAATGCTCTTGGGGGCCCCATGGTCTCCCCAATGCTGCATCAAGCCTTGCGCCTGCTTCAAGCAGGCGCAGGGTTTTGACGCAGCATTGGCCTAAAAGTGACTGAGTGAAATCTTGTAGATTTCACTCAGCCACTTTTAGGAGGCGTTCCTGTGCAGGAACGCCCTCCCCTGCACCAGAACGCCTCCTGATGGCGCAGGGTTTTACAACGTGACGCATCTCCCAGATGCGTCACGGAGGGTGACAGTGCTGAACCAGAGGGTGGCAGGGGTGAACCAGAGAGAGGCAGTGCTGAACCAGAGGGTGGCAGTGGTGAACCAGAGGGTGCCAGGGGTGAACCAGAGGGTGCCAGAGGTGAACCAGAGGGTGGCAGGGGTGAACCAGAGGGTGGCAGTGGTGAACAAGAGGGTGGCAGTGATGATCCAGAGGGTGGCAGTGGTGAACCGGGGTGCTGTGCCCATACACGACCGCATGGGTAACTTCGCCATGCAAGCGGCTGCAAACACACAAAAAGCCCTGCGAACACGCAAAAAAACAAAAATCTGCAAATTCGCACAAATTCGTGGATTTTGCGGATTGCGAATACGATTTTGCGTGAATTCGTGGAACGTGAATTCGCAAAGTTCTCCCATACTTAATGCAGTGTTGTGTGCCTGACTTGCACAGTTAGCCCAACACCTGTGGCACCTCTTTGTCAAGTGGCACATGTGCAAAGTGAGGATTGTATACACTGTTGTCACTGACAGGCGAGTGATCTGTTCCAGGGTGTGTATGTGTGGTCTGCTGAAGGTTTTTAAGTGGAGTAGAATATGTGACAGCTTGTCACGTGCTATCCCACACCCTGCAGTTGCATGTGTTGTACAGTGTGTGTCATGATCAGTGAGTGTGTTGCACCCCTTATGCCATCTGTTGCCTTTCAAAGGCATGTAGTGCATTGGGGTTTGCCCACTGGCCAAATTCACATGGACAATGATGCAAGCCCTGTCAGCATCCTATGCCCTGTTCACATCGTCAATGTAGTGCAAGTGTGTGACTCTGGGACATGGAGCAGGTGTAGTGTTGTTGTTTCACTTTGTCTTCCTGACAGGTAACTGCCTACGAGAAGGGGGAGATCTGGTTGGACGTTGTCAGGGCTGTCAGGTCTGTGGGTGGCCCTCGCCGGCGGCTGAGCAACATCAGGAAGAGATGGCAGGACATCCGGTGCTGGACCTGGCATATCGCCCGGGTCCAGCTGAAGCTGTCACCTCCACGCAGGCATGGTGAAAGCCGTCACCTCACCCCCCACATGCTCCGGGTCCTGGAAGTGGTCTTTCCAGACATTCATAGGCAGTTGCAGGAGAGACAGCAGCAAGGAGGGGGTAGGTACATGTCTGTTTGTAGTGTTGTGTGTTACCTGCTACTTGAGGTGCTCAGAAGCCTGGAAATACTCCCACAGTTGGGGGTCTGGTCAGACAGGCTATTTGTGCATTGTAGTTTTAATTCCCCATATTCAGCTGATGCTCTTTTTCATCCCTTCCCCTCCTCCATATGTGTCCCCTGATTTGTGTTTTTTTTTAATTTGCACATGTTCTTCTAGGGTGCAAGGTAATTAGACTGCACATTGATTAGCGCATCATGTGGGAGGGAGGTCTGTGACATGTGTTGGTACCTTGCCTTTGCCTTGACCTGTGCACTGTGTTTGGCCTTCATATTTGTTTGCACTGATGATGAGTCTCAACATAGGAGTGTGAGGTTTAAAATGCACACCCTAGCAGCATGCATGACCCATGTTGCATACTCAGACATGATGTACATCATTTGCAAGTTATGCATAGTGCCAAGCACGGTTAATAATGAGACAGTCAGCATTTTCTAGACCCACTGATCTGTGTGCCCACTACAGTCCCCTGCAACACCCTGGCCTCCTAATCATGTGTGTCATCCAACACTCTGCCCATTCTATGTGAGTTCAGCATGGGTCTGCCTCAGTGGCATTGGTCCCTGGCATAGTTTGCATTTATCATGTATCAGCTACATGTGCACACTGGCCATCGATACAATATTTGGCTTGTGCATACTCACACTGGGAAGTGCCTGTGTGCCTATTCACAAGAATAAGTTGCTGGTAGTTTGGGACTAATATGTATTGCCAGCCCCATGAGGTGACCTTGGTTTACTTTTTTAGAAAGTTGCTGCACAGTTTTTCTTACCCTGATTCTGAGTGTTCACTTCTTGAGCTGTATCAATCACATTAAATGAGTGATGGGGGTGTTGTGCAGGAGAGGTGTGATGGGCCTGCCTGTTTGGCCTTGGCAGTTGTGAGCTGTGGATGTAAATTTGGAGGTAGAGTTATCACCATGCACTTCCCCAGTGATGCTGGACAGTGCTGTCATTAGGGGCTTTATAGGCAATGTTGTTTGCTTACAGAGATGATTGTGCCTCAAAGATTTTTGCAACATGTATGTAGTTCTGGTGCAACGCTGTTTGTCTTAGTGTGCACACTACTGTGTTAACATTTTCCATGTGGATAAGGGTGTGTCCACGATGCAGCAATAATTTTGTTCTTCACAATTGCAGGCACATTAGCTTACGCATCGTCCTGATTTGGGACATGTGGGCCACTTCACATGACAGCCACTGGGCCTTATGTGCGAGCAACTGTATGATCAGGTGATAGATGCCCCTGTGAGGAGTGACACATTTGAAGTGGTCTCACATTGATGAATGTACCTTGGCACTCCCAAAACTTGTTGAGAATTGTTTATGTTTGGAATGTGTTCATATGACAAATTGTGTAGGTTACACTTATGTGTCTGCATTATAGTTGTCTCACAAGGTAGTGCACACCAAACGACATTAGCTATGCTGTGGAATAAGCAGGCAGCTTTTGAAGGAGGCCAGTGTTAGTGATTAATGGTGTGCCTTGATCTCCATAGGCATGTCCCCACAGTGGTCTGGAGTGCTTGAGACTTCTTTGGTGTCAATTGTACAGACTAATGTATGTCAATCCATCAAGACCTCCGTTGGACCATGCATATGGTATATGGTCCACGCCATTTGTTTCTAACAGTGTTTCATCTTAAAGTGTACCAGTTGTTTCAATGAATGTGCCTATGTCTTTGTGTGCATTTCCTTGTGAGAGACCTTTCATGCAGGCACATACGTGTTATGATCACAAGATGGCTAATTTACACATGCAATACATGTTGAATGTGTGAAGTATGCTGAGTCCCAAGATGCAAAGAATTTGTGACATTAGTTTTCACCTAAATGTACTTCCAGCGTTCTGGGTGTGGTGTCACCTTGGGAAGTGAGGTGTGTTAGTTTGCCCTGAGGGGCAACACAACTGTTTATTTCTTTGTGAACTTGAGGTAGCATAACTTCATTGTATCGATCTGCTCTCCTGTAAACAAACAGAAGCTCCTCAGTGTGACTCTCATTCAAGTTGTGTCCTGGTCAGTTCTTTGGATCCTTCTGTCCAAGTATCATTGTGTCTATACCAACTGTGCAGTACTAGTCTTAAATATGTGCTGAGCTATCTGGCTGTTACTCATAATGCATGCCATGATTTGCAGTGTGACCAACTGATTTTATGCTCATGTGTCAGATGTGTACAGGTGACTGATGCATTTTTGTTTCTTCTCCTTGCCAACAGCATCATCAACCGACACAGGAGGAGACATGTGCACGGACCAGGAGGAGGGACCCAGCCGCAGTGCCACCGGCGCTGAGGAGTCGAAGGGAGCCAGTGGCACGGAGGGTGAGGGAAGTCAGGCGGACGGACCTTTGGAAGGCGACACTTCTTATGATGCGGACGGCTCGGCTTCCGACTCCCAGGAGGAGGGGGAATACGCGGCGACAGCATCTTCCATCCCTGTGTATGTCCCCACCTCCTCCAGACCCATCTCCAACCTCCCAGTTGCTAGAGTCCATTCTGTTCATGCTGCCCCCCCTCTCTATTTTGTCCCCGGCACCGCAGCCCCTGCCCCTGTCTCCCCTGCTGCCCTCAGTGCCGAGTCTGTTGACCTACTCCGGGAGATTCATGTTGGTCAGACATCAATGCTGACTGTCCTCCATGGACACACTCGAATACTGACACAGTTGTTGTCATTCATGGAGGGCATGTCAGCTAACATGTCTGACCAACGTCGGATTCTATCATCCATGGACTCCTCACTGACGGCAGCAGTTATCCTCCTGCAGCGGTCCGTCCCCTCCTCCTTCAGACCCATCCACACCCCACTCTCCCATAGCTGTCCAGAGCACACGCAGACACACAAGATCACGCACACCAACAGAGACACCCAGCACACCACCACCGAAGTGTAAGCGCAGATCTCCTGGCACGCAATCTCAGGGGGATGCAGGCACACCCACAGGGACTGGGGTCCGACAGCAGGTACGCAGCCACAGACACAGTCCGCAAGACTCACAGCCCTCTACCTCCACTTCCATTGTGTCCCTGGGTGCAGGTGGTGGTCTGGCTGAACTGTCAGCAGTGTGCAGCGCTGAATTTATTTCCACCTTTGGCGCTGCACAAACCACTGAGAAGGATTTCTCCCCACCTGCACCCACAACACCTACCCTTCCCTCTCCTGTCCCTGCGGTGCTGGTCCCTGAGCCAGAAGATGCCCCCCCACGGGTCCACAACCCTTTAACTCCATCATGTGCAGGCAAGTTTGGGGTTGACAACCTCACCAACATACACCGTAAAGAACTTTTATATGGACTGGCCATTGGCAAGTTTGAGCCGGGACTCTTTTATGAGATCATTTTCCTTTTGGAGCTGAATAAAGCATTTTATTTTTCATTCTAAACTATTGAATTTCAGGTACTTGCTTTAGGTGCTGTGTGCCTAGGACTTGGTGTAATGGTAATGTTTTGGGATTGTGAAAGATGTCTATTTTATGATGGGAATGAAGTGGACCATGGTATCTATTTGCCATCACAATGTTGCCGCAAATAATCTTTGTTTGTGTTTGTTCAGTTTGCCTACAGACATTGTGCCAAAGAGTGTCCCTTCCTCAGTGACACATGAGATCTTCACTACGGACAGTTGCACAATTGCTGTGCTGACATGTGTGTATATTTCCTATTTTGCCTGCTCACAGATGAGTTCTGCTCATTAGTCTGTGCCATCCATGCTACTCACTGTACTTGTGTGTGTAGTATGTAGAAATGCCTTCATGGACACAATCACCCTTTTCACACTATGCAGATGTATGATCACAGCCTTACCCTTATGTTTGGATTTGTTATGCAGGGTATTTGTGCACACAACTCACAATGTTGTGCTTTATATCTAAGGGGTTTCAACCCTGTTCCTTCCATGAGGGAGTACATGTTTCACCACCTGGACATTCATATCAGGCCAGGGATGTACATGGCAGTGTGTTTTTCCTTTTTGCTTTATTTTTTTGTGGGCTGTTACATGACTATACACTATTGTGTCATGATGGTAGGGTTTGTAGGTTGCTTGCAACCTCCATGGGTGGATATGCATGTGGGATCTGACATCACACCCACATGTGGTGTGTCACGCAGTGTGTTACAGAATTCCATACTCCGTGTAGTGGGACACTGCTGTAAGTGATGTGTTGCTATGGCACTATCAGGACTCTCACAGGTTAGGGATGTAAACATACACCCATGTAGTTGTTGTATGATGATTATAATGCCATGCCCCTATAACTGAGCACTGCTGGGAGTCATATCCACACACCGCTTTCATGCCTGGGCACTGCTGGGAGTCATATCCACCCACCCCAGGACTGTTGGGCAGTGCTGGGAGTCATATCCAGCCACCCGTTTTATGTTTGGGCACTGCTGGGAGTCCTCTGCACTCACCCTATCATGTCTGGGCACTGCTGGTAGTCCTCTGCACCCACCCCTCTTATGTCTGGGCACTGCTGTAAGTCCTCTGCACCCACCCCTCCCATGTCTGGGCACTGCTGGGAGTCATATCCACCCACCCTCATACTGTTGAGCACTGCTGGGAGTCATATACAGCCACCCCTCTTTTGTCTGGGCAGTGCTAGGAGTCATATCCATCCACCCCTCTTATGTATGGGCACTGCTGGGAGTCGTATCCAGCCACCACTCTTATGTCTGGGCACTGCTGGGAGTCATATCCACCTACCCCCAGACTGTTGGCAGTACTGGGAGTCATATCCACCCACTCCTCTTATGTCTGGGTATTGCTGGGAGTCCTCTGGACCCACCCCTCTCATGTCTGGGCACTGCTGGGAGTCCTCTGCACCCACCCCTCTTATGTCTGGGCACTGCTGTGAGTCCTCTGCACCCACGCCTCTCATGTCTGGGCACTGCTGGGAGTCATATCCACCCACCCCCATACTGTTGGGCAGTGCTGGGAGTCATATCCAGCCACTCCTCTTATGTCTGGGCAGTGCAATGGGAGTCATATCCAGCCACCCCTCTTATGTCTGGGTACTGCTGGGAGTCATATCCAGCCAGCCCTCTCATGTCTGGGCAGTGCTGGGAGTCCTCTGCACCCACCCCTCTCGTGTCTGGGCACTTCTGGAAGTCATATCCACCCACCCCTTTTATGTCACGCACCGTACCCCAATATTCATGGCGTGTGTGCGGCTCGTATCACTATTGCAATGGTGGTATACGCGAGCATGTGACGCACCGTACAGGTACACTTGCGTTGTTGAGGTACATTGTACTCACCGTTTGCGCCGTCGTCGGTTTCTATGCACCAGGTCGTAGGCGTACAGGACTGGGATGACACGGTCGATGGGGTTCATGGCGTGTCTGTCGCATACCGGGTTGCGGTTTGGGCCGGACTCTGCTTGTACGGACGTTTTCAGTTCCCGTAGCAAAAGGGTCGTACGGAGTGTCCTCGACACGAATCGTACTTGTTGGGCCGGAAACTGCTCCCTGTTTACGTACGGACGGCGCGTACTGCGTGACCCGACATGAATCGGATGTATTTTTTGGTCGTATGGGGTTAGGTACGAATCGTACGTAGATCTGCTTTGGGTTAGCATCGTACTTGATCGTAAGTACGGGGACGTTGTAAGTGTACGAATCTTACAGGAAAAACGCTCCGTACTGCGAATCGGGGGTCATTTTACCAAATCGGAATCGGCCCCAAAATGTTTGTATTTTTATTGTTTGTGTTAAAATTTTAGTAGTTAATAGTTCTTTTTATTGAATTTTGTGTTTTTAGGTCCGTAGCGGCTTGTGGGTTTATAGGGAAATAGGGTGGGAAGTAATTTAATTATATACACTTTATTGATTATTTTATTTATAGGAGTTATTCATTTTCTTTAAATTGACTTTTGCATTTTTAGTTCCATAGCAGGTTGTGGGTTTATTGGGGACTAGGGTGAGAAGTAATTTAATTATATATATATATATTATTGATTATTTATAGTAGTTATTAATTTTTTTAAATTGCATTTTCCGTTTTTAGTTCTGTAGCGGGTTGTGGGTTTATAGGAGAAAAGGGTGGAAGCTATTTAATTATATAAAATGCATTGAATATGTTTTAATTATTAATATTTATATTGCTGGTATGTTATAGTGTTAAATGTGTAAATTCATTTGTTATTAATTGTTTGATAATTAGATTTTAATTTAAATTAATTCATAATTAATTAATTATGGTAATTGTGAAATTAATTTTAGGGATGTGTTGTGGTGTTTATACGTGCAAATGGTGGGAAGGTTGGGAAGTCATTTAACTTTTGTTGAATTATTCATTGGTTGTTAATTCATTTAAATTAATTAATTAGTAAATGATTATGATTATTGTGTAATTAATTTTAGGTGTGTGTTGTGGTGTTTATAGGTGTAAATGGTGGGAAGGGTGGATGAAATGTAAACTTTATTGATGAATTATTAATGAGTTGTTAATTAGTTATTTAGTAAACAATTATGGTAATTTTAGGTGTGTGCTGTGGTGTTTATAGGTATAAATGGTGGAAAGGGTGGTAAGTAATTTATTTTGTATTGATGAATTATTAATTATTTGTTCATTATTTCAATTAATTAATTAGTAATTAGTAATCATATTTGTGTAATTACTTTTAGGTGCGTGTTGTGAATATTATAGTGTTAAAGAATGTGTAATCAATGAATGTTTATTATTTTTTTTTATTAATAATATATTATTAATTATGTTAATTATGAAATAAATCTTAATGAAAATGTTGATGCCTATTTTTTATTAGTGTGGTGTTATAGGGTAGGAAATAAAATAAATACATTTATGGTTTAAATAATTTGTTTGTGAATATTTGGTACTTTTAAATAAACATTGTATATCAATATATTTACAATTTTTTTAATATCATATTTGTAGGTTTTTATTACATGTAATTAACATTATAATATCTGTTATTTTTAAATGTTTAATACAATTTATGGTATATTTTTTAAATATTGTTTATTTATTTTTAAGAACATATAAATTATTTTGATTGTTGAAATGTTATTAGTAATTTTTGCTGTTCTGCTATCCTATACTTTCCCTACTGTTTCACTCACTGGAGTGGGAATAGTCATTTTTACCCTTCCACTATCCAGCACTTCCCCTATTGTTGCACTCACTGTAGTGGCAATAGTGATTTTTACCCTTATGCTATCCAGCACTTTCCCTACTGTTTCACTCAGTGGAGTGGAAATAGTAATTGTTACCCTGTTGCACTCACTGGAGTGGGAATAGTAATTCTTTCCTCTCTGCTATCCAGTACTTTTCCTACTGTTGCACTCACTGGCGTGGGAAAGGTAATTTGTACCCCTCCAATATCCAATACTTTCTCTACTGTTTCTCTCTTTGAAGTGGGAATAGTAATTTTTACCTTTCTGCTATCCAGCACTTTCCCTACAGTTCACTCAATGGAGTGGGAAAAGTAATTTTCACGCTTCAAGCATTCCAGCACTTTCCCTACTGTTGCACTCACTGGAGTGGGAATAGTAATTTTTTCCTCTCCGCTATACAATACTTTCCCTACTGTTGCACAAACTCAAGTGGGGACTGTAATTTTTACTCCTACCAAATTCAACACTTTTACTCCTGTTGCACTCACTGGAGTGGGAACCTTCGCTATCCAGCACTTTCCCTGCTGTTGCATTGACTTGAGTGGTAATAGTAATTTTTACCCCTTTGCTATCCAGCACTTTCCTTACTGTTTCACTCACTGGAGTGGGAATATGCTACCGTTCCTATTGATATTCGGGTAGTAGATTTTTGTTGTGAACGCCACCTTTTGTGGTTTGAAAGGATAAGCTGTAGGAAAGTGAATAGTCAGAAAGAAGTCACCGCCTTGATAAGGACTGTCATTCGGGCCCATTATGGTGGCTTGCCAGTGAAACAGGTCATCGCCCACTCGACCAGCAGAGCATTGCGCAGGAGGATCCCTCTGCAGGTCAGTCAGTTCCTTCTGAATCCTCTTCTGGGCCATAGCTGCCTGAACACACCGGCCAAAGCGGCTCTCAAAAGGTTCTGCGAGGGAGCGATGTAGGGAGGTGCGAGGAATGATGCTCTGGAAGAGGTTGATCAGTACACGGGACAAAACAAAACGCGCTTCGACTGCTGGGTTGCCCTGTTGTTAGAGCGAGATGGAAGATTTAGTTGCCACAGAAGAACACTTTGGGAGGGGAGAATGGTGCTTTCCTACCTCTGCCATCAATTCATGATAGTGTTTTTGAATATTTCCCTCTGGAATGCACTGAAGATACAGCATGACTTTTCTGAGAAATAAAAGTAGCACACATGAAGCTGAGCTCCTTGCGGACTAGTTTGAACACCGTTTTCTTTCCTCCAAGATCGAAAGGCCATAAAAAGTAACCTGTGCCAGATTACTGTGTAGATGAAGTAGCTTTTACGTACTGTTCTATTTTTTGTGTGTTTTATGGTTGTTTTCAGAGTTAATATTCAGTAATAGTAACCTGCAACTCTAATTGCTTTCCATTATTGATATTAACATGCGGTACATAAGCTCCTCATGCAGGCACAGTAGCATTAAAAAAAATTTGATCTTTTCACAAACTTTTTTTTGGATCACTGAAACAATATCGATGACAAAAATATAGAACTACCATAATATTGAGTAAAAAATATAGAATTCCAAAATATTGAACTCCTATCTCCAAACAGGTAAGTACAAAAATATTGAATCAAAAATATCGTTGTAAAAAATATAGTTAGTCAAAATATCACATTTTTGAAGCTGCTTTAAAGTAATAAAAAATTAATGAAATAATAAATAGAATTAACTTAAACATACATAAAATAATTAAATAACCTTAAAATTTATAAATAATTAATGTAAGTAAAAAAAAAATGCAAATTGATTTGCAACAGTAGGGAAAGCGTTGGATAGCGGGAGGGTAAAAATTACTATTCCCACTCCAAAGAGTGCAACAGTACAGAAAGCGATGGATAGCATAGGGGTAAAAATTACTATTCCCACTCCAGAGAGTGCAAAAGTAGGGAAAGCGTTGGATAGCGTAGGGGTAAAAATTACTATTCCCACTCCAGAGAGTGCAACAGTAGGGAAAGCGTTTGATAGTGGGAGGGTACAAATTACTATTCCCACTCCAGAGAGTGTAACAGTAGGGAAAGCGTTGGATAGCGTAGGGGTAAAAATTACTATTCCCACTCCAGAGACTGCAACAGTAGGGAAAGCATTGGATAGCGTAGGGGTAAAAATTACTATTCCTACTCCGGTGAGTGCAACAGTAGGGAAAGCATTGGATAGCGTAGGGGTAAAAATTACTATTCCCACTCCAGTGAATGCAACAGTAGGGAAAGCATTGGATAGCGTAGGGGTAAACATTACTATTCCCACGCCAGAGAGTGCAACATTAGGGAAAGCATTGGATAGCGGGAGGGTAAAAATTACTATTCCCACTCCATAGAGTGCAACAGTACAGAAAGCGTTGGATAGCATAGGGGTAAAAATCACTATTCCCACTCCAGAGAGTGCAACAGTAGGGAAAGCGTCGGATAGCGTAGGGGTAAAAATTACTATTCCCACTCCAGAGAGTGCAACAGTAGGGAAAGCGTTGGATAGCGGGAGGGTAAAAATTACTATTCCCACTCCAGAGAGTGCAACAGTAGGGAAAGCGTTGGATAGCGTAGGGGTAAAAATTACTATTCCCACTCCAGAGACTGCAACAGTAGGGAAAGCATTGTATAGCATAGAGGTAAAAATTACTATTCCCACTCCAGTGAGTGCAACAGTAGGGAAAGCATTAGATAGCGTAGGGGTAAAAATTACTATTCCCACTCCAGAGAGTGCAACAGTAGGGATAGCGTTGGATAGCGTAGGGGTAAACATTACTATTCCCACTCCAGAGAGTGCCACAGTAGGGAAAGCGTTGGATAGCGTAGGGGTAAAAACTTGCCATTCCCACTCCAGAGAGTGAAACAGTAGGGAAAGCGTTGGATAGCGTAGGGGTAAAAATTACTATTCCCACTCCAGAGAGTGCAACAGTAGGGAAGGTGTTGGATAGTGGGAGGGTTAAAATTACTATTCCCACTCCAGTGAGTGCAACAGTAGGGAAAACGTTGGATAGCGTAGGGGAACAATTATTATTCTAACTCCAGAGAGTGCAGCAGTAGGGAAAGCGTAGGATAGCGTAGGGGTAAAAATGTATATTCCCACTCCAGAGAGTGCAACAGTAGGGAAAGCTTTGGATAGCGTAGGGGTAAAAATAACTATTCCCGCTCCAGAGAGTGCAACAGTAGGGAAAGCGGTGGATAGCGTAGGGGTACAAATTACTATGACCACTCCAGAAACTGCAACAGTAGAGAAAGCGTTGGATAGCATAGGGGTCAAAATTACTGTTCCTAATCCAGAGAGTGCAACAGTCGGGAAAGCGTTGGATAGCGTAGGGGTAAACATTACTATTCCCACTCCAGAAACTGCAACAGTAGGGAAAGCATTGGATAGCATAGGGGAACCAATTACTATTCCTACTCCAGAGAGTGCAACAGTAGGGAAAGCGTTGGATAGCATAGGGGTAAAAATTACTATTCCCACTCCAGAGACTGCAACAGTAGGGAAAGCGTTGGATAACGTAGGGGTAAAAATTACTATTCCCACTCCAGTGAGTGCAACAATAGGGAAAGTAAATACTTCATATATTAATTGAAATAAAATATATATTAATACCAATTACAAATTAATTAAAAATAATTTCCAATTTAATATAATATTATAATTAATCAATTAAAAATACAAATACAAAATATTTATTAATAATCATTACCTATTAATACAAATTATTTACCAATTTACAATAAATTAATTAGCAATTGAAAACTAATTAACAATTAATTAAAAATAAATTCCAATAAATAAATGTAAAAATGTATTTAATTACAATTAAATTGCTTCCCACCCTATTTCCCTAAAACCCACAACCCGCTACAGTAAATAAATTAATAAAAGAACATAATTATCAATTAATCAATTAATAAAAAATAATTACCAATTATAATTTAATTAATTACCAATTAAACATTATTTAACAATTAATTCAAGATAAATACCAATAAATAAATTAAAACATGTAATCAATTATAATTAAATAACTTCCCACACTATTCCCCAATAAACCCACAACCCACTACAGATTTTTTTTTTAAATTAACATAATTATCAATTAATCAATTAATAAAAATGAATTAACAATTATAAATTAATTAATTACCAATAAAAAATTAATTACAAATTAATTCAAGATAAATACCAATAAATAAATTAAAACATTTAATCAATTATAATTAAATTACTTCCCACAATATTCCCCTATAAACCCACAACCCGCTACAGAATTTATTTTAAATAAAATTAACATAATTATCAATTAATCAATTAATAAAAATTAATTACCAATTATAATTTAAATAATTACCAATTAAAAATTAATTAACAATTAATTCAAGATAAATACCAATAAATAAATTCAAACATTTAATCAATTATAATTAAATTTCTTCCCACCCTATTCCCCTATAAACCCACAAACCGCTACAGAATTAAATTATGCAAAAATAAAATACCATAAAATTCATTCCTTAAAATAAATTATAAAATAAAAATACACTTTTCACATAAAAACATAACATAAAAAAACGTTAAAAAATTCGATATTATTAAAAAATCGATACATTTAACATCTATATTATATACTTCGATATTTTGACTTTCTATATTTATGTAAATCGATAACTTACTTACCTCAAAATCGATATTTTTGTTGTCTATATTCTGTCCATTCGAGATTTTGTCCATTACATTTAATATTTTTGTTGTCTATATTCTGTCCATTCTATATTTAGTCCATTCTATATTTTTAACTCGATATTAATGCAAGTCTATATTTTTAACTCGATATTTTGACTGTATATCCTTTTTTTTGTTTTGACTATAAAACTCTGTAAGCTTTGCATACACATGTCCCCGGATGTGCAATGTGCATTCTGTTATTTTTGGCAGCTAACTACCCTGCAGTGGAGAGTCAGAATTCTCTGGCAGCAGGTCCTTATTAAAAGAAAAAAACTGGTTTAAAAAAACCAAAAAACCTTTTATGTGTTCATTCCTCAATAAAAGCGGAGTGATCTTCACACCTGTCACAAATACATGTACAGCCTACTCGTGAAATGGTGAAACAGTTATAAAAACTTCCCAACATTAGTTAATCTCTATGAATGACCTTACTGGTTGCTGCATATACCAGTAAGTACTTAATGTTACACCGCCATATCCCTTATTCAGCTGGTGCACTCACCTGTCTTGTATGAGGTACACTCCTCACTTCACCCGGTAATGATTCAGGTATGGGAGACCCCTCCCTGTAAGGAGAAGGAAACCACTTTTAAGAAGAGGGGGACAGGGAGAGCATCTGTAGTGTGCTCAGTGTAATGCTTTTTAGCTCAGAAATGCACACCTTCTCTGTTAAGGACACCTAAAAACACAATGAAAAATAAAAAAATTGTAGAAATATAGGAAAGGCTTCTTCTGGTTACAAAAAATCTTCTTCAATCATTGAGAGATTATCGTTTACAGACCGGTGTCTCTTTAGTACAGCATGTCACCGGGATGCACATTTTTTTTTTCTGTCTAAATGTAATTCATATGGGACACTACAAGGCAAAATACATGTGCTATCCCGCCTCGTTGTTGAGCTAATATCAAAGTCTCCATCGTTAGACAAACCTCCTTTGAAGTCTCCGTTATTGCCATACGTTAAATATATAAGTATTAGACATACTGTACGATGAGAAATCACAGTGCTCTCATTACTAGATATCACTGGTACTTTCTCTGAGAAGATAACTCTCAGTGTCTCCTGCTTTCAGCAGCGGGACTTTTCTCCGCGCATATAGTCAGTTGTATGTACTTTGGATACTGCGAGTCCTGCCTACTCGCTGTGCATATCGATGTCCTTATTTTAGTGCAGAAGCCACTCCGCTGTAGAGCTGTTGTCATGGTCTTACGCTCTAAAAATGCGGTGCATGAAAGGCGCATTGTTGCCTAGACAGCGTGGGTAAGACTGAGAAGTCTTAGAGCGTGGGCACAACAAAAACGTTGGCATACGCTGTGTTTGTACATGTAATGATGTACACAAATGCCACAATGTGCAATGCTAATGGGAGCAAGCATTGAGGTCTTACCTCTCCGTCGGTGCCTCTGGCTCTCCTGTGTCAATGGGAGGTGCATCGGCGCCTCTCTTTCCAGTTTTTGTGCTGTGCATGAGAATCTCGGCAATCACTAATGGCGTCATTCCGGACTACAGAATGACGTCATTATACCCGGAACCAGTAGTTTCATATAGTTTTTTAACCCCCATTCACGGGAGGGAAGCATGAGGATTGATCTCACTGCTTATTTCGTGCAACTTCTATTTCTTTATATATTTAATGATAAAGCCTTTGTAAGTGCATGTATACAATGACCCCGAACTGTTATCGGGATATGATTCTTCTTATACCCTACTGGATAGTCTCACTCAAGGGGGAAGCTCTCGGCAGTCGCAGATGGCGTCATTCCGGACTCCAGAATGACGTCATTATACTCGGAAACAGTAGTTTAATATAGTTTATTGACCCAAGTTCGCCGTAGAGAAGCAAGAGGATTGATCTTACTGCTTATTTTGTGCAATTTCTATTTCTTTATATATTTAATGATAAATTCTTTGTAAGTGCCTATATACAAAGACCCAGAACTGTTATCCAGAACTGTTATCGGGATATGATACTCCTTGTACCCTACTGGATAGTCTCCCTCATGGGGGAAGCTATAGTCCTACTTCTACCATTGGAAATACAGATGTCTACTGTATAGTTTAACCGTTACACAATGAGCCTCTATGTTATAGATAAATCACAATAGATAGATGCTCTTGACTGCTACTGATTCCACATGACTCGTTGCCAGACCAGCCTCACTCGTATCTCCGCTGGATGATTATAAGCGAGTCTAGGGTATGCCATCATTTAAGCCTTTGGTGTCAGTATGCAGTTTGAACACCCACTTTGGTTCCTTGTTGAAGAGAAATCTGGCTTTGTCACCAACATGAGGTATATATGGTTTTTCTAAAGCTGTCCATGTGAAATCTTCCACCTGGTGGTCGCGTTCGGCGAAATGGTTTGTTAATTTCGTATTGGTTTTTCTGCATCTAAATGTGCTCTTGTGTTCTAGGATCCTGAGCTCGTCTTTGCGAGTTGTCATCCCTACATACTGGTATTTTCAGGGGCACTCTATCAAATAAATCAAGTTATCGCTATTGCAATTAGAAAAGGTCTATGATTCATGTTTTTCTTTTTTTTTGGGTGTTGACACTGTCTGCCTGATTTGAGAATTCAGTTTCGTCTCCCCTTTTGCAGACCACCAGATTTATTTGTTGTTGTTATGATTATGTGTATATGACAGCTACACATAAGACCAAAATGCAGAGTTAGAGGTTGCTTAGTAGCACCCTGTATTCTTCATCTGTAAAGTGAACGCCCATCAGCTCCATAATTCCATACATGTCAAAATGCAGATTGTTGTAGATCGAGCACATGTTATAATCTCTGAGGAATGCAGAAACAGTTTTATTGACATGTTTCCTTGCTTTGTTAATCTGCGAACAGAATTGATTAGACCACTTCTATTTTTGTCTTTGGTAAATGTTGAAATAGACCAAGGCAGCGTGTCCTTTGCCTAGGTTACTGCCACTGCAGCGCACACTCATGTGGTCAGGTTGTTGGGGATCCACAATGCTTATAACCATAGGTAGCAATTGATGACATTTTAATCCTCTCTGGGAAAACCATTTAATGTCCACATTAGCCAAAACCAAGTCTCTGTCAACATCACTTTTTCTAGCAGCTTATCTAGCCCAGACTACACAACAGTGACCCAAAATCCACACTCTAACTATTTTGAAGTGAAGCTGCAGTGGCAGACAAGAGAAGGCTGGAGCTGAATAAGGCAATTTTCCAAAATAAAGGCAGTTATAATTGAGGTGTTCACGTGGTTTAAAAAAAGCACATATTTGATTGGATGTTGTGGCCATGTAGGTGAATAAAATTAGGTAGTTTGGTGAAAGTATTGCTAATTACATCTGTGATTGGCTCTGGTAAAAAATAAAAATGTTACACAGACATGGATATGATTTTTAAAGTGCACAAAAAACTACATCAGCTTGAGCCTATTTTGAAACAAATATGGTCCTTCCATATTATGGTGTGAACTTGTGACCTACTGGTTCTTGTGGGTTAGTATGGAGACTGTGCTAAGATTTTGGGGGGAAGGGTGTAAAGCCACAGGTCAGAATAGATTATTACGTTGCGGTGTTTAGACTAATTTTACTATAAAAATAGTTTTACTTCCTACTGAGGACTTGCTAAAAAAACAAGTGTACTGTTAAAGCTATAAAAGTATGAAGCTAAATATGTTTTGTGTGAATTCAATGATGAAGTCACGTTTATACACAAAGAGGCATCCATTTTGGTGGTCTTTGTAAAAGTGAGAGAAAGGGTGAATAGGTGATATGTACTAACCATTGAGAAGTGCACTTACAACACTAAAATGAAGGTATATGTGTATGTGAGATTGGCAAATAAGAGTCTGACAGTTATATAATGGTTTAGGACTGGTAATGTGAGTGTTTTAATAGGAAAGTAAGACACAGTTTGTGTTAGGTGCACAGTAGGTGTCTGTGAAATTAGTTCACAATGTGTTGTCATGGAGCTTCATATTCTATTGTGCTGCTTTATTCCATTGTCTAAATGGTACAAAAAACAGTGTACTCTAATGGTTAAAGTTAATTACTTTCTTCCAATGTGTTTAAAAGGTAACACATGTACTCTGAAGTTTCACTGTGATATATACACTTCTACAGACCCATGGTCACAATTATACATCCACCCGCCAATTGATATATATGTACCGTTATTGCAGACAGATGTATAGTGAGTTAAAACACCTAATAGTGACTAACACAGCCAGGAGACAATCCAAGTAGTCACTAAGTCACACATTCAGAGAATCATAGATGTTACAAAGATAGGCGGTCATATACCAACAAAGTTACATGCATATGGAAATCAACTCCCCACTGATGCACTGATTTAGATATTTGCTGATGAACTGATACTTTGGTTTCTCCCAGACAAACAAATATTCCGTGCATCAAATCTCATGCCTGCTACACTTGAGACCCTGTATATAGTTTTATTCCTAGTGCTATCTTGTCATTTAAAAGTTGTAGTTATAGTTTAAACTTCTCTTGTATGACATATAACTAACCATTAATATTGGTTATTTTTGGCACTGCCCAATATTTACGCCACCCTTGTAAATAGGGAGCAGCATCAAAAAGCAATGGGTGTTGTGTCGGAACACCCATCACAACATTCATTACCTGCCCCTTTCACAATAAATACTGCGTGAAAAGGGGCATTATTCATAAGGCGGCCTTAAGCGACACTAAATGGCTTTACGTCGACTTGTAAATAAGGCGATGGGCTTATAACCACGAGAACATCACAAAAAGTGATGTTCTGCTGCCTGTAAGCTCTTGTAAATATGCTCCGTAGCTTGAAGATTGAGTGAGCTATATGCGCTGCCAGAGATCCATGTTCCCAAGTATATATCCACCCTGCCACCCAGACTTCAATCTGACTTACCCAAGTAGAAAAATAGACAGTCCCTAAAACACCCTGTGAGATAGTAATAGAAACACCTGAATATTCACTCCAACAAACATGCAGTACTGATATTTATCTAGTGGTAATAGAGGCAGTTGGACACCGAGAGTAAAGTGAGGCAGCCATTTACTAATAAACTCAATTACACATGCAATGACAGCCTCAGATAGGATCTGAGACGGTCATTCAGATATCTGCTAAAGAAGTGACACTTTCATGTCTTACATGGAGGCAAGTAACTCTTGCATTTTGTGTTGGGCCTGTACACTTGAACCTGTGTAGTCAGTCACGTATAAGTCAGCACTATGGTAGACTATGGTAGGCTGTAGCTAGGCCTTAGTGCAGGGTGCTATGTGCTTAAAATGTATTACATGTACTCTGAAGACTCACTGATCTATAAGCACTCTGTGAGACTCATGTCCCCAATTATACACAGTCTGCCTCCCACACTTTAATGTTGCACACCTAAGTGGAAAAGCAGACAGACACTAAAAGACACAGTGAGACAGTGATAGAAACACCTAAACATTCATTTACATAAACAGGGGCAACTGATATTTATCTGGCACTAATAAAGGCAGTTGCACACACACTGAAAAAAAACCTAATTAACACACCCAGGAAGCAATCCATACAGCCTTTTAGAGACACATTTAGAGAACAATGGATGACAGAAAAAGAGGCAGCCATTTATAAACAGACTTACATACATATGCAAGGACAGTCCAAGACACTCATTCCGATATCTGCTGAAGAACTGAATCTTTCAAGTCTAACATGCAGAGAAGTAGCCCTTGCATCATGTCTTAGGCCTGCTAGCCTTGAACCTATGCATGCAGTTAAAGGTTCACATTTAAATCTCCTAGACAAGGCTTAAACTACTCTTCTACCATGTATTACCCACCACCGAGGAAAGCTGCAGGTACACCATGAAATATGCTAGTATGTGTTTAAAAGATAGCATGTACTCTGAAGATTCAGGTAGGTGCATGATCTCATAGAAACCCATGTGCCCAATTATAGGTCCACCATGCCACACAGATTTCAACCTAAGTAGAAACCCATAGGCAATACAACACCCACTGAAATAATGGAGAAACATCTACATGTTCACTCACATAGACAATCACAACGAATATGTATCTAGTGCTAAAGCAGGCAATTGCATACATACTTAAATAATCTAATACACAATCACACCTAAGAGGCAATCAATGCAGCCCCTTAGAGACACATTTAGTGAACTATAGAGGTCACGAAGAGAGGCAGTTATTTACCAGCAAACTTACATACTCATGGAATGTCAGCCCAAGATACAGACTCATACAGTCCTATGTGATTAAAAAGTAAGACATATACTCTGAAACTTCAGTGCAGTGAGCTATTGCATTCATAGAGACCCATTTACCCAAATATATACATCAATTCTATCACCCAGACTTCAATCTGACATACCTAAGAACAGAAGCAGACATTAAAACACCCTTTGGAACTGTGGCAAAAGCATCTAAACATTCACTCACACAGAGAAGCACAACTGTTATGACTCTAGAGCTAATGAAGGCAGTTGCACACCCACTTAAATAACCCAATATTCACTAACACACCTAGAAGGCAATCCATGTTGTCCCTTACAGACACATTTACAGAAGCATACATGTCACAAACCAAAACATATGGAATCACAGCCCCAAATAAGAACTCAGACATTAATTCACTTATCTGGTAAAGAAATGACAGTTTCAAGTCTACCATGCCATGCAGAGAATGAGTGCTTGGATCATGGTTCGGACCTGCTATACATCCGCTCACACACCCATATACTCACTGATACAGCTAATCACATACCCACTCACTAACCCATAGTTAGTCACACCCCCTCTCACTCACTCATACAGCAGCCTACACATCCATTAACTCACCCTTGCAGCTACTCACACATGCAATACTAGACCTGAGACATGTCTTGAAGACTACTTTACTGGATGAGTAACTAGGTTTTTTAGTATTACACTGCATCATGACATGTTTAAGTCAATGCGCCAGTTTATATCTATTTAATTAGTCTATATCATTCTATATCTGTATTTTAGCCACTGTACAAATATCTCAGTGTCTACATAAGGTATATTATAATATTGCAACTTTTTATGTTTGTAGTTAAGAAATTGAAATGTGTAATGTGATGCTACATAATTAAAAGATAAATGTACGTATTCATTTTGTCATTTTAGGCATTGTCTACACAACATTTAGTTCAGAGCGCTCCTGAGGCGAAAAGCCGGGAGCTAGGCCCTTGATCTCTTTTAAAAACAAACATTTTATCACTGTTTTAACATTTGTGTGTGCTGACCTGATTGAGAAAAACTGCGTTTTTAGCCGCTAATTTGCACATCCTCACTTTCACACTTGGGACGCTTAACCCCGGTGTGCCCAGCTCTCCGAGGGCCGATTTAGGGCCACACTCGGACTGAAGAGGCTCCCGAAGGGCGACGACTTTGGCCGCCATCTTGGGGAGAGAGTAGGTTCAGCGCTCTAGCGGACGGGCGAATCACGGCCCGGGCGCTTAAAAGGAGCACTCTTGAGGAGCTGACCCACTACACAACATTTAGTTCAGAGCGCTCCTGAGGCGAAAAGCCGGGAGCTAGGCCCTTGATCTCTTTTAAAAACAAACATTTTATCACTGTTTTAACATTTGTGTGTGCTGACCTGATTGAGAAAAACTGCGTTTTTAGCCGCTAATTTGCACATCCTCACTTTCACACTTGGGACGCTTAACCCCGGTGTGCCCAGCTCTCCGAGGGCCGATTTAGGGCCACACTCGGACTGAAGAGGCTCCCGAAGGGCGACGACTTTGGCCGCCATCTTGGGGAGAGAGTAGGTTCAGCGCTCTAGCGGACGGGCGAATCACGGCCCGGGCGCTTAAAAGGAGCACTCTTGAGGAGCTGACCCACTACACAACATTTAGTTCAGGGCGCTCCTGAGGCGAAAAGCCGGGAGCTAGGCCCTTGATCTCTTTTAAAAACAAACATTTTATCACTGTTTTAACATTTGTGTGTGCTGACCTGATTGAGAAAAACTGCGTTTTTAGCCGCTAATTTGCACATCCTCACTTTCACACTTGGGACGCTTAACCCCGGTGTGCCCAGCTCTCCGAGGGCCGATTTAGGGCCACACTCGGACTGAAGAGGCTCCCGAAGGGCGACAACTTTGGCCGCCATCTTGGGGAGAGAGTAGGTTCAGCGCTCTAGCGGACGGGCGAATCACGGCCCGGGTGCTACACAAATGGAGGCCATTTCCCGTCCGCGCAGCGGGCGGGCGCAGGGGGCACGCCGATGGCGCGCCAGAGGCAAGCCCGTCTGGGCCCGTCCGGGCCAGATCGGGCCTAGGGCCAGCCTCTATGCCCATTTCTCGGCAAGATCCAGCCGCTCTCACCAGGGATCAATTGCTGGCATTACAAAACCACGGGGATCCAGGTTGTTCTCAACGGGACTGGACGATGGCTCCGTTCTGCCGCTGTCGGTCCTGCCCCGAGCCTGGATCCGTGGGGACTAACGGTAAGAAAACCAGCCGAGTCCTAAGGATGGCATTACTCAACTGTAGATCTTTGCCAAAACATGCGGTAGAAATCAACTTGCTGATCGAGGATAGCAACCTTGACCTGCTTTTCCTCACAGAAACCTGGTTAACCCCTTTCACTGATTTTGACACCATCTCTGCCCTACCTTGCGGTTTTAGGATTCAGACTCGTAACCGTGATGAGGGGAAAGGGGGGGGTCTTGCTATAATTCACAAGGAATCCCTGACCTGTAGATTGAAGGATAGTGGAATCTTAGACACAGAGAGCACGGGTTTCAACATTCAATTGACACCTACATCCTCCCTCTCGGGATTCCTCATTTACCGCCCGCCGGGTAACCTAAAACAATTTTTAGATTCCCTTTTAGAATCCACCTTAGCAACCGCAGCTCGGTCCTCCAATTTCTTGGTTTTGGGAGATCTGAACCTGCATTTTGACGATCCTAATGATAAAACAGCAGTTGATGTTATCTCAAATCTAAAAGCTTTTGAATTGGATCTCATAAATAGGGAATCTACCCACAATAAAGGTCATTTGTTAGACCCCATTTTTTCTAATCTTCCCAAACTGAGAGCTCAAACTCCTCTGCCCCTACCGTGGTCCGACCATTTTTTGGTCCCTTTCTCTTGGGAAATCCACCCTGAAACAGACCGGGCCACGTGCCCTCGTATACTTCAGAGAGACTGGCCGAGGTTATCGGTGGGAGATCTCACTCGGGCCCTTGAACAATCGACTCCGGACACAGAACCTGATCCACTTCTGGCGGATGAAAACTTTAATAACTGGCTCACTAGTTCCCTGGACACGGTCCTTCCTCTTAAATTAAAAACAAAAAAGAGCAGTACCTTTAAATCCCCCTGGTTCACAACTGAACTGAGAGACCTCAGAAAAGCCTGTAAGAAATTAGAAAGGAAGTGGAGGAAAGATTGGTCAACTCTTAGTAAAACCTCCTACCAGGCCGCTCTGAGACTCTACAAAGCTGCACGGCAGAAATCTAAAGCAGAATTCTTTAAGGAGAAAATTAAAACATCAGCTAACTCCTCCAGGGAAACCTTTAAAATTGTTAATCAATTGCTCAAAATCCCTGCCCCTATAACCATACACAGGGACCCCGAACTAAGATGCGATCAGTTAGCGGAGTTTTTTGACAGCAAAATTCAAAAAATCCTAGATAGCCTTCCCCAAATGCCCACCCTACTTTCGAGAGAAGCCCCTACCCCCGTTTCTCCCAGTCCCCAGCTCGAGGCCTTCAGTGCTATCACCAGGGAAGACTTTAGTAACACGTTAGCAATCATAAAAAGTGGCTCCCCATCCGACCCAGCCCCTATGCACATCCTCAAACAAATTTTGGGTACGATCTCACCTTTGGCCACAGAGCTCCTAAACACCTCATTCGCCACAGGCATTGTCCCCCCTAGCTGGAAGCAAGCTAAAATTAAAACACTCCTTAAGAAACCAGGATTAGATCCCTCGGACATGACCAACTACCGCCCAATTTCCTTGCTTCCAGGAATGGGCAAAGTGGCTGAGAAGCTGGTGAATAGGCAGCTCTCAGACTATTTGGAAAAGAATGGTCTCCTGAGCGACTCCCAAACTGGTTTTCGCCCGGGTCAGAGTACAGACACTGCCCTTCTAGTCGCTACTGAAGAAGCAAGATGCATCTTAGATTCAGGGGGATCTGCAGCCCTGATCCTCCTGGATCTAAGCGCTGCATTCGATACCGTCGACCACCCAACCTTGGTCCAGCGTCTTGCTAAGTTGGGCATCACAGGGTCGGCTCTTAGATGGCTCGAGTCCTTCCTTGATAAAAGATCGTTTAGGATTTGGGAGAATGGCTCAATGTCCAAACCTGTCCCCTTGCAGTGTGGGGTGCCGCAGGGCTCCTCCCTGAGCCCCACACTGTTCAATGTTTATATGGCCCCGTTAGAGGAGGCAGTAGCCCCCTTCGGGATCAAATCTATTAGTTATGCAGACGATACTCAACTCATCGTCTCGCTGTCACAACAAAGGGGACACCCATCTGATTTGTCAAGTTGCCTGTCAGCTATCTTCTCTTGGATGACTGCCTCCAAACTTAGACTCAATGGAGCGAAGACCGAGATTATGGTCATGGGTCACCCACTCCCATCTCTGTCCTCCGACCATTGGCCTCCCTGTATGGGGGACCTACCACCCCCAAAGGAGAAAGTCAAGAGTCTTGGGGTTTGGTTTGAACCCCAACTCACCTTTATGACCCATGCGCAGAAGGTGGCTGGAGGATGCTTTGGATCGTTGCGGGCCGTAAGGAAGGTCCTCCCCCTGCTTCCTTTCGAATCAAGAAAACTTCTGATTCAGGGCCTAATCTTGGCCAGACTGGATTATGGCAATGCCCTCCTCCTGGCGGCACCCCTGGCCACGATTAACATCTTACAGCGGGTCCAGAATGCCGCAGCAAGGCTCCTTATGGGAGTCCCTAGATGGGTTTCAGCTAAACCCTTGCTTAGAGCCTTGCACTGGCTCCCAATCCAGGAGCGAATCTCCTTTAAGTCACTTTGTATTGCCTACAAATCCCTCCAAGGTAATGGCCCTCCAGCCCTCAGGGGATTGATCTGTCCTTACAAAGCCACCCGTGCCCTTCGATCTGATGGAGAAAACCTGGCCGTTACTCCTAGAGTAAGGAAGGCCCGCACGGGAGGTCGTCGCTTTTCGCTGAATGCAGCAAAAAAGTGGAATGCCCTGCCCAGGGTCCTACGGAAGGAACCTTCATACCTTAAGTTCAGAAAATTACTTAAAACTTTCCTTTTCCCCAAAGCTCCCTAAACTTTCCTCCTCATTCGCTCTGTTATTAACTGTTTTAGCGCTGGGACGCTCAAGGGCAGCCATGCGCTCTATAAATCCAATTCCATTCCATTCCATTCCATTCCATCAATGCCATCAAAAAGTGAGAGAAGAAAAAACAGCAGCAACAAACGATCTCCTCAAAAGTGAGAAACAAAAGGGGCACAATGCGGGAAAGTGGTGAAAGAGAAAGGAACTGCTATTTAGAGGACAAACACACTTCTTAAAATTCTTTTTGTGCAACTGGAAAGACTGCAAAATGAAGAAATTGAAAAACAAACTTTCAGAACCACCACGCAAGTTGAAAAAGTACATGACAAGAAGACTAAAACACCTAACTCAAAAGGGCAGAATTTAAGCAGGAGACAGAGGCTTTTAAGGGAATCAGAGTTAGAATGTTCCATAGTAGAGTAATGCAAAATGTATTATCAAGTATGAAGTAGTATAAAAAAACGCAGTCAGACAAAAGGAATGTGTTGAGGGTGTAGTTGATAAGGCCTTTGCTCTCTAGAGGAAGTTATTTATTTTGGTACTAAACAGAACACTAGACCAAACTAGACTAGACCGGCCACGTGGAAATAGGTCAAGATGTTGTCACTGTTAAAACAACTACTGCTAGATCCGCTGAACCCAGTGAGTTATTGTCCCATTTCCCTTTTACCCAGTGTGGCAAAAGTCAGTGAAAAGGGTGTTAATAAACAGCTTACTGACTTCATCGAAAGCTTGGGCCTACTACATTTGGCCCAATTTGGGTCAGAGCCTCTTACAGCACTGAGTCAGCTCTAGTGGAAGTTTCCAAAGCCATTTGGGAATGCCTTGATTCTGGCGGAAGTGCAGCTCTGATTTTGCTGGAATTCTCTGCAGCATTCAATACCGTTCCTCACTCTATGCTGCTTGCCCGA
Organism: Lissotriton helveticus; assembly: GCF_964261635.1. Classification (NCBI taxonomy): domain Eukaryota; kingdom Metazoa; phylum Chordata; class Amphibia; order Caudata; family Salamandridae; genus Lissotriton; species Lissotriton helveticus. The sequence goes on from NC_136061.1 coordinate 2,050,950,289, forward strand.
CTTGCTGATATAGGCATCTCAGGCACTGCCTGGAGCAGGCTGAAATAATTTTTGGAGAGCCGGGGGCAACAGGTTTCGCTCCCCCGGTTTGCTTCCTCACCGCTGAGGGTGTCTGCAGGGGTCCTCTCTGAGCCCTCTTCTTTTTAACATCTATATTAATCTCTTGGATCAATTGACATAGGATCTGGGGGCCAAAATTATTGCATTCGCTGATGATACTCAGATTTTGTTTACTTGGGGAAAATCTGAGTGTTCCACCTCCTCTGCAAAAAAACTGTCTGACAGCTGTCTTTCATTTTTTTTTTTTTTATTTTTTTTTTTGAAAATCTGTTTATTAGCATAGTAATTGGAGCAGTTACACACATATTGGGACACAGCAATAATCAGGACGTCACATTCATATGTCTGCTCAGTATTTACAGGTGCTAGTATCAATGATTTTTCCGTTTCTCGCAGAACCACTACAATAGAACAAACCCTGAACATACCCATACCCTCCCCCACCCGCAAGGAACCCTCCCGGCACTCTACTAACATGCGCATAGCGATATTTACATCCTGGTCATTTATTGCTCTGCACAGTACAGTTCTCGTCGTTCCCACACACATAGGTAAGCTGGGATAAATCGTCAATGGTACGGAGTCCACCGTACCTCAACACAGTGCACCTCATATCTTGAATGTCCCGAGGGGTTGGACCCAATCAGCCCGTGTGAATCAAACTATCTGTATCCCCCCCATCTTCCTCCCCTCCAGCCTCAAAGGTCCCCAACACGGTGAACCAGTCTAAAGAGATCAGTGTTTTCCTGAGACCTCTGTGTTCTTCCCGCTGCAGCGCCTCACCCTCCGCCTTGCCCCACCTTATTACCTCTGCTTTCCATATGTCCGGGTCAGGGGGCCTGGGGGACTTCCACCTCATCGTGATTGCCCTCTTTGCCAGTAATAGGGCCAGATCTGTGAAACGTGCCGCCACGGTCCTAGTGCGTGTCGACGGTCCCAGCCCTAATAGTGCATGTTCTATGGTGAGCGATTGGGATAGGGTGCCAGCACTCTCAAGCGCGTCAGCGATGGTGGCCCAGTAATGACCCAACTTGGGGAACAATTGAAGGGGGTTTTTAGAGATTCAGATCTCTCAGGCGCACTACCTCGGTTATACGTTACAAAGTATAGAGTGACAAGATGGTGTGTAGTGCGTAAAGAGCAGGCGGAAAAACACCCTTAACCGTCTAAGAAGTCAAGGGACTAAACAAATATATACAGTTATGCTCTCGCTACTACAGTAAAGTATCACATAAACAGTACAGTGACTGGTGAGTGTAAAAAGAGACAGAAGCAGATTCTTTGGTGTGTTCTTGGTCACAGCAAGACGATGGTTTATTCTCTCCAGACTTGAGGAATGTCATACAAAGCCGACACGTGTTTCGTCGTGTGCAGTTGAGTCAACACGACTCTTCAGGGCTTAGGGCTCAGTTCAGTAGTAGTGATTGACAGTAGGTCTGGACTAGTGTTCAGGTGTATGGCGTTAGTATAGGAGAGAGACGCTGTATTGATCCAATGTGACTATTTAGAGACAGTAAGCTCTATAAGGATAGTTGCGTAGAAAGTACTTATGGCTAGGCAATCTGCCTTATTGATTGCCAGAAGTCCTTGAATTTATGCACTCTGACTACTGGTGTGTGTCAGGAGGTAGCCGGGAGGGGATCCGTCTTAAGAAGGCTCGCTAGAAACGGGTGCGTTTCACTAGTGGCGGTGCGCCGTATTCAGGTATCCCTCCTCCCGTGGTTCCCGGTCGCCGTCTCACGGTACGGACCGTGAGACGGCGACCGGGAACCACGGGAGGAGGGATCCCCTCCCGGCTACCTCCTGACACACACCAGTAGTCAGAGTGCATAAATTCAAGGACTTCTGGCAATCAATAAGGCAGATTGCCTAGCCATAAGTACTTTCTACGCAACTATCCTTATAGAGCTTACTGTCTCTAAATAGTCACATTGGATCAATACAGCGTCTCTCTCCTATACTAACGCCATACACCTGAACACTAGTCCAGACCTACTGTCAATCACTACTACTGAACTGAGCCCTAAGCCCTGAAGAGTCGTGTTGACTCAACTGCACACGACGAAACACGTGTCGGCTTTGTATGACATTCCTCAAGTCTGGAGAGAATAAACCATCGTCTTGCTGTGACCAAGAACACACCAAAGAATCTGCTTCTGTCTCTTTTTACACTCACCAGTCACTGTACTGTTTATGTGATACTTTACTGTAGTAGCGAGAGCATAACTGTATATATGACCCAACTTGGGGCATAACCATAACATATGCATTAGTGATGCATCGTCAGCGTCGCACCGGGGGCAGGTGTTACTTGCGTTGGGGAACATCTTATGCAGGCGGTGAGGGGTCAGGTAGGCTCTATGCAGTAACATCAGCTGGATAAACTTGTATTTGGGGTTTCTGGCTACTTTCTTGGGAAACTGGAGAATGCGTCCCCATTCTGCGTCTCGCAGTGGTCTACCAATGTCTCCCTCCCACGCCGTCCTAAGTGGTGTTAGTGGGACCGCCCTTCCGGCCTTTATGCTAGCAGTGAGCCATTTGGTGAGGTGGCCGCCTGTGCCCATAAGGTAGTGCATAGTTATCAGGGGGTTAGTAGTGGGTTCAAGTTCTCCAGGCGCCCAGGAATGTGTTATGTAGTGGCAAAGGCCTGCGTGTAAAAGGAATGAGCCTCTAGGAACGCCATGTATAGCCCTGAAATCTGTAAAGGACAACAGGTGCCCCTCCGCGAACAGGTCCCCCACATGTGTCACACCTGCGTCCTGCCATGGCGTTAGCCTAATTGTTGTGAGCGTCCCCGAGCCCAGCGGAATGCCCAGAAGCGGGATCGTGGGAGCATATGACGTTGTGGGAGAAGTGTATTTCACTGCCTTCCGCCAATATGCCACCGCCAGCCGGAGGAGCGGAGGGGTGTCTCTCGGCATGTTCGAATGGGGTAGGAGCAACTTATGTATGTCCCCCCTTTCATGTTCTCTCTCCGTTTTGTTGATCTCGTGAAGGTTGCGGCCCGCCACCCAGTAGGCTAGCCATTGTAGCTGGCATGCATAGTTGTACGCCCTAAAGTCCGGAAGGCCCATGCCACCGGAGCCCGAGGGGAGCTGCAGTTTAGTTAGGCCAATACGTCTGCGCCCATGTCCCCACACCAGCTCCGTGAGTAGCGTGTCGAGGTGTTTAAATGTCGCAGCTGGGATCAGGAATGGCAGGTTGGTGAAGTGGTAAACGAGGCGAGGGAGCATTACCATTTTAGAAATGGCCACTCTGCCAGCAACAGAGAGGGGCAGCGTCAGCCAGAATTGAATTTGTGACTTCAGTGCTCTCAAGGTCCTTCCAAGGTTGCCGTCAATCATCATGTCAGCTTCCCTGTAGATGTGCATCCCTAGATATCGGAAGGTAGTACCCGCCATCTGGAACTCGTGTGGGGCGAAGGGCAGTGGGGTGGAGGAGTCTGTGTTCCTGAAGGTGAATCCATAAGACTTGGATTCGCTTATAGTAAGGCCCGAAATCTCCCTGAAGTCCTCAAACATTTGGGGTATGGGGCCCATGTCGCCCCGTAGGTCCCGAAGGTACAATATGATGTCGTCGGCATAGGCGGACACAATATGTGTCGTCCCATGTCTCCGGATACCATAGCGGGGTGCCACCGTCCTGAGTCTGCAAAGCAATGGTTCGAGGGCGAGGATAAACAGGAGAGGGGAAAGCGGGCAGCCCTGTCGGGTGCCCCTTGCTATAGCAATAGGTCCCGAGATGTGTCTGGAAGTACGCACCCTTGCCGTAGGGAGAGTGTACAGGAGCCTGACCCAGGCAACGAATTCGGGCGGTATCCCGAATTTGAAAAGTGTGGCAAACATGTAGTCCCATTTAAGGGAGTCAAACGCCTGCTTCAGGTCTAGCGAGATGCATCCCTCCGGGCTCGCATCCACCATATCACCCAACATCAGTTGGGCCAAACGTCTGAGGTTCATGGCCGTGCTCCGGCCCGGCACAAAGCCACATTGGTCCGGATGGATCAACCCAGGTATATATTGTAGTAGTCTCGTCGCCAGTACTTTGCTCAAGATCTTCGAATCAGTATTCAGGAGGGACAGGGGTCTGTAGTCGGCCAGCTGCAGGCCGCCTTTGCCTGGTTTTAAGAGGGATGTGATCAACGCTTGCATGGATGACTGCGGTAGGGAGGCCGACCGTAAGGCTTCCAAATAGAGAGCATGTAAACGCGGGGCTAGGAGATCTATGAATGTCGCATAGAATTCGACTGGGAGGCCATCGGTCCCAGGGACCTTGTTCCTAGGGAGGGCCCGTATTGCCTGTCTAATTTCTGCTAGGGAGATGTTGCGTTGTAGATCTTTGCTTTGTACGGCGGTGAGCCGTGGCAGGTCCAGCTCCCCCATAAAGGTCTCAAACGTGAGCTCAGATTGGGGCGGCGGGGGGCTATACAGCGTGGTATAATAATCTTTGAATGCCGTATTGATCCCTGCTTGAGTAGTGGCCGGTGAGCCTTCTTGGTCCAGTATTTCTAAGATTGGGTGGCAGGGCGGGGAGTCACGCAGGAGTCGGGCCAGGAGGGTGCCAGCTCGGTCTGCCTGTGTATGTAGCCTATTCGTGTGTTCTCTGTAGTCTAGGAGTCTCAAGTCTTCTAGTAGCTCTGCATGTCTGATGTGAGCCTCTCGCAGCGGCGTGAAATGTGCATTGGTGCCCGCTGCCTCGCTCTCCAGGGACGCTAAGGAACCCTCTACTTCATTCAATTGGCTGATGACCTCTCTCTTCCTACCCACTCGAGATGCCATCGCCTCCCCCCTTAGACAGACTTTAAATGCGTCCCATTCGATCTGACGTGTGCTGGCAGTGTTTGCATTTGTGGTGAAGTAGGTTTCTATGGTATCGGATAGGGATGATCGGAAGACTGTGTCTTCAAGCAAATCGGGGGATAGACGCCAAGCCGGGATGGGGGGCAGCAGCTTGCCCCACTGCCAAGAGAGCTCAACGGGGTTGTGGTCAGACCGGGTTTTTCCCATGTGTTGGGCTAGGACAATTGAGGTCGTTAGGGAGCGGGAGCAGAAGACATGGTCAATTCTGGTGTGGAGCTGGTGGGGCGGGGAGAAAAAAAGTATATTCCCTCTCCTGTGGGTGTGTGCTGCGCCAAGCGTCTGCTAGATCCCAGCCCTCAGCCCAGCGTGCTAGTGCATCTGCTTGTTTCCTGCTCTCAGTGGCCAACAGGGGGGGGTGGGACCTGTCTAATGTAATATCAAGTACAGCATTGAAATCCCCGCCAATAATCCACTGGTGGTCAGCCCAATCAGCAAGTATCCCATTTAAAGTTAGCAAAAAGTCCGACTGGCCCGTGTTTGGTGAGTACACACAACCGAGTACAATGGCATCCCCATCCAGTAAACCCCGCACAAATACATAACGCCCCTCCTTATCAATCTTTTGTTCCAACGCCTTGAAGGGGACAGAGTTGCGAAGCCAGATCGCCGCCCCCCTGGAGAACGCAGAGTAGGAGGTAGCAAAGAGCTGTCCTCGCCATTTCTTGCGCATCTTTACGTTTTCAGCATTGTTCAAATGTGTCTCTTGCAGACAGGCAACCTGCGTTCCTCTACGGTTGAGTTGAGCTAAAATTCTGTGGCGTTTGTGAACTGAGCCCAGTCCCCGTACATTCCAGGTGCACAAGTGATAGGCATTAAGAGGTCCCATAACCTTCCGTGTGTGGTAGTAGAGCGGAGCTCATGAGCGACCATGTTAGGTCCGTCGTGGTACTAGGTGAGAGTGCCTTGTGAACATATATTCCCTTAACTAAAAGGTCCCCAGGCCAACGGGCTCGGGAGCCAAACAAGGGTGCCCAACGTGGGCATAAGTCAATGTGTTCCATATTCAGGACGGGGGGAGCAGGCCTCTGTTGACTGTCACTTGACGGCCCGCTCTGGCGAGGTAGCCCTTGACAGGGTGTGCCCTTCTGCAACCCACCAGTGATGCGAAGAAAAAAAAAAAAAAAGGAGAGGGGGGGGGGGGTCAGTCATACGTTATCACCCGGAGAGGGTCAATCGTGTCGCCAATCAGAACTCTTCTGCCATCTGGGCTGTAATCTTTGGGAACAGTTGCAGACTGTCCACTGACCCGGAAACCTCAGTGTGGGTGCCGGTGGTGACTGTGATCCTATCCCCGGTAGCTCCCGCGTCGTGAGCGGCCAGCGCTTCCTCCGTCAGTTGCATCCGTGGTGATGGAGATTGACCTGCTGCCCGGACCCTCGGCGATTGGGCGTTCATTGGCGCGCTCTGTGGGGGGTGTTGGTTAGAGGTGGAAGGATTGTCTCGTCGATCCTGCGAGGGCCTGCGACCCTTACTACGGTCGCCTTCGATTGGGTCTTGGGAGGTTGGAGGGGTGAGTGCGACTTCCATCCATTCCTCCGCCTCCTCCGGCGAGTCAAAGAAGTGGGACTTGTTGCTGTGCAATATCTTGAGCCTTGCGGGGAATAAAAGCGCATATTTCATATCTCTGTCCCTGAGTTTGCGCTTCACCCCCATGAAAGTGGATCTGGCTCTCTGTACCGTGGGTGTGAAATCGGGATACACCGATATGTTCTTGTTTTCGAAGCGTATGGGAGCCTTTTCCCTCGCCGCTCTTAGCACAGTGTCTCGATCTTTGTAGTGGAGTAGGCGCGCAATCAGCGGCCGAGGGGGTGCCCCGGGCTGCGGGGGTCGCGATGGCATCCTGTGCGCCCGTTCCACACTGTACAGGGCCGTGAGGTCTTCCTGGCCCACCATAGTCCGGAGCCAATCCTCCACAAATCGGGTGGGGTCCCTCCCCTCACTTCTCTCTGGAATGCCCAGGATGCAGACGTTGTTGCGGCGGGCACGTCCTTCCGCATCGTCCACCTTGTCCCATAGCTGTCTCAGCTGCTTCTCCACGGTCTCCAGTTTCGCGGAATGCTCCATCTGCTGAGGTATGAGGTCATTCAGCGCTATCTTCTGTTCCGAGACCAGCTCCGCCAACTTGTTATGGTCCGCCCGCAGTAGGGATAGGCCAGTCGCCATGCTGTCTATGCGTGATTCCAACGCCTCGCGTGTGGCGCGTATTTCGTTAAGGATGAGATCCAACTTGGCGTCCTGGGAGCCCTTTCCGGTTGGCGGGATAATGTCCGCGTTCGAGGAGGCCAGTGGGTCTTCGGAGCCCGTGGACTGCATGTCTGCTGCAGCGCCATGGTCCTGGTTCCTGCCCCTGTTCCTACCCATCGACCTGGTATGCAGGGCAGCGTCGGGGTATTTGCAGTCGCTGATCTCTCCCGTCGCACGTGTCCACGCAAAGTGTGCCCAGGCTCAGCTGGATGCAGGCTAGCACGGTACAGACCTCGGGTGAGCTACGAAGTACGATGGTCAGCACTTGCAAGGTGTCGGCTGGCTGGTCGCGGCGTTGTCACAGGGCGGAGTGGTGATCTGCTTGCGGCCTTGCCAGTCGCTAGTGTCCTGGCCGCGTGAGGTACAGGGGGGGTCCATAGGCCTTAGAACACGACTATGAGGGGTCACTTTAGTGGCTGGTAACGTAGCAGGCGCCGGGTACACAGCGCGCGTCTTCCTCCACCCACGTGTGCCCGGTCACCCCAGCTCCGGCGTGTGAGGTCGCAGGCCCCGCTGCAATATTAGCGTGTACTGACCGTGGGCGCGTGCCGCCTCGGGTTCTCCCCCTGTGTGATGCCTGCCGTAGTTGGAGCCCGAGGTGAGCAGGGTGTTGAGATCAGTATCCCGGGGCCCGGACCCAGCTCCGGGATGCAGTCAAAATGGCGCCAGCAGGATCGCTCTGGTGCCAGCTGTCCCCCGCCTCCCGGCGCGTTGCACAGGTAACGGACTTTGGGCCTGAAGCGCCGACGGCGGGTCCCGTAGTTCTCAAGATCCGTCCCCCTCACCGGTGGAGTCGAGGGAGCGGACGCTGCAGCTGGGCTCAGTCCGGTGACGGCAGGGGCCGGAGTCCCGGGCGACGGAGAGAGTCTCACAGCGGGGGAGGCCTCCGGGCGTTCAGCAGCCCAGTGTAAGGAGCTGCGAGGCTGCAGGTGGGGCGGGGGGACCCCTCAGCGTGCCCCTGTAACGCGGTGAAAGATCCGGCGCACCTCCGGTCCGGGGTCCACCTGGAGTGAGCCGGCAGCCCGGGATGGGACAGGCAGGTCCCAAATTGAGGCCGAGGCCTCACTCTGCTCTGTAGGCCGCAACAGGTGTCACGGACTCGGCGCTTCACTGGCGAGGTCCGGGGGGGGGCAGAACCCCTCCGCTGCACTCCGCTCGTCCCCGGGGCTTCGGTACACCGTGTGTAGGTGGGTTGCTATGTAGGATCGCAGGATAATCAGCTAATATAACGGGCTAAGGACGGAGCTCCGGAGCTACACGTCCACCATGATCGGCTCTTGGCCACGCCCCTCCGACAGCTGTCTTTCATTGGCTGTCCTCTGCTCAGCTTTAATGTACTGAGGACAAATCAGAAATCCTCCTTTATAGAAGTTCCCCCCGCAGTTTAGGGATGCTCTTTGGCCGGCTGATTATCCTTCGCCTGCCTCAACGGGCCAACCCACTGGGGATCTGGTTTGAAAAGAATCTCTCTTTCTCCACATCCCAATCAGAAGCATTGTAAGACAGCATCTCTGTTTACTCCACTTGTTGCCCGTAGCTGAGCGAGTTAAGTTTAAAACCCTTGTCATGGCACATTGTGCCTTGTATCGTTATTGCCCAATCTATTTGTGAAAACGTTTTATGTTCTATACTCCAGCCAGACATCTGAGCTCGGCCTCTCAACTCCAAGCCCAGGTACTTTGCTTTGGCCTGCAAAGGATGGGCGGCAGTTCCCTTGCTCTTAAGGCTACTCTGGCTTGGAATTTGCTTCCTTTTGCTCTCCGTAGCATCCAGGACCCTACTCTTAAAAAAAACCCTGAAAACATTAATTTTCATTTAATCAATTTCCACTAATCCATTAAGGCTCCCGCTGGGACACTCCTACGAGTATCTGTGCACATTACAAGCTCCAATAACATAACATAATATAGTGTTGTTAATGAGGTCACAATATAACAATAACATAAGAGTGACTTAAGGTGCTATGATGATATTTTCAAAAAGCAACCAAAAAATAAGATCATGCAGAGCAAGAGGGTGTGAACAGGTGTACAAAGAAAAGGGAAAAAAAACGTCTTTCTTAAAAGAACCCTCACTCACCAACCTAGTTGGTGACATGCTTCATCATAGGGTTCCCACTGGGGAGACCAATTGTCCCCCCAGTGTGCTACAATGCCTGAGTTACAGCGGAGCTGGTTTTTTATGAAGGAATCGTGAGGATGTGCTCAGAGTGATGGTGAGTTTAAAAGATAAACAGCTGTACCCTATACTATTTTAATAAGCGGTCAGCTGGTACCATTAAAATCAGTTGATGCGGACACTTAGTGGTCTAGCTATTTGGACCACTGTGTCCTAGAAGGTGTAGGTCGACATGTTTCAGCTGTTGGATGCTAATTTCAGCTCAGCTTTCTTCAAGACCAGAATGTATCACCTGGTGGTCCATGCACGCTAAGGCATGTCCTATCCGTGATGATATATGTGTAAAGGTGAAAAATACTCACGGTTTTACCCGTGCAGGCACTCCTAGAACTCACCAGGGGCCATAACAATACGTAGTAGTTGTATGCACTACATGGACTTGGGGTGGGGGTGAACCTTCACGTTGCTTACAATTTGTTAGTCAACGACTCCCCGCCTGCAACCTATTAGAAGCACATCCGCAGCCTGCTATTAGTAGTGATGTACTGTGCAGCTTTGGTTCTTCTTTTACAAATTCATTGATTATTTTTTCCTATTACTCTAGAAAGATGATGCTTCATACAAACCATCATTTAGGGTGAAGATGTCCTGAAATCTGAGTACAGTAAAAAAGGTAACATTTTATTTTTACTATATTGTAATATAGTTTTACAGTATAAATAATCTGCATTGTTATATTTGAGCAAATGTGAAAATTTAATTCTAACATATCTTTATCTTCTTTTTCTTTTTCAATAGTGGATTCAGTTCAATGCCAGCAGATGTATCAAAAACGTATTCTACTACCCACATATTGCTTACTAATATCAATGGAGAGCGTTTTAAATATAAAGTGTACTTGCCATACTTTCCCATTAGTTTTTTCTCTCAATTTTAATTAAAAGTTTCAGTGCAATACAGCACATTTCTAGGTAGCCACGCAACAACTTTCCTAATTATTAAGACACTCACTCATCCAATCACTTACCTATGCACTGTGGCATACAGGCGGTGACTCATTGATAGAAACACTGATATACCTACTATTTCACTTATAGACTGGGTCAGACCTCCACTCATTTACTAAAACAGCCTGTGAAATAGCAACTGAGTCACTGATAAACCACTCATAAATCCACTTACTCACCCATACAGACATTTACACAGGGTTCTAGACAGGGCTGCCAAGTGTCACTCATGTACTCAGTCACTTACCTATACACACACACATGTCAAATATTCCCTTTTTAGCAAAATTGTTGAAAACATGTGTGCACAACCAACTGAGCCAGCACATTGACCAATTCAACCTACTGAACACATTTTATTCAAAATTTAGAAAAGGACACAGCACTGAATCAGCCATTGTTCAAATAATGGACAACACCCTTAAAATACTAGACAACAACTATTCTTGCCTATTCATCCTCCTAGACCTCACATCTGCGTTTGACACAGTCAATCACAACATCTTACCAAAATTACTGGAAAAAGGGCTCTCATGGTTTGCATTCTTCCTGCAGAACTGCTCACAAAGAATCAAACTGTAGTGTAGTTCCTATCTTCCCAATAGGCTCTGCGCATTGGAATAATACCTACAGCAGTAAAGGCCTAGGCCAGACGTTAACTAGGTCTACTACTGTCGATACTAGACTTAAGTTTTGGGTTTGCCAGCGTAGCTCAGAGTTCGCTAGAAACTTTCTCGAATGTTCAGGAAAGAATTAACTCCCCTGATTAGACAAGAAGGGATTTAGTTTCTGACAACCATAGAACATGACAACTTTGCTCTCCCCTAATCAAGAGTCAATCTCGAGAGTCGTGTGAGCACAAGGCAATTATTTTACTCAGTCAGTACGTGCATTCTTAGTCTCATCAGATTGTAGAGAAAAGGAAGAGACGGGCGTGTTCAATAAAAAGGTGTTATTTATTGATCAGTCTCTTTTCTCGTACCAGAGAAATGGATCGATATTATTGCAATACTTATAGTTAAGTAAAGTGCATACATTAAAAGCAATAGTATAAAATAATACTGTAAAAACATTGATATGGTTTCTGAGCCATATGATGTTTAAAATGATTAAAATATATTTACATACACATATACATTTGACTAAACGTACTCAACTGGTGTTTCTAAATACGCCTACCCCGTGTACCTGACCTAAGTCTAATGCGTGGGCGGGAATAGAAAGTTACAGTTTAAGTTAAGTTTGTTTTTGCCAAGTGAATAACTAAAGAATTCTCTGTGAGGGGTTATTCAGTTCTGTACCTGGAAGTTAGGATGAATGAGGAATGGTATCTCTTTCTCTGCTCTCGATATTCCAGGCTGCCCGCGAGGGCTGCCCAGAAGCGCCGGTGCTGGGTCTCTCGGCTTGAGATAGCAGCGCGTCTCTCAGCGCGTCAGGAAGGCGGGGCTGCTGCCAGCGGGGTCTGCTTCTGCTCTCGGCTTCGGCAAGTATGGCTGCTCCGTCTCGTCACCACGCGTGTGTTTGCATAGGGCAAGATCGGCAATATTTATACCTTAAAGGTGCCGAGATTGACGTAAGGATGGACATAGATACGTCAATAAAGATGTCATACGACTTGCTCGTTAGCACATTCTTTACTAAAGTTCTCTGTGAAATCAAAACAATGGCCGCACGGATTTTCCAGGTTGTCATAGGTTTGATTTGTTATGAGAACGTCGTATGCCTTATCAGGGGCTGGAGGAATGTCGCTTGTCTAATTAGATCTCAAGCGTTATGACCTAATCAGATAACACGTTCCTGTGCCGTAGTGTGACTGCGTCAGATAACGGTATCTGCATCATGGGGGCTTTTCTTGCCTCATGGGCTGACTGTTAGTTAACTTGATAGTTAGTTTAACCAGAATAGGGTCAGGAATAGGGGGATCGATTCAGAACCTATAGGAATACATGACACCCACTCCACGCTAACTATGGTCATATTTACTAATCTATGCATAGTATAACATAGTACAACATACTATAGAGTATAGTGTATACCTTACCACCCCAAAATACATAAATGCATTTTGAAATTTTCAAATATACTGAAAAATTGCAGTCATATATTGTATGCACTTAAGCTATGAATTAAACGCTAAAGTAAACACGCATTTGTAGACATTATTGCTTATTTGGTATATGAGAAATACACATGAAATGGCTCTTAATATGGCTATACAGAAAGAAAGTCCGAGACCATTTCATCACATAATAAAATATTTGTGAACATACCAGCGGACAACTAAAGTTTATAAAGTATCTAAAAATAGAAATCTTAGTTCTCTAGGAATAGTTTCTTACTTTAAGCAGAAGATAAGTGTCCCGAAAATTTTGTAAAAATAATTTGGGGCTGCTAAAAAATTGTTGTCCGTGAACTGGTGGGGAAAATTGTTCATGTGACTTTATTTTTAAAGTTGAAGGCCGAATTCAGGGAACGCCGTGTGCGAGCTTGCTCAAAAGTCTCTATTTCTGTTCTGGAGAGAACATCATATCATTAAGGCTTTCGAAAAAACTGTCAACAGCTTCATGGGAAAGTTCCACTAAGTCGGAAATAGGTGTAACCATGCATTCGTGCGCATGATTGCCTCCATTGACATTCTGATTCGCATTGCTGACAGAAGGTCGTACCTGTTCGATGCTGCTTTCATCTTGAACTTCACTACTCTTCAATCGCAGTGGTGAAGATTCCAGGAATGCCGTCATCAGGATTGGCAGCCTTTGAGGGCAGCACAAAGCGTGAACCTTGGTAGGAACCAACAATGTATCTGCATCCACTGGCGCATCCGATTGTAGCGTCAGACAGGTGTCTAACACGCATTCTTCTCCGCATAGCAGACATCTCAATACAGGTAAAACACACCTTTGCCACATCGGTCGAAATGATAGAAACCAAGTCATGTTTAGGTCTCTAAACCGGGAGAGTCCCAGGATTTTTGATATCCGGTCCCGGTATCCAATGGCTAGGATCGTGTCTTCCATTGTCGCGAGAGTTTGATCTGTGACATGGGTTGCCATAACGAAAAATAAGGACTAAGAATAGGATTCCTGCAATTAGTCCCAGGATCAGGGGAACTCCGCCAAAAATCGAATGGACGAAATCTGGAAAAATACCCAGTATGGCTTTGAATGGTGTTAATGCCATCGAAAATACTGTCTTAAATACCTTTGAGACCCCAGTGGTATCAGAAATATTTAAGATTTCGCTCAGGATTTCCGCGAAATGTACGGGGGAATTAGTTGATAATAATGTATGTATCTCTGCAGTCGTCCTTGCGACTTGTAGATCATACGTTTTGTTTGATGACTTGAGCCTTGTAGGCGTCTGAAGAAGCACTGTTTTCATTCTGCTTAAAGTATCTATTCGAATAGAAGTAATTTTCAAACTGGGCCATGCCCTTGCCTCCCTGTCTGGAAAGGAGCTGGGGAACAAAGAACGTCCACAGCACTTGACCTTCGCAGTCGTAGTGACAAGATAAGGAGTCCCGGGCATAAGACTACAACATCTGCGGTCTACAATAAGAATGTAACTCCCATTATAGAGTCTTTGAAAGAATGGTTCTATTTCAGTTGCAGGTGCGCCTTGCTGGTGACATGAAAGGTTGTATGAATTTCCTTCACAGGCTCCATGCAAACTAATTCCGTTACACAGAAGCGTGCCGCTTAGTGACATAGCACAATTGTTGCCACTAAGAAACACTTTCTGTCCTTTATTACTGACACATGCATGTGAATAGGGCAGGTTCCAAGTTGTTTTAAGGTACCCCTTTCCCAATTTCTCGTACATGCCAGCCTGTATATATTTTTGGCAGTATTGAAACCTGAAGGTTGAGATTGGAATATTTATGATTCCGTGGATTATCCATTCACTGACAGGTCGTTCTGACATTGTCATTGGTAATCTTTCTAGTTTTTCAATGCTCAAGATTGTATAATCAGCACCCTTTTGCGCCATACCGATTTGTCTATCAGTAAGGTTAAAGATTTGGAATAGTGACGTTGTGTTGATTAAACGCCAAGGCACATAGCCTGAACGCAGATTTTGTAACGTCCAGCCAAGCTGTACAATAGAACGCAATTGTGACTGACCATGTTGTAATAACAGTAAGTCTTGCGATAATATGTCGATTGCTGAAGACACAATGCTGTCCAAAGAAAAAATTATGGAGGACAGAGTCATTAACCCATTGTCCACTACAGAAAGTGATTTTTCCAAATTAATACGGTCAATTTCCCGTATTCTCTCTGCTGTCTCAATTTGAGTAACCTTCCAGGCCTCATTGTATGCTGCATATACAGAGGCTGCTATGAAACGCTTTTGACGCTGTTTGCGTGGTCCCATTATGAAATCACGCAAGTCAGCACCATCAGTAAGTAAAGTTAGGTGTTGCTTAATTTCAGGCAGTGTGGAAGTTTGTAGCCATTGAAGGCATAATTTGCCCACACTGTAGGTTGTTATTATCCCTGGGTGATGTCTCTGGGGATATCTAGGGTCTGGCCTGGTCATTTTGAAACCCTGTGTTTTGTTCAGGAATCTATCTTGACAGTTATTTGTATCTGTGGGCCAGATCAACCATTGTTTCCAATCAGGATGTGTTCTGTTTTGGTTTAATATATGGTTTACGTCTATCTCTTCATCTGTATCAGAGTTATTGCTAAACATTGTTGGCTTTGGAATAGACGGTTTATTTAAATCTTTGATTTTGGCTAAGCCAAGACAGGTGGTTTGTTGAACAGTGTCATTTAAAAATATCATTTGTTCTGGGATCATGCAGGCTCTTAACAAAGCTTCTAAACCCTGTACTTGCCAATCTTTTGTACCCCAAACACTTTTCAAATCAACATTTTTGTCCCAATAATCAAATCCAAAAGTATTCATTTTTTCGAAGAATGAATCTGAATATATCAATTTTGTGTTGGTTATCATGGTTTTCATCCCTGTCTTGTTTGACAATTTAAAATAAAATGTTTCAGCATTACTTGTGTTAAAACCTGAAAAATATAAATATTTGTCGTAAACGGTTCTTGAGCTCCCTTTTGGAGGTGTAGCACAATGTTCCCATTGATTATAATTTAAAACATTTCTAGGTTGTGCAGATTTATGTAAAAAATGGTTACCATAGTGGTTATAGCAATACATACTGTCATAATTTGTGGAACCTTGCAAATAATCATGTTTTGTAAATTTAGCAGACATTACTAAGTCAGACATCATGTTATTAATGTTTTCGAAGTCCCAATCATCAGCAAATGAGTTTGGTTTTGCAAAGTCACTCAAGGAGATCTTGATTTGGTGTGGATATTTCAGGATCTCGACCGGACCATAAATTTCATAGTCAGTGTTGTCCCAGGCTACCCCACCAGGTATCGGATTGGCTGTGAAGTTGGCTGAAGAAAGTTCTCTTTTCTCGACGTGTGAAGATGTGTGTGGTTTGAGGACCAAGTTGATGTTCTGACTTGCTGTGTCCATTTTAGCATATTTTCCCTCAATGAAGCGTCCCAAAGTAAATACCATGATTAGCCAAAGTATGAGGATAAATGCACCAAAACCCACCCAAAATTCAATCCATGGAGAAATCAGATACGTTTCTTTCAGTTGGTTCAAAAGTTCCTTAGCTTTGTCTTTAAAGGATTTTGATGATGGCTGTGTCTTTGATTCACTGAAGCCTTCAGAGGAATCATCGAAGTTGATGAAGTACCCGGATGCAGTTCTGTCAATTGTTCCAATTGCTTCAGGATTTTTGTTTCTTGCATTGTCACTTGGTACTTCATTGTAGATTGGTGTGTCTCTGCTAAATGTTTTTATTTGGGTTGTCAGAGGTCTGAGTTCTATTGCATTGTTGCATAGTCCTTGTTGTTCTTCTGTAGGCGTTTCGAATGTGATGAGCCTCTTTGTTAGGACCTCTGTACTGGTAGCAAACCTTGGTGTTCTGCTACTTATTGGGAGTCCACTTGGCCTACTGTTTGTTATCGGCCACATGTTGTGGTTTTACCAGGTCGATGGATACAACTCGGTTCTCCTTTTTACCAGCAAGTGGCGGTAGTACAACTGATCTTGTCCCGTTGACAGACAAGACAGGAACTGCTTTTCTGTAAGAAGGCCCAAATTCCTTCTTTACCGCGATCTTCTCCCTGACTAGATCCCCGACTTTTGGAATCCAGACAGGTCTTGCTGGGACAGGTGGTGATTCTTCAGTGGTTGTTGGCTGTTGTTTAAACTGTATGTTGCTCAGGTCTTTTCTTGTTTTGTTTAAGTCCTGCAAAATAGCCAAACGGTCTTTGACATCAAAGCTTTTTTCTTTAACCACTGAAGTCTGACTGTCGAGGTCAGAGATAATCATTCTAGTTCCAAACAATAATTCGTACGGACTGAATCCCTTCAGAGAATTTCTTGGCAAGTTATTTAGACTACGTTCGACACTTATTAGATGTTTGACCCACCCAGCTCCCGAACCTAATATCCTTTCCATTATAGATTGCTTTCTGCCTTGGTTTTTTCTTTACACCATCCCGTACCCTCAGGAAGGAAGTGAGAAGATTCCCGCTGGGCTGTGCTCATTTGGCCATGTTCCCCCCCCCGGCCGGAGGGCTTGCGTGAAAACAATGGTCGAACGTAGCATGCTCTTAGCGTATATGCCATTTAGACTCGCAAATCTTTGTATAACAGTCCGGACGTCAGCCGAGTGCTGGTGATCTACATTATAAGTGGAAACTAGCCTGTATATGTTAATCGCAAGCCCTGCTTTTTACTGGTTATATTATCTGCCTTGATACGGCGAGGTATTAAACTGTTTCTCTCCCCACTGCGATCTCTGTTGCAGTTTGGGCAGTTTTTTACAAACATGGTGTAATGCAGGCTCATGCCTGGCCACCAGTACCGTGATTGTAATTCTTCCAGAGAATCTTTCAGTTTGAGGTGTCTGAGACCCTCGCCCATGTGTGCGTCTGCGATTAACAAGCTTCTCCTGTCCATGTTTGGAATCACTCTATCCCCCACTCCAGGGATTCGAGCAAAAGGGATGGAGTTTGCATCGATTATGTATGTATAATTGAGTGGATAGTTGATCGGTAACGCTGAGCAGTCGCCTTTTGATGACGTTTTCACCGCCAGCATTGTTTCACCGTCAATGTATTTTAATGTACGCTTTTTTCGATCTACGGGAGCCGGTTTAGTGGCTGCCGCTGCGGCTGTTTCAGCCAATGAATTCCCTACAACGTGAACGCCATCACGCTGATGACTCAGTGAGTGTGTATCACGTGAGTCTTTGGTAGTTCTTTTTGTAAAAGAACTATTTGTTCCCAGAGCAATTTCTGCTTTATTGGTGCATCTGTGTCATCCTTGTAACCGTTCTGAATCCATGTCTGCAAATCCTTGTTATATGCTTTGACGCAGTAATATGAATCTGACACTATAAGTGTCGGGAATTCGCGATCCGCATTATCCAGCGCCATTTTTAATGCTATTATTTCAGTTTGTTGTTCTGAATTAGTTTCTACTGAGTGTGATTTTGTTAATAGAGGTTTTAGTTTACCTCCGCGCCACACTTCTTTTGTAATCTCACATGTGGGGTTGTATGCATGTTCTCCCCAAACGGAGGGTTGAGCATGTCCGTCTGTATAGATTACACAGGCGTAATGTCGTAGAGGCAGAATGTCGATTGGCAGAGGATACGTCTTTTCATATTTTAGATTTTTTAATTCTTCTAGTTCTGGATCAAACTAGTAGTATACTTTGTCCGTTGTGATTGAATTCACCCATTGTATCCATTCCGGATTCAATGTTGTTGTTGGTAAATTACAAGGTGTTGTTAGTGCCTCAAAGGCTGGTTCTGCTGTTCTGACTGTGATATGTCTACCGTCAGCTATGTCTTTTTCTCTAGCTATTGCGGTTTGAACTGCACGAATGATTTTTTCTGTATTGCTGAATTTCTGTTCAGCTTCTGTATACAAGTGTGATTTGAATGCAATTGGTACCTTTCCTCCCTCATTAGAGGTCAGGTATGTGAATCCGCATCTCCCTGGGATGACTCGAATCACAAGATTGCGTGTGTTATCACGTGTTTCTAATTTTGTTTTAATTAGCATGTCTGTTTGTAAGGATCTCAAATTTTCTGTGTGTGTTTGAGTCCAATTGGATCTTTTAAAGTCTGGTTTAATTAGATCATAAAGGGGTTTGACCCTTTCTGCGTAATTTGCAATGTATGTTCTTCCGAAATTTAGGAAGCCTAGAATTGACTGTAGGTTTTTTAGTGTTTTAGGAGCTTGGATTACGGCACATTTCTATAGGAAATTGTCTGCCAGGCTTTTGCCTTCACTTGATAATTCATATCCTAAGAATAGGACTGTCAGATGGGCAATTCTGGATTTTTTAAAGTTGAATTTGTAACCCTCTGCTGCGAACCCAAGTATTATGGTGTTCACTCTTTTCAAGTGAGTCTCCAAGTCATCATCTGTTAAGTAAATGTCATCGACATAAGATAATGCTTCATCATCATATAGTTGTAGTAATTCTGTTACTCTCGCTGAGAATACCCCCGGGCTGTTCTTGTACCCCTGGGCTAACCGACAGAATTGTTTTTGAGTGCCATTTACCGAGAATGCAGTTAAATATCTGCTCTCATGTGCTATGTTTTGACAAAAGAATCCATTGGAGATGTCCAAGGTTGTTTTGTATTTTTTGCGCACTATGTTATTCATTAGTGCAGCACTGTGTGAGTTTTGCACTGCAAAGGTTTTGCAACATGTGTTAAGGTGTCGGTAATCCAAAACTAGACGATATGTATTGTCTGGTTTGGAGACCGGAAACAAAGGATTGTTCATTTGTGAGGTGCAAGTTTCAATCACCCCCTGGTATTCTAGCTGATCTAGTATTTCATTTACCTGTTTTTTAGCTTCTTGCTTAATTGGGTACTGCCTTTGTGCAGTAGGTTGTGATTTTAACTGGATTTTGTGAGGAGGAGAATCCTCATCCCATCCTACATGATTTTTATATAAAGCAGGTGCTAAGGCCACTGCCCACTTTCTAGCAAGTGTGTATTTTTTATGAATCGGGATTTGATTCGAGAAGGCAGGCATAATTACTTCTTCGCCATGAGGGCACTCCCTGACAAACTCTGGTGGCCAGTCTTTTTCAGCTAGAAGGATGTCATAGCCCTTGGAGAGGTTATCCCAAAATAGTCCCCTTATTTTCCTAGTCTTATCTCCCTCTATACGTAATGTTATCTCGTATATCTTGTGGGGTTTGCTAACTCTGGTGTCTGCAGTTTCCACTTGAAGATATTCATTCGTGTCCACTGTCTCCAGATGATTCATAAGGACTTTGCGAGCTATGCTCACCTCTGCTGCGCTGTCTAGCATTGTCTGAGCCCACTCTCCGTTTTTCAGTTGTGTCCTCAGTATTCTCGGCATTGTTAACTACCTTGATACTGGCTACCTTCTTTTTTGGAAATTGTAATTTCTTTTTTAGCTGAGCAGGTTCCTTGTCTTTGGACTTGGCGTGCTCTTCTCTTTGTTCTGATCGTCCTCTTCTTTCCGATTTCTGCGAGGAAGTCTGAAAAGATTGAGAGGGACGTGTATCAATGTCTTGATATCTATCAGGTTTTTTAATATTATCCCTATTTCTAAGGTTATATCTATTCCCAGAGGGGTCACTCTGCGGTGACCTCTGTCTTCGGTTTGGAGACTTTTCTCTTCGCCTAGGAGACCTTCACGGGACTGGAATTTCTTTTCTTTTGGATTGGATTGTTTGTTTCCATCCCAGTTCTTTTTTGGTGAATTATTATTAAAAAATATTTTTTCTGGACTTTCAGTCAGTTGCGGTTTTACTGGTATTCCACCTAAACTATCTCTACCTAGTTCCTCATAGGATTTTTCTATGATTCTGGCAATTTCAGCTGGTTGGTCTGCTATATCTGTCTCTTTTAACCTCTGGCGGATCGCCACGTTTGCTGCTTCACCTTTTATATTGGCTAGTAATATAGCCGAGACCTGCTTGAAGTCTTTCAGTAATTTCATACCAAGAGTTAAAGCTGGTTCTGGACCGTATTCATCTTGAATTTGTTTTAGCACATCTGGTATTACCGAAATGGATGGAACACCGTGCGTTTTTGTGTAGATTGAAGCAAAGACTGTACCCCAAGTGTCACAGTCCTCTATGTGTGGTGCGATTCCCATTGGGAGACATATAGTCAGAATCCTGTGTTTTTCTAGCGGGGTGGTGTCAGGAAACACCGCCTCTATTTGGGTGATTTTCTGTGCCAACCAGAATGGTATTTGTTCCCGTTTAGCCGGAACTTTACCTAGGCAGGATTGGATGTTCTGTGGTGTGATTTTATTTGTGTTCCCCTGGTGAGGGGTCAGCTGTGGTAGTTTAATCGCTGGCTGAATTGTTGAAGTCCGCATTACATACTGAACTAATTGTCTATGAATTTTTAGTAATTGTTTTAGCTGTATTAACAGCTCTCCTGTAGACATTCCTTCGATGTCTGGGTGTGGTGTGTATCCGGCTAAGACCGGCCACGTTGCTCCTGGTCTACCTAAAGGACCGAGCCTTGTAATGTGATTGTTATGTATTAGGGCGCCATCAAATAAGAGCAAATGCTCTTGGAATTTGAGTGGTACTTCCACCTCCTCGAAAGGAGTGTAAATGTCGGGTGGTACCTCTATTTTGTAATAGTGGAAGTACTTTGTTACAGCATTTGCTGCTGGAAAATGTATCCATGAATAGTATACCTCTGTCTGCCGATATTCGTGTGCCTCAATTACGAATATGACTGTGCCACCTCTAGGTGTCAGTCCATTTTCTATAAGTTTTAAGGTTATAGATTTCCTTTTGGCGACCGGGATGAGTATTATATCCCCATCTGCATCTAGTGCTGCAGTATCAGCTGCTACTATTTCAGCTGCTAATCTATCTGCCTCTCTTTCTTCATCACTTTCTGACATTTTACTGTTAGAAAGGTTATTCTTTTTGTTTGCAGATCAGGTTTCTTATGGAACAAAGATTAGATGCACAATATTTTGGAACAGTGTATCCTTCAACGTTGACTAAACCAAGAACCTTACATAGGAGTTCCCTCCTGTGCGGTTTTGGAGGATATTACCTTTCACCCACTCCAGACGTCTTTGGAGTATTTGGGAAAAGGGGTCTGAGTGAGAAAGCACGACTGAGTTACTTTAAATGTCTTACGTTAGTTTTATCGCCCCTTCCAAACGCGTTGGGCGCCATGTAGTGTAGTTCCTATCTTCCCAATAGGCTCTGCGCATTGGAATAATACCTACAGCAGTAAAGGCCTAGGCCAGACGTTAACTAGGTCTACTACTGTCGATACTAGACTTAAGTTTTGGGTTTGCCAGCGTAGCTCAGAGTTCGCTAGAAACTTTCTCGAATGTTCAGGAAAGAATTAACTCCCCTGATTAGACAAGAAGGGATTTAGTTTCTGACAACCATAGAACATGACAACTTTGCTCTCCCCTAATCAAGAGTCAATCTCGAGAGTCGTGTGAGCACAAGGCAATTATTTTACTCAGTCAGTACGTGCATTCTTAGTCTCATCAGATTGTAGAGAAAAGGAAGAGACGGGCGTGTTCAATAAAAAGGTGTTATTTATTGATCAGTCTCTTTTCTCGTACCAGAGAAATGGATCGATATTATTGCAATACTTATAGTTAAGTAAAGTGCATACATTAAAAGCAATAGTATAAAATAATACTGTAAAACATTGATATGGTTTCTGAGCCATATGATGTTTAAAATGATTAAAATATATTTACATACACATATACATTTGACTAAACGTACTCAACTGGTGTTTCTAAATACGCCTACCCCGTGTACCTGACCTAAGTCTAATGCGTGGGCGGGAATAGAAAGTTACAGTTTAAGTTAAGTTTGTTTTTGCCAAGTGAATAACTAAAGAATTCTCTGTGAGGGGTTATTCAGTTCTGTACCTGGAAGTTAGGATGAATGAGGAATGGTATCTCTTTCTCTGCTCTCGATATTCCAGGCTGCCTGCGAGGGCTGCCCAGAAGCGCCGGTGCTGGGTCTCTCGGCTTGAGATAGCAGCGCGTCTCTCAGCGCGTCAGGAAGGCGGGGCTGCTGCCAGCGGGGTCTGCTTCTGCTCTCGGCTTCGGCAAGTATGGCTGCTCCGTCTCGTCACCACGCGTGTGTTTGCATAGGGCAAGATCGGCAATATTTATACCTTAAAGGTGCCGAGATTGACGTAAGGATGGACATAGATACGTCAATAAAGATGTCATACGACTTGCTCGTTAGCACATTCTTTACTAAAGTTCTCTGTGAAATCAAAACAATGGCCGCACGGATTTTCCAGGTTGTCATAGGTTTGATTTGTTATGAGAACGTCGTATGCCTTATCAGGGGCTGGAGGAATGTCGCTTGTCTAATTAGATCTCAAGCGTTATGACCTAATCAGATAACACGTTCCTGTGCCGTAGTGTGACTGCGTCAGATAACGGTATCTGCATCATGGGGGCTTTTCTTGCCTCATGGGCTGACTGTTAGTTAACTTGATAGTTAGTTTAACCAGAATAGGGTCAGGAATAGGGGGATCGATTCAGAACCTATAGGAATACATGACAAAACGAGTCAACTCATTCTCAGATACCTCACCAGTGATGTGTGGAGCCCCTCAATAGTCGATCATTTCTAAACACTCTTTAACACAAATGTGGCACCCCTAATGGAAATCCTCAAACAATTTAAGATTGCAGACTACATGTTTGTAGACAACACACCACAATACTTAAAGATATCCTTCTTAGAGGACCGAATCCAACAAAAAAACACTGTAGTCAAAACTCATTCAGGCTATCTCAAAACAATCTCGAGATGAACTCTCTGAAAACAGAATCCCCACTTTTCTCCCCTCAAAACAGCTCTAAACTCATCCAAGATTGGCTAAAGCACATAGATGCCCTCAGCTGCAAACCTACCATTATTGATTCCAGTAAATCCCTTGGACTAACACTAGACAAGAATCTGAACATGCTGGCACACATCAGTGCAACCACACACAGTGTGTCATTCCAACTCAAGTTCGTGAGGAAATTCAAATCATTTCTGCCACCTACAGAGTTCAAACAAGCCATACAATCATTAGAGGTCTCCAGACTAGAATACAGATCTACAACCCTGTCCAGTCTTCCCAAGGCAAGAACAGCTCCACTCAAAATGACCCTCAATGCAGCAGTGAGATTGGTAGCAGGCACTAGACACTTTGAGCACATCACCCCACCACTTATGTGTCTCGACTGTCAAGTCAATTTATCATGCGTAATTAATAAAAACCAATGAATATACAAAGCATAAAAAATACATAGTAGAACAGATTAAAATTTGTAAGAAAAGGCCTTATTTTTTAAATTAAAGAAGGTGTGATTAAGATTAAGACGTCCCCCAGGAGAATGTCTCTTGATTCATTTGCTTCTTGATATCAGCTGTATTTGTTGCTATGTGAAGGTGCTTCTGTACTGAATTCAGGAATTTTGTGAAGCTGCAAATCAGTTCTGTGGAATCTGATTTGAAGCAGGCTAGTACCGCCTGTCTGCAGGTATGGATCCCTGCTTGATTGAAGAGGGGACGATGTAATAAACATTTTTCTTTGCAGATGCTTGGGCAGGTACAGATTATATGGGCGAGATCTTCTAGTTCTTGATTGCATAGAAGGCAGGTATTATCTTTGGGCATCCTCTTCCAAGGCGAAAGGTGTGGCAGGATTGCCATTGAGCTCAGATGATACTTTAAATATTTTTCTTTCAGCGTAATGTTGAACCCTGCACTTAGATATGATTGTGGTTTAGCTGTAACATAATCATTGAGCACAAGCCAGCAGTGGGCCCTTTTTGCAAGTGCGGTCTTGTGTTCTGCAGTTGAGAGCGCCTTGATCGATTTACAGACCACTTTGTTAAAACTGGTGTGAGTCGCCGATGATTCCCATGCAATTTCCAGCCCTAGCTGTTTTTGAGAGTCTTTGGGGTATACTGCAGCTTGTTCCTTTTTGTTTCAGTTTGACCCAAAGATACCAGTCCAGTGTGATTTCTTCTGCCGCTCTGCTTTTGTGTCAGCATTTCTTATATGCCGATTTCTAGCCTTGGTCTGCTTCTGGAGCCCGAACTCTCACCTTATTTGCACAGGAGAAGTGAAATCTGGAATGTGTAAAATCGCCTTATATGTAGTGGTGGTTATTCTTTCCACAGGAATTGCGTCTCTTCTCCACAATACCTCATTCCCGTATTTTATTGTAGGGATGAGCTTGGTATGAATGACCTCAAGAAGAGTGGTCACTGATGGTCCGGAGAATGATTTTTTAGGGACTTCATGGCGAAAGTTATGATGTTTTCTTCCTGTCGTAGTGCTTCTTTCTGAGGGTTGAAAGAGCCTTTGTAGTCAAGAAGAACACCTAGGTATTTAAATTCCTTTGAGAGTTCTAATCTTTTGGTGTCCAGGAACCATTGATATGTTTTCTTCTTTAAAGAGTTTATTACCATTGTTTTTGTTTTCCCTAAGTTTATTCTCAGTGCATTTTCATGAGAGTAATTTTGTGCTACATTTAATAAATTTTGTAACCCGACTGGGGTTCGGCTTACTAACAATAGATCCTCAGCGTATAAAAGGGTAGAGATAATCATCTTGCTGAGTTTTGGGACGTGCAAGTTGCATTTTTCCAACCTCAAAGACAGGTCTGACATAAAGAGTTTGAATAACATGGGTTTGATGGAGCAGGGTTTCATGAAAATGAAACTTGCTCAAATTGTATTCCCCCATAATATGTACTAACAATATATAGTATAATTAACGGCACCCAAAATGAACATCGGGATACTGCATTGCGCATGCCTGAACTAATACGTAAATGAATAATAATGTAATAACATTGTGATTAAAAGAAATTGCATGAATAGGCCGCATGTGTTTCAGCATTTTGCTTATTGCATCATGCTATAAAGTAATGATTAATTCCGCTTTCCACACTAGGCTTATGCTAGGTAACAGTAATGGGAAGTAGTGAATGGTGGGAGGTAAGCAGGAATGGTTTTGTTATCACATAATTAATAAATGTTCATTTCTATTTACATTAGTGTACTGGAGAAATATGTCATCATATTTAACTTGGCTATGGTGGGAGGGGGGAACTATTAGGCGCGAGTTTGTTCTGCATAGAAGAGGAAATTATGTGCTGAGGACCGCAGATGACATGAAGGAGTGAAGGCCTGAGTGTCTGTCGCCTGCCAACTACTGTACTTGAGCGTGGGCCCGGAAATGTTATCTGCGAATGACTTTGATTCACAAATAAAGAAATGTACAATTTGTAACTGATGAAATGAAATGAAATAAAATACCAGCATTTGTATGGCGCACAGCTACCTCTGAAGTGGTGTCCCAGCACTGGGGGCCCTCGGGAAGATTAAGCAAGCTATTGCCCAGAGTCTCATGGTGCTGGGCTGACCTGCCGCCGGTGCTGGGGATCGAACTGTGAGTCCCAGAGTCCAGAGTCAGTCGCCCTGGCTGCTGCGCCACACCTCTTCCACAACTGATGTGGGGAATATGTGAATAAGCTGAGATTCAGACCATGGGAATGGGTGTACACAATAAAATTGTTGAATGAAAGGTGAAATCATGGTGGCGCCACCTCCCCAGCCCACCAATCCCTGTACGAGTTAGAAGTTAAAATGCAACTTAAGAGGGATGGAAATGTCAATTTAGACTATAATTTGGGTGCCTATAGGGGTGTGTTGAGGAAGCTTAGGCTGACAGGAGGGAAGAGGGGAGATGCGTCGCTCTCCGTTGGTTTGGAGAGAGGCCTGGCAGTTCCTATCCTGTCCTGATCCTGTCCTTGTATCTTGCGTTTCCTGATTACCTTTTGAGGAACCTCCAATCATCTCCTGGGACTAGAGGGTGGTTTTCCTACAGACTGTTGGTTTTGTATTTAGCCTATGTCGTTCTCAGAATCTCAGCTTTAATGTATTTGTCTCTGAATTTGTTGTGTCTCCACCTATCCACCGCATCAACAATATATTGATATGCATTATTTTAGATGAACCTATTGTCTTTTCATCTATCCCTCCATTAGGTATATCATTATTTGGCATAATCATTTGCTGAATCTTTTGTCTCTTACTCTATCCACTCCTTCATTGCATAATGTCATTGCATAATGAGTCTGTATAAAATGCATAATTACTCCTGTCATGTTTATAATTGTGACCAAATGCAGATGAGCATTCACTTTTAAATTGAGATAAAACTTCATTATTAATCTTACCAAGTCTGTAATTAATTTTGACTAAATGGTTAGTAAGTTAGTATTTATCATTGCCATCAACTACTCAACTAATTGGTCCATCGACCAAATAGGAGAAAAGTTGATATCAAGATTGGGTATTTAATGGATGTCCCAAAGGGGTCTATAAAAAGGACTAAATATTTGATGAAAGGAAACAATTTGACCCTAGCACATCATGGATACTGGGTGAATGTGTATGGGCCATTGTAGTGATGTTGATGAGTATCGATCCCTGATCAATTATAGGTATTGGCGTTGGATCAGTTTCTTGGTAGCAGAGGATGGTTTAATTATCAATTAGTTTGGTAATGATTATTGATTAATGATTTTGTGTTAATAACACTAAAGGTTAGTATCATGTTCTATGCTGTCTAGAACTCCAGGTACGGAAATACCTGATGAATCCCGGGTAGGAATCTGCTGGAAGTAGGCAGAAGAAGATTGTGGTAAAGTAATCACACTGCAGAAGTACTTTGTCTCTTGAAATAATGCCTAAGAGCTGCGGAGGGCTGTAAGTGTTAAATTAAGGGAAATTTTGTAAGTGAGTAGAGTGTTTGAATAGGGAAGGGTCCACATCCGAAATTCTAGCCTTAGTGCCAGGAAAATAGCAAGACTCCTTTTCACACCAAAAAGTCCTCTTGTGAAATCTTGGTTTTAGCCCTAGAAAAGTAATAGTTCCACCTGGAGCTTATTTGAAGGGTAAAAATAGCGCTGGTCATTATTAGGACACAGAATGAAAAAATCTATGAAAAAGTGAAAACTATATCTTTATTTAGAGGAACAAAGTAGCACTGTTTTATGTTGTTACTAATAGAATTCTGACTGAAGAAAACATAGAAAAATATTGCTGTAAAATTTTGTAAAGGGGGGTCAGTTGAAGGAGTAATACTCACGTGTGAAAAGGCTGCGCTGACATTGGTCAGGCTGCTTGCGTGTGCTGGACTGTGATTGGTTGGTTGGTGTGAGCCGTGCAAGTATTGGTTGAGACTTTGCTTGCATTGCAGTGCTCTAATTGGTTGGTTGGTGTGAGGCGAGCTGGTATAGGAAGGAAGTTAACCAATAGAATAAGTAGAATTACGGAAAGTTTGTTTTGTGTGTTCATGATAAGACCCATTAGTGGAGGAAGCCAGAAAATGAAGTTAATGCAGAAAATAAAGAATTTTTTCACAACAAACAAACCTTTTGTTACTTGAGAGGTAATTTCGATTCCGCCTCCAAAAATGTCTGCTTCTTTTATGACATTAGAACAAGGATATCACATGTGTAAATGGTTGGAAAATTGGATTGAATATACGAAGGATGATCGTGTTTTAGCTTTCCCATAACATGCTACATTTAATGTGAAGACACTGCAAAATACCAGTACAAAGCATTGGAAGAATGGGAAATGGAAGCATTTGAGAGAGGAAAATATAGAATTGGTAACAGAGGTTACAGGAGTATGATGTTCAGATACCCCTTTGAGAGTAGGGAAGAAAAGCTGAAAAGATGGAGAAGAGCTGTAGTAACTGAAGGATTATACCCAGTTTTAACAGTTGATGAGCAGACTGGAAGTAAATGTAAGGAAAAAAAAACCATATAGAGACTCCAAGTTTAAGAGGTGATATGAATGATTCTGATGGTGATGAATTGATAGAGGTCATCATGAATAGAACCCCCCCCCGCCATATGAAGAAATTTTAGGGGTAGTGACACCAAGTGCCCCGCAATTAGGAAATCTGTTGACTCCGCAAGTTGCAAATATAGCAAAAAAATTAAAGAAAATGAAGCAAAGATATTGAATGAGGCCAGATTAGAACAGGTTCAGAAAGTGAATCAGTTGAGTTTAAATGCAGAAACATTGACGGTACCGGTAACAATTGGTCCTGTAGTTCCATTGTACAGAGATAGATAAGGTGTGTCTAAGGTACATATATTAGCCTTGCCAGGAAGTAGTATTAGGTGTGGTGCGAATGGGGTTGAACAGGCAAATGCGACTAATACATTGTTAGATCTTCCGATTAATGAGCTGATAACTGAGACCCCTCAGAGAAATGTTCAATTTGAGCCCAGAAGAATCAGACCAAATGGTACTCCAATCGCAGGGAGTTAAGCAGGTCCCTCACTCGAAGAATTAAAAAATTGGATAAAAGAAATGACAAAGCCAAAATCACAACCATAGAGTATAAATATGAGTCAGTTGAAAGTTGATTTGGAAGACATGATTATTGGGGACAATAAGCCCAGACAGATTAGGAAACTATCATAATGAAGAATTGTTGTTTTTGTGTAAGAGTATTACCTGGAGGGCAAAAAATTTACATGAGAAATTTCTGAAGCTGCTAGTGAATATGGAGTAGATATAGAAGAGTTAAAGGTGTTATAGAAACCGTACAGGTTAGCCTTCACTGACAAGGATTTAGAAAGTTTGAATGCTTCTGGAAAAAACTTGCAGATAAAGGAAATAATGAATATTTTGATAAAATAGGGAGATGCAGATCTTTGGAAAGTTAGATCGTCAAAAAGGAAGGAAGATGCAGCTAATAAAGGAGCACTATGTTTCTCATGAATGAAACTGAACAGGTTGAAAGGTCATGTCCGATGAGAGAAGTACTAGGTGGTGGAGATGTTCATGTTCCTTGGACTAGACAGGATATAATGTCTTTCAAAAATGATTTCCCTAGGTTAAGAGAAAAACCAGTTGAATGGTAAAAGCAGGTAGACAGGTTTGTAAAAGTATCAAAGGTCTTGTTAAAAGATTTACATGATCTGTTTAATATTGTTTTTTAAACTGATTTATGGACAGATTGACGGATTGATTGGCCAAAAGAAGAATCCTAGGGATCCAAAACAGGGGCACCATCAGAGGAAATAATGAAACAGAATGGGTCAAGATAGACAAAACTACCCAAGAACCAAAAAAGTCAGTATATGCCTACTTTGAAAGGTTGCTACAGGTATTTTAACAGTAT
Source organism: Lissotriton helveticus (assembly GCF_964261635.1). NCBI lineage: Eukaryota > Metazoa > Chordata > Amphibia > Caudata > Salamandridae > Lissotriton > Lissotriton helveticus. Next base: position 2,050,979,867 of record NC_136061.1, read on the forward strand.
AATGGTTTTGGAGATAAAGACATGGGACATTTTGTGTATCGTTTTGTGTTTGGATTGAGGCCTGAGATTAGCAATATGATACAGCAACATTTTATCTGTTGGCAGAGCAAGACAGTGGATGAAATCCTACGATCGGCAAAGTATTGTAGTGATGAAATTGACAGTAAACATTAAAATCTAAAAGAGAAAGTGATGTGGACACAAGTAAAACTAGCAGAGCAACAAGAAAACAGTAAGAATCAAACAAGTGGTGAGATGAATGGACAGGGTCAGAATGGACAGAAATACAGTTGAGGTAAAGGGAAGGGAAGGATGAGGAAGGAAGAAGCTATGAAGAAGTTTCCTTGTCATGCATGCGGAAAGTTTGGACATTAGAGGAATGAGTGTACATCCGCTAAAAACAATACCGGGGGAAATCAAAATGTAATTCCACTGATGCAGATTGAGGTGGGTGTAAATCAACAGCAGCAGCAGCAGCAGATAGTTACTCAACAGTTACAGGTGCCACAAGCCCTCATATCATCTAATGTGAATGCTCAGGTGCAGAGGTACAATGTGAACACCGGATAACTCGGAGGAGTCCCACTTGGTAAGTATCAAGGTGGGAGTCAGCAGTACTGGATGCAATGTAATGGAAGTGATTCACACTAATCTCAATGAAGATGCCTGAGAAGGGAGAAGGAGTGAGTACTTGGTGCATCCTTAGCGGTAGATCAGTCAGGTTCATTTGTTGATGGAAAGGTGGAAGGTTATGATATTACATTCTTAGTGGACACTGGTGCTACCAATTTTACTGTGAGAGCAGCAAAATATTCTTAATGGCAGGGTGCCCACCCTAAACTGGAAATATAATTTCCGGTCGAGCGGCTTTGTAATTAGGTCCCAATATGGTTGCAGCCTAGGTGTTAGTTTGCTTTCCAGGAAACGGCCAGTTAACGAGGACAACTCACTGGTTCTAAGCGTATTAAGCTGAACCCTTTCCCAATATTTCTCTTTCAGAATCTTTTTTGTGGGAAATTTGGAATTTATTGGGTCCTTCCACATAGAGATCATACCAATACTTGATGAGAGTGTCTATAACCGCCCAATACCATTTTATTCGGCGAGAGGTGTCTGCCCTTATTACATCTAGAAACCCATACGCATATACTGCAAGTTCAGAAGTAGTCCAAATTCTCTGCCAGTACAAAAGGGGATGCAATTTGGCTATATCTACAATAGGTTTCCTCCCAAGGTAATACAGTAATGGACGAATTGGGGTACTCTGTGGAAACCTGGTAATTTTCCTCAAAAATCTATTTTCAGATAGTGTAAGCATGGAAAGGTTCTCGCACTCCCATATCTCTGAACCATAAAGGGCGAGCTAATAACTTTCATGTTATAAATCTCAAGTGCCGGGCTAATTGGCTTTGAATGTGAAGTATTATGTTCTGTATGCAACACCCTGACAATTGCCTGTGTTTTAGGGCTAGATCTGATGGTTCCATTTCAGATCGTCCTGGATGTTAACCCTCAGATATGTAAATTCTTTGACTTGCTCTAGCAGCCGATTGGTCATTAAAATGCCCCCTTGTAGGCCCCATGCCGATTAAAGGCCATTTGTTTCATTTTCAACACATTGACCTCCAAGCCTTGCTGCGAGCAGAACTCCTCAAAGATTGTTAGAGCTCTCTGGAGACCACTTGGGATCTTGGAAATGATCAATGTGTCGTCTGTGAACATTAGTCTGGGGATTGTTTCACCTGCTAGAGTTGGGGCATCTGTAGGGACAGACACTATTCCATTGATGTATAAGGAGAATAGCGTTGGCGCCATCACACATCCCTGGTGCATTCCTCTTTCTACAGGGAAGGATTCAGTGACTTCGCCCTACATGCCCCATCTAATTGTTGCATTATTGTCCTCATGCAATCTAATGGTGAATGTCAAAAGTTCTGTTGGCAGCCCCATTTCTTGTAAAGTACCCCATAGTTTGGCTCGGGCATGAGGTCAAATGGTGACATATGGTCAACGAAAGCGACATACAGGCTACCCTTGCCAAGAGTCACTGTCTTCAAATAGACCAAGGTAAACCTAAATACTTGATCAATTGTGCTTATAAAAGCCCGAACCCTGCTTGCAGTGGAGATGAGACCTTAAAGTCACCAATCCACTCTTAGATTTTATTAAGCACTAGTCCCCCCATTACCTTCTGTATACAATCAATTAAACTGATGTGCCTATAGTTCCCTGGGCATGATTTGTACCCTTTTTTTAAAAACTGAATCATTTCGTCTCCTTTCCAGGATTCTGGACCCGAGCTCCCTGGGCAATGGCATTATTCAACAATAAGATATATCGGCACCAACTTTCCTTATCATGGAGGAATACGTCCCCTGGGATACCGTTGGATACCGTCGGGGCCTGGAGCCTTTCCGGCCATTATGGAGTTAAGTGCTGCTTCAACCTCCGCCCTGCTAAAAACATTGTCCTGATAGAATGACCTGGTAATATCACCCTCTTCTTCAACTACAAGTGCAGCATATTGGGGTTTGAATTGGTTTACCCAGTCCGTCTGCGAAACATGATTTTGGGGCTGTCTGGCCTGCCCTCCTCTATCCCATTTGTATACATTGCAAAACTGTTTGGGAATTCTCCTGGGGCAGGCCTCCCTGAGTTCCTGCCATCTTTCATTGTCCCATGTTCTCTTTGCCTTTTTTTGGGTGTCCCTATAGATATACCTGGCTCTTTGAACAGTTAGCGGATCACCTAATTTAATGGCAACCCCCAGAGCTACTTGTGATTCTCGACACTCTTCATTAAACCAATGCCTATCTTTCCTATATGTGACCTTTTAATTTCTACCCTGCTTGATAAAATGAGTACACAAATGGGTAAAAAGATTGTTATGAATGCGAGTTAATTGCTCTGGGGCCAGGGAATTTGCTACACAGAACTCTAGCTTGCTTATAGCGCCATCCATACTCTTCTTGATGCTTTCCAGCAGATCAGGCATCGCAATTATTTTTACCCATTTAAGTTGTCTCATATCGTTAGAAGGAATACCTTCACATGGAGAGTATTTGTTTCCTATTTGTGTAGGTTCCTTATGTTTAATCAGATCCAGGGTCAGACACAGGGGGTTATGATCGCTTTCTAACCTGTCTCTAACCAACATATATCTAAGGGCGTGCCATAATGCCAGACTAATCATTACGCAATCTATCCTGCTAGCACTATGCCCATTATTAAAGGTGTTGGCTCCAAGTCTATCAGAGGGTGTGTGGCCATTGGCGGCCCACGATCCCTTTTCCACACAAATGGAGTTAATTTGGACAGCCACGTCAGTCTACCTATGTATGGGGCAAGCTCCAACTTTGGAATGCCCCACCTAGCCTCTTCCTCTTCTGTAAGGTTGCATTTCAGACCCCAGATGAGGATATGGAGTTCAAGAGGATGCTAGTGAAGCAAGGGACAGAAGTGAATGAGTTGTTTTCACTACTCGCAGAAGAAAATATGCCCAAATAATAATAATTAAAAAGTGCAGTGAATCCACAAGTCTGGGATTTTACAGGAAAAGAGATTGGCCTAATGACAAGAGTAGATCCGATTCAGGTAATAGTGAAGAATGGTAATGTGTATCCAAACACACCTCAGTACAAAATGAGTCCAGAAGTGATTGCAGGAGTTGCTCCTGTTATTGACCAAAGGATTGAACAGGGAATCCTAAAAGAAATAATGAGCAGCCCTTGTAATTCGCCTATCGTAGGTATCAAAAAGTCCAGTGGGAAGTCCCGGATAGTGCAGGATTTAAGTAAAACAAATAAAACTGTAGTACCCTGTTAGTAGTGCCAAATCCAGCAGTGATTCTTTATCAAATTCCTTGTGATGCAGATTGGTACACAGTGATTGACTTTTGCCAAGCATTCTTTCCAATACGTTTGCATCCGGAAAGCCAATATTAATTTGACTTCCGGTTCGGAGACTGTATTTTAACATGGTGCCGAGTTCCTCAAGGGTTACAAAGACAATCTTTAATCCGATATTGAAAAAATGGCAAAAGACTTTAGTCATGCAAGGAAATTCGGTTTTGGTTTAATATATTGATGACCTATTGGTGACATCAAAGACACAAGAGACATGTGTGACAGACACAATTGCCTTATTGAACCATTTGGCAGGAGGAGGACACAAGGTGTCTCAAGCAAAATTAAAATTTTGTAAACAGAAAGTACAGTACCGTGGACACAAAATAGAAAAATGAGTTAGAAAAGTAATCCCAGTAAGAATCAGTGTGATCAGAAAAATGAATCCACCCAGAATTAAGAAAGAGTTGTGAATGTTTTTGGGAATGGTTGGATACTGTCGCCAGTGGGTATGTGGTTTCTCACTGATTGCAAAACCTCTACAGAAGTTAACACAAGAGGATGTGAAAGATCCGATTGTTTTGGATGATGAAGGTATGGATGCTTTCATAAAATTGAGAAGCAGTCTCTGTGGAGTCCCTGCATTAGGAATGCCAGACTATACAAAATAATTTGCATTATACTGTTGTGAGAGAGATGTTTGTGAACTCTCAGTCCTAGCATATTTTTCTGATAATTTGGATACAGTGGCTGCAGCCTTGCCAGGGTGAAATCAGTAGCAGCAACTTGCATGAGTCTGGAACAGAGTGAACAAATAGTGATGGGTTACCCTGTCAAAGTGTATGTGCCACATTCTGTTGAGATTCCTTTGACTCGCACTAGGACCCAGTATCTCACTTCTAGTCAGCTGATTAAGTATTAAAGAGTGATTCTGGGTACGGAAAAGGTGACTGTGGTCAGATACACTACAGTAAATCCGGCAAATCTATTGCCTTATTCTCGCTTGTGAGGAAGTGAGAGAGGAAGCATGATTGCCTGGATGTGAGTTATGCACAAAACCTAGGCCAGATATAGAGGATAGTCCTCTAGAAGAATCTGATTGTGAGACATTTGTTGATGGGTCATGTTTGAGGAATGATCAAGTTGAAAAATGCACTGCCTATGCTCTTTGCACCTTAGAAGGAGTTATTAAAGGATCCTGTCTAAAGGGAGTAAACTCCCCCCAAATAGCTGAGCTGAGCTGATAGCTCTAACTAGAGCATGCAAAGTTTCCAAAAGCCTGAAAGTAAAAGTATTCATAGACAGACAATATGGATTCAGAATTGTACCCGATTTTGGCCAGCTATGGATGCAAAGGGGATTTCTGACTTCCTCAGGTTCTCATATTCAAAATGGTAAAATTGGTAAAATTGTGAAAGAGCTATTGGATGCTTTACAATTGCCCAAAGGAATTACAGTAGTCAAATGTGCCGCACATCAATCAGGAGATGATTGCAGATATGCAGACCAAATTGCATGTTACTGTGCATGAAATACAATGGCTTTAAACAGATTAATTGAAAGAGGAAATACCGAATGCCATATTATGTTTATAACTACCACAACATTTGGATCTTGAGACAATGAAGGAAGAGGCAAGTGTTGAGGAAAAGGAAATTTGTAAACTTACAGGCTGTAGAAAAATAGCAAATGATGAACTATGAGTTTATCAGGATGAGAGACCATTTTTACCAGACTCTGGTTTTTCACATGGCCAGGTTGTACCATGGACATGCACATATTGGAAGAAACACAATGATCATACTCTTCAAGCAGACATGGTATAACCCTCAGTTCAGGGTCATTGCAGAGAGCCTTTGCCAGGGGTGCATTATATGTCAGCAGCGATATCCTGGAAGAAAGTTGTAAGTTGGGGACAAATTGAGAGAGCAGGGGGTCCATTTACCCAACTCCAGCTTGATTTAATCAAGCATCTCCCTTGCAAGTGGCTGAAATATGTTTTAGTCATTGTTTGCTTATTCTCTTGTTGGGTGGAAGCCGACACCACGGAAGAAATGACAGCCTCACAGTAGCCAAACTACTTTAGAGAGAATTTATCCCTAGATTTGGAATTCCAGTCACTTTGGAGACAGATAGAGGAAGACATTGTAATAATGAGATAATTCGGCTGATTTAAAATTGAACAGAAGCTGCATTGTGCCTATTAACCTGAAGCATCTGGAGTAGTCGGGCAATTCAATGGCACTATAAAATCCAGGTTAGTGAATGTGTGGGCATTAACATCACTGAAATGGCCTGGCACTACCCCTTGTGCTGATGACTCTGTGAAGCATTCCTGCCAAAAAGAATGGATTGAGTCCCCATGAAATCCTCAAGGGAAGAGCAATGACACAGTCATAAGTACCATCAAACAAATTGATGAGTATTTCTGATGATCTTGTGCTTGATTAGTGCAGAAGATTGGCTGAACTGGTACGTTCTGTGTCTCACCAGGTTGGAGAAAACGCTACAACAATCCATCGTAATCAAGGTCATGATCTGAGTCCTAGCGAGTGGGTCTACATCAAGAAACACGTAAGAAAATTGTTTTTGGACCCCAAGTGGGGTGGACCTTATGAAATCATCCTGGTGAAAACAACGGCAGTAAAGTGTGCTGGCTTACCAAATTGGATTCACGCAAGCCACACCAAACAAACCCTAGATCCACTTGACAGACCGAAAGACCCACAACCAGTGAACCAAAATCAAAGGTCAGTGACTGAAGTGTGTGAAGCTGATGAATCTAGAGTGACAGAATCTGATGAACCAACAGATGGTGAACAGCCAAGCACAAGTTGAGCAGAGTGGATGAGAGATTCTAGGGTTACAGAGACTGTCGTTGAACCAGAAAGAAGTGAGTTCACTGATGATCCAGAAGAAAGTGAACTTCAAGCTGAACCTGAAACAGGTGAAACTGTATTTGAACCTGAAGGAAGTGAGTTCACAGTTGATAGGAAGTTATTATAGGAACAGAATAACCTGAAGAAACTGAAAACCAAGAAGAAAGTCAACCAGAAGAAAGGGCAAACAAAAGAAACCTTGAACTAAATGTAGAAGGTGAAAACGTGGTCAAAGCAAGGAAACCAAAAAAATGTGATAATTGGCCAAGTGGAGTGAAAACACTAATCAATCAATCAATCATTTGTAAAGCGCACTACATACCCACAAGGGTCTCAAGGCGCTGGGGGCGGGGGGAGGGGCGCTACTGATCAAACAGCCAGGTCTTGAGTATTCTCCTGAAGGTCAGCAGGTCTTGGGTCTGTCGTAGGCTCAGTGGGAGGCTCTTCCATGTCTTGGTGGCGAGGTGGGAGAAGAATCTCCCACCGGTGGTTGTTCTTCGGATGCACGGGACGGTGGCGAGTGAGAGGTCGACGGAGCGTAGCTGGCGATGAGGGATGTTGAAGGAGAGCCATCTGTTGAGGTAGGCTGGGCCAGTCTTTTGGAGTGCCTAGTTTGCGTGGTTGAGGAGCTTGAAGGATATCCTCTTGTTGAAGGGGAGCTGAAAAGAAGAGGGGAATACAAGTAGGTAGTGGAGCTCTTCTTTATTGATCCCAGTAGATCACAGTCTCGGCAGCAACTGCCGTCCAAGCCCCCATACATTCCACATATGGAATCCTGTACCACGCGCACGCTAACACTCGCGTGATACCATAACATTTCCTAAGTAAACATCCTAACACACCCCCCTCCCTTCATTTAAAACATAGAAATACAACTCCCCACCCCTTCCAAAAGAAAAAATTAAAGCACAAAGGAGAGAAGAAAAAGAAGAAGAAGAAAAAAAAACACAAAAAAACAAGAAACCAATACCAGTATCTGACAATTTTCAAGATGGAACAAAATCACGATATTTGGCAGGAACAGATTTGAACCTTGAAGACCTACGCTGAGGAATAGAATCATTATTAGTACTACTCAAATTCGGATTCATAACGACAGCAGAAGAAACCTGGGAACCCAAACCAAATTTGCTTTTCACAAAATCAACTTTGGATTTGGGTACAATAGAAATGTAAGATTTGTTCCAAATGTTCCCATTATCATGCACCACAACATGGTCTTTTACCTCTTTGACCCGCACAGGAGGAGAAAATTTAGCATGTCCCTTGCGCACAAGCACAGGTTTCTTGATCCTCACCCAATCACCTTCACATACAGGAGATGTTCTGGTGCTATTATGAGCATATTTTGCCTGAGCAGCACCCCTGACATCTGCTACTCATCCTATTTTACCCACGTCAACTTCCTTCCTTAACATCCAATCCCTATTAAGATTGGAACTAGCTACTCTACCTCTAAGCAAAGTGAAAGGTGATACACCCGTACTAGCATGAGGGGTAACTCTCATAGCCCACAACATGTCAGAAATCACTTGCTTCCAATGTTACCCATTTATAGAAGCCAATTGTAATTGATCCTTAATCACACGATTCAGGCGCTCAACTAAACCATTGCTGCATGGATGATATAAGGAGGTAAGCACATGTTTAATACCGTGTGTCTTAAAGTAAACTTCCATCTCAGCGGAAACCAACTGAGTACCATTGTCAGATACTAATTCCTCTGGGAACCCCTCTCTCAGAAAGACATCAGTAAAAAAATTAATTACCGTGGCAGAATTAATACCCTCAACAAATTTAACCTCTGGCCATTTTGACATGTAGTCAATTAAAACCAATGCATACTTGGGAGAACTACCCAAATCATAAAATGGACCAGCCACATCAAACGCTAACTTGCACCATGGTACTTCTTTAACAGAGATAGGATTCACAGCAGAAGGACAAGTAACTTGAGTCTTGTCGCTCAAAACACAAGCTCCACAATCACGCACACAGTGTTCAATAGCCCGATCCACACCAGGCCACCAAAAATCTTCACGCACCCTACGTTTCATAGCACGGATGCCCAAATGACCAACATGAGCTAGCTCCAGAACTGTTTTATAAAGCGACTTTGGCACAACCAATAAACCACCCCTGCGTAAAATACCATCCACCAAAGACAACTCATCACTAACTCTACCGAATGGAACCAATTCCGCAGGTAAAAACTTATCACAAGGCCAACCATTAGTTACACAGTCAATCACTTTACATAAGTCAATATCCTCAGAAATTGCACGTCTCCAATCAACTTCAGACAAAGAAGCGTCTGTCTCAGACACAGAACTAACAGCACACACCATCTCCAACTGGTCACATTCCAGCTCCAAATTATCGTGAGAAAGGGGTAACCTCGACAAACAATCGGCAACACTGTTCTTTACTCCCGGAACATACTCTAAATGATAATTGAACTCGGCCAGTCTGTATTGCCACTTCGCTATGCGAGGTGTGGCTCTACCACCACCCTTGGTTGTGAATAGATCCACCAAAGGTTTGTGGTCAGTTTTGAGTATTATATAATTACCCCACAAAAAATTTCTAAAATATTGTACACCCCACCATAAGGCCAAAGCTTCCTTTTCAATAGTCGAATAGGTACTCTCAGCACCACGAAGAGTTCTGGAAGCAAAAGCTATTACTTCCTCTCTATTATCAGATCTCCTTTGCATTAAAACGGCACCCAGGCCAACATTACTGGCATCTGTAACAACGATGCACTGATCATTGAGATCAAATAACTTGAGAGGACGTGCCTGCACAATCGCCTCTTTCAAAGAGTTGAAATCAATAACACACTGCTCAGACCATTCATACCTTGCATTTTTCTTCAGCAAATTACGTAAACACACAGTTCTGTCAGAAAAATTGGGAACAAATTTTGCGTAATATTCAACTAGTCCTAAAAAGGAACGTAATTGGTCTTTGTTTTGCGGTTCAGGTGCATTGCGAATGGCATCCAACAGTTTCATTTTAGGTTCCACACCCTTAGCCGAAATATGGTGACCTAAATAATCAACGCCGTCCCTGAGAAAGCTGCACTTATCCTTCCTTAAAGTCAAACCATAAGACTTTATGATGTCTAAAACATTCTTAACTCTTTCATTATGTTCAAGAATAGACCTCCCATGTATAAGAATATCGTCCTGAAAGAAGATGGCTCCTGCCGTGTCTTTAAACAGATTTTCCATAAGGCGCTGAAACACAGCAGAAGCCGATGCCAGACTGAACGGCATTCTAAGATAACGAAAAGCCCCCTCAGGAGTCACAAATGACGTGAGATGTCTAGAATCTTTGCATAATTCAATTTGGTGGTACGCTGAGAAAATGTCAAGGGTAGAGAAATATTTTGCCCCCTCCAGAGTAGACAACATCTCATTTATGTTTGGCAAGGGCTGGCGATCTATCCAAATGCAGGAGTTCAAGTCGCGCAAATTCACACACATCCTAAGGGATTTATCGGGCTTGCGCGCCAAAACTATGGGAGATAACCACTCCGACCCCTCAATGGGTTCGATAACACCCAAAGTACACAGTCTCTCAAGTTCACCCTTCAACTCATTGCGCATACTAAGAGGTACTTTGCGAACTTTATGAGCAATCGGCTTAGCACACTCTTTTAAAACAATGCGATGTTGGAAACCCTTTAGTTTGCCTAGTCTATCGCTGAAAACATCCGGATACTTCTGAACCCAATCATTCTCACTCAAAGCACACACAGAATGTACGGGCTCAGTATCAGAAAGAGAGGCATAATAGTCCTTTGCCTCACCCCTAGATAAAACCATACAAGGATGATTAGGGTCTAGAATGATCTTAAGCTCCCCTTGTTCATGTCAACCTAATAAATTAGCACCATCCTCAACCACATAAATCATACATAACGTGCACTCTCCCTTAAAATCAAGTTTTGCTTTGAATTTACCGAAAACTTCTACTCTTTTACCCCCATAAGCAAACATCTTGATAGATGATGGTGCTAAAGAAATTTCACCCAGAACCACAAAGTCTCCAACATTAATTAAAGTGAAAGGAGACCCTGAATCAGCAAGAAATTTAGTAGACCTATCATTAAGATTGATAGCACACATAGGAGATTTTCTCCTTTGAGATTCATTCAGAGATGCAATTTCCACAACACCTTCGGCCTCCATGGAAGAAGTTGATAACATCAACAACTCATAACAAGTGTCATCATCATCACATTCTACAATATGTTCCTGTATATTTTTAACGGTATGTGCAGATCCTCTTTGTACAACAGAAACCTTGCACATACGCGCCAAATGACCTTTTTTCCCACATTTGAAACAAGATTGATTAACAGCAAAACAAAATTTAAAATTCCCCAGATGTGACCTACTGCCACACCGATAACATGACAAACTTTGAAGGTCATTCTTTGGTTTAGAAACAGACGGCCGGGAAACACTCGTGTTCATAAGCTTAGAAGACTTTGAAGACTTGGGAGTGAGTACATTGATCTCAGTTACAGTAGAAGATGTAGAAGCAGTAGCAGGTGTACTCATCTCTTTCATACAGAACTGTGAATGTTCAACGGATTTAGCCAGAGTTAAAGCAGTCTCTAAATCAGGATCATCAGACGACAAAAGCTTCTCACGCACTTTTTTGTCACATGTTCGTTCAATTAACTGATCACGAATGATCTCATCTCTGAACTCTCTGTAGTTGCAGTTCACAGCTAAAATCCTTAAAGCTGCGACGAAATCATCAATTGACTCTCCCGGCATTTGTGCACGTTGTAAAAATGTATGACGTTCCAAAACAATGTTGCGTTTGGGATTAAACCTCTTATCAAGTGTTCTTATCAATGAAGCGTATTCATCAATGACCAGCGAATCACCATCCTCACGTGAATTGTTGAGAATTCTTACTTCCTCCAGAGGCAGCGTTTCTAGGATGGATCTGCCTTCAACACCGAGATTATACACAAGAAGTGCTTTCTTTTTTTTTTAAGTGAATATGTCTCCATCAATCGCATCAATGTAAGCCTCAAAAGTGGCTATCCATTGTTTCCAAATCATGGGAGGAGGACCAGGAGATTGCAAAAAGGGAGGTGGTGACGCTACTTTCTCCATTTGCGTGGGTGAGTTGCTGCCCCAAGCAAATAAAATAAAATGACTTTATGAGAATACACACTATAAAATAGCTAAATAGCTTAAGTGCCAACTTTCTATTACAGATGTTTAAAATTATATATATATATTTTTTTTTAAATAAAAATGTCTATGTTTCTTAATCTTGAACTTCCTTAAAACATGCTTTCAGCGCATATAAATGGTAATGCTAAAAGTATCAGAGGGTAAGTAGTTGTAACCTTTATTCACTGAAAGTCAAATCCACAAAACAGCTCTTCAGCGTCTGAATGAAATCACAAACGCGCACGGAAGAGGAAATAATGAGGAAGTGTTTACCAGTGTTGAAATCCAGGTTCCATGGCAACACGCAGTGACGTGAAACAAAGGCAGGCAAAGCGCACGTACTGTGACAGGTTCGCGCTGGGGCTCGCGCTGGAGCTCGCGGTGAGAGATCGCGCAGGAAGCGATGATTAAAGAGAACAAAGTGGCACAGTTAGATGAATATATATATCCAGGAAAGGAACTCACTGCACAAAAACGCTGAAGCCACAAGGAAAGTTCAAAAACGCGTCCGTCGGCAAAATCGGAGAAATTTTCAGCCAAGACGTCGCAGTTGCCTCGCCGTGAAGAGAAGAATATAGGGCGTCCAGCAACACTAGTGAGATAAGGAACCACTGGGAGTCTTCAGTCCTCGTCGCCAATGAAAAGAAGAGGGGAATACAAGTAGGTAGTGGAGCTCTTCTTTATTGATCCCAGTAGATCACAGTCTCGGCAGCAACTGCCGTGACTGTCTTTCTTGTATCTGTCGGGATCCATCTGTAGATCTTGCGGAGCATGTGGAGGGTGTTGAAGCAGGAGGAGGAGACGGGCGTTGACTTGTTTGGTCATTGAGAGCATTGAGTCGAGGATGATTCCCAAGTTGTGTGCTTGGTCCGTGGGTGTCGGGGCTGCCCCCAGTGCCGTCAGCCACCAGGAGTCCTCCCAGGCTGAAGAGTTGGAGCCGAGGATGAGGACCTCCGTCCTGTCCGAGTTCAGCTTCAGACGGCTGGTCTTCATCCAGTCGGCGATGGCCTTCATTCCTTCGTGGAGGTTGGCTTTGGCTGTGATGGGGTCCTTGGTGAGGGAGAGGATCAGCTGAGTGACGTCGCCGTAGGAGATTATGTTGAGGTTGTGCTGTCGGGCTACGTGGGCGAGCGGGGCCATGTAAATACACTCTTCTGGAGCGAAGGTTAAGAAAAAGACGAGAACAAAGTAATGAGGCCTCAAGTCAAACAGATTAAAAAGAGTCAGAAAAAGAATCAGTGTGAAAAACACAAAGAGTAAGAATTCCAAGTAGAAAATACAGAGCACCTAAATTTGAGGTTTGCAGGGGATTCTGAGTGAGAAAATGTTAGGGGATTCACACAAGCCATACCTCCCTGAAATTGCCTGGGTGTCTAGTTTTCAGAAATGTAGGGTTTGGTAGGCTTCCCTAGCTGTCCGCCGAGCACGGCGCCTAAAATCAAGGTGACCCCCTTGCAAAACCAGGTTGTTTTGTGATAGGCAAGTTTGATGTTGCCTCAATATGTTTTGGGCCCTTGCCTATCATGGGTACTTGGGCCTCCCACACAAGTGAGGCACCATTTTTATTGGGAGACCTGGGGGAATTATGAGTGGTAGGAAATTTGTGTCAGCCTGGTGATGCCACAAATTTCCCACACAAAAACCTGTGGAAAAAGTGATTTTTTCAGCTAAATTTGAGGTTTGCAGTGAATTCTCTGTAAGAAAACGTTGGGCGATCTACACAAGCCATACCTCCCTGGAATCCCCCGGATGACTAGCTTGCAGTAATGTGTGGGTTTAGTAGGTTTCCCTTGCTGGCCAACAAGCACAGGGCCAAAAATCCATGTGACCCCCCTTGCAAAACCAGGTTGTTTTGTGATAGGCAATTTTGATGTTGGCAAAATACATTTTGGGACCTTGCCTGTCGCGGGTATTAGTGCCTCCCACACGAGTGAAGCACCATTTATATCTGGAGCCCTGCGGGAACACTGGGTGGTAGGAAATTTGTGTCAGCTCGGTGATACGACAACTTTCCCACACAAAAATGTGTGGAAAAAGTGATTTTTTCAGCTAAATTGGAGGTTTGCAGGGTATTCTGGGTATGTAAATGTTGGGGATCCATGCAAGCCATACCTCCCTGAAATCCCCCGGGTTTCTAGTTTTCAGAAATATTTGGATTTGGGAGGTTTCTCTAGATGGACGCCGAGCACTGGGCTAAAAACCCAGGTGACCCCCTTGCAAAACCAGGTCATTTTGTGATAGGCAATTTTAATGTCGCCTCAAGATATTTTGGGCCCTTGCCTGTGGCGGGTACTTGGGCCTCCCACATGAGTGAGGCACCATTTTTATCAGGAGACCCGGTGGAATGCTGGGTGGTAGAAAATTTGTGTCAGCCAGTGATGCCACAACTTTCCCACACAAAAATGTATGGAAAAGTTTATTTTTTCATCTAAATTGGAGATTTGCAGCGGATTCTGAATAAGAAAACGTTGGGGAATCCACACATGACATACCTCTCTGGAATCTCATGGGTATCTACTTTTCAGAAATGTGTGGATTTAGTAGCTTTCCCTAGCTGGCTGCTGAGCACGGGGCCAAAAATTCAGTTGACCCCCTTGCAAAACCAGGTCGTTTTGTGGTAGGCAATGTTGATGTCGCCTCAATAAGTTTTGGGCCCTTGCCTGTCCCAGGTACTTGTGCCTACCACATGAGTGAGGCACCATTTTTATCCGGAGACTTGGGTGAATTCTGGGTGGTATGACATTTGTGTCAGCCTGGTGATACCACAACTTTCACACAGAAAAATGTGTGGAAAAAGTGATTTTTTCAGCTACATTTGAGGTTTGCAGGGGATTCTGGGTAAGAAGATGTTGGGGGATCCATGCAAGCTATACCTCCCTTGAATCCCCCGGGTATCTAGTTTTTAGAAATGTGTGGGTTTGGTAGGTTTCCCTAGCTGTACGCCGAGCACGGGGACAAAAACCCAGGTGACACCCGTGCAAAACCAAGTCGTTTTATGATAGGCAATTTTGATGTTGTCTCAATATGTTTTGGGCTCTTACCTGTCATGGGTTCTTGGGCCTCCCACACAAGTGAGGCACCATTTTTGTCGGGAGACCTGGGGAATTCTGGGTGGTAGGAAATGTGGGTCAGCTCAATGATGCCACAACTTTCCCACACCAAAATGAGTGGGAAAAATGATTTGTTCAGCTTAATTTGAGGTTTGCAGGGGATTCTGGGTAAGAACACTTTGGGGGGTCCACATAAGCCATACCTCCCTGGAATTCCCTGGGTGTCTAGTTTTCATAAATGTGTGGGGTTGGTAGGTTTCCCTAGCTGACTGCCAAACACGGGGCCAAAAACCCAGGTGACCCCCTTTGCAAAATCAGGTTCTTTTGTGATCATCAATTTTGATGTTATCTTACTAGGTTTTGGGCCCTTGCCTGTCGCGGGTACTTGACCCACCCACACAAGTGAGTACCATTTTCTGAGAAGACTTTGGGAAATGCGCGGTGGGTGGGATTTTTGGGATCCACGCAGATTTCAGAACTTTCCACCACAAAATTTGAGGGAAATATGGGGTTTTAGACCAGGTTTGAGGTTTGCAAGGGATTCTGGGTAACAGACCCTGATGAGAGGCACACAACTGACCCCATAATAGATTCCCCTTGGTTTCTAGTTTTCAGAAATGTACAGGTTTGCTAGGTTTCCCTAAGTGCTGGCTGCGCTAGGGCCCAGAATCCACAGGTAGGAACATCCTGAAGAAAATTCAGTGCCTAGTGGGCTTTCTGCTGTCCTAGGGAGAGGGGAAATCGAGAGCTACTTCCCCGATATGCTCCCAAGGGGGGCAGAAAGACTGTGGCTATTCTTTTAGGTGGTGAGGGCATTAGGATAATCGCTGGCGTCTAGTGGACTTTCTTGTCCCCCCAGGGGCAGATCAGGGGCTAGTGCCCCATCTGCCTCCTGGGGTGGCAGAAAGGCAGTGGCATCTTTTTTTTGGGGTGAGGGCTTTGGCATACCCATTCTGGGCAACCCCCAACCATAACTTTGGAAAAAAATAATCCATGGTGGCTAGTGGACTTTCTGTCCCACCCCGGGGAGGCAGAAAGACTATCATTTTTTGCGGGGGCATGGGCCTTGACACGCCCGTTCTGGGCAACCTCCACCCCTACCTATATAAAAAAAAATCCCTGGCACTTACTGGGCTTTCTGTCCCCCCCAGGGGCAGATCATAGGCTATTGCCGCATCTTCCTCCTGGAGGGGTAGCAAGTCTTTAGTTTTCTTTGGGGGAGTAGGGTGGGGGCATTTGCCTGTCCATTCTGGACAGCCCCCATCCCGGGCCTATGAAAAAAAATAATCCCTATTGTCTAGAGTGCTTTCCGCCCCCACAGGGTGCAGAAAGACAGGAATGTTGTGGGGGGAGTGGTGGGGGCATTGGCATGCCTATCTTCAGCAGCCCCACCTCTAAAATATTCGTTTAAAAAAAAACTGGCATCTAGTGGGCTTCCTGCCCCCCGGAGGGGCAGATTGGGGCTACCACCCCTACCTGCACCCAGGGGGGAGCAGAAAGACTGTTATTTTGCAGGGGGCTGGGGGCTTTAGTGTACCTATAATGGGCAGTCCCCACCCCTCATTTTCATAATAAAATAAATCCCTGGTCTCTAGTGGGCTTTCTTTCCCCTCGTGGGGCAGATTGGGGGCTACTGCCCCATTTGCCCCGCAGGGCGAATAGAAAGACTGGAATTTTGTGGGGGTGGGCAGCCCCCACCCTAATAACATATGCAACAAAAAAAATCCCTGGCATCAAGTGGGCTTTCTGCCCTCCCGGGGTGGCTGAAGGTCTGTAATGGTGGAAGGGGTGGGTGCATTGGCATGCCCGTTCTGGGCAGCCCCCACCCTGATTTTATATGCCCCAAAAAAATCCCTGGTGTCAAGTTGGCTTTTTGCCCCCCGGGTAGGCTGATTGGGGGCTACTGCCCCCATCTGCCCCCAAGGGGGGCACACAGACTGAATATGCCCAATTTTGTGGGGGGAGCAAAGGCTCTTACCCAAGGGGCTGCTCCCCCTACCTGGTGTCTAGGGGTGGATCCCTGCTTAGGGATCGCGCTCCTGGGGAGGGGAGGGATACCATTGGAAAGGGGAGATTCTGTGAAATTACATCAACGCGACGTGCTCGCTGATCGTCAGTTCACAGAAATGGTGGGAGGGGCTTCGGAGCTGGGGAAGCTCTTCCTCCCCTCCGAGCCTTTGGGGAGAAACAGAAATCCCTCTACTGTCTGCAGCAGAGGGATTTTGTGCCCCTGTCCTCATGACGGAATGGTTCTGCCATGAGCACAGGAGCACCGGCGCTCATGATGGAACCATTCCGTCATGAGCACCGAAAGGGTTAAAGAGGCCTATTGGCCCATGATTAAAGAAAATAATATACGATCGACCAAAAACCATTTATTGACCAGTACCTTTCTGGGACATGAGCCAGAGCCTATATATGAAAACATTTGGGATTTTATTACAAAGTCTGGCGATAGGAATCTTTTTTACCAGTTTCGAGTGGGTACTCTACCAATTAAATCCTTTACCATCAAATGGAAAAAGATCACAGATAGTAAATGTGTATTTTTTCAGGGCCAGGATGAAACATTACCACATATCCTATTTGTATGCCCGACCTACAAATCTCTATGGAGCAAATGGCTGAGTGGGAGGGGGAGGGTCAGGCAAGATTAACTGGCTGTTACTGGTCAATCTTTTTTTCGGTCGGTGGGGACGGGGGCCAGGGTGGGTGAGGTATAGATAGCCAAAGTATAGTTAAAGTTGCACTTGTTGAGTACAAGGGTGAGAACAAGGGAAAGGGAGGCGTAAAAAGGGAGATACAGTTTGTTTGGTATAACAATATGGCTAAATGTCTGATTTAAAATGTATTTGTCGGAATTTGTCAGGGCTCAACAATGCAGTCAAGCACCGCTTGGAAGCGGAGGAGCTCCCGGTATTTAAGGCTCAGATATTGGGGCTATCTGAAACACGCCTTGCAGAAAATATCTAAAGCTGCTGGGATATGATACAATTGCATGTACCTCGCAATCAACTTCTATTTGAGGAGTGGCTGTTTTGAAATCTAGAAAATGCTGTATTACGGTGCTTCAAACAAAGGCTGACTCGAAAGGGAGGTAGGCACTCTCACAGTTTTTGGTTTACAGACTTAAGTTTACAGTATGTGCAGTATACGGCCCTAATATTGATTGTCCTGATATTTTTGTATATTTGTGCTCTGAAATACTGGACTGGGCTAGTGAGCTGATTGTCATGGGGGCTTTTAATGGCATTTTAGATAAAAAGACACTACTAATACTATGTCCCATGGTAGAATGGGTAGGACTAGGGCTGCTATTATGGAACTTCTTCATATAAATAAATTGGAGATGCTTGGAGAAAATTAAACCCCACAGTGCCGGGCTATACATTTTATTCCCACTCACATAAAACATATACTAGAATATATATGATTTTTATAAACAATAGGGCTCTTGAAAATGCATATATTGAGATATGCCCAAAAATAATATCTGTTCACAATCCAGTGATGCTGACAATAGTGCCTCGATTAGGGAACAAAGGGGTCGAGCGAGGATTCTCATTTCCCAGGCACCTTCTTGGGAATCCAGAATATGTGAGACACATGCAAGGAATATTGGGGGAATATATTAAGAAGAATCTAGGCACTGCACCTATAGCAATAGTCTGGGACTGCATGAAGCCTTTTGTTAGGGGGGGTCACATCGCAATGTATTATAAAGCAGAACCGGCTGGGGTTACGTTAATTGGAGCAGGAGCATAGGCTTTATTTAGATTTGGAGCAAAACATGCTACCGCTATTGCTACAAAAGATTCAGGCGAACAGCAGGAATATCAGTTGGTTATTGAAGCAAGAGCTAAACTTGAGAGAAATATGAGGGACAAAGTCACAAATACTTACCATAAGTGTAAGTCTGAGCAGTACAAATATGAGGAAAAGGTTGGGTGATTGCTGACTAATCAGATAGCCAATGTAAGGGCTAGATCTAATATTAAGCTAATCAAGGGGGCAGACGGATTAGACTATACTATATTCAAAGATATAGTAAAACAATTTAAACAGTACTATGCTGGTTTTTATGGCGACTCCACATGTTTTAATCAGAAATTGGCAATGGAATATATTCAGGAAAGTGCAATGCCTAGTTGAAATCCATTACTCTCTGAGCCACTGCAAAGAGATGTTGAAATTGGGGAAATTGAGGAAGCAATTAGTACATTGCCTACTGGTAAAGCTGTAGGAGAAGATACAATTGCTTTGGAATCTTATAAGATCTTTAAAGACATTTGAGTACTGATGTTTTAGGCACTATGCAACTCAATTATTGCCATTATCTTGAAATCTCACTTCCAGGTTACTGTTAAAAAACTTCCCAATCTAGGGCTTATAGAAGCCATGTATTTTACGATCCTGGACTCTTCCACGATTATTATGGCAGGTATCCTGGTTTACAATCCCCCTAACGCCTCTGCTACATCACTGACTGTCCTTTTGCATACGATTGCGGATCTCTCCCTCAGACATGCGTATTTCACAATACTTGGAGATTTCAATTTACATGTTGATAATCCCGCTTGCGCTCAAGCATCTCACCTTACTGAGACTCTGCTTGGACTAAATTTGCCCCAATTAGTCAGAGGCCCTACCCACATTGCCGGTCATACTCTTGACCTTATATTTTCTAATCACCCCGGCATCTTTTCCTTCCCCTTTCTGCCCCTTACTTGGTCGGACCATTTCCTTCTTCCGTTTGACCTTTCTGTCCCCATTTCGCCCCCTCGTTCTACTTTGAATGGAGAGACGGGGAGAAAATGGCACAAAATTACCTGCGATGCCATCGATCCCTGCTTCTCCTATCAATTTGATTCGACTACGGACCTTAATGAAGAGGTTGTTAAATATAACGCTGCTGTTTTGGCCGCTATTAATACGATCTCTCCTGCTTGCCTCGTTACTTCCTCACGAACTAGACCCTCGGCCCCCTGGTTCTCCCCGGCATTACGTGAGGAAAAACCCCGGTGCAAACAATTGGAGCGTAAATGGCGTCAGCCATACGACGCCGACTCCAAAGCTATTTACAAGCTGGCGCTGAATAAGTTTCAAAAACTAAAACGCGCCACAATGAGAGGTTACTTCTCACTGTCAATTAAAAATGCTGAAAATTCTTCCAAAACCCTCTTTAAAATCGTGAAGGATTTTGTCAGCCCTCCTGCCTTGACTACTTTGTACACCCCTAGTCAGGCGCTCTGTGACGACCTCTCTGATTTTTTTCAGGAAAAAATCACTAAATTAATCGCCCCTTTTTCAGTCCTGCCTCCCCCCTATCGAGGGATACCGAGCCCCAGACAGGCCTATTTTCCTTTGAAGAGCTAACTCTTGAGCTGGCCACCAAATTATTTATCCAAGGTAAATCTGGGTCTCCCTTAGACCCAGTCCCTTCTAAGGTGATGGGCAATCTCACCCCTATCCTAATCAATCCTCTCCTTTCCATTTGGAATTCTTCGCTAAATTCGGGTCTTTTCCCACTGGCATGGAAACAGGCTATGCTGGTTCCCATCCTGAAAAAACCAGATGCTGATCCTTCACAACTCTGTAATTACCGTCCGATTTCCCTCCTGCCTAAGCCAGCAAAGATCTTGGAAAAGACGGCTCAGTACCAACTGACTAAATATTTGGAAGCCGAGCAGTTGCTCCACGATTCGCAGTCGGGCTTTAGGACCGGCTACAGTACTGAGACCGCTCTTCTTGAGGTGTCAGAGACCATCCGGGAGTGTGTGGACAGGGGCGAGGAGGCCATGTTGGTCCTCCTCGACCTGCCCGCCGCTTTCGATACGGTCTCCCACGAAATTCTCCTTAATCGCCTGAGGCAGTTGGGAATAGGAGGTAAGGTTTTGACCTGGATTAGATCATTCATCACCGACCGGACTCAGAAGGTCTTTCTCCGTCCTTTTGAATCTGAGAGCAAACCTCTCCTGTGTGGAGTGCCTCAGGGCTCTGCCCTGAGCCCCTTATTCTTTAATGTTTATTTAGGCCCGCTTGCACGAGAGGTAGAATCCTGGGGGGTCAGAGTAATCTCCTACACTGATGATACTCAGCTAGTATTTTCATTCCAAGATCACTCTGACCCTAATTTCTCCAATTTTCGGAACTGTCTCAGTAACATCTGCTCCTGGATGGCCACTAACCACCTTGTTCTGAACACCGACAAAACCGAGGTCTTATTCTTTAATCATAAAACTACACTTTCCAGCTCCTTGTGGTGGCCTCCTGTCTTGAATCCCCCCCGACCCCGGCCCAGACAGTTCGCAACCTTGGTTTTCAGTTCGACACAGCCTTATCCTGCAAAACCCAGATCAATAAAGTCTCATCTGCCTGCTTTGGCAAACTCCGTATGGTTAGGAACATTTTTCCTTACTTGCCAATGGATTGTCGTAAAACCGTTGTTCACGCTCTGATCACGTCGCATTTAGACTATGCTAATAGTCTCTATGTTGGCGCTCCCCAGTACCTTTTGGATCGTTTACAAATGGTACAAAACGCTGCAGCAAGGCTGATTGGAAATATTCCTTCTCGCCACTCAATATCTTCATACCGGAAAAAGATTCACTGGCTTCCTATTTCCCACCGCATTCAGTTCAAGGTTCTTATTTTTGCCTTTCGTGCTCTCAACAATTCTGGTCCGGTCTACTTGAAAAAGAGACTCAAACTCTCTCAATCTATCAGAACGTTGAGATCCAATAGCCTCCGTCTCCTGGTAGTTCCTCGATTTCGCCGTTCCAGGAGCGGAGGCAGAGCCTTTGGTGTAATCATGGCCAAACTCTGGAACAGTCTTCCTCTTGACCTGCGGTTTTCTGAGACCGATCCGCTGTTCCGACACAAACTTAAAACCTGGTTGTTTACCTCCCTCTAATTTACTCACTCTTTTAGCTTGTTAATCTACTAGCGCCGGGGCATCCCCGCCATGGGGATAGCTGTGCGCTTTATAAGCTTCTTAAATAAATTATAAATAATAAATTATGGAAGGGGAATATCCCCCGTCTTCTTAGAACGTTACTAATAGTATTGTGTTTTCTAAAAAGGGAAAAGCTGTACAAGATATGACTTCATACAGGCCTATATCATTGATTAATTCAGACTCTAAAATGTACCCGAAAAGGTTGGCTTCATGGCTGGCTCCTATTATACTTATTCTAGTTTTGACACAGCAGCATGGCTTTGTTCCTGGAAGAGACACGGTCACCCACATCAATACAGCTATTGCTATATTTGGTGTTGCTGGCCAGTTAAAATCACGTGTTGGCATGTTAATGCTGGATGTCAAAAAGGCTTTTGACTGTGTGATCTGTAGATGCGTATGGTTAACACTGATAGTACTTGGCTTAGACCAGAACTTTATTTAAGTGTTACAGGAACTTTACATCTACCCTACAGCTTCTGTTAAGCTCAATGGTCTTTCGTCATCATATTTTTTTGTTCAAAGGGGCACGCATCAAGGTTGTCATTCATCCCCGTTATTGTTTGCTCTATACATAGAGCCTTTTATACAACATTTGCTGCAAAATGTTAGGATTTCTCCAGTTTCATTTAATGGTTTGGATTTGAAATCAGCTGCATATGCAGACGACATTTTAAATAACAAGGGGGGGGAGACAGAGATAGGGGGTGGATTCCTTCTCCCAGGTAATGCAAAAAAACAGTGAGAATCCACCAGATTGGGTGATGTGTTCCCTACTGTGGTGGGGAGCACATAGTGTTTTTAACCTTTTCAGCGCGACCGCGATTCCCCCTCCGGTGCTGGGCCCTAATAAAAACGGGCGTGGTCATGACGGAACGGTTCCGTCATGAGCACAGCTCAACCGTAGCTCATGACGGAACCGTTCCGTCATGAGCATCGAAGGGGTTAAAATACCCCTTACACACCAAAAGGACCATTGGTGTCATGCTTCATCATTGGGGTCTTCGCACCCCTCTACGGGATGCGGCGTGCTGCGACCTACGACTACACGGGAGCACTGGTAATATAGACTATGCATGGTGCATGTGAGGGTTGAGTGTGAGTATGTGGTGAGGTAGTGTGAGTCGGTGAATGTTCAAAAAGTGCCTGGCTCGTGGGGTAGGTCAGAACTATTTTAATGAGCCCCCGGGCTGGTACTATTAAAAATGGTGCAGATTGAGGTGATTATGTGTAATTAAGCACATCGCCTCTTGGGTGCGTCAACATGTTTCGGAGATCAACTCCTTCTTCAGGACAGGGTGCACCACACCCCACCTTACTCACGTTTTCTTGAGCCGCGTTCGGGGGAAGAAGGACGTTACTACTGCTGTAACTCGAGCCATTGGGCCAGAGCTACCCCCAACGTTTGGAGGCTTATGAGGCATTGCACCAAGACCAAGAAGTTGTTTGCATATTGGCAGAGAACTTCATTCCATTTGTAGGCACATTATAGTACTATATCTCCACTCTTTTGTAAAATACATTTTTTTACTTAAGTAAACGTGAGTAGACATAATCACCTCAATCTGCACCATTTTTTTTTTGAGTTTTCAAAACCTTTATTAGCTTTTAATATTGTTACACAGCTTAACACCTACAACCAAAATAATGGCCGGCAGCTCCTCAGTTGCAGCGTCATTCAACATGTCGACTAATCCTATTAATAGCTTAGGTTAACACAGCATGCCGCCTACAACCGCTTTGGGCCGTCCGCGTTTCAAGTAACTTAAAATTATGTAGCTACAGACTTTGAAACGTTGGGCATTGCAAATGTATTACAATATAAAAGAAAAGGAAAGCCAACTATAAAGGATATATGCCCATTAAGAATATAAAGTCCCTATATGCATGATGGAGCAGGTGTATTGTAGGTGTTGTAGACTCATTTAGACAAGAACATCTTTAACTATACATAACTCAAACAAAAACAACATAGGTTGCTATAGTAAGTGCCAACATAATCGGATTCATCGACTCTCAGTCCATCCAAGGGGCATCCATATAACTGGCATATACAGTCTGAATGTCACCTTGGACTATGTCATATTGTGCAGCTAACTGTCCGTAGTGTGCGCTTTCGGAGGGGAGCAAACCCATTGACCGCAGCAAGTCTACTGGTGCCTCAACTCGTCCTCTGCTGACTAGATGTAAAACCCTGGGTGAGGGAAGGAGAAAATGGAGGGGGGACTACCACTTGCGCTTGGCAACCCTGGGTTATTAGTGTAGTGTATTCATATGCCTGTCGTACCACCCTAGTCGTCAATGGCAGGCGCCACCCCCTCTGAAGGGGCCCCTGGCACGAGCCCACTGGAGAAAAGGTTCCAAGATATCTCGGGGCCGAAAAGCAGCCGGCATCAGCTCCCAGTATGTGCCTAATTGTGTATGTCCATACGTAGCATCCGCACGCCAAGCGCTAAATGGAGGCTATTTCTTTCGCCCCCACCTAAGAGCAATCTGTCGTCTCGCGTATAATAACAACAAAGCATGCTATTTCCTACACTTGGGCTCTGTATCGACTACCATACCCAACAGGCCCAAATGTGGGGAAGGGTCATGTGACCTTCCAACTATTTGGTTTACTGCCTCAAATATGTCTAGCCAATAACCAGCGAGTTTAGTACAGCTCCAGGCCATATGTATAAAGGTAGCATTATCACTTCCACACCTCCAACATCTAGCGTCTTCACGCAGGTTAATTCGGTGAAGGCTCACCGGGGTACGATAGTGACGATGCAAGAATTTAAAATGTACAAGACGTAACTTGTAATTCGGAGATAGCTCCAGAAGCTGTTCAACGTAGGAGGGGCCTCAGGAAATCCCTCCCAAAGGGACCGGCACGCCGCTTTTAGCTGGTGATAGGCGAGTAACTCCCCAAATGGGATTGTCCTCCCCTCTACTGCTGCCTGCGGGTCCCGGAACTTCCCATCCCGGTAGAGGTCAGAGAATGTGTGAACCTGGTTGTCACCCAGAACCAGCTGTCCTCCACATTGCTCCTGGCAGGCCAGCATCGGGTTGTTTTTCAGGGGAATGGCGGGTGCAAACAGAATCGGTAGCCGTGCTCACTTCTGTAGTTCGCGCCATGCCCAACGCAGCTTATTTGCCGAGTCAACGTCAGTAGTAGGGCGAGGGCTTCTCTGGTAAAGAGCGACCGCCAGGGGCAAGGGTGCCAGTGAATCCTGTTCAATCGCTACATGTGGTTGGAACGGTGTGGGATATGACCAGAAGTGCAGCCAGTCCTCCCTGTCGTAATGGCACGGTCAGCAGGGCCCAAGATACTCGAACCTGTCCACCCGCCCACACCAAAGAGAGCAAGTGGGATCGAAGGCAATGAAAGAATTGCTTGGTTAGCGGAATATGAATATTTGCAAATAAATAAAGGAATTTAGGCAAGACTACAATTTTGGACAGGGCCAACCTCCCGGCGATAGATAGGGGTAATTTAGACCATATCGCTACTTTACTTTCCAGCCAGTCAATCGCACGCCCAAAATTCAAAGTCCAGATGTCTTGGAGATTACGGCTTAGCCAGATCCCCAGGTATTTGACCTCATCCGCAGTCCAACGCAGAGGAAACTCCGACCGCACCTCAGGGGTATTATCGGTCAGAGGGAAGATCACAGATTTGGCCCAATTAATCAATGTACCCGACAGTCCGCCGAATTTTACGAACTCTCTCAGTAAGGGGTCTAAATTAGCTGAGGGGTCTAGGACGTACAGGGTGACATCATCAGCGTATATAGCTATCAGCAAGCTACGGGAACTGAACCCAATCCCCCTAGCAGTGTGATGTTGCCTTACTCTCGCCGCAAGAGGTTCCATTGCGATCACAAAGAGTAGAGGCGAGAGTGGGCAGCCTTGTCTCGTGCCTCTGGACACCGCGAATGGTTCTGAGATCATGCCGTTCACGCGCACTCTCGCTGTCGGGCTCGTGTAGAGAAGTCGGATTTGGGCTATAAATAACGGATTAAAGCCCATGCGTTCCATTATCCGGAACATATATGGCCATTCAAGTGAATCGAACGCCTTTGTGGCGTCTAAAAATATGGCTGCAGCATGCACCGAGGGGTGTAGGTAATGCAGCACTGAGAACAGCGTCCTTAGGTTATGGGACGTCGAGCGACCGGGTATGAACCCTGATTGGTCCGGGAGGGCCACCATCGGGAGAAGAGGCTGGAGGCGTTCTGCTGCAAGTTTATCGTATATTTTGACGTCGACATTAATTAAGGATAGCGGCCTGTAAGAGTCAAGCGAGTGCTCATCTTTGTCCGGCTTAAGCAATGTCATTATTAGGGCATCCCGCATAGATGCAGGTAGAATCCCGGTCTCCAGAGATTCAGCATAAACCGCGTGTAATCTCGGTGCCAGCTCCTCAGAGTAGGCTTTGTAAAAAGCCGTCGTCAGACCGTCAGGTCCGGGGGCTTTGTTTAGTGGCATGCCCTGTATCACTTTTTTGATATCCTCCACTGTCACTGGAAGATCCATATACTTGTGGTGGGCGTCGTTAAACCACACTAGGGCTATGGATTCTAGGAAGTCTTCTAAATGTTCCGGAGCCTCGGGTTGTGTGGTAGTGTATAGGCTGGAGGAGAAGGCTTTAAACTCTTGCAGTATCTTCTCCTGCCCGACACAACGTCTCCCTCCAAGTTGTGAATCATGTGGATAAAGGGGGTAGCTCTCGTTTTCTTCATGAGTCCCGCTAGCGTGCGGCTCGGCCTATCCCCCTCGCCGTACCTCCTAGCTTCCGCGCATTTACCCAAGAATTTAAGTTTGCGCTGTGCCTCCCCTGCAAATTCTAATAGTTTCTCTTTTATTGCAGACGTTGTCTCCGGGTTAGGGGTGATGCAAAACCCGCATTCAAGGTCTTTAATTTGCCCCTCTAGTTTACTCAAAGTGCCTCTGATGGCCTTAAGCACACCGGCCTGTCGTGCAATACATTGCCCGCCTATTACCACCTTAAATGCCTCCCAGAGGGCTGAATCCGTGGACACAGATCCAGTGTTTAGAGTGAAGTAGTCAGTAATGTCAACTCTAATCTCCTCTTTAAAGGCAGCATCCAACAGGACATGTGGGGGGAGCCGCCAGCTAAACGCCAGTTGGATTGCGCTCGGGGGAGTAAATTCCAGGAGACACGGAGAGTGATCCGATAGGGACCTGGCAAGGTGGCTGACCTCCGTGGTTCATGTTGCAACATCAGGAGACGTCAGCCAAAAGTCCAGTCTAGACCAGGCCCCGTGTTGGCTGGAAATGCATGTGCCCTCTCGGGTGCCTGGATGACGCACTCTCCATAAATCTATCAGATTTCCTTCAACCATTATGTCTCGGAGCGCGAGACTTGCATGGGGGTGCAGCTGTCTAGATGTCCCCTTGCGATCAAGCGAATCGCTCAGTACCACATTAAAGTCTCCCCCCAGATGATTGTGAAACAACTTGCCGCCTCAACTCGAGCCCAAAACCTCCAAATCCCGGTGTGTCCGTATTCGGGCCATACACATTAACTAGCACCACTGATCTGCCACACAGCTGTCCTTGAGCTATGATGTACCTCCCCTCTGGGTCAGCATTTATGCAAAGTTCCCTCCAGTCCAGCCCCCTGCATATCATAATGGCAACCCCCCTTGCATAGTTTGAGTATATTGCGGAGTAGATCTCGCCCCACCTGCTGTGTTTCAACCTCACCGACGGCTTCGAGTTTAGATGGGTTTCCTGTAATAGACAAATATCTATCTTGTGTCTCTGCAGATAAGCATGCATCACCCTTGCCTTCCTGCCATCATTCACTCCCCTTATGTTCCTCGTGATGATGTTAATCACCTCTCTAGTCGCGCCACTGGAATCTTTGACATTAGCTCTCGTACTTCCCTTCTGGGTCTTTCAGACACATGATTATGTAGTGTGAATAATAGCTTAAAAGGTAGCAACCCATGCCAAAACAGACCTCAACTATCCCTGCCCTCCCCCCTCCCACTCCAACCCCCCAATTAGGTTGTGTGATAATACCCGCATACACGCAATGCGTGTGAGTAACTAAACATTGGGATATACCCTCGGTGGGCGAGGATCCCCAGACATACTCCCCTGTTTGCACAGGGTGGCCATGGAACCCATGTTGGCAGCTCCAGTGGCTCCAGTCAGCGCCCCTTATTACCTCAATGAGCTATATCATTTTGCCCCAGCACAGATCGTCAGGCTGTAGGATACCATCCCAAAGTACGACAATTAAGTAGCATCAAAGAACATAATTACTCCCCGAGGAATATCTAGTCACCCATTCCCTCCCGACCAACCCCGGAACCAACCCCCACATGTTGCAGCTTCATCGCATCAAAATGTCTATCATTATCACTTACTGATCCTCTTCTGGGCCTTGCCACACGCTCGGAGCTTTCTTTTTCGTGCTGCAGAGGTGTTTAGCAAACTTCAGGGCAGATTTGGCGTCCGTAAAGAAATGTGCCGACCCTTCATGTGTTACCTTCAGTTTGGCTGGGTATATGAGCGCATACGGCACTTGCGCTTGCAGTAACAGTCGTTTCGCAGGTAGAAACTCCCTCCTCGCAGCTTGTACCGTAGGTGTAAAATCTGGGTAGAAGGAGATGTTATTGCCCTTGTGAGATATTTGGCCTTTCTCACGTGCTAGCTTTAGAATCAGGTCTCTGTCTTGATAATTAAGGATCTTTGCGAGAATGGGCCTCGGCGTACCGCCTACTGGCGGTTTCGGGCTCAGCGCCCTGTGTGCCCGCTCCACCACAAACACTGGGGACAAATTCGGGTCAAAGAGTTCATGGAGCAGGTCAGTGACATACACCTCCATCTTGCCTATGTTGGCCGTCTCTGGAATTCCCGTGATTCGGAGGTTGTTCCTTCGAGAACGTGCCTCCAAATCATCGTTCTTCGCTTTAATAACCATAAGCAGCTTGTCCATGTGCAGGAGTTGTTCCTTCGTGTCTCGTTGAAACTCTATGCACTCCGTATGTCTATTTTCCAGCCCGTTGAGTCTAGTTTCATGTGTAGAAACTTATGTTTTTACCTGGTCCATCTGGGCGGTCAACGTGTCCAATTTTGAATCAATATTTCGTAGACTTGAGCGCACATCTAACATCAGGGAATGAAGGTCCTCCTCCCAATCAACCCCGTGTCCTTCGCCTCCAGTAGCCCCAGACTCCACCGACAGTGCCTCCTTAAGCCTCGCAGGTCGGGCGTTGTGAAACGATATCTTCACCTGTCTCGCGTCGCCTCTCCCCATGTTGGCCCCTGAGTAGGACACACCCGTCTGAGCCACCAGCTTAGTCTCAGGTATCTTCTCACAGCGTCAACTCCAGCAGTCTAGCTCACCTCCCAGCTCTATCACACGGTAGCAGATGGGACCCTCGCCCCGCCTCAGATATCACGATCGTGTTCGGAGTAGATGTGTATCACTACCCGCGTCCTCTTCACCTCCACCTGATCGCTCAGGGAGCATACAGTGAAGGCGGCTTGTCGCTGGCAGGGTATGTGGCGGGGGGACCCCTAGTATCATAGGCTCTTCACCCCCAAATGGAGTTACACCCTCTCCACTGCCCCTCTCCGCTCTTCGAACAAGATCGCGGCTAAAAGGTGGTGTTCGTACCGCCTCACGTGGTCCGGTCGGCAGGGTGGTGGCACCAGTGCCAGCTTGTTAATGTGAGGGGGGGTCGTTAGCCAATGACCGAGCGCACCCCAGATCACTACACCTCATTAAAGTAAGTCCCCCAGGTGGATACAAGGTCCGGCGTGTGCTGTGTTAATATGGCGCCCCCAGTCCTGCAATGTTTACAGTGCCGTCTGGAGGAGCGCGAACCACGGTTCCACTCAGCACTTGCCGATGTCCCTACACAGGGGGGGTGGGCCGCTCCACGCTTTCAATAGCTCAGCTGCTCATTCTCCTACCATGTGTTGGTGTCTGTGGGTCACTGCCATCGGAACTCTGCCCTCCGCAAGCTCGGTATCTCGTCCGGGGTGTAGATTGCAATTGGAAAGATGGTGCCTACAGCTGTCTCGGATGGCCACCGTCTTCCGCCACCTCCATCTGCTGTGTTATCGGGCTAAGGGCATCCCGACAGTTCCACTCCGGAGGGGCCTCTCACCTCGTCCCTACTGCGACCCTGCAGCACGGTAGGGCCCCCTCGGAGTTGCACCTCAGAAGCTGTGAAAGGCCTGCGAAGCCGCGGGCTGTATTGCACGGCTACACGGGGAAGGGAGCGCTCCACTCCGGCCTCCAGCAGGGGGGTTGCTCCGGGGTGATCTGCTCAAGCCACGAACCGCACCAGGGTGAACCGCTAGGGAGCCGAAAATCGCTAGCCACATACACCAGGCAAGCAGGATCTTAAGGCGCCGATTTTTAGTCCCTGGAGTCACCTCTTTATAGGATTATTGAAGGATTTGCTGCCATGGCCGGTGGAGCTCGCTCAAATGGCAGCCATCTCGCAGTCCGGCTAGCCACGCCCCCCAATCTGCACCATTTTTAATAGTACCAGCCCGGGGGCTCATTAAAATAGTTCTGACCTACCCAACGAGCCAGGCACTTTTTAAACATTCACCGACTCACACTACCTCACCACATACTCACACCCAACCCTCACATGCACCACGCATAGTCTGTATTACCAGTGCTCCCGTCGTAGGTTGCAGCACGCCGCATCCCATAGAGGGGTGAGATGACCCCAATGATGAAGCATGACACCAACGGTCCTTTTGGTGTGTGAGGGGTATTTTAAAAACACTATGTGCTCCCAACCACAGTAGGGAACACATCACCCAATCTGGTGGATTCTTACAGTTTTTTTTATGCAGATGACATAGCGGTTTACATTTCTAAGCCTGAAGACGCTATCAATGAGATTATACCTGAAGCTCAACGGTTTAGGTTCTTCTCAGGTTATAAACTAAATTTAAATAAAATTCAGACAATTTTGAATTATCAAACTGATATGGCCCCAGTTGCATTAGGCATTACACAAACAGTAATGTATTTAGAAGTACGTATTAGCAGTTGAGTAGAGGAAGTGATTAAACTAAATTATGAATCGTTACTTAAAAGGGTGGTTACTAATTTGCGTTTTTGGCTTCGCCCCCCTCTTAGTATAATTGGTAGGTGTAATTTCCTAAAAATTAATATTCTCCCCAATTTTTTGTATTTATTTCGTGCAATCCCACTGAGGGTTCCATTGGCATTTTTTAAATGCCTAGATAGTGCAGTAGGTAGTTTTATTTGCTGTTATTGGCATGGAAAGAGAGCACTACGTTATATTAAGCTGTCATAAAAGCAGGGCGGTTTAAAATGAACAGACTTTAAATAATATTTATGGGCTGCATTTGCTTGGCAAATTCAAAGTCTACTTCAAGGATCCGACTTTAGGACAACTTGGATATCTTATCAGCCAGCTTGTGTCCCTGACACGGGGTTCTAGTTTTACAAAATGGCTGACCACAACTACTATAAGAGGGTTCGTTTTGGGTGGTCAGGGACATTGTTAGGATATGGCAGGATGTTGCTATGGCATATTCTTTTCCTAAGCTACATGTGCTTATTAGCCTTTGGGGTAACCCCATATTACCAGAAATATTTCATGATTCTGTTGGAAAAAGGTGGCAAAGTAAGGGTTTAACACAACTGGGGAAGTTGTATGATGGGCAAGGGTTCCGGACGTTTGCTGCTTTAAAAGAAGAGTTTGAAATTCTGGACAATACATTCTTTAAGTATTTTCAAATTAGAGACTATTTTATTCAGAGGCTTGGTTTATAACAGATGCCTTTTTCATCTGAGGTTTTGTCTGCATTTCTTCAGATTACAGGACGAAGGCAAATAAGAAAAATATTCCAAACACTGCTTGTTAATGTAAGTGATGATGGGATGCAGATTGCATTAAAGATAAATCAGATGTTCAATACAGTTATAACCAAAGAAGATATACAGGAATCACTGAAGACAATTGATTTAGCTGTTGCAATTTTAAACTGCAGCAGCATCGGGTTATATTATGCTATACTACACTCCGGAACTAATCTCTAAATGGGCGGTGAACCAGTCACTATCACTTAAATTATATTGTCTGAAATGTCAGGAGTTTGATACCGATTTAAGACATATGTTTATTAGTTGCCCAAGGATGAGTACTTTTAGGTCTGGTATTAATCATGTTTTTTCTTTGCTAATAGGTCACGATATTCAGAAGAATAAAAGGGAAATAATACTGGGGACAGTTGAAGAATGGTGTTGTCTTACTGGGTTGTCTGTCTCAATTATAATTGTATGTGCTCGTCTGTGTATTGCTTGAGTTTAGATTGAAACAATAAGCCCTAGTATTAAGGATTTTGGGTTTTGCTAAGAGATATATATGAAATGGAGATGACACTCGCCAAAGCTAGAGACCCGCGCTCTTGGTTAAAATTCAAACGAGTGTGGTCTTGTATTAAATGGGATTAAAGTTTGTGCTTATTTTAACAAATTTAATTTTATGTTTATGTTTGAATGGGTGTGTATTGTAAGCTTTTGCCCTTTTCATTTATTTTGGATTGTGTTAATTGTAATTACTTATGTGTCGGTTTGTGATGTACTGAATTGTACTATGGCTAAAAAACATTAAATAAGTTAAAATGCTTTTAAAGAGGCCTATTGGTCCATGTTTAAAGAAAATAACATACAATCCACCAGAAATCATTTATTGACCAGTACCTTTCTGTAACATAAGCCAGAGCCTATGTTTGAAAACTTATGGGACTTTTTTACTAAGCCTGGCGTTAGAAAACTTTTTTACCAGTTTCGAGTGGGTACTCTACCAATTAAATCCTTAACCATCCAATAGAAAATGTGTATTTTGTCAGGGCCAAGATGAAACGTTATCACATATCCTAATTTTATGCCCAGCCTAAAACTCTCCACGGAGCAAATAGCTAAAACCAATATGTTCTAACTTGGGTACTACCGTCGTGTGCTACTGCTCCAAGACAATTGAAGACCAGTACTCAAGAGCCCATTGTGATAGCCCTAGCAACATTTTAAGTTGCGTATGGAGAATATGGTCTAATTTTCATTAAAAGCAACAGCTGCCATTGATTAGCTCTAACCCATTGTTTGATGCTTTGATATGTACTTGTATTTTCTAGTTTGTTTTGGTCACTCTTTAAGTACGATGCACAAATGAAATGAAGTTACATTATTTTTGGTGGGTGTACAGTTTATTATGAAGAAACAACTTTTATAATGAATTATGTGCTTTTTTTTAATTGATGGCATTTACCATGTTATTATACTTCTGTGTACTATCATGATGTATTATGTCTTACCATTTTAGAAATCATGTTTTTACCTAAGATTATTTATTACGTTATTATAAATATTCTGTATGTCTTTTATGATCAGAATGATCGAAATAAAGACTAAATTTAATTGAAAAGAAAAAAATAATATTACCTTTTCTCCCACTAGAACTAAGAAAATCAGTTATCCTAGCTCAAGTTATTTGTAAAATAGATTATTGCAATGTTCTATTTGTTGTATCTCAAACATATCTTCTTAACAAATTACAGATACTTTCTAATGTGGCAGCAAGAGTGTTGCTGAATCTTGCACAGTGCTGCTCAGTTGCCTGGTGAGACTAATTGGTGTGTGAGCCTCACTGTGTGGCCCAGGACTTCTGTTTTTCTAATGCCCACTGGTTTCCAGTAGGCCTAATTTTTCAGACATTCCCACAATGTATGCATCAGAGTGCCTTTCATCCGACAGCCTCACAGGCATTTTTCATCTGTTACCTGACCCATGCGGAGGCAGGTCCATGTGTAGTATGCTCAATGGAGTATTTTAAATTGGATCAAACAGAACCCTGTTTGAACTGTAACCTCTGTGGGATACCCACATGCATGCCCCCAGTCGGAAGGCTGTTACTCAAGTGTGTAGAGTAGAGTAGAGTAGAGTAAGCACACTGCATGATCTGTTAGGGGTGCACCCAGGAGCCTGTATTCCAGTGGGGACTCCTCTTCCCCCTCCAGGAGGTACTCAGACAGATTCCCTGACAGCTTAAATTCAGCTTGTAAATCAGTAAATGAGATCTACGTACTGTATTCGGCACGTCACTCAGTTTGGAGGTCCCTCTATCTCCTGCAGACTACGGAGGAGGTCCGAGTCCCAAAGTGTGCTCTCCATTGTCAATCTGTCTCACACCTCCTTGTGCATGTCACCCTCTTTCTTATCTTGATCACCTTTTCCATGGGAAAGGGTAGCCCCCAATCAAAGAGTCAGTGGATATGTCCTGATAGGGTCATGACAGTCTGGTCTGGCCTCAAAGAGGATTCCTGTTTGGAGGAAAAGGTCCAGTCATTAACAGTCAAACAGCTGTGAGGCCCAATAATAGAGCCAGAGATTTGGGAGGGAAACGTCCCCCTCTATCTGGCGTCTTATTAGTAACAAGAGAGCAAAGCTTGGTAGCCCGCCATCCCACAGCAGCACCCCGGTAACATTATCCACCCTGTGAAAGAAAGTATCGAGACCAGGAAGGTGGCATATTGATAAATAGATCATTTTATGGAGGACTGCTTGGCCCATGAGTGATAGTGGAAGTTTCCTCCATTCCCTTCACTGCAATTGGCATCCAGGATTTTAACTGGGTTTCCTGAAGGTACAAGTCCTACTCTGGTGTCACAAAAATACCCAAGTATCAGAAGCCTCAGGGTTGTCCATTTGAAGGGGAAATTCTAAGCCTAGTATGGATCCTTCACTCCCACAGAGAAGGCCAACGACCTTTGCCAGCTAATGCGTAACCCCGCGTAGGACCCAAACATCTCCAGAGTCTGGGGGTCCGTAAGATAAAGAAGGATATCATCAACTTATGATGAATAACATATTCCCACCCTAAGCCCCTTTGGAGGGCCTATATTTGTGTGTCTATTCAGAGCCACAATGCCAGGGATTCAAGAGAGACCATTAAAAGTATGGGTGAGAGCAGGCAGCCTGAAGCTTCCTGAGTGGAACCAGTTGACCAGGACTCTTTCCACAGGATCCTTATTTAGCAGTAGGTCAACACAGGATAGAAAGTGTGTCCCAAACACCATCTTGCAAGGTACAGCCATCATATATGGCCACTCCAGGGAATCAAAGGCCTTCTTGGCATCTAAGGCCAGGAGGACTCCTGACTTGCATAGTCCCTTACTACACACCAAGCATCCCATCAACCTCCTCAAATTATACTTCCTGACCCTGTATGGCATGAATCCGGATTGCTCCGGGGCAACAAGTGAATAAACCACCTGGATGAGGTGTTTTTTCTTTCAGTATTAATCAACAAGATTGGCCTATAGGAAGCACAATCTTTATAAGTTTTGCATTCTTGTGGATCACGACAATCATGGTTTCATGAAGGTTGCTTGGCAAGGTGCCCATCATTCGCTGTGTTAAACATGGAGAGCATTGGCATTACCGGTCTGGATGTGACACTTAAAACAAATTTTACAGGGAAGCCATTAGGGCAGAAGTTTGATCATTGTTCAAAAGGGACATAGCTGCAGCCACTTCAACCTCTGTGATCTCCCTGTCCAGCACCTCAACCTGGTCAGGGTTGAGATGGGGGCCAGAATATCCCCAAAGATGGCTCCCAAATCTCCCTTATCAGGTGTGGTCCGTGCCCGGTAGAGCTGCTCCAGCTATGACGCATACTCCCGATCGATGTCCTGGAGGTCTCTTCCAACCCTGACTACTTCATTCTGATCCATCAAACCCATTTCTGTCCCTCTTCCTTCTTGGCTATCCATGCAAGGTGTTTGCCAGCGGTATTGCCCACCTCGTTGAATCTCGCTGCTGTCATTGTTATGCAACAAATTAACACACTAGCCAAAAAACATAGGTTACTACAACAAGCTAAAGAAAGAAGCGAAAATAACAATTACACTTTTGTTGCTGTTCTTAAACATTTCAGTAGTTTGTTCTATAACGTCTTCAGGATGTTATCTTTTCTAAATATTTCCGCGTAGTTTGTAAAAGTTTCACTCCTCTGAATTTGCATGTACCAGTCAATTCATATGCATGTAATAGACATTTAAGAATTGCCATTTATCTGCTTTCACTTGTTTCACTTCCCAAAGTGTTTAGCATCTCATAAGCTCAGCAAGGAAATTCCTAATCATTCCGACTGTTGACCCCTATACATTGTATTTTGTGAAAGATATGAATAATGTGTGACCTTTCCAAAACAATCGATCTAGACTACAATTGCTCGAGGCAAGCATGCACGTAATATCTGATCAACTTGCTGGTCAATCCACTGCCGCCTTCTTCAGTGTGTGTCAACGTGGTATTTATGAAGCATATGCGCCGTCATGGGTCCGTTGAGGTTCCAGTGGAATGGAATGTTCACTTTTTAATACTCTATTAAGATTGAATTTACCTGTAAAGTTCTTTTACACATGGATCTCCTTCTGGCTAAACAATAGGCATGTGGTGGTTTTAAAATTAGGAGAATCATTTTTTGTGTAAGTTGCTATTCTAGTCATTGGAGTCCCTAAATTCCTCACTTTAATTTGCAGCTCTTCTTTCTTTGCACCTTCATTGGTCAAACAATGTCCCCCATCCAGGAGTGTCAAGCAGCGACTCATTCTCCAGTGCCCTATGAAAACACAATAGTAGCTGTTACTAAGAAATAGTGGGAGCAAATTCGGAGGCAAAAAAGGTAATAAAAAACCTCTCTACATGCTGACTCACTTGTCTTTCTCTGGATTTCACTTTCTAACGGTTTTAGGGCCAAACCTCGCAGAGTATTCAACTTTCGAAAAATGTACTCCTTATACTAGTTTAGACACTTCATAGTTCCTTACAGGTTTCAATAATATACAGGAAATACATAAGATAGGATCTCCATGTAGCCGAAGTGTTTAAAAAAAACATCCTGCTGATTCTCTTAAGCATTAAATAAAAGCCCACAAATGATGCCAACAGTGTGCAGCCCACCTTACTCTGCATACCCTTCAATCAAACAATTAGTTAAATCAATAGATTTGTCACCTGTGAGGGTATCCAGGCATTGGCATGGCCCAGCTGATTAGCCAAATAGCCAGGTGTTCAAGGGCTTTTGAAACTCTGGAAGAGATGGGGAGGTCAGTAGAATAAACAGTGGCTCGGTCCATGTCCTCGCTGCTAGGAAGGGGAAGGAGGAGGAGCAGAGGAGTCTGGTGGGCTGATAGAAGTTCAGCCGGTGGTTCAAGTAGGCTGGTCCGTAGTTGTGTAGGACCTTGAATTCATGGGTAAGGAGCTTGAAATTGCATCTTTTCAGAACCGGGAGCCAGTGGATTTACCTGAGGAACAGGGTGATGTGGGTTCATCTAAAGAGAACCAGGACAAGTCTGGCTGCAGTCTTCTATACGGTCTGTAGTCGTCGTCAGAGGTGACCTTAAATCCTTGCATAGAGAGCATTTCCGTAGTACAGTTGCCTGGAGTGGAGGGCCTAGGTAATGATGCGTTATGAGGTACGGGGGTAGCCATTTTAATACTTCATGAACCATACGGAGAATGAAGAAGCAGAAGGAGAAGACGGAGTTGAACGGAAACATTGTGATTAGCTTGTTGTCTAGAATAATGACTAGGTAACTAGTGAGGTCAGTGGGGAAGGAGTAGGTCTGAGCTCTGAGCGCCAGCAGGAGCTTTTGTTTCCGGAAATCAGTACCTCTGTCATGTTCATTTCGAGCTTCAGGCAGTTGTCCTTCTCACAGTTGACTACTTATGTCATGCAGATGTGGAAGTTGGTCTTGGTGTTGCTGGTATCTTCAGAGAGGTAGAGGATAATTTGTGTGTCATCGGCTTAGGATATGATGTTGCATCCATGGGTTATGGTCATGCTGACCAAAAGTGTCATACAAGTTTTGAAGAGGGTGGAGCTGAGTGAGGATCCTTGGGGTGTTGCACAGAGGATTTCCTTGGGTTCGGAGATGAAGGGGGATATACAGACTTTTTGTGTCTTTCTGGTGAGGAACAAGGTGATCCATTTGCGAGGGGCTCCTTGAATATGTATGTTGTGCAGCCTTGTGATGAGTGTGTGGTGGGAGACAGTATCAAAGGCTGCTGAGAGGTCTTGGAGGATCAGAGCCATAGTCTGACCTCAGTCAAGGGCTCGGATGTTGTCGGTAGCCATGAAGAGGGGTGTCTCGTGCTGCGGTTACTGAGAAATCTGGATTGGGACGAGTTGAGTAGGAGGTTCTTTTGCAGATGTAAAGAAAGTTGTTGGTTGATGGCTTTCTCCAATACTTTGGCTGGGATTGAGAGCAGAGAGATCTGTCTGTAGTTGTTGAGTTTGAGGGTGTCTGCCCATGTTTTTTTAGCAGGGTTTTGACTATTTTGTGTTTTTAGTCTTCTGGGAAAGTGGCCATGGTAATTGAGGTGTTGAACAATGTGATGAGTGCGTGGCTGATTCTGGCCTCGCTTAGGTTTAAGATGTGGGAAGTGCATGGGTCGATTGGGTTCCCTGAGTTGACCGGGTTCATGATGAACGTGGTGTCCTGTGGGGCGAGCTGGCTACATTTGGTTAGTCAGATGTCTATGGTGGTAGCGGGGTCATTCTGTTGCTTTAAGAAGTCGGTGGCCTGGGGCTGGGGGTTGAAGTTTATATAGATGTTCGCCATCTTGTCGTGGAAGAGGTTGGCATGGTTGTTGCAGAGTAACTGTTAGGAGGTGATGATGTTTGTTGCATCTGAGGGGTTGGAGAATTCTTTGACAATGTGAAGAGTTTTTTTTTTTAAATGGCATTTTTGCAGGGTTATTCCCATGTTTTTTTTCTTCTTCCACCTATTTTGCCTGACCTGTTTTCGTTGGCTTTAGGACTCTGATCACTTTATTATTGCTGATCATTGCTAAAGTGCATATTCTCTGTGTGCAAATTTT
Source organism: Lissotriton helveticus (assembly GCF_964261635.1). NCBI lineage: Eukaryota > Metazoa > Chordata > Amphibia > Caudata > Salamandridae > Lissotriton > Lissotriton helveticus. Next base: position 2,051,018,715 of record NC_136061.1, read on the forward strand.
GATTCAGATTGGTTATCCGTAATTGGCATGTTTGATTTACTGGTAAAGTGCACTGAGTGTGACAAGACCTGGCAATCAAATGCTACTAGTGGGCCTGCAGCACTGATTCTGCCACTCACATAAGTAGCCCTAGAAAGGTATGTCCGACCTGCCACTGCAGTTTGACATGGCAAGTGCACCCACTTGGCAGGCCCTAACCTTTCCTTTTATTACATGCAATCACCCCTCAAGTAGGCCTAAGGTACCCCCAGGAGCAGGTTGCAATGTATGTGAAAGGTTGGACATGTGCAGATGTGTGTGACATGTCCTGATAGTGAAATACTGTGCAATTATTTATTTTTTTACTATTGAAAGGCTATCTATCCTAGAGGCTAACATGGGAGTTGTGTTGTAACATATTACAAGTATAAATTTCCATTGGTACAAGATAGAGGATAGAGGAATGAAGTTTAGGCTCCCTGAACTCAAAATCTAATAACACATCTTTTAGTGAAGATGTTTTTTAAATTGTGTGTTCGAAAATGCCACTTGTGGAAAGTAGACAGTTTCTTATCTAATCATTTAGTGTGCCTCTGCTGTTTTGTTTATTGACTGTCTGGTTTTAGAGTGACAGGGGATGTCCATTCACTGTAGACAGCCACGAGGGGGGTTGCGTGTGTCCTGCCTTTCCTGAGTAACTCATAGCTGAACAGAATAGACCTTGGCTGCATTTAGAGTGGTGGGAGGAGTTTCACTTGCATCTGAATAGTCTGCTTCTTCTTTGCACAATGTTGTCTCAACCTCCTATCATGCTGCACTAGAGAGAAGAGAACTGGTTTGGACTGGGCTCAGAGACCCTTGCCACAAAGGGAACAAAGAGAAAATGCAGTATAATTATTGGATTTTACACCCCAGAGAATTAGGTCGCTTCTGGACTCAAGAAGAACCTTTACCAAGGGGGAAGCTGTAAGGTGGGGGTCCCCCCTTTGCTGTGTGCTTTGCTGGGTTGGCCTGCAGTTGCTGCTTCTGCAAAGGAGAGGACATAGACTGAAACTTTGCAGTGAACCTGCTTGAAGAAGAATCTCCAAGAGCTTGTGTATGCTGGCATCCTGTTCTGAAGGATCAGGGACACAAATACTTCACCTTTAACCAACTGATCAGTACCTGAATTCCTGTGTGGACTCCTACATTCAAAATGGCGCAGTTACTCTGCCCTGAGAATTGAGTGGTTGGTACTGCAAAAGCAAGAAATGCAATTCCTATGCCATCAGCAATGCTGCCAATGATGCTGCGACCTGCACCCATGGAGGGCACAATGCACCGCTCTTCTGCATTTCAGCTCTGAAGTGCTTCTAGGCCTGCTGATGCCTGCAGTTATCGATCTTCCTGATGCCAGTGTTTGCACCAATGCCGTCACCACCAGAGCCAGCATCCCATTATCTCCAACCACCTAAACGGTGAGCGGGACTTCACAAACTCCTCAACTTTGCATTGCCTCACTAGAACCGATGCCTCACAGCCAATGCTGATGACGCCTTGCCTCCCCTATGGCAACCAGGGGTCCGGCCTCGACCTCAGCACAGTTGCCTGTATGTTGGATTTTTGTCATTTTGGTCTTGTTTGGTTTAGAAAAATATATTTTATTTTTCTAAACTGGTGTGGTGTTCATTTGTGGTGTTTTCACTGTGTTACTATGTGTTTTGAGTACAAATACTTTACACATATCCTTTGGGACAAGCTTGTCTGCTCATGCCAAGCTACCAAGGGGGTGAGCAGGGGTTATCTAAAGTGTGTTACTCCATCACCCTGACTAGAAGCAAGGGTCCCTACTTGGAAAAAGGCTCATACCCATGCCAATTAGAGACCCTAATATCTAACAGTTATTTGATCTTGATTCGATGTGTGTGGTTAAGGCATTTTTCCTCCATTGTCTCAACTGTCTGTGGTAGATGTTAAGGGCTGTCTTGAAGGGAGTCTTTTCAGTCGTGTCCTGGCTGGTGCACCATCTCCTTTCCAGTTGTTTACAGTGCCATTTAGAGGTTCTGGGGTCTTCAATTTACCAGGTAGTTTGCTTGGTAGACCTTCTGTGGGGGTTGTTTCCAATGGGAGTGATTCTGTTGATACAGTTGGTGTTCGAATTGTTGACGTTTTTGACATTCCGGTCTAGGTTGTTGGAGGAGATGTGTTGGGTGGTGATGAGGGCGTTGATCCATGTATTGTTTGAGACTGCTTCAGCTACAGTGGGGGCATTTGGCAGATTGGGGTGGAGATCTGTGATCTGGTATTGTTGAAGTGGACGATGGAGTGGTTGGTCCTGTCTCTGTAGCTGACTCCATTGCTGGATGTGAAGATGGGGTCTAGCATGTGGCCTGTGGTGAGCGTAGACTCGTGGATGAGTTGGGTGTGTCTGATGTTGTACATGCTGTTGAGGAGATTAGTTGTGTTGATGTCATTGTTGTCATTGAGATAGAAGTTGAGGCTGCTGGGGAAAATTTAGTTGTTAAATTCTATGGAGGGTGGGCCAATGAAGTCGGCAATGAAGTTGCAGAAGACTGGACGTGGTCCAGCGTGGAAAGCGAGGGGGCACCTGATGGTGGTTTTGTTGTCTGTTTGGAGTCAGAAGTTAAGCTGTTCCATGGCTGGGGTAATGTCATCATTTGTGGTGGTGCATTGATTGGATTCCTTGTGTATGATGGCAATCCCTCCGCCAGGCTTGTAGATGTGGTTGTGGTGGGTGATCTTCTATTCTTCGGGTTTTGCCGTGGCAATGTCTGGCATGGAAGGGGGGTTGAACCAGGTCCCAGTGAGGAAGAGAAAGATGAGTGTGAGTGTGGAGATGAGGTCGCAAAGGCTGCTTTCTTTTCTACCTTCTGATGGTTACACCGGAGAGGCTATGTGCTCTCTAAAATTGTGGTAGCACTTTGTCTCCAGCCATTTTCTAGGAAGCAGGGGTTCCTCCTTTGGTTCCTTTGCTCTCTGGTTTCCTGGTTTGTTGGTCAGTGCACTTGGCACGAAGAAGCTTGGCATGTGTTGCTTTGTGGCTCACATAGATTTCATAGGTCCTTGTGTTTCCTATAGGTAAGTATTCATGTCTGTATGCCAGCTGTCCCTTTTTTCTGACTCCAGTACAGTGTGCAGAGTGACTGCTTTAATGATTCGGATAATAATTGATGCCAATTTGAGTGCTTTTGCTACATCTTCCTTTCCTCTATCCCCACCACATCCTGAAAGTAGTGTTCCCAATACATTGTAGACTCGTGAGGTCATCACATTGTTGTGTGAGCTAGAAGCTGAACATGAGAATTGATGCATCAGAGTATAATGAGATAGGCTTCCCCAAAATAGATTCTGCTACTGTCAACTCAGTATTCAAAATGTGCAAGCTCTAAAGTAAATGTATACAAAAAGGAGATAATAAACAATGTGGTATCTCCTTATCCCCAGTGGGATCTGTGTGTATTAAATAGAAGGACGCATCAGCCCATCCATGCCAGGGTCTCTCATTTTAAATATACATTATCTATGCAACAATTATATGTTAATATTGTAACAGGCAAATAACATTAACCAGACAATAGCTACATTACCAACATTCTATGAATAACTCACCTACCATGCAGGAACAAACCCATATTATAACAATAATCATTATCTAAACAAAGCTAGTATTGGCCAAAAGCTCTTTTTTGCCTACCTTTTATTACTTGCTCTTGGCAAGATCCTATTAAAATTGTCATTCACCAACAGTTGTGTAAGGCAGTTGCTCTCAATATGTAAATCGTACTACTTCCTCCGCCCAGTGAATCTTCCTATCTCTTATGCTTCACATAGCTGCACTCACTGACTGTTGTCATTATCCTCTGTCACCTTTAACACAATCATGTCATTGAACTGTCTATGCAGTTCCAAAAACAAAATAGCACACAACAGGAGATTTAGCACTTATTGAAACAGTTTCACTTCTAATAAATCACTTTTGGATCTTCAAAGGATTTATTACCTTACATTTTCAGACGGTTTTCTATTTGGACAGGCTTTGGTTAACTATTGGTTGGGAGGGGGAAATGAACTCTCAAACTCCATACATAAGTGCATGATCCAATCTTTTTTTTTCTTTACTTTCTGGTACTTGTAATCTTGAATTTATAGTGGGAAAACAGGACTACATACAACAACATACACAGAATAAAAACAAACTGAATCTTCTCCTCAGACTTGGAATCAGAAAACGTGAAAATGTTGTACAATACCTGCACGCTCTGATGGTGCCTCCTTGTGACACACCATAACAGTATTCTTAGCAAAGTTACGCATGTGCAGCTAAAGTAATGGTGCAGTTTATACTTGGAAACTAGATTCATGCAAATGCTAAGCAATTATGGTACTGTATTGTTTGCACACATGGACAGTGAGAAGAGTGGAAAAGAGAGATGAGGGGGAGAGGAACAGAGTAATGGAAGGAAGGGCACATGAAAAAGAGGAGAACCAGGTGAAAAGGAAGGAAGGGTGAACAGAATGTAGGAAGTAAGTATGAAATCATGGATGGATGCATGGAAAGGTGCACATTTGGGCAGGTTGACTAATAAAAGAAGGGCAAAATAAAGGATGGGTCAGTGAAAGATTGGCTACATGAGGAAAATGGAAGAAAGATTGGATGAACTGATGGATGGAAATATGATGAATGGAAGTCCAGAATGATGAATCATATCACAGCTGGTGCACACCAGAGCCCAAGTCCCGCAAGCCCACTAGCAAGTGACTTCAAAGGATCTGGCACATTAGCAAAACAAACAATGACCACAACAACTCCAAACTTGCCCTCTCCAGGTACCACCACCAACTCAAAACTGCCAAACAAAATTCCCTAGTCCTTCCCCTTGACACCAGTTGAAACCACAGCAATGAACTATAGTGCATCATCAAGGCATTCTTCAACTCCACAGGCACTGAGAACACGGTTATCCCATTGCAGGAACCCTGCGACACACTTTCTGACTTCTTCTACACTAAAATCACCACATTCTATGAGAACTTCGACCACCAAATCCCATCAACCGAATTCCACAGACTCTTCCATAACCCCGACCCTCCTCGTAAGCACATTCATTGGATGGGAACCTCTCTCTGCGAACACAACTCACCATTATGGGTGTCATCAACTCAGGATCCTCAAAAGATTCCTGCCCCCACCACATTTCAAACTAGGAAAAAGCACCATCAGCAAGGAACTCACAACAATCATCAATGCATTCATCACATCTGCCTCCTTTTCATAAAGATGGAAACAAGCAGAAATTAAACTGTTCCTCAAAAATCGCACGGCAAACCTCAACAACTACTACCCGATCTTCCTACTGCCTTTCCCAACCAAGGTACTAGAGAAAGAAATAAACTTCCATTCCACTGCCCACCCGGAGAAAAACAACCTACTGGACTCCTCCCTATCCAGATTCCAGTCAAATCACAGAAACAGGAGCGGTGGCTGTGTCTTTTTCACACCTGGCAGCCAAGTACTGGAAAGGCCTCCTGTAGAATGCTGTACCTAGCTCATAGCCATTGTGAGAGGTGGAATGTAAACCAGTTGATTCCATACAACATCATGTTGGAGTTAACACTGAGATTCTGATTCTGAACGTTATTATTGAAGTGAAGCAGTTGGGTGAACTGGAGCTGTGTATGAAGGCTGAGGTGTTTAGGATTATCTTAAATAAATCTTCTTTTGATTCATCTACAATTTTGTGGACTGATCTTTACATTGGCGACGAGCTGAAATAACCCTTCACATACACCTCAAAGCTTCCAGCATCTGAATTGTGAAGACTTTTGGCACTGTATCTACCTATTTGGTATTGTATGGCTTTCATTTAATTTTGAACTTTCACTATTTGTTCCGCTATTTATTTCCCAAACAAGTGGAGATGTGAGATTTATCCCCTCGTTTTGTGAAGAACAGCGTACATGCTTCTGATAAAGACTTAAGCGGGAAAGGCTTGGTTGGTGTTAGTATGCAACAACTTTGACATTCATCTTCCTTTCTTGGAGCGTGAATTGTTACTCAGGGGTCTTTGGCTGTTCAAATTAAGATTCACTTTGACATTTGAAGCCCCTCTTAAGCAGCGCTAAGCAATGCTCTTCATTTCAATTTAACTGATGTTTTTAGAATTGTTTACCTTTAAAGCACTTTAACTTGCCTCCTGCCTTCCTGCGTGTCCCTCCTTGTCTTCATTCTCCTGAGATGTTCTCAAATGTTGCTTCTGGACTTACTGCATGTTGCGTCGCTTGTTCAAGGATTGAACGCTAGATCGCTAACCGACCACCTACTTCCTGCTTCTTACAAAGAAGACTAGACTGCTAACTATCGGTATACTTCACTTTCTGTGAAGGACCTATCTACCATGTAACAAAGGAACATTCTTGCCAATGTTTTATACTTTGGAACACTATGCTGCTCAGGTTGTGAGGTAATAGAAAACAGTGTTCTACATTTTTGGAAGATTCTTTGTGTAATTTCTTGTTCGTTTTATTCCAAAGACAAAACATCTTTATTGCCTCAAGACAAAGCACCTTTGTTGCCTTCGTGGGAAATTGTTATTTCAAAGACATAACATCCTCACTGTTGTTTTGAGACATCACATCATTCTTATCTTCGTGGGAAATCTTTTCATTGAACATTTCTTGTTGCTAAACTGCAACGAGTTTAACTAACTCAGTGTTGGAAACACTTCAATGCAATATTTTATTGGCATTCCAAGCAAGTCTCTATTTTTTATTTTTCTTGTTTTCACTAACCTTCTGCTTTTACAGCTATTCAACCAGTATCCAATATACTTATCTTGTCGTTATTCACTGGTTTTCACCATACAAAATTTTCCTCCTCCACCATTTTTCTTGTCCTCTCCTGGTGACCCGCCTGTTTCTTGGAGGAAATGGAAAATGTATTTTCACATTATGGGCGTGTGTGTGGTGTATCCCTCAGTGCAGAAAGGAAAATGTCACTTATCTTACATTGTTGAGGATCAGCAGGACAGGAAGTTTTTCAACATTTTCCTGAATTGTCTTCACAAGATGCAGATAATTTAAATGATTACAAAGTTTGTCTAAAGAAACGTGATCCACATTTTTTAACAAAAGTTTCCAATGTACTAGAAAGACCCTATTTTGGTAAGCACAAGCACAGATCAGGAGAGAGTGCTGAAGAATACATTACTGAATTGAGGAAACCGGTATCTACATTTAATTTTGGAGCCAATTATGAGGAGAGGTTAAGAAACCAGTTCATGCTGGGCTGTACTTTAGACAAAGTTTTAGAGGCTTATTGGGAGAAGGACACTCCTTCTCTTACAGATGTCATTTCTATAGCTAAATCATGTGAACATACTAAGGCTTGTGTAGAACAGCTAAAAAAAGGATGATGAAGTGAGTAAAGAAAAGAGTATACTCTTATTCAGCAAAGTTAAACACAAACAAGTGGTAGTATTTCTCACAAAACTAGTACAGCCACAGGAAAAATTTATATTTCCGAAAAGGATATTTCTTGGTAAGTTGGACTCTTCAAAGAGATTTCAGAGTTATTCTTGATCCCAATGAAACATCATATATACATTTAAAACAGGATGAATCTAATCACACACAAAAAATTCAAAAAGGTAATTCTTGATGTTGAACAAAATAAGTTATCGCAAGCTGACTCTTCTTAGTTTGAAAATAATTTTCCTGAAGTGTTCAACAAAAAATTGGGCTGTTTGAAAGCTTATTCCCACAGAATAGTATTAAAAAAATAATCTGTACCAGTGGTTGATAAAGTTAGAAGGGTTACTATTAAAGATAAAATGAAAATTGAACTTGACAAACTATTAAAAGGTGACATTATTGCTGAAGTTGAAGCAACAGAATGGTTGGCTCTGGTTGTCATGACATTTAAGGCTATGGAGAATCTAGACTTTGTATTGATCTCAGAGAACTCAACAAATGTGTTGTAGATCACTACTCATTACCAAACATCTCTGAAATGTTGTCGCTGTTAGAAGGGGCAAGATTTTTCTCCTCTGTTGATCTAGCATCAACCTATTATCAAGTAAAGCTACATGAAACATCCCAAGACTTGACAGCTTTCGTTACTCCGTTTGGGACTTTTAAATTTCTAAGGATGCCTTTTGGCCTCATTTCTGCTGCTGCAGTCTTTCAGAGAATGATGGAGCATATTTTTGAAAACTTTGATGGAATAAAAATATATCAAGATGATATACTTATTTGTGGCAGCATTGAACAAGTAACTGACAACAGAGTCAAGTTGGTCTTGAATAAACTCCGCGACAGTGGTCTGACTCTTGAAGCAAAAAAATGCAAATTCATTATCACTGACATTGATTATTTAGGCCATAGGATTACAGCCTCTGGGACTGAACCTAAAAAAGAACCAATAGACACCATCAACAACATAAGAAGAACAAATAGTGGCAGTGGTATATTTAAGCCAGCACCTCAGCTATGTTTGCAAGGGAATCTCTTTAATTGTTACTACTTTATCAGTGTGCTAAATGTCTTGTACCGTGCCACCCACAGTAATCGCTTATATATAGCAGGGAACCCCCTATATAATAATCATTCTAAACATGTAGACAGAGCACAACAAAGGAATCTTTGAAGACTGGTTGAACCCAACCAGTTGGCTTATTTAATGCAAAATTCTTCAGGTAAAAAACTGTTCAGCAAACAAAAATTCTTGACAGATGTTTCGTGGTTACAAGATTGACGCAGCCACAGCCGACACGTGTTTTGTCGTCTTTCACGACTTTCTCAAGGCTGTTAACAGAAATATAACACACAAAAGAGCAGACCAGGTCTACAAAGGGTATGTATCCATACAGGCCGCTATGTGTTGTTGTGTTATCTTTTGTCTCCCTACAGGAAGAAATTATGTCTCTCTTCCTCCAGTGAACTTTGGAACTGAAAGTTCTCGGTAGATATGTAACTCTTCTTAAGTACATTTTATGTTGTCCTTCATATCACAAATTATCTTTAGTTGCAGTAGTAATTCAATATTAAAGGTCCTGAAGAAAGCCGGGGTAGTTCCCCTATAGGCTGAAACATGTCGACCATCCTGCAAAAATCAGCGCCAGAGGGTAGTTTTAGTATCAAACTACTCAGCGTGTTTTTTAATTTTTGACACCAAGACATTTGTTTGAACATTCCTTGAGTCTAAGTAGTCAATTTTATCTATCACGAACACTTGAGCACTGCACTTTTTTGAGGGACAGTGTGGTCAGAATTTTGGCATTGATTCCCGTTACTATATGGCCGGGTGAGGTTTTTGAGTGATCATCAATTCCCACATGATGAAATTCCACAATGTTGGGCTGATGGGAATTGTTCTAGCCTCTGTTAGCGAACAGCTTCAGCCCACTTCTGCATCCTACTGTTTCACAGCCGCCTGTATGGATACATACCCTTTGTAGACCTGGTCTGCTCTTTTGTGTGTTATGTATTGAGAGTAGGGGTTTGAGTAGACAGGTCTTTAAATATTCCCCTTGACCCTCCACATATTTTGTTTTTGTAGTGTTAACAGAAATACACAAGGATTTATTAGAGTACATCCAATGCTGTAGTAGATCAAACACCTTTCCTTAGATCATGCACAATGGATTAACGAGCCTCACCACATTCCTTAGGGTGAAAAAGAGAATAGTGTGATATTAAATGTGAATTAAACAAAGTGCACTTAAGGAAATTTCAGTGAGCGAAAAAAAGGAAAAGTGCAATAAAGAATCTAATCACCTCAAAAAAGATAACAAGAAGAAGAACAGAGAGAAGAAAATGAGAAGGGAGAGAAAGAAAAAAACGAGAAGACAACACCGTGTTTCTTGGTTCTTGTATATTTTCGTAGATAAGTACCTTTCAAACAAGATTGCTGTTTACTGTCAAGATTACGTGTCCTCAAAGGTAACTCAGACACAAAGAGGCTGGATATATTGGTCCAGAATGGCCGATCAAGTGTTCTCGCGTCAGTGAAGAAAAACCTTTTAGCACGTGTTGAGAAACAAGACACAGGAAAATAGATTTTTAACCTTACCAAGTTTATGTGGAACTAGTATATGATGGACAAATAATTTTCTATTGAAACTCGATTTATAGAAGAACTCCCTATATTTGCCATATAGCGTTAAAAAGGTGAGGAGAAACAGAGCTAAAATGCATTACCCAACAAGATACAGAACGTTCATAAGAAAGGTTTACATACACAAAATGTCCCGCCAAATAGTTCCAAGAACTCAAAATAGGCTCTTAAAGCAATCCAAAAACATTTTTTATTTAAAATTACTTACTTCTAATTCTTTGTGTTAGAATAGTAGAAGTAATTGATAATTCCAAAACCGGGGAAATCTGAAACTGGATTTTAGTCACCAGGTGTTTCCACGTTCATACTAAAAAACAGAGACGGAGAACTCATCAATGTCACGACTTGAGAAGAACATCCTCATGTTCTTCTTAGCCCCTTTTGATACAAACAATGAGTATCCTTGTCTGATACTCGTTCTTAATTGTAAAATATATGAACAGGGTAGCAACTTAGTCACCTCCTTCGTAAATCAAGAGGATCCGATATAATAAAATTATAGTGTATTTACGATGTCCAAAACAGCGGGACACAAAATTAGTGCAACTCCATAGCTCGCATTCAGTTTCAGGCTATCAGAGAGTAAAACACAAAAAATATATAAAGAAACCATTACTTGACCTGCCGATAATTTTGGTTCTAAGTCATGCATATGCAGTTACAAACACAGCACACGTGCTCTATCACGTTGGTTATCAACCAGGGCCTTTTAAATGCTTTGCGCGTTGAAGAGAGCTCACCTCCAATATCAGTGAAAATTCGTATCTTTCTTTGTCGGTATAATGTCAGTGGCCATGGTCGCTTCCTGTTTATCAGTCGACATCCTGCCCGCGTTTAACGTCACGTGGTATATGAAGGTGGTCACGTGTTGACGTGAAATCCACCACCATCTTAGTAGTTTCAAAAACCTCAATCGTAGTCCGGAGATTATTTATATGGAGCTAAAGTCTTAACATCTCTTTGTTTTACGTATATTAACGGTTAATCATGCACACATGTATATATGTATGGTCAAAATAACCGTGTTTTTGATATATACACGGAAGAGGAAATGGATGCGAAATGTTCATTTTAACATCCTTTACGGAAAAATTAATATTGATGACGCTGCTAAGAAAACAACGGAACACACGTCATGTGTCTACATCTTCTTTATAAAGTCTAGTGGTCGACCTGAAACAAACGTAATAGCATAATGGTAATCAGCGCCATTTTAGTAGTCCCATATTCTGCTGCTTGGGAATCAGCAGGCAACTTAAAAGACGCATAGTGGTACTCTCATAGTCTGCGTTTTTTGTATTATTATATTGTTGTGTGTTTCAACCTTTGAGAGGATCGTGGATTTCTACGAGAAACATCTGAACCCAACAGGGTACAGGAAAGATGTCTCAGCCAGAGAGAAACAGATTGTGCATGTGGGAAGGTATAGGATAGTATATAGATAAATATAAAGCATATTATAGCTGTACAATACCTTTTAACCATATAAAGAAATATACGATGATGAAAAAATGTACAAAAAACAATGTATAACTATAAAATGCTCTTAAGTCCTAGCAATTCACCTTCCTTGATGTAAACACGTTACAGAGAGTCATAACAATTGGTGTATATCAGTACACATTAAGTCATTACAATACCTACTACTTCTTTTTGGGTGATTACATGAATCAATATACCATTGAATGATACATATTTCTTTAACATCATAAAAGGTACAACATGTTTTTAACCCAATTCCTGCGCTTCGTATACACAAATAATACACTTCATTTCTAGACAGATGATGTTATCCATGGTCTTAAATCTCATAGAGTTATCTTCTTGTGGCAACTACATAGTCTTTTGAGCAATAAGGGATATTTATATGATCAATGTTATATTTATGACACAACTTTATAGGACACACCAGAATGTTAGCTTTATATTAAACTACTCATAAAGCTTTTTAAACTTTTGTCCATACTCCAAAAACATTTTGGACCCCCAATTTCTTGATGATACATGACAGATTACTGTTTATCTCAATCTTTCAAGAATACAAACATCTCCTTGTCAAAATTGAGCCCGTATTCAACCGCCCTCAATTTACAAATCCACTGGGCTTCCAGTTTGCGTAGGCTCAACACTTTGTCTCCCCCCTTGGATTGTCGTATACAGATTCCACACCATGAAATTTAAGAGGTATTAAATCAGCTGTCCCATGATTTTCATTAAAATGGACAGCCACAGGATAACTGGCATTGCCATTCCTAATGGCCCTTATGTGTTCCTGTGTTCGTTCCTTCACTGGCCTGATGGTACTACCTATGTAGATTTTCTGACAGTCACATATTATACAGTAAACTAAGAATTTACTGTTGCAATTCATGAAAGATTTGATAGTATATTGTGTCAGTGTGTTGTATTGAAAGGTCTTAATTTTGTTCATACTGAACAATGGCCACATTTGCAGAAGCCATTAATTGGTCCTCCCAAACAGTTAGGGTTTTGGGGAATTGTATCAGGTGCCCTTTTCTTTTTGAGATTGTAGAAGCTAGGGCTCAATTTTTTTCTTAGTTTGATACCCCGTCTATAAACAATCCTAGGTTTGGCACCAGTCACTCCCTGGATCGTTGTGTCTACTCTTAAGACATGCCAATGTTTCTTAATGATGTTGTATAGTTTGTGACTATATGTGTTATATGTAGTCACAAGTACAACTTCATCCTTATGGGCTCCCTTTTTGATCTTGTTGTCCTTTCTAGTGTGGGCAAGCAATTTGTTACGATCTAGCAGTTCTGCCTTCTTCTCAGCTGCTATTAGTGTCTTATTCTCATACCCCCTGGAAGCGAATCTTTTGATAGTTTTTGTCATCTCTTGTTTGAAAATATCATCCTAACTACAATTCCTTCTCACCCTAGTAAGTTCCCCAAAAGGGATGGAATTAACCTGTGACCTAGGGTGAGAGGTATCAGCATGAAACACTGCATTGCATGCTGTTTCCTTTCTGTATAATGCTGACATAATAAAGTTATTTTTAACATACAGTTTTACGTCTAGAAAGTTGGCTTGGTATTTGTCATGAACATGTGTAAAGCGAATGTTATGGGTATTGGAATTTAAAAAGGAACAAAATCGGTTTAGTTGCATTGTGTCCCCCGTCCAAATCAACAGGACGTAATCGATATATCGTCCCCGATATATATAGCATGGTCAGTCAGATGTTCTGGACATTGTCCCCAGATGTAGAATTTTTCAAGCCATCCAACAAAGAGATTTGCATAGGCAGGAGAAATTTTCGACCCCATGGCAACCCCTTGGTGTTGTTTAAACCAAACGCTATTATGTAAGAAGACGTTGTTCTCGAGGACCAGGGTAATCATTTCAAGCAACATTCTAGTATGATCCCAGTGAGAAGCATCTCTCTTGGAAAGAAAGTATCTAACCGCTTCTAGACCTCCCTTTGTAGGGATAGAAGTGTATAGAGAGCTAATGTCCAGTGTGACAAAACTACAGTCATCCGTCCAGGTAAAGTCTTGTAGTTTATTGAGCAGATCTTTGGTATCTAAGATGAAAGATGGTAGGTTTTTAACAAAAGGCTGCAGAAACTGATCTATATACTCCAAGATATGTTCCGTTGGGGAACCTATCCCTGAGATGATAGGTCTTCCCAGGGGAAAACCCCCAGGTTTGTGTATTTTTGGGAGGGTATAAATACACGGCTAGACTGGGTTAGAAACAAAAAGATATTTAAATTCTAAGTCATCAATGAGACCCTGTTCCCTCCATCCTCTCAGTTTTAGTTCTAGGCTACTTGTAATGTTTTTAAGTGGATTACCTGATAGTCTGGCATATGAATTAGTGTCCCCCAATTGTCTATCAATCTCATCCAAGTAGTCTTCCGTATTCATGATAACGAGGTTACCCCCTTTAGCTGCCTCTTTCATCTTCGGACCCGGTTGTTGGCTTAGTTCTCGTAACGCCTTTCTTTCTCCCCAAGTTAGATTGTCCCTAAGTTTGGTTTTTTTTTCTCACATGATCATCTTCCCATTTGTGTAGATCTGTAGTAACTAAATGTTGGAAGGTGTCCATTGCATTGCTACCCCCAAGGGACGGGAGAAAAATGGATTTTGGTTTAAAACCACTGCTCGTGCTGAGGTCTGTTTCAATATTTAAATCCTGAATGATCTGTGATATGGAACTCCTATCTGTCTCCTCCTCACTAATGGTGATTAAAGTTTGGATATTGTGTATGTCCTCAATTGTTCTTCCACTACCACCTGCACTTAGGGCCTCGCATGTATTCACAGCCTTTGGATTTAGTGCAAAGAATTTCTTAAGTTTTAGATTTCTCACAAACTTAAATACATCTACATGCATTGACTCGAAATTTGGTTCAGAGGCAGGACAAAAATTAAAGCCTTTCGTTAACAATTTTATTTCGTCATCACATAGTTCATGATTTGATAAATTCACAACAGAGATATCATAATTTTCAACAGTTTCCATATCCATAATGTTGCCTAGATTCAGGTCCCTGGTCTCTAGTGTTCCTATTTGTTTCCTGCTTTGGATCTGGTGTTGTATCCCTCTTTTCAACCAGTCTACAAAGATTCCTTTGTTGTGCTCTGTCTACATGTTTAGAACCATCAACAACATGTCCAGCCCTTGTAGCAAGAATGAAGTCATAACATTTCTAGGAATATTAGAGTAGTATGCTAAGTTTATTCCCAACTTTGCAGACAGGACACACAGCATGAGGCTTCTACTTAGAAAAGGTGTTAGTTTTGCATGGAATGCAGATTGTGAAACTGAGTTTAGAGGGATTAAGCAACTCTTGTCAACAGCTTCTTCTTTAAAAAGTTTTGAACCTAACCAAGAAATCATTGTAATGACTGATGCATTTGCTACAGGGTTGGCTGTGGTCATGATGCAAAAACATGATGGTGTGCAATGTACTATTTTGGTTTTATCCAGGTGTCTGGGAGGAGCAGAAATTAATTATTCTGTTATAGAAAAGTTCTGAAAGACAGATCATAAACCGCTGAGAGAAATTTTCGAAAAGAAAGGTTTAGATAACATGTCTTCCAGAATACACAAGTGTGTTGTAGCGCTCCAAGAATTTGACTTTCGCGTAGAATATATCCCAGGAGCTAAGAACAACATAGCTGACTGTTGTTCACGTTTAACTAATAATGTTGACAGGAATGACGGTGTGAATGGAGAAAATTTTAGTGAATTTGATGAATATGCAGTGTGTTATGTGAATGAGAGCATAATAAAGGAAGACATATGTGTGAGCGAGCTAGAAAAAGACACAACTTTACAAGCTGTTATGAGAGGAATCAAAAACAATTGGACTGATCATTCCAAAGTGAGTGATTTCCTTGAGGTTTTTTTTTCGTGTGAATGATTAAATGTCTTGTCAGAATGGGTTTTTGTTTAGAGGGACCAGGTTGATTCCTCCTGTTAGCTTAAGAATGCAATTGGTTGAATTCACACATGAAAGCCATCCAGGTATTTCTAAGACAAAATAGATAATAAGGCAAATATACTGGTGGCCTGGGATGGATATTTGTATTGAGAGATGTGTGAGGGAATGTGTAGAATGTAATCTGTGTGACAACATTCTGAAACCTAGAGTTCTACCTATGACTTTAATGACTCTGCTGAAACTTCCTTGGGAAGAGGTGGCAATAGATATTTTGGGTCCTATCAAACATAACAACATAGACAAGTATATCTTAGTTCTTATAGATGTATATTCTAGATGGTGTGAAGTTAGAGATGTGCTATCAATTTCATTACAAGACCGGAGGCTACCATTATGCATACAACTTTTAATGCAGTCCAAGCATAGCCGCATATGTCACAAAGCAAAAGTTCCAACTTAGAATACATATGAATCAACAATAGCATGAATCACTAGGCAATCAGCCTCTTTTAAATGCAGCTCCAAGCAAGATAAGTCAACTCCTTACTTAGCTCCTTATAATATTGTAATTTCATGTTTAAGACTTGTATTTTATTATTAATCTATGTTTGTTACTATATACTGATTAACCCCTTAATCCCTACAGGAGTAATATTTATATATATACAATGTACTTGTTTTATATACCATCTTAAAAGGTAGAGGAACACCTTTTTACTCCTTATACCCGGATCCCCAACCTCCAATTTACGGAGGTTGGCTTCCGCTTTCCTTTCCTGTAGTTGTCTTTATTTTAAAGTTATAATTCTTTCCTCTCGCGCGCGAATTATTCAAAAGACGCACTGACCCGCTTTTATTTTGAGAACAATCTCACAGACGTACATAATTCTGCCCAATACCTTAGACTTTGTCAAGACCTTTTGAGGTACGACGCTTTGTGAATTTAACAAATTTTCGTCCCGCCTCCCTCCCATAATCAGTCTATTAGGATTGATATTTACAAACTAATTTGAAGGTAATATTAAAAAAAGAAAAAGGGAGAGGATATATATATATATATATATATCACCGTGATGCTGCCTGGCTGGCGAGGGGATCAGCATCAATTGTCTTTGTACTACAGCGGAGGACTCTGTGAAACTGACGCTATATGCGATTTACTCTGCAGGACTACGTGCTCCATAAGGCACTGCGGCGACGCCTATCTAGAGGCGTGTCATTCCATTTAAAGGAAGTGGTTCCATATGGCACTGCGGCGACGCCTATCTAGAGGCGTGTCATTCGATTTAAAGGAAGTGGTTCCTGCCTCCCTCCTGTATTTGTTCGTCATCCTCTGAAGAAGAAGGCGGGAGCCTTCGAAACGCGTCAGGAGCTAAAGACGAAACAGGACATTCATGAACGTTTCTCTGGGTCTCTCTGCTATTTGAAGCTTGCTGTTAGTATTAAAGGCTTCTGGACAGTATCCCCGTGAGTGAGGTCTGTGTTTTCACACGTGAGCTTTGATATATATATATATATATATATATTTATATATATATATATATATATATATATAATATATATATATATATATATATTGAAAAGATTATTATAAACATATACAAGCTGTACATATATAGAAAGTTTATAGAGAAAGGTTAAGAATTCTAAATAAGCTTCAGACATTCTTATATATTTATATTTTCAATTCAAAATATGTCTGAGTCAGATTCTGATTCAATTCACAGTATTACTGTTGAATCTGATTTTAATAATGATGCCATCAAAAAACGTATCCACAAGGAGATGAGATCATGTATGTTTTCTACTCTCTCCCAAGTTATGTCATCTAAGAGATCCTTGATCCATGATAATGATGACCTATCTGACCTGGACATAGCAGAGATTAATGATCTCACCGAAAAAAGGGGTAAGAGGCATAAAAAAAGTAATAATATTGATTATACCCCAGAGAGCATGGGAGGTCCTAGCACCTCAAATTTTACAGGAGGTCCTCGCACCTCATTTGCCTCAGGTGTCCCTCGCGGCACAAATCTGAAAGGTGTCCTTAGCGGCACAAATTTGATGGGTGTCCCTCGCGGCAAAATTCACCAAAGTGCTCTAGATAATGATCCAAGTGATATTGATGGCTCAGAATTTCCTGACGAATATATTCTTGACCTAGATGAGGACGATCAAGATATTGATTCCTTTCTCTTGAATGACGACAATGGTCCTTCATCTTCTAAAGATAGTATCTTGGACCCTTTAGGGGAAGAAATGTTCTCCCCTTTTAACATTAAACATCCTAGAAGCTCATAGTTGACTCCACATGAGCACGTTTCTACATTCATATCTAAATGGATTAGGAACCCTTTAGAAAGGGAAACACACAATCTTTTGAGGGCAGAATGCACCAGACCTTCAATTGAAGGTAGTCTGTCAAACTCCTAACCTTGGTCCGGAACTAATTACTTATCTTTTTAAATTAGGAAGAGACCCGCGCAAAAGCTTGGAAAGGTCGCTTAAGATCTGCCAAGATAAAGTTCTCGACATCCTAGGTCGACTTACTAAAATAATCGACGCTGCTGAGGAGAGTTACCTTAATGGTTCCCCTCTTGACACACACTCCATTCGAGGATGGAGCCAAAGAGCACTTGTCCTCTTAGGAAATGCCAACGCAGGACTAAATTGTGAAAGAAGAAGAGTGGACCTCAATAAAATTAGTCCAATATTAATCGATATGGCTGAAAAAGAAACCTCCATTAACCCAAAAGGTTTACTTTTTGGAGAGGACCTTATTAAAAGTTTGGGAAAATACGTATCAACCTTTACCACTTTAGATAAAGCACATCAAAACATGAAAAGAGTTTTTAATTACAACAATAACCTTTTTGGAAGGGCCGGAAGAAGGGGGCAATCTTCCGGCCGATTCAACAGACGCCCCTTTCCAAGAAACAGAGGGAACTTTGGTAGAGGATACCAACCACCCAACTAACAACAGTTCTATCCACCCAGAGGAAGAGTTTTCCGCTCCAGAGGATTCCGAACGAGAGGTGCACCTGCCGACTCCACCCCTCAAAGTGAGTACTCCTCTCCCTCCCCTTTCTTTGAATACAAAAGTAGGTGGCAGACTGAGATTCTTTTACCACAATTGGAAAACTATCACACAAGATCCCTGGGTTCTGAACACTGTTCAAGGTTTTTCTATAGATTTCATCCAGATTCCAATCCAGAACTCTCTTCCAAGACCAATACCCCTTACTCTAGATCAAGAAAAATCATAGAGGAAGAAATATCCTCAATGTTAAAAAAAGGAGCAATTCTAGAGGTTCCTATGGAATTTATGACATTCATATGTACTCTCTTCATTGTGGAAAAGAAAGACAAGGGTTTGGGACCGGTTATAAATCTCGGAGAACTCAACAAATTCCTTGTCTACTGACATTTCAAGATGGAGTGCAATCATCTTCTGAGAGACCTCTTACTAGAAGGAGACTGGCTGGTCAAATTAGATTTGAAGGACGCCTATTTTACAATTCCCATGGCAAAGGAACACCAACCCTTTCTTCAATTTCTTTGGAAAAACCATCTCTTTCAATTTCAGGCTCTCCCCTTCGGCCTCTCCTCTGCCCCTTGGTGTTTCACCAAGGTAATGAGAACAGTTGCCTCGTGTCTAAGAGAAAAAGGTATTCGTCTCATCATCTACTTAGACGACATCCTGATTCTTTCTCAAGACTATGCTCAGATCATCATAGATCTCAAGACAGTTATAGACCTTTTAGAAAGTCTGGGTTTCATCGTAAACAGGGAAAAATCCCTTCTAGTTCCCTCAAAGAAGATGGAGTTCCTGGGTTTCACAGTAGACACAACAGAATGTCTCCTCCTTCTGCCTCCCAAGAAGATTGCCAAAATCAGAAAGTAGATAAGGCATGTATTGAAACAAGAAAATCTCTCCCTAAGAGAACTAGCCAGACTTTTAGGCCTTCTATCTCCTTCAATTCAGGCCATTTTTCCGGGCCCATTGAATTATCGAGCCCTTCAGAGAATAAAAGCAAGAGCTCTCCAATCAGGTCTTTGGTACGGAGATCGAATTTCCTTAAACCCAGAAGCCATCTTAGAACTAACATGGTGGTTAGACAATCTAGATGCATGGAACGGGAGAGCGATCTTTGGTTCAGCACCAGATTTTATTCTAGAATCGGATGCCAGCCTTCATGGCTGGGGTGCTTGTCTACAGAACCAGAACACTGGAGGAATTTGGTCACAACAAAAATCCCTGCACCACATCAAGTATCTAGAATTAACAGCAGGGCTTAATGCTCTAATGAGCATCAAACGCTTTCTTCAAGGAAGATCAGTCATATTGAAAATGGACAACATGTCTGCTGTCGCTAACATAATCCGTCTAGGAGGGACCAAGTCAGAAGACCTCTCCAATCTAGCAAAGAAGCTTTGGTTTTTCTGCCTAGAACACAAAATATCTCTCAGAGCAGAATACCTTCCCGGCAAATCCAATCTTTGTGCAGATTGGAATTCAAGATTCATCTTGGATTACAGCGACTGGCAGCTCAACACTTCTGTTTTCAACTCCCTCAATCATTTCTGGGGCCCATTCCAAGTAGATTTATTTGCGAGCAGATTGACTACCCAATTGATATCTTATTTCAGCTGGATGCCCGATCCTGGTGCTATAGCAGTGAATGCCTTTCTCCAACCTTGGGTAGGGATCAACGCTTATGCCTTCCCTCCATTTGCAATGATCCAGAGACTCCTTCAGAAAGTGAGACAAGAATGATCCTCAATTGTCCTAGTAACTCCGTTTTGGCCATCCCAAGCATGATTCCCAACAGTTCTAGAACTAACCTATGATTTTCCCTTCCTAATTCCTCCTCTGAAAGATCTTCTTACAGACGCAGACGGACAAATTCACCCTCTTGTTCAGACAGGGAATTTGAACCTTCTTGCTTGGAAGGTGTCAGGAGATCTAACGATCTCGCTAGACTTTCGTCAACAGCTTCAACTCCACTTGGAGAGTCATGGGCCCCTGGAACACATTACCGGTACAACAACATTTGGAAAGTCTGGTCACGTTGGTGCTTGGAAAGGGACTTGGATCCCGTGGAGGTACCTATTGTTGATATAGTTAATTTTCTTGGAGAACAATTCGATAGAGGTTTAAGTTACAGATCTCTCAATTGTTTTAGATCTGCTATTTCTGCAGGACATTCTCTAATTAACAATAAAACGGTAGGTAAAAATCCTATTATTTGTAGAATACTTAAAAGTATCAGACTTAGAAGACCTCCTCAACCTAGATATCAATCTCTTTAGGATGTTAATTTAATTCTTGACCTTTTTGTTCTTGGCCAGTTAATTCTCTTCTCAGCAGGAAGAATTTTCTATCAAATTAGCTACTCTTCTTTGCTTAATTTCATGCAGAAGAGTCTCTGTTGTTAAAGCTCTAGATATTTCTTTTAGATCTTACGATATTTTTGGAGTCAAATTTGAAATACATAGAAGAACTAAAACCATGTCAGATTCTATTTTCTATCCTCATTTTGATACTTGCACTAAACTCTGTGTTGTTCAATGTATGAAAGAATATGATGTGAGAATGAACTCTCTTTGTCCTTTGAATGTATCTCAGTTACTCATCTCTTTTGTTAAACCCCATAAAGGAATTTCTTCTACCTCTATTGCTAGATGGGTTAAAACAGTCATGAAACTTGCTGGAATCATCTGAATATTTTTAAACCACATTCTATTAGATGCGCAATGGCCAGTAAGTCATTCTGGGCAGGTGGTAAGTTAGATGATATTCTAAAGGCTGCTGATTGGTCTAATTCTAGAACCTTTGCTCATCATTATTGCAAACCTGTTTCTCACATGTCTGATGTTGTTTTACATGGCTACCAACATGCATAATGGTAGCCTCCGGTCTTGTAATGAAATAGCGATTCTCCTATTAACATGACCAGAGAATCTGGATTTCATTAAAGACACGGAGGGTAACATTATCTCTCCCACCCTTTCCCTGGGTGGTTGATTAAATGATATAATATATGTTATGATATGCTTATTTGAATTTTTTACTTACAAACAAACATTCATTTCCTTTGCAGGATTACTAACATCCTTTTCCTTTTCAGGAATTGTTATTTAGATGATTGTTTATTATTCTTGTCCTTAATACTTTTATTGGGATTTATTAACAACCTTTCTTTGCCTTGCAGATACCTTGTCTTCTTGATTTCACATCTGTGGATCAATCGTGGATGGTGTATTCTTCCGTCATCCTTCTTCAAGTTTGATGTTTAATTGGAGTTGTTTGGACTTTTCCTTTTTCATTGTCACCACATTTAAAAGAGGCTGATTGCCTAGTGATTCATGCTATTGTTGATTCATATGTATTCTAAGTTGGAACTTTTGCTTTGTGACATATGCGGCTATGCTTGGACTGCATTAAAAGTTGTATGCATAATGTTAGCCTCCGTGTCTTTAATGAAATCCAGATTCTCTGGTCATGTTAATAGGAGAATCGCAATTTTAGACTACGTTTTGAGAGAAAGGGTTTCCCTTCCTCATTATTGTCAGACAATGGGGTTCAGTTTACCTCTAATGAAATGGACAAGTATTTATCAGATAACGGTATTAGTCACAGGAAGTCTGCACTATATCATCCAGAAACTGATGGAATTGTAGAAGGATTTCACAGAGTGCTCAAAGAAACTATTCAGCATGATTTGTCTCATCACAAGTGTTGGCAGACTGAAGTTCAGAACAAAGTTTTAAACTACAGATTTTCTTCACATTCCATGACAGGCCGAACTCCGTTCGAGTTGGTATGCAAGTGATAGCCTTGTACCATGATCTGTTCCTGCTGGATTCTTGACAAATCTTAAGGTTTGAAAACTGATGGTGATGACCAAGATACATTTGTGAAGTAAATGAAAAGAATGAGCGAAAATAAAAAGAGATTTGATGTTGGGAAAGGACTAAAGAAGACAATCGTCAGAGTAGGTGACATGGTCAGGATCAGAAATCCCTGTAAAGGGACAAACTTTCTTGGGTCTAAATATTTGTTACCAATGAAGGTGATTAAAGTCTTTAAAAATGCTGTCAGAACTGAAGCTCACAGGGTGTGGAATTTAAATAGGGTTGCAAAACTCTCCTGTTCATCATCTGATAATCGTATTAAGAGTAATGGTGATGAATCCTCAATATTGAAGTGTAACAACAATGATAAAAATGCTAGGCAACATGTTAAACCAAAGTATCTACAAGATTATGTAATGTTATAAGTGCCCTTTTGTTTCAATATTATTGTTCATATCTTTCCACATTGTACCTTCATTGTTCTAAAGTTTATTTTTGTAATTGGGAGGGTGATGTGTAGTATGCTGTACCTAACTCATAGCCATTCAAAGAGGTGGCATGTAAACCAGTTGGTTCCATATGACATCATGTTGGAGTTAACACTAAAATTCTGATTCTGAATGTTTTTATTCATGTGAAGCTGTTGGGTGAACTGGAGCTGTGTATGCTGGCTGAGGTGTTTAGGATTATCTTAAATAAATCTTCTTTGGAATTATCTACAATGTTGTGGACTGATCTTTACACCTCCCCCTCCATCCCTCACCCTACAGGAGTTCAAGAAGGAACTGAAGACCTGGCTCTTCAACTAACTCATCCAAGTACCAGCATCCTCCCCCACCCCAGTGCCTGGAGACCCTCAGTGGTGATGAGCAGTGCTTTACATATCCTATGTGACTGATTTATTGATTAATTGATGGATGGATGGACTGCTAGATAGATACAATAAAAGGTCAAAAAACAAAAGGATGGATTTATGAAAACCTAAAACAATAAAGTTGATCATTGGATAAAGGGATGGATGGAAAGGTGAGGGGAGCTCCTCTGAGGTGTGTAGTGCTCACTTTCTTGATAACATTAAAGGTAGGGCTCATAGTCGGAGGTATTTTAATGTTACTGGCTACTACCTTGCTATGAAGAACCATTATCACATAGTGACCATTAGGGTGAGCTGGTAGCTCTTCCACCAAATATCTTTTGAATTCGAGTATTGAGACTTCAAGTCATAAAATCCTCGTTGGTAATCAATTTTCCAAGGCTATGAAAGGCAGCAATTGATGCCATTGTTTTTGGTGCTATGAAGTGTATTTGGCCCATAGAGCTTTGCTCCTATGTTCGTTTTCCTCTAAGGGCTTCTATTTCTTGGATTTTAAATCGGGCAAGCAGCACTAACAGCAGATTGCTGTGCCCTTAGCTACAGTCATCCACTGTCGTTTGTCATGACACCTAGGGTGACCAGGCGTCCCAGACAGTCCTGGGTTTTCGCCAGCTGTCCTGGCTGATTTCAGGAAATTTAGCTCATGTGGAGTAGTGTGGCTCAATGGTTAGAGCGGCAGACCCTGATGCAGAGGTCTGGCCCGGGACCAGGGTTCGATTCCTGCCTCGGCGGGTCTTGGGCTCAATTTCCCCGGACCTGATAATTCTCGCCTCGGTGCCTAGTCTAATCATGGGTCCCACTCTGTGACTCTGGGCAATAGCTTGCTTAATCTCCACAACGGCCCCAACAGCGCTGTGGATGCCTGGCCTCACCTTGGGGGTGCCCAGGAGTGGACATTTCACAGGAAAGCCAGGATGGGTTCCGCAGCGGTATGAATACAGCGCTACGAGGCCTCCGGGTAGAAGTGCGCTATATAAAATACAAACATTTACATGTCTCTGTTTTTAGAAAGGGTCGGCTGAAAACGGTGGGAGGTATCTTTTTATGTTTTGCCGAGCAGGGATTGTAGGCAGCTGTTATAAGAAAGCAATTTAATTAACAGGCATGCTACTGGCTTTAAAATAAAATCGAATTTTATGTATTTTCTTACTGCTTCTACTGTAATTCTTTGCTGAGGAGCGCTGTCATTCTGTGCACTGGGTTGAAGTAAAATTGAAGTCCTACTATTTTTGGGAAATTTCCCAGTTTTTGGCTTTAAAATTCTGGTCACTCTACACCACCTACAGCAAAGTTCTATTGGCAATATCAATGTGGTGGTTTCTCATAGTTATTTTATTCCACAGAGGCATGCCCAAAGCGGTGAAATTCATAAAAGCAATACAAAGCGACAAACGTTTCCGTTCTCTTAGCGCACACAGCTCAGAGGAACAAACTCACGTAGAGCCAATGGTAAACACTTGGCATGTCCTAAATTAGGAAGGCAACAAAGGCTGACAGTTATGACAAGTGTTTTTATGCTGCAAAGAAAACACGAGAACATTAGGTGGAAAAAACAAAATCTCGAAGCTGTTGGCAGGAGCACGAGCACTATCCTACATCCGAAAATTATCAGTCAGCGGAGACTCCTCCGGTCTCATGAAATTACAGTGGCAAGTGGAAGGACATGGTGTCGGGAGGCCCATTAGTGACACCCTGTGAGAACCATGAATTGAAATACATTGTTGAACTGGCTTTCAGATTCTTACATATTTCCCAAGTTGCGGGAGACCTCATTTGAATTTCACAAAGTAAATTGAAATGAAACGTCAATCGTTATTGAAATTATTATTTTGCTTGACAACATAAAACGTCCACAGCTAGATAATACAAATTGCAAGTACATAAAGAATGTAAAGTCCTTCCCTCATAAACATTCTATCACCCTTTCCCACATGGATACTTCGAAGATTACAATACACGGATTTCATTTGTTCAGATTTGTAAGTGCCATCAGCTCTCAACCATTCTTGCGCAAAGATCTTTTCAAATGAAATGTATTTAGTCACGGTGGAAACCAGGGAAAGAAAGATGAAATGAATAGTGGATTTTAGTGATGGAGCAGCAATGACATTCACACTTCAAAATGTGTTTTTGTCTGCTGCCAGTTCTCAATAAAGGTCAGTATGGATTAGAATTTGGTAAAATAAAAATTCAATACTGGACAAGCAAACCATGTCTAAGAGGCTGCTAATAGCAGAGTGGCTATAACGCTGAATGAAGATTAAGAAAGCTATTTTCTCTGGCTAATCATT
Organism: Lissotriton helveticus; assembly: GCF_964261635.1. NCBI lineage: Eukaryota > Metazoa > Chordata > Amphibia > Caudata > Salamandridae > Lissotriton > Lissotriton helveticus. The sequence goes on from NC_136061.1 coordinate 2,051,044,247, forward strand.
TCAAAATGTCTTCGCAAGGCATCGGATCTTCTACAAAGGCTATTTTGGAGGTAGGGCAAACCTAGTAAAAATAAAATATGCTTACAATCAACAGATTTCTTTTTTTAATGAAATGAGACGTTTATCTCCAAAAAAGTGATTGAAATAAAAAAATAAAGTTTCGGGCGCATTTCAAAGAACGAGATGGGAAGCTTCCATCATATGTTTCGAATTTGTATATGATGGGAAAGCATTTTGGCATGTCTTCTAGATTCTAGACACAGTCTCCATAGCCATCGAACTGAAGATGGAATGGCCTTACCTATTGAAAATTTCCTAGAGGAATTGTTTTAGTTTCTCCGTAGGAAAATCTCTCTTTTTGTATGATTACCATCATATAATTTTTGGACTGAAGAGCCTAACAAACCAGTTCCAACTGGATCTGCCAAGGACCCTTCTGGTGGCTTCCTAAACGTTGCTGGAAGGAGCTGAGTTGACATAAACTTTTCTTTTCTAAACGTTAATGAAGATTCCTCAAACAGCGCCAAAGTTATTATCAAATCAAAAAATACATTTCCAATGGAAACCTGGGTCCTACCTATAAATACAAAGTAGCAACCTCCACTGGGTGTGTGTGTGTGTGTGTGTGTGTATATATAGGGACAGTCCCGAGCACACGTGGTGGGGATACAAAGAAGTTGCGGTAATCTCTAATGGTAAAATATTCTGAGGTCAACACCAGTGTGTTCTTGAGAGATATTTAATAAGAAAAAATCATATGTAATCAATCTATCAGTCGACACATGTTTCGTCTCAACGCAAAGGCTTGGGACTCTTCAGGGATGGAGAGGATACAAAACAAGGGATCAGGGGAGTTTGGAAAACAGTGTGATAACTCGATTGGTTGGAAGAAACAGATCAAACCCCATTGGGACATGGGAAGGGGATCACAATAGGTGTGAGTTGAGTCTATGTTGTAAGTGAGGCATGAAAGAAATGTGACTTTTGAGTGCACATGCCGCTTACATGGTGTGATCTCCATGTTAAAGGCGCGGGAAAAACACAAATTATATGACGTAGGAGTAAAAAAACATGAGGGTGCTCGTGACGTGGTGTGTCAAGTGAGGCGTCCTATGTAGATAGCGCACAGGTACTGCAAGTAGGGTTCACACAGAAGCATTTCTAAGGTTGGGATGGAGGTAGAGTGAGGGGTCCTAATGCGAGCGCCAAACTAAATAGGACAGAAGTAAGTGAGGCCTCCTGGATGATCACACAAGGTGTGGGGTCTGGGCAGTCCAGAATGGAGAAAACCGGGAGGGGAAAAAAACCTCTACTCAACAGGTAATGATGCTGACCAGTGTGAGGGAATAGAACTGGAAGGAAAATTAGTTGAGTCAGTACGTAAACGGTAGACACCTGTTAAACTGTTTGAATGATCCAAGAATATCGGCCCTGAAAATCACAACCACCTGCAGACCAGAAGGGAACTACAGAAAGGCATAGAATGGTCTGCTGCTATGGTTAAGGGGACCGAGCAACCAGCGGACCCTCACCTCAGTGCCGGCGAGAGATCCAATCCGGCCTGTGGTGATGCAATGAGCTAAAATGGGCGGTACATCAGCCTTTGGGCTCAGTGAAGTGGTTTGAGTGGGGAACTAGAAGGTCTTGGAACCGGAACAGACGGCGGGTGCGCCGTGTCTAAGGATCACGTGGGTCCTGTGAAGCAAGGCGAGAACTGTATTTGACAAAGCACGAGACAGAATAATAATCATGGGGGGCGGGATAGTGCACAGCTTACCCATTTAGATGTGTTCCGAGTCGGGATAGCCAAGTGCGTGGACTGGAAGAACGGAGCGTGCTCGGGGTCTGAAATGGCTGAAAAACTAACGAATAATGAGGCTAGGAAAACATGGTGGGAGGAGGTGGATAGTACGCCAAGCGAGCCTCCAAAAGGAGTGTAGACGGGAGGGCGGGTGCACCTGTCTATGAGGAAAAAACGAGAGAGAAGCACAATGGAGGTTAAATAGTAGTAGGGGGAGCAAAGGATACACTACAGTGGGATACAGTTTACAGATGTAGTCGTACCGGGGACAGTTGACCTTACCGGCTCATCTGGTGGAGAGGTCTTGGTATCCTAGGTCGGTTCCTGCTTCCGGATACGGAAGAGGTCCGGACTGGGCATGTCTATGTTATAGTGGCGTGATCTGTGGAAACTAGACTGCGTGCTGTAGCAAGGTGCTCTCAGTCCCTCGGGGGCGTGTCATGAATAGGCATTGGGAGTCAACGTGAAAGGAGCACCCCTGATCGATATGTATGTGAAACGGGACTGAGCAAAATAAAACGGGAACAACTGACTAGGACGTCCAATGAAACGTATGTAGGTGTACTCAGCACATAGTGCCCACACCGCCAGTGCTCGCCCCGCATTGCACGTTATCCACTTACATACCAAAGGAAACTCATGAGACATATTTGTGGGAAAGCAGTGCTGCAGGTTTATTTCGTACAACACAGGTAGCTGTTAAGGTGGGTCATCTTACAGGCGATCCAATGCGGCAGCCCCTCGCTGACCCGCATGCCTAAGGAGCCATCTTGTACGGCGAGACGATGCTCTGACGGTGCAGCAAATTACCATTTCGTTATACTCCCGCCCCCCCTGTCAGGGCGGAGCGATGAGGCACACCCCCGGTCGGTTCAGGCCCCCCGACCGCCCGAAGGACTAACGGGGCGCCGATGCTGTTTCCTGGAACCTCCTTCGGCTCCAGGTGCTTGGCTCAGGCACCCTTACTGTCCTAGGCAGAGGTATCTAGACTATATCCTTCTGCCGCAGAGGTACCCTTACTGTCCATCTGCTTCCAGATCGCCCTGTACTCCGCCACAGCTCTGGAGGAGGCCCCCGTCGATGACAGAGCCCCCCACCCACCTAGCTACTTTCGGTCGCTGTTGGTGCACCTTTATCATAGTACCCTTCCGTTTTCTCTTCGTATTGGTACCTGCCCAATGAAGATTTCTTAGATATGGTTCTAGGTCATGCTGCTAATTACATAGGCCACACCACTTATGGAGATTACTTAGATACGGTTCTTAGGTCAGCGCAGAGCCTACGGGAATCCTGGCGGGAAAGAGAGGCCGAGCATGGTTGCTGGGCCGCTTTATACCATAGGGGACTCCCCCATCCCCAGGTGAGCCCTCCCTATTGGCTGCTTGCGTAGGAGGTCGGCTCAGGGAGGGGTGCCGTGCTAAGGGCTCTGCTCGCCCGTCGTGTGGTACTAGGGCGCTGCCCGCCCATGCTCCCCTGCGTGTCGCGCGGTCAGCGGCATACTCGACAGGTCTCATAGATATGAAAAAGGATGCAATGAAGAAGGGAGAAAGTGTGTGGAGGAGTGGACAATGGTCCAGCAAATGACCGTGTGCGTCAGAATGGGAGCAAACCGGTTGGCGGGCAGAAGGATCATGGGTACTAGTGGAGGGGATAGCAAGACATAAACTAATAAAGACAGATGGAGGTCCATGAGCTGAAAAAAAGAGAAAATGAAAAAGGGGGGCAGCTACGGTAGGCAAATGGACTGAAGGTGTAATACCAAGAGGTGGACCTAGTGCGCCAGGGCCACTAGGTATTATTGAAGGGATAAGTGAGGCGAAGGTGATAGCTACCACCTTGGTACAGTAAACTATGGCCTCGGAACTTGCAGAGAACAAGGAACTAATATGGGATGCTAAAGCGACCTAGCTGGGCCTGTATGGTAGTTCCTGAGAAGGGTGAGTAATAGGTGAGCCTGATTCTCCATGTGGTAGGTCACATGCAGTATAAATTCAACATTAGTTATGGAGGACACATGAGAGTTGTGTTGACAACCGAAAATCACATCATGGACATCAGAGGCACATTGACCCCCGTGTGCTTAGAACCAATGGACCAAGAATGGTATGTTTATAGATCATACTCGGGCATTCATTCACCCAGAAAGTAATGTAGTTCATGGTCTGTGTTGATTCCATGTTGCACTGTTCGTAAGCCCATGATCCATGGTACTTCCAGTCTTCTAAGTCTTAGTTCTCTGTTGCCACCCCTGGTGCTTGTGGGAAGAAGTTGAATTGTTTTTTCGTGCCCTGGTTAGGGCAAGTGGCTGCTTGCACTGTCATGGGGTATCTGGTGTCTTGGTTTTGCAGAGCTCTGAGATGCTCCCCGATGCGCTCTTTTAATGCTCTTATTGTGCTGCCGATGTACCATAGATTGCAGGCGCACTCAAGGATATAGACCACAAACTTCTTGTTGCAGTTGATGTTGTATTTGATCCTATGTTGCTCTTTGTTCATTTTAGTGACAGTTTTATCCCCGTTCGGAGCAAGCCTGCATACTCAGCAGCACCCACATTTGAAGTACCCCAGAGTATGGCTAGTGAGCCACATGTGGTTGGGAGGGGGCTAGGCACACTCGGACTGAGTCTTGGTTTGAGTGTTCTGCCTCTTCTGCAGGTGATTTGAGCTCTGTTAGTGATAAATTCTGTGGTTGTAGTGTCTGCCTGTAAGATGCCCCAGTGTTTATTGAGGCCTTTCCCCATAGCTATGCCCATGTCACTGTAGTCTGTAATGAGTCTGACTGGCTGGTTGCGATCACTTGTTCTATTCTGGTTGTGTTGTGTGTCCTGCCTGTTGATGTTGATTATTCTCTTTTCACATTTGAGGATATTGCGAGCGTTGTAACCTCTTGCTTTGATCTGTGTTTCATGTTGGTTAAGCATTTTTGAAATTCGATGTCCTCGCTGCAATTTCTCCTAGCCCTGACAATTTTCCCGTAGGGGATTGACTTGATTTGATGGGGTGGGTGGGAGCTTTCAGCATATAGGATGGCATTGCATGAAGTTTTCTTTCTGTGGAGTCTACTGTGAAGGGTGTCTGACTTAATGTATTTTTCTACGTCCAAAAAAGTGATGCTAGAGGTGATTGAGTTACTAGTGAATCACATGTTCATGTTGCTTGAGCTAAGATGTCTGCAGAATCCGTCTAGTCTATCTTGTGCCGCCGAGCCAGAGCTCCCCACTGAAGCTCCTGGGCTTGGGATCACAATTTTGTGAAAATCCCTGTCCATGCCCCACACTCCATCGTCTTGCTCAACAGCTCTACCCAGATGAAACCCTCCGCCACGCAACGCAACTATCCTCTACTTTCTGAGTCATTGCAACATGCTGTTATCGACTCTGAGACCAAGCTGCAGCCCTTTTTGAGAGCAACACCATCAGGGATCAAATGTCTGGCGCAAGCCTTTCTCAACCGCCATGCCTTCTTCCCGCTGAGCCTAATAACTCACTCTCACCCAATTAACCTGACGACCTACAGCCTGAGCCCAACAACCGCCCGCCAAGCTAAGTGCCCTGTGACTCGGCACCGGTGCTTACCCGCCTGACGAGCTGCCCTCCGCTGGTTTCGCGGCACACAAAAGCCTACCACCACTGCTCCTGTTCCTGAGGGGGGGTGCCGATCTGCACTGTACCCGTAGCGGGAACTCACCCGCGGATCGTGGATATCGACCTTTTGCAGCCGCGATGAAAATGCAATCACCTGGACCCGGACCTTTGGAAAACCGGGCCTTATGGGCCGTGCGGCACAGGGCACGCCTAATATCTCCGGGTTCACCTGCCTTGTAGGACAGAGACACGAGACCCTGTGTTAGGCGTAGAAAATCGGGTTTGTTAGCTGTAGCTAAGCACAGTTATCCAAGAAGTACATGGTATGTTCTTAGGAGACTGCCACTTAATTCCGTGTTGCACAATCTTTTATAGCACACATATTTACAACGTCTACTCCCAAAACATACAAAACTGACAAATAGGAAAAGTTTGAAAACAAGCTATAAAGTATCTTGAAGACGCCCTCCTTTCAGACCCCGTGTTCTCTCCTCCCCACAAGTTAATCAATGCTAGTGCCTGTAATCCAATTTGCAGGTGGCAGGACGTATCTACGTGCCTCAAAGGATAGTTGTGTAATAGGAGAATACAAGGAGAGAATAGCGAAGGCCAGTCAAATAAGATAAAGTAAGGGAAGAATGGTGGGACCCAAACAGTCAACTAAGACAAGGATCAATCAGTCTAGACATGGATTAACAAACTCGGCCAGACCCTGACATCGGTTTCATAAACAAGGACAAAGAGTTACTTTTTAACAGAAGAGACGCATGGCAGCAGGAAAAGCAAAAACACTACGTTCGCCATGCTGCCTGAGTGAAGGCAACACAAAATGGCGGCTGGACAAAATGGCGGCTAAATACGAAGCGAAGTTGAAAACCACAGAACCTCAGACCCTCCTTTTGCCATTACTCAGGCAAAACGCAAAGGACTCAAATTAGTCAGAGTCAATGTCTATGGTCATGAGGTCCTTGAGCGGTTGCTGCAACATCATTTTAATGTTCTCTGTTTTCTGTGACACAGGCTTTGGGACACACAAGGTGGCACAAAGACCAGAAATGGCGGGCCACACTGCAAACAAAGACAGCAAGAGAAAATGATGGATAAAATCATTACTAGGAAATTTAACACTTTCCATCCCCATGTGGACAGTAGTCGCCAAAACCATCCCAACAGAGACCAATCTCCTGTGTCCTGATGAATAGACTCGGGAATTACGTGTAACTTAGAAATGGTTTGGTATACTGTAGGAGCATTATCAGGAATGTAAATGCAGCAACTAGACCCAATCAATTTACAGACTCCTCCTCTATCTGCAAGGACAATGTCTAAAACCATTCGGTTTTGCAAAGTCATAAGACGATCGGCCTGAAGTTCGGCTGTCAGATTACTCAAGGCTCCGGAAGTCACATTTATCGTAGCCTCAACAACACGAACTAGCTGTCTAATGTGTCTGCTATTGGCCACTGGGCCCCAGAAAGGAAGAAACCCTTTGATAAAGTCTCCTCCCTCTTGTCCAGCTGTGTCTTTAGAACCAATAACCCCTCTGCCATATCTTTTTCTGTGATGACCTGAAGGAGCAGTGTATGTCTACGCCCAAAGGAAAGTTTATCCCAAGAAAAAAGCACCTACAACATCAGAGGAAAGTTTAGTTTCTGATACAGATTTGAATACCAACAGACCATCAGCTCAAACTCTAATGGTAGAAGTCCAGTCAACATCTGAATCAACTTCCACAGAAGCATCAAGAGCAGCAGGAACAAGCCAGTCTTTTTTTGCCCAGGGAGGGGATTCAAACCAACCGCCAGGGAAACAACAACTTCCAAAAAAACCCGCAGAGGACACAGAAGGAGCTCGCACAAGAAGCAAGAGACAAACATAGTTCTGAATATTTCAAAAACCCAGTTGACTACAGAGGAAATCAAAGTATTAAATAAAGGATTGGGATTTGTTCCTACATATGACACCAATAAACTGGAGAGTGAAATTGCTCTTTTCAGATTCATGCGAGTCTTGAAATTGAAACACTTCTTCACTAATGTAGTCCCATCTCAGCTTGATCAAGAGGAACCAGAATTTTTGGAATTCAGACCTAAATCAAGTTTTCAAGCACCCGTGTCACATAAAATTCTGAATGCTTTTGAAAATGCGGTCAAAAACGACTTAGACTGTTTGAATTTGAGCAAATCAAAAAGGAAGAATCTATCAGTTTATTACAGGAACATATTGAAATCACTCTGCAAGACATCTTGAAAAGCGCATTTGAATCAGGTCACATTTTAACAAAGACCAAGTCTTTTCTAACCGTTCAGTATCCCAGGAGACCACAACTCTACATGCTCCCCAAGGTGCACAAGAACTTACGAGACCCCCCCCCATGCGTCCAATTGTGACCGGATGTGGTACTATTTTTGAACCACTCGGTCAGTACATTGACACGTTTCTTCAGCCATTTGTCCAACATTGGCCTTCATACATAAAAGATACCAACGACTTTCTATTGAAACTCCAGGACACTAAAATTACCAAACAGATGTTGCTGTGTACAATTGACGTCAAGTCGTTGTACACATCTATTCCTCATCAATCCGGTCTGGAAGCCGTGGAATGGGCTTTGTTGCAACAACCCACAATGAAGGCAGACAAAGTTTTCATACTAGAATTACTACACTTTTGCCTTTACCATAGTTACTTTCAATGGTCCACCAAGTTTTTTCTACAACAGAACGGTACCTCAATGGGTTTTGCGGGAGCTCCCGCTTATGCTAATACTTTTATGGCGAAATTTGAGGCAGATTTTGTTTACAGTAACAGTTCATGGAAAGAGCAAGCGATCATATATCGCCGCTTTATAGACGATATCTTTGTTTTATGGTCTGGTTCCAAGGAGAGTCTGGAAATAGAAATTGGAAAACTCAACCATTGCATAGATCAAATTGAATTCACGCATACCATCAGTGATAAAGAACTTCCATTTCTGGACGTTATGATCAATATTCAAGATCTTCAAGTCAGGACAACAGTTTACAGAAAAGAGACTGATGTAAATAATTCATTATCTTTTGACAGTTTTCATCCTGTAAATCTCAAAAATAATTTACCTGTGTCTCAGTATATGAGAATTAAGAGAATCTGTTCGACGAAAAAAGACCTAGAAGCAAATTTGATCGTGCAACAACAGAGATATAAAGATAGAGGATATCCTGATGATATTTTGGATAGAGCAAAGATGAGGCTATAGACAAGCAGGCGAGAGAATCTTCTGAAGCAAAAATCAAAAAAATCGAGTGAACGACATGTTTTCGTTTAGAAATTTTCTACCTCATCTCAGAAAAATAAGAATATCGTGAAAAGACATTGGGAACTACTGCAAAATGAAACTGACTTCAATGGTATTTTTGCCAATAAGCCGATATTTGCTTTCACGAGATCTAAAAATATAAGGGAGCTGCTGCTTACACCCATAAGACAAGCAGAAACCAACCGAAAAGGAATGAAAAAATGCCAGAATTGTGTTCACTGTTCTATTGTTATTGACGGCAACGTATTGCACCATCCGCAAACAGGACAAGCAATCAGTCTATATTATGACGGTGACTGTAATTCCAAAAATCTTGTTTACTACATAAAATGCCCCTGTGGGAAACTATACACAGGCAAAACAGAAAGGAAATTAAGAACTAGAATTTCCGAACATAAAAGTACAATCAGGAATAAAAACTTCAAAAGCAATTTAGCAAAACATTGGGCAGAAAATAATCACAACATTTCCCAATTCAGGTTTTCCATACTGGAAACTGTTAAAATGTACGAGGGGGTCGATCTAACTAGATCCCTCCTCCAGAGAGAGATATATTGGATAAAGACCCTTAAAACACACACACACACACACGTGTTTTTTATGACTTTTCAACTTTGGATCTGCTAAATAGGTTGCCGTGTGTATTTTGTAAATTTGATTCACATCGATATTATAATGTACTGTGTAATTTCATTCATTGTGTAAATATTATAGTCACATCCTTTGACACATTCTTTATTACTCTCTTTCTTTTTTATGTATTTTTTATGTCTTTCTTCTCTGTTTGGTTTTTCTTAGTTGCTAGTAGTGGTTGTGGTGATTTCACCGTTCCAAGATGGCGCCCGCATTATGTTTGGAATTTTATTTGAGCGCATGTATACTTTCATTTCCCATCATCTAGAGCCTTCAGTCACCTTTGAGGGTTAAAGTATATGCAACCCTTGTTTCTTGCCAGCACGAACATCCACCGATAATATGAGTTCTCTCGAGCGAGTTCACCCAGTGACTAGTGGAGTCCCTTTTTAGTTTTGGCGCCTTAGTAACACCGTGGTATTTATGTTTGTAGTGGTTTTTGTTCAGTTAAAGTGGCCGGACAGCGCAAGGGCAAGTCGAAAGTAGTGAAAGGAGTTCTGCGGAGAGGTAAGGGAAGAGAGAGTTGTTTAACAGAGACACCTGAGTGTTTGTTAGGTTCGAGCTATTAAGCTTAATTTTTTCATTGTCAGCACTTTGAACAGCGATTGCTGCGAAGGAAAAAGACCCGAGAGAAGGTTCCTTTGTTCAGAATTACCCGTAGCTATCACTAAGGTAAGATGGTGGTGAGGCTCCCACTGTCGACATGTAGCAGTTCCCTTTGGTTGAACTCAAGTATCATTCACAGAGTTCTTGTTTATGTTGCAGGATATTGAACGTTGTTTGCTCAACCATTTAGTGAGTATAAGAGACAGTTGGTACACACAGTGGTTGGTGTTAGGGTTCTGTCTTTTGCTTTGAGTGTCACCATTTTTTCATTTTTTTGTCTTTCTCATTTTCTCATTGCATCGTTTGCTAAGTACCTTGTGAATTCTTGACACCTCTAATAATACAGAGTTGAAATAATGTCTGTTTTCATTTTCAGTTTACAGGCCCCTGATGAAAAGCTCCACTGAGATCGAAATGCATTGGGCACAGAGAAGAGTGTATTACTATCATTGTTGTAAATTTGTGATAGCATTTGAATTGTATTAGCTATTTTTGTGATTCAAACAAAAATTATGCTGAAGTCAAATGTTTATGAAAGTTAATTCTGTGATTCTTTGAAGTAAATTTGAACAGTTTAAAATGAAAAAAACTTGACTGTTATTTTGTAAAAAGAGTGTTTAAACTTTGTGGTGTTCGCTGTAGAACAACAAAAGCAACAGTGCATTGAGGTTAAGTGTGTTTCACACTTAAGATAGGTTCTTTCAGTTCAGGCATGGTCAGGACAAACGTGCCACCTCGTTTGCACGCTTATGTTAAAAAGATAAACAATTTAATTATCTTTAGTAAAACATTTAAAAACAGGAGAGCCCCTCTCATCTACTAAACACAGGGGAAGAAGAAAAGCCACATAACACGTTCCTGAAAAATAGGTGGGAAGCCATGTATAGGCTCTATCATGACAGACAAAATATGTACCTTGAGATGGTACCAACGGTGAAGAAATCAAGGGTGAATAGATGTATGTATGGGAACAAACACTCTTTTCCTGTTTATTCTTATTATTTTGACCATTTATCTGCAGGCATAAGTTACCTCTATGAGGTATGGTCCAAATCGGCAAAGATCTTCTTTGTCTAGCCTTATCAGTGAAACTGGTAACGTAACGAGTCACGTTCCAACCATCATATGCTCGTTTCTCATCAACGGGAATCTTACCAATTTTGGAAATTTTAGCCATAGTCACTATTCCCTTTATCAAAGAACTATGACTAAAATCTGCTCCACCGGTATATGGACCACCAGGAGAATATCGAAGTTGATTCTGGTATGCATTAGAAAACATAGCCAAATAAGCCCAAGCGGAACCTTCATGAGAAAACGGAAGGACTAAATATGGCATCCCATTATCAGCGTTATGGGGCATAAGCCCACAAACCCAACAATCAGTAGTGTTGACTACCAGTTGATGTTGATGTAACAACTGGATAAATGAATTGTTGAAGTATACTGTCCTCCTAATTTGCTCGTGATCTGGGAGTGTATAGAACTTATGCGGGGAGGTAGTAGTAGAAAAAGACAAAGAAACAAAAGTTGGAGCAGGCGTTTGCTGCATAGTGTGGACAACCCAACCCACACAAGCTAATAAAATACATAAACATACTAAAATACACAATGCTATGTCACATCGACTAAACAATAATTTCTTTAACTTATTTTTCATTTGAACCTTTTTATCATTCCCTTCCACTTTATTATCCATTCTCTAAAGCGTTGCTCCCGGAAATCTTCCTAGATCACTTAGTTGTGGTTATTAGCTGTCCTATGACACTGCAAGTCCTGCAGACCTATGTCACTACTCAGGTCACAGCCTAAGACTCATACCGTGACCCTGCAACTTGATGGATAGTGAAAAGGAAATGTCTTTCAAAAAGAGTAACCAGGAAAAAAAAAGAAAAACGTTCAATTGTCTTTAGTCAACCTAGGTCTTAGGTTGTACCGTGTCTTGGCAGGTATCGTTTGATCTCGAAACAAAGTTTCTGGGTTCATTGTATTCAATCGCAAATGTGTTGGTACAGCTTCTTGCAACACGTCATCATCTTCTTTCTTAGAACTTGTCCAGTCCAGGCGTGCACTACTGAAAGGTACAAATCGGGGTACTTTTTCACTCTCACTGTCACCTACGCCTTCTCGGACCCTCAAGTCATAAGGTAAAGGCAAAGGTACCCTTTTACAGTGCACGCCGTGGACCCAATTTTTCTTCCCGATGACCTTCAGTGCTGTACGTGTTACGAGGATCACCTGTCACGGCGGTCCCCAACGAGGTTCCAAATTCTTCTTCCTCTGGAAATTCTTCAAGCAAACAAAATCTCCAGGTTGAATGGAATGACCTGGATCTGAGGAAGCCTCCGGCAAAGTGGTGAGGTCATGCAAGTAATCAACCAACAATGGGTATGGAATATCAGAATACTTTTTAGGTCGAGGGACTCCCCAGACATTGGCTGGGTGCCCAAAAACGACCTCATAAGGACTAAGTCCTAGACGAGAATGTACAGTTGTTCTCGTAGAGAGAAGTGCCAAAGGTAAAGCATCGGGCCAAGCAAGACCCGTGCTGGCCTGAATAATCGCTAATTTGAGCTTGAGAGTGCCATTATAGCACTCTACCAAACCCGCTGACTGAGGGTGGTTTGCCACATGGAATTTCTGCCTAATACCAAGACCCGCACAGACCTTCTGCATAATTTAACCTACAAATTCACTTCCATTGTCACTCCAGACAATACGCGGCAAGCCAAACCTCGGGAAGAATTCCTTCAAGAGGACTTTAGCAGTGGACAAAGCAGTATTATCCTTTAAGGGGTAGGCCTCTATCCATCTGGAAAAGGCACAGACCACCACCAGAACATACTTGAGGTTATTGGAACATTGCATATGAATGTAATCAATTTGTAATACCTCGAAAGGATACGTAGGGGGAGCAAAATGACCTGCCAGAGTTGGGGTTCCCTTTCCTGGATTATGCATCAAATAAACAATACAATGCTTTACCAAATTTTCCGCACATTTAGGGATACCTTCACTCTGCCATACAGGAGCCAGAAGCTTGCATATTCCTTTCGCACTGATATGAGCAGGACCATGCGCCATAGTAACTACAGGCAGTACATAGGCATCTGGTAACAACCAACGTTGGTGTTCTGACAATTCCGTCCAACACCCTGTCGCGTCCAACATTCCCGTACTCTCTCTCCACTTACTCAATTCCTTCTCAGTTGCTTCTTCTTGAATCATTTTTACACTTTCTACTGTGTCCTCACACATACCCACTTCTCTGACCCCTCTTGCAGGACCTGCAACATACATACGACTCTTGACATCTTTCGCTGTTTCTTTTGCTACCTAATCTGCAAAAGCATTCCCATGACCCACATCACCAGTGATCCTTTTATGTGCACTGCACTTTACAATCGCTATCTGAATAGGCAAGGCAAGTGATTCGAGAAGGTCAGTTACCAACTGACCATGCTGTATTTTAGTCCCATGGGAAGTAAAGAATCCTCTTTCCTTCCACAAATGACCGAAGCTATGAGCCACGCCAAAGGCGTATTGGCTATCGGTGTAAACAGTCACCCTCTTTCCCTTTGCCAACACACACGCTCTCGCCAGTGCAATCAACTCAGCTGCTTGTGCTGAATTCTGTGTAATGCGTGCAGTCTCTACTACTGTATATAAAGTAGTAACAGCATAAGCTGCAGTCGTCTCGCCATTAGGAAGCTTGAAACAAGACCCTCCCACCCATAGGATCCCATCCGGGTCCACGAGTGGTGTATCTTTTAAATCTATTCTGCCTTTAGTTTCCTACTCTGTACGAAGAAAACAATCATGCTGATCTTGTGTATCTTTCTCTTCTGGAATAGGTAACAATGTTGCTGGATTTAAAACATTACATCGCTTGATATGTATGTGACTAGCCAAAAGCGTCAACTCATACCCAGACAAGCGAGCACTCGTGAGATGTTGCGTTTTCCTTCTGTTCAAGAGAGTATCCACTGCATGTGGTACCATAACAACAAGAGTGTGATCCAATACCAATCCAGCAGATTGACGAATGGAGATCGCTGCTGCTGCTGTTGCTCTGAGACAACTAGGCAATGCCTTGGCTACTGGAACAAATGTAGCCAAAAAATAGGCATATGGCCTTTGTTTGTCTCCAAATTGTTGTGTTAAAACTGACAATGCACATCCTTCTCTTTCATGTACATAGAGTGTGAAAGACTTACTATAATCTGGAGTACCCAACACAGGAGCAGAACACAGAGCAATACGTATATCAGAAAAACTCTTCTGAAATTCATCAGTCCAAGGAAGAGGTTGGGGTGTATCTTTCAGAGTAAGTGCCAACAAGGGTTTGGCCAACAAAGAAAAATTCGGAATCCACTGTCTACAATAAGAGGTAATGCCCAAAAAGGCACGCACCTCCCTTTGTGTGGATGGTACAGACATTCGTGCAATTGCATGAATACGTTCTGGGGTCAATCGCCTTCCCTCCTTCGACAAGAGATGACCTAAACAGGTAACCTCTTGGCGGCAATATTGTAACTTAGAAGGTGACACCTTATGATGTAAATCAGACAAATGACGCAAAAGCGAAACAGTCGCATTTTTACAAACATCCTCTGAATCGGCAGCCACTAACAGAACATACACATACTGAATAGGAGTAGCACCTGGAGGCAAAGAAAAAGTGTCAAGCTGGGATTTCAAAGCTTGAAGATAAATGGAGGGACTCTCACAATAACCTTGAGGTGCACGTTTAAATCGAAAACTTCGGCCTCCAAGAGAGAAACCAAAGAGATCTCTACTCTCCTCAGCAACAGGAATGCTAAAGAAAGCATTTTTAAGATCAATAACTGAGAACCAAACAGCCGAAGCAGGGATCATTGTGAGCAAAGCATTAATATCCGGGACAACGGGAAACTGAGGGACAACAATTTTGTTGACCTCTCGAAGATCAGTAACAAAACGGTATACAGGAGGCTTAGAAGGATCAGTACATTTAAGAACAGACAGAACAGGACTATTGCAAACATTTCCTCTCATTTCTTCAACTACACCCTTCTGAACTAAATCATAAACAATAGCCAATAGAGCTCTTTCACCATCGTTAGAAATCTTATACTGAGGAATGCGTGGCAATTTAACATCAGGCTTAACAGTAATCACATAGGGTGGAATTTTGAGCAAACCATCATTGTTCGGACCCGTGGCCCAAAGCGTAGCAGGAAGTGAACGCAATTCAAGTGGCAGTTGATCCTTAGATAAATACATAGGAGAAACCAATTTATCACCCAAAGTAAGATGTACACCAGAGGGGGAACAATACAATGTTGCATGTTTCAATAAATCCAAACCCAACAAATTCTCACCGCGACCAGTCGTTAAAATGAGCAGGGCTTCCAAATCATAAGGACCAATGGAGATAGGCAAAGGACAAGAAACCGCGTTGCGAACTGGGGTGCCAGAGAATCCTACAGAAACATTCGTTAAGCCAGACAAAGGTGCCCCAGGGAGTTTGGAGTGAATGATAGAACTTCTCATTGCACCAGTATCCAAAAGAAATGGCTCTGAAACACCCAATGCAACAACGTCAACATAAGGCCCATTCTGATCCACTGGAACTGATACCACTCCCTTGCTTTGTCCATGGCGGTCCTAACTAGTATGAAAATCCTGATTTTCGCTTTCAGTACAATAATCGTCATTGTAATATTACGCAGACTGGGAATTTTGCTGATCAAAATAATTCATAGAATTCTGAGGGGGAAAGGAACGCTGTTCCTGAGACAACGCACCTCGCCCTCTACCCCTAGGTGCTGACTGAAAACCACCACGGCCTCGTGGCCCTGGCAGTCCACCATTACGCTACAATAAAACCGGACAACTACTCTTAAAATCACCTTCCTCTTTACAGTAGGCACATTGATTAGGACCCAACAAAGGTTGCGGAACAAAAGGTGCAGGTTTCTGTAACAATCTTTGAAACTGTGAAGGCTGTTGCAATTGACGCTGAGCAGAACGAGGGGGATAAGCTTGTTGCAAAAGAACCTTCGTTTTCAACTCTTTAGTCTTTTTCTCCATTTTCTCCTTTTCTTCCTTCTCCGAGAAAGAGCAGGAGTCAAGTTAAAAGATCCAAAAAGGGGGGAGAAAAGGCCAGAAACAGTATCGACCTATCGTCGACAAGCCTTAGGAGAATCTGACAGTAAAACAGGAGACACTGTATTAAGCACAGCAGGAGAAGAGCTAACAAGTGTAAGTGGAACTGATGATAAAGGAAACTGATGTGTAGGAATCCCAGGAACGGGAGTCGGCGGCAAAGGAAGCGGGGGTGGCAATACTGGAAGAGATAATTGTGGAAGAACCGGGACCTGTGGCAGACCGACAGGTAGCTGGACAAGTGGCAACAGTGGGGGTGCATTAGCACCTTGTACATGGGGTGGAGGCAATCTCAACAAATGGGACATTAAAGGATCTTCGTCAAGATCCTTGCTCTGTGGGGAAGTAGGCAACACAGGGTAACATGTATCTATTGCCATACAATGCTGTCTGTCAGAGACTTCAATCGCCTGATCAATCTCATTATTTTTAAACTGCTGGGCAGCTTGTATAATCGTCATAGCTTTCTTTTTCATGTCTCTTTTTGCCTGCTTAATTTCTCTCTGTTAGGCTTCCTTACGCCAGAGGCGGAAAGAGTCAAACATTGCCGGACAGGCTTTTCTTTTAAACAAAATTGCTTCTAGATTATCTAGTATGTCAGGTTCAAAACTACCATTTTGTGGCCACTGCAGAATACCATCTTTGTTTGTGCATCGAATCCATGCATCGTTCAAGACAATAAGACCAACACCATGTTTTGAATAGAGCTCATAAGTGGGAATTCCAACCGGAGGAATTGGACAAGAATCCTCCAACCGGGAATCCCAATTACAACCGAAAAAACTGAACTTCCTAAACTCACTAAAACCAGGCATTTTCAAAGGTCTCACATTAGGAAAGTTTGAGCTATTGGTCTTGTAAATGACACATTTTTATTTATGTGTTGGTTTTGAAAATAGCTAAATTAATAGCTTTGTCATTTACAATGCCAATAGTTATAACTTTCGCAAATGTGACACCTATAGCATTTGTAATGCAACATGTTTTGTATTTACGTGACTTAGCTGTATTGATATTACAAATTACAATGGCTTTTAATTTTTTTAGATAATTAATACTTAAATAAAAGTGATTTTAGTTTATAATGACAATAGCTTAAACTTTTGTAAATAACTTTTGTGAAGATTATGTTCAGTGTATTTTATTGTGACGAAAATCCAAGAACAGAAGTGAAATATTAACATCTTTTTGTGACATTTGTAATAAAGTTTGAAACATTGAGAGAACATATTTGAACCAGTTGTTGTTGAATGGTTGTGCAGATTGATACAGGGGTGGCGCTGAGTGGTGCTGTGGTGGTGCTGAGTGGTGCTGTGGTGATACTGAGTGGTGCTGTGGTGGTGCTGAGTGATACTGGGATGGTGCTGAGTGATGCTGGGGTGGTGCTGAGTGGTGCTGTTGTGGTGCTGAGTGATGCTGTGGTGGTGCTGAGTGATGCTGTGGTAGTGCTGAGTGGTGCTGTGGTGTTGCTGAGTGATAATGTGGTGGTGCTGAGTGATGCTGTGGTGGTGCTGAGTGATGCTGTTGTGGTGCTGAGTGGTGCTTTGGTAGTGCTGAGTGATAATGTGGTGGTGCTGAGTGATGCTGTGGTGGTGCTGAGTGATGCAGTGGTGGTACTGAGTGGTGCTGTGGTGGTGCTGAGTGGTGCTGTGGCGGTGCTGAGTGATGCTGTGGTGGTTCTGAGTGATGCTGTGGTGGTGCTGAGTGGTGCTGTGGTGGTGCTGAGTGATAATGTGGTGGTGCTGAGTGATAATGTGGTGGTGCTGAGTGATGCTGGGGTAGCGCTGAGTGATGATGTGGTGATGCAGAGGGCAGAAAGGCACCAAAAGCAGTCTAACAAAGGGCAGAAGGGCAGAAAAACAAGGGAAAAACGAGTCTAACAGAGGGCAGAAGGGCACAAAAAACCAGTCTAACAGAGGACAGAAGGGCAGAAAAACAAGGGAAAACGAGTCTCACAGAGGGCAGAAGGGCACAAAAAACGAGTCAAACGGGGCAGAAAAGCAGAAAAACGAGTCTAACAGAGGGCAGAAGGGCACAAAAACAAGGGAATAACAGAGGGCAGAAGGGCACAAAAAACGAGTCTAACAGAGGGCAGAAGGGCAGAAAAACAAGGGAAAAATTAGTCTAACAGAGGGCACAAGGGCACAAAAAACGATTCTAACAGGGGGCAGAAGGGCAGAAAAACGAGTCTAACAGAGGGCAGATGGGCAGAAAAACAAGGGAAAAACGAGTCTAACAGAGGGCAGAAGGGCATAAAAAACGAGTCTAACAGGGGGCAGAATGAATCCCGCCCTGCGTGTTTGTCCACGAAGATGCCACCTTTTTGTGCAATACCTCCACTCAACTGGAGTACTTTCTACTGTCTAATCAGTAAGTGCTCCCTTGTTGGCTAAATGTATAGGGCAGATTTACAATAACTGGCGCATCCCCAGGAATGCACCAGTTATTGTGCGCCGCAGCTCCGCCACCCATTTACAATGCGGCGCACCATGTGGCAAAAACGGCACAGATGCGTCACGCATCTGTGCCGTAAAAGCAGCGCAGCAATGCTCTGGGGGGCCCTATCTCCCCAATGCTGCATCAAGCCTTGCGCCTGCTTCAAGCAGGCGCAAGGTTTTGACGCAGCATTGGCCTAAAAGTGACTGAGTGAAATCTTGTTTATTTCACTCAGCCACTTTTAGGAGGCGTTTCTGCGCAGGAACGCCCTCCCCTGTGCCGGAACGCCTCCTGATGGCACAGGGCTTTACAACGTGATGCAACTCTCAAATGTGTCACGTTGTTCATACCCAGCACCATGGCGCATCTTTTGTGCTGCCGCTGCGTCACAAAAGGTCTTTGGTAGAGGGTGGCAGTGGTGAACCAGAGGATGGCAGTGATGAACCAGAGGGTGACAGTGATGAACCAGAGGGTGGCAGGGGTGAACCAGAGGGTGACAGTTCTGAACCAGAGGGTGGCAGTGCTGAACCAGAGGGTGGCAGGGGTGAACCAGAGGGTGGCAGGGGTGAACCAGAGGGTGGCAGTGATGAACCAGATGGTGGCAGGGGTGAACCAGAGGGTGGCAGTGGTGAACCAGAGGGTGGCATGGGTGAACCAGAGGGTGGAAGTGGTGAACCAGAGGGTGGCAGTGCTGAACCAGAGGGTGACAGTGGTTAACCAGAGGGTGGCAGTGGTGAACCAGAGGTGCTGTGATGAACCAGAGTGTGGCAGTCGTGAACCAGAGGGTGGCAGTGGTGAACCAGAGGGTGACAGTGCTGAACTAGAGGGGGGCAGGGGTGAACCAGAGGGTGCTGTGATGAACCAGAGGGTGGCAGTGGTGAACCAGAGGGTGGCAGGGGTGAACCAGAGGGTGGCAGTGGTAAACCAGAGGGTGGCAGTGCTGAACCAGAGGGTGACAGTGGTTAACCAGAGGGTGGCAGTGGTGAACCAGAGGTGCTGTGATGAACCAGAGGGTGGCAGTGGTGAACCAGAGGGTGGCAGTGGTGAACCAGAGGGTGACAGTGCTGAACGAGAGGGTGGCAGGGGTGGCCCAGAGAGTGGCAGTGCTGAACCAGAGGGTGGCAGTGGTGAACGAGAAGGTGGCAGGGGTGAACCAGAGGGTGGCAGGGGTGAACCAGAGGGTGGTAGTGGTGAACCAGAGGGTGGCAGCGATGAACCAGAGGGTGGCAGTGGTGAACCAGAGGGTGCTGTGCCCATACACGACCGCATGGGTAACTTCGCCATGCAAGCAGCCCGCGAACACGCAAAAAGCCCCACGAACACGCAAAAAACCCCGTGAACACGCAAAAAACCCCGTGAACACGCAAAAAAGCAAAAATCCGCAAATTCGCACAAATTCGCGGATTTTGCGGATTGCGAATTCGATTTCGCGTGAATTCACGGAACGCAAATTCGCAAATTTCGCCCATACTTAATATATATATATATATATATTCACTGAAAAAACCATAGGTTATAGACCATATATAGTTAGGAATTAGCATTTACAAAACCTTGAAAATTCACTGAAAAAACCATAGGTTATAGACCATATATAGTTAGGAATTAGCATTTAAAAAACCTTATTTTACTCACACAAAACCATTGAAATTCCATATATAGTTAGTTGCACTAACTATATATTGCGCACCCGCAATCCACTGCTGATGATGTCACATATTACATCATTCATGACATGGTCAGTGACATCACTGATGACAACATCCAGTGACTATGTTTCTGTAAAGTTAAAATATGTCTTACATATTGAAGAATGAGTGGATGTATAAGTGTCTGGACGAAGGATTTAGTAGGTGCATGACTGAATGTATGAGTGAGTGATTAAATGTGTCTCACTGAGTGCATGGGTTAGTGACTAAACTGTCTTAATTTGTGCATCATTATGTCTGTTGTTCTGTAAACTGCTGCATGTGTTGATCAGTAGCTATATGAGTAACTATATGGGTTATTGATTGATTGCCCAAGTATTTGCATGGGAGACTGAGTGTGTGTGTGGCTGGATGGGAGGTGTGTGACTCTGTACAGATCAATGTGTACTTGTATCAATGATTGTATAAGAGAGTAAGTATGTGTTAGTATATGGTTGAAAACGTAAGGTGCTCTATGTTTAACTGTATAGAGTAGAAAATGGAAGTGTGATTGATTCTTTACAGGACTGACTAGGTGTGTGAGTAACTCCATGGATGAGTGGCAGAGTGTGAGTGTCTGTATAGGTGTATGAGTGCATATGATTGTGTTGTAAACATGAGTGATTGTATGTATGAATGATTGTATGGGTGAATGAGTGAATGTGTGTGTAGACGTAGGAATCAGTGAGTACGTATGTAGTAACTAGTATTGGTGTGTCAATGGTTTCAAAAATTATACTCTGTTTTTAACACTGGGTGAAACAGAGGTTATATTAAAATGTGAGGAGATGCATTGTATTGTCACATGAATGATATCATCAGTGATGTGGTCATTGATGTCAAATGAGATGTCATCAGTGATGTCATTTGAGATGTCATCAGTGATGTCATCAGTGATGTCACTGACCATGTCATGAATGATGTAATATGTGACATCATCAGCAGTGGATTGCGGGTGCGCAATATATAGTTAGTGCAACTAACTATATATGGAATTTCAATGGTTTTGTGTGAGTAAAATAAGGTTTTTTAAATGCTAATTCCTAACTATATATGGTCTATAACCTATGGTTTTTTCAGTGAATTTTCAAGGTTTTGTAAATGCTAATTCCTAACTATATATGGTCTATAACCTATGGTTTTTTCAGTGAATTTCAATGGTTTTTTAATAGCAAATATCATAAGCTGTCGAATGTCAAGTACGTGGTAAGAATTTTTTTTTTCGTGTTTATGCACACTGATCTGCTTTGATTGCTGCCCCCCACCCCTCATTTCTATTAGGAGTACTCTCTCTTTGCAGATAGTGAAGGGTAGTTAACGCAGCCCTTTCCCCCTTTGTAATCCGTCGTGCCTGCTTCTCTCTCCATTTGATTGATTGTTCTCTTTGGTTCATTCTCTATTTACAAACAAGCACAGAGTCGCAATACTCTGTTTAGTCTTTGCAGATAGCGAAAAATCGTGTAAAAAAACAAAAGGAATCGAGCAAAATCAGTAGGCCACTAATGGGATCTCTTTTTGACCTCGCTAAAATAGAAACATTAGGAACAACCTGTTGAAAATAGCAATGCGTATGTACATAAGCGGCGTTCATTTGTGTTCACAGTACCCCTTGTTGATTGTTTCAATCGAGCATTGAATTGTTCGATGTTAATTCTCTTAAGGATCTTCTCTACCTGCAAACGAGGAAGAATAGGAATATTCTCTCTCCCTTTGCAGATAGTGAAGGGTAGGTAACGCAAGCCTTTAACACGTCGTACCTATTTCATTCCTCATTGATTGATTGATTGTCCGAACATTGACTGTTTGGGAATTAGTTCTTTTTGGAGGTATTCCCTGTTTGCAAATAAACGTAGGAAAATCTTTGCAAGTAGTGAAAGGGTACGTAATGCGGACCTTTCTCCCCCGTTGTAATCTATCATGCCTATCCCCACTGATTGATGCACCTGTTTCACCCGGACCATTTACTAGACATACGTCATCTGGCCCGACCAGAGAGCACCCCTAGTGAAAAGGACATATGCAATAATAACGAAGTGATCACTGTATCCTGTTAACAGAAACTTTAGCATGAAACAACCTGGAAAGAAAAGAATAGGAAAACGAAAATCAGTAGGCCACTGATGAACATGAACTTTTATTAAACAACGAACAAAGAAACGATAACATAACGTAATGATAAAACCTATTAATGTCCTAGAAACAAGAAAACGTTAAAATATGCCAGTGGTGAGAGACCAGAAAAACAGTAAGAGAAACCAAATCACCCCTCGCTGTCCCACCGCCTGCCACGCCAAAAAAATCGATAGACTAGGGAAAATGCAAGTCAGTAGAACATCCGCCCCCACTCTGGAAACTTCCAAGGTGGGGCAGGGTTCCGGCTACGCCCAGCCGGGAGCAGCCCATATAAGGCAGGTCCTGCTGCCACGCCTCGGCCAGGAGATCCTAACGTAGGGTGTAGCCGGAGGAGAGGCCGAGACCAACGGGACCCGGCCAGGGGATTGCCTTTACAACGCTGAACAGTTGCAGGGGGGGGGGAATGTCTCCTCGACCCTCCCCTCTCTCTCCCAGTCCGGCCGCGGTGGCCCTTGAGAGTTGCAGGTAGTCCCGCCACATGCTCTTCCGGTCCGGCCACCAACGGTCGGGGGGCCGAGGCCGACGGAATCCGGCTGCAGCCGATAAACCAAGAAACCCGTTCATGGGGCCAGAGCCAGGGGCGTCCGGCCGACATCCACCGGAAGCCCGGCCCGAAGACGGACGGGACACTTCTTTCTTTTATAATGGCTGCGACAACACTGGGGGGGGATGTCTTGCACATGCCTCCGACCCCCCCCTCGTCCTCATCGCCTGGTCCGGCCATAACAAATCTCAAGCGAGACGCCGTGGGGTGCACTGGGAGGGAGAGACGGTGCGAACAGGCCTCTCCCGCCTCCCCAGTGTAGGCTTCCCAGCTGCACCCTCAGCGGTCCAGGCGCCCGGAAAAGAGTTCTTCCACTGTGGCCATGCTGCAACGTCTCGCCCGGCAGGGTGGAGCCCGTCCGTTCATTTGACCCCGCGATCGCCAGTAGCTACCGAACTCTCAAAATGGCGGTCGACCTGGCAAGAGCGGGCCCAGCATAAAGAAATGGCCCGGTCACTGGTTGACTCCACCACCGTAGTCCTCCACGACCTTGAAGATTCTAGAGGAGCCGCGGGAGTCTCCCACCCCCGATGGGGAATGACTGCCATGATCACCCGTGGAGTGACGAAACTGTATCCGCGGGACGTCGGCGCCAGCCTCACTTTGAATTACTAGAATCCTGCAGACCTCACTTCCGGTGAAAGCACAGTGTGACCCGGTAGGAAAAATTGTTGCACCCCCTCCCCTTTTTGACTGATAGTTCAAACCACCGATCCTTTCCTTTGCCCTTTTAACGGAACTTTGGACTGCCTCCCCCTCTTTTACATTTTCTAGAGAAAACAAAACATTAACCACTACATTAGCATAGCAGTTGACACCAGAACTGTTTTCAAATTGAAAACCAACAACATCTTCAACAGAATCCTTTTTGTTTCTGCTGTGACCCTGCTCCAGCACAGGCATTGTCCCCAGCAGTAATTCTGCAATGCCGGTAAGAATAGCTGTGGTGCCTACTGGACTCACTCACCCCCGCGGCGCCCCACGCCGTTATTTGCTGGGCGGCAACTTGCTAGACATCACCTTCGTGACATCCAGATTTCAGCGCGTTCTGCTGCCTTGGAACTATTCGCACAACAGACCGCTACTGACAAGAATATTTCATTATTGGTGCTGTCAATTTCAATAAATCTATTACTGTTTTTGTTTTGTTGTATATATTTATATGTTATTAAAGTTTTATATTCCTACTACTTTGTTGGAGTGCTATATATTTTTTATGTGACACATAATTGTAAAAACTTTGATGTACAAAGAGTCATTCCTGGAATCTTCCGCTTCAGGCTCGGTCCCCTCCCCAATCACAATACAGGATAGTTTTCAGATAGTAGGAACACGTGTGGTGTGACGGATCTCATCGGGTGTGGGCCTTGATCTACTATAACTCCTTTGAAGAGGGGTGATTCTTTACAGCTGGGGCCATAAACTACATCTGCAGGGCTAGCTGATAGCCTGGACAATCGGACACAGAGGAAGAGGAGTGTCACAGGGTGCGGTAGTGAATAGGGCGAAAGGGAGGTGTCGGGCGGGCACAGTGTGATTCTCAGGGAAGAGCAGCGCAGATGGGGGGAGGTTTATTGCCCATGCATAAGACAGAGAGCGGGGGTGACCAGTGCCTGGGGAAGATGCTTGCGAGGGTGAGGAGCCATGCTACGAATCGACAGCGTGCAGAGAGTGGGTCTGGTCAAGACATCTAAAATGGCTGCCGTGCACGACAAAAGTGTGGCATTTCAAAAAAGGCAAGATGGCGCAGACAATGTTTTTCAACACTTCCTCATTTCCTTCGAATCGAACGTTAACAGACGTTGGGGCATATTACCAAAGTTAAGCGATATTTATCGCTAACGATGCTTACCAACCAATTTTTTACCACTAAGCATCGTCAGAAATTATCGAAGATAAACCTTACTATTATCAAGGTTTATCGCAAATGCGATAATAAACGGCCGCAATGCATGAATATCGCTAAAAACTCAGCGATATTCATGCATTACCGAGCTAATACTCTTAGCCATGTTATCCACCTCCCATTGGATAACATGGCTAAGAACTGCTCAGGGCAGGTGTTACTTTTTGGAGATATTCGCGCTTAGCGCGAATATCTCCAAAAGTTGGTAATAGGAGATAGATATCTTGCATGTTGTAATGCAAGTTATTGTGGTATATGGAACTCATACCATAATCTCTCAGGAAAGCAGAAACTGATCCTTTTGGGACCGCCTAAAAAGGCCTAGGGGGTGAGGAGTACTCTACTTTGCCCCCTTTTCACGTTCCGAACTATTTTATTTTACTCTCTTCTGTAATTACACAAAATACCAGCGATAAGATGCATCGGAGACACACAGTGAGAGAAAGGAGGCCGGAGATGAAGAAGACATGTCAAATACACATTGGAGATAATATAGTGGCAGAAGGGAAGTAAATATGAGTAAACTTACCATGTAACATAAAAATGTTGCACTCTATACTATAAGTCTCATTTTATACTACAATCACTTCGCTACAACCTCATAAATTAAAAATAAAAATAAATAATGTCTCAAACAATTTTTGATTTCTAAATATAAATTTATTCTTCAAAATTTTCTAAATTTGAAACAACTAGTAACATGTCCTCATCAGTAATTTCCTCTTCAATCATCTCATCTGGAATCTCCTCATTAAAAGTCTGCAATGATGATTCTTGTAACTCTATGGTCTCCAAACACTCGATAAATTCGCCATCAAGAGATTGATCAAAAAAATCATTCAAGTCATCTCCTCCTTCTGACAATATTTCATTATTGGTGCTGTCCATTTCAATCAATGTAGTGGAATCATTCAAGTCATCTCCTCGTGACAATATTTCATTATTGGTGCTCTCAATTTCAATCAATGTAGTGGAATCATTCAAGTCATCTCCTCCTTGTGACAATATTTCATTATTGGTCCTGTCCATTTCAATCAATCTAATGGAATCATACAAGCCATCTCCTCCTTGTGACAATATTTCATTATTGGTGCTCTCAATTTCAATCAATGTAGTGGAATCATTCAAGTCATCTCCTTGTGACAATATTTCATTCTTGGTGCTGTCCATTTCAATCAATCTAATGGAATCATACAAGTCATGTCCTCCTTGTGACAATATTTCATTATTGGTGCTCTCAATTTCAATCAATGTAGTGGACAATTCAAAAGAAATTGCCACGGTCTCTTCATTGTGAGCCATTTTATTTTGAAATTGCTTGCTGTAAATTGCAGAAAAAAATAATCACTTTCATTTATCGTTTTTAGTAATACATAATATAAAACTAACTTCATCAACTATTTAGTATAACAGAAGGACTGCAAATAAATAACAGAAAACATTTTTCAAATTATCTTCAAGTGTACAACATAGTTCCCCTTACAAATTAACAACTCACCTTTTTAAAAGTAGCAGAAGTGTTAGTACTGTGTAAATCAAACACCAGAAATTCACCACCAAAAATTCCTCACAAATGTACCTCAGACAGTAGTATCACAAAATGGCTGTGGTTTCCTCTCATTTGACATATATACATAACCAATTAACTTTCATCACACACAAATACAAAACCAAAGTAACATTTTAATTGGTTCTAAATTTCAACACTTTCAAATGTGTTTTCCCCATGCAATTTTCCATAGGACATTTACATACGTCTACAGCCTGAATGGCTGAACGGAATTACACCAAACTTGGCAAAATGGTACATCAAACCTAAGAGGTCAGGAAGGATCTACTATGACCCCTTATGGTCATTTCCCCCTTCGCTTTGGCCTCCTCTTGTCTCTCAATCCTACCGAGAGACAAGATGGCGGCCGCTACGGACTGTTTGGAATGTTGACAGACGCCGGAGAACCAATCAGCTTCGCAAAGCTCCGTAACGCGAAAAGTACGCGAAGCGGAGCGCTGTTACAGATATATATCTTTTTTTGAACGTTAATTTCTCAAAATCCACTGGAGCACATATATTGAGACCTAGCAAAGGCACATCGGGCTACCAGTCCCTAATATTTTGCCAAGTTTCGTGCAAATCCATTCAGGTGTTCGATTATTATTATTATTATTTTTTTTTGCCCCGCGGGGCCCTTTTAAAACCTCCACATCAAACCTAGGGGGTCAGCGAGGATCTACTATTCCCCCTTATGGTCATTTGCCCCTTCGCTTTGGCCTCCTCTTGTCTCTCGATCCTACCGAGAGACAAGATGGCGGCCGCTACGGACTGTTTGGAATGTTGACAGACGCCGGAGAACCAATCAGCTTCGCTTCACAAAGCTCCGTTGCGCGAAAAGTACGCGTCCTAGGACGCTGCCCGGTCCGCTGTTACAGATATATATCTTTTTTTAAACGTTAATTTCTCAAAATCCACTGGAGCACATATATTGAGACCTACAAAAGGCACATCGGGCTACCAGTCCCTACAATTTTGCCAAGTTTCGTGCAAATCCATTCAGCCGTTCGGGCTAAAAGTGAGGCCAACCGCCCTATGGAAAACTCAATGTTAAAAACACGTTTTGGGACCCCCCTTTTTTCTCGGCCCCCCCTTGACGAACCCCCCCCAAATTTTCAAGGGCTGCTCAGAAACAAAATGTGCCATTTTCCTGAAAATTTCAGCCAATTCCGTCCACAAACGCCAAAGTTATTAGACATAGAATTTTCAAAAAACCCATAGAGAAAAAATCCTAACTATATATACCTACTGGCGACCGCCAGTAGGTAATATGTCCAACTAACTATATTATGTCTGAAACATATGGTTTTATTCAGTGAATATATATATATTCACTGAAAAAAACATAGGTTTCAGCCATGTTATAATTAGGAATTAGCATTTAAAAAACCTTCGAAATTTACTGCAAAAATCATAGGTTTCACACATGTTATAGTTAGTTGGACATTTCACTCATACAAAACCATTGAAATTCCCCCGTTATAGTTAGTTCAGCTAACTAGAACCCAGTCGGTGGCCCCCAGCAAAATGGAGCATCTCTTTTTCATTAAACAGAGGGGGCATGACACGCTCTTCTAGCGCACCAGCCAACGGACTTCCAGGGCTATTTTGGTGATGCGAGAGAGAAAGGGAAATGAAGGAGGTTGCGCCTCTTTCTGGCAAATCGCATCCCGGACCTATTACTTGTGCATGGCAGCCTAAACTATGAACTTTGCAGACAGAAATTCACCTGTAAGCACCGTGAAGGACAACAGGGATTTTAAAATGACATTGGCAATGTAAGTACGCTATCAAGAAGAATGGAACAACACGCTGTGTCATGCTGCATTAATTTGTTTATTGGTGCATTCTGGGATGTGTGGTCAGAACTGTGAACCACATGACCACTTGGACTATAAAATAGTGCACTCACCCGTGAACAAGGCTAACGCCGAAACGCGTAGGGATTTTAAGAGTGTTTGTTGTGCTGACATGCTAAATGATGAATAAAGTCAACTGGGAAACAAGTCGATGTTGTGGGCTCTACTCTTCTGTGTTTTGAATGGCAACAGGATCTCCATTCCTGTTATCTTGAGCCCGCCCTACAGCAAAATTGAGCATCTCTTATATATATATATATATATATATATATATATATATATGTATATATATATATATATATATATAAGGAAATACATTCCTTTCATCAGTGGCAGGGACAGTAGTGAAGGCGATGCTCAGTCACTCATAATAAAATTGAAAACTGTAAAGCAGGGCAGCCCAAGCACGGAATACAGTGCATCTACCCACTGGGGCTGAACAATTTAATTTTATTATGAGTGACTGAGCATGTATTTCCTGAAACGCGTCTGGCAAGCATTTTACACGGAGAAGCCTGTTACCTTTGTTTGGATTGCTGGCAAGTTTTCGACTGCAAAATAAATGAACTTTTTATTGAAGCTTCCAGAGGCCTTTCTCAATTGTGCTTTCCTGTTTGTTTGGATTTGTGGGGCTTGGCATGCCCAACGAGGAAGGCTCACTGTTCTCATGCAGGTCTGTTCAAGCTGGAATCACGAGCTTGAAATTATCGGAAGGAAGCATTGTAGGCTGCAATTCAGGACTGGAGCCTGCAAAGAGTTCGCACTTGAAAACTGTAAAGCAGGGCAGCCCAAGCACGGAATACAGTGCATCTACCCACTGGGGGTGAACAATTTTATTTTATTATGAGTGACTGAGCATCGCATCCACTTGGATAAAATGAACTACAAACACCATGAGGCATTTGGAGTGCCACGCCCACATGGGCAGGTGTTGTTAATTTGAAAGCTGAACGCGACGCCTTCACTACTGTCCCTGCCACTGATGAAAGGAATGTATTTCCTGAAACGCGTCTGGCAAGCATTTTACACGGAGAAGCCTGTTCCCTTTGTTTGGATTGCTGGCAAGTTTTCGACTGAAAAATAAATGAACTTTTTATTGAAGCTCCAGAGGCCTTTCTCACATTGTGCTTTCCTGTTTGTTTGGATTTGTGGGGCTTGGCATGCCCAACGAGGAAGGCTCACTGTTCTCATGCAGGTCTGTGCAAGCTGGAATCACGAGCTTGAAATTATCGGAAGGAAGCATTGTAGGCTGCAATTCAGGACTGGAGCCTGCAAAGAGTTCGCACTTGAAAACTGTAAAGCAGGGCAGCCCAAGCACGGAATACAGTGCATCTACCCACTGGGGGTGAACAATTTTATTTTATTATGAGTGACTGAGCATCGCATCCACTTGGATAAAATGAACTACAAACACCATGAGGCATTTGGAGTGCCACGCCCACATGGGCAGGTGTTGTTAATTTGAAAGCTGAACGCGACGCCTTCATTACTGTCCCTGCCACTGATGAAAGGAATGTATTTCCTGAAACGCGTCTGGCAAGCATTTTACACGGAGAGGCCTGTTACCTTTGTTTGGATTGCTGGCAAGTTTTCGACTGCAAAATAAATGAACTTTTTATTAAAGCTTCCAGAGGCCTTTCTCAATTGTGCTTTCCTGTTTGTTTGGATTTGTGGAGCTTGGCATGCCCAACGAGGAAGGCTCACTGTTCTCATGCAGGTCTGTTCAAGCTGGAATCACGAGCTTGAAATTATTGGAAGGAAGCATTGTAGGCTGCAATTCAGGACTGGAGCCTGCAAAGAGTTCGCACTTGAAAACTGTAAAGCAGGGCAGCACAAGCACGGAATACAGTGCATCTACCCACTGGGGGTGAACAATTTTATTTTATTATGAGTGACTGAGCATCGCATCCACTTGGATAAAATGAACTACAAACACCATGAGGCATTTGGAGTGCCACGCCCACATGGGCAGGTGTTGTTAATTTGAAAGCTGAACTCGACGCCTTCACTACTGTCCCTGCCACTGATGAAAGGAATGTATTTCCTGAAACGCCTCTGGCAAGCATTTTACACGGAGAAGCCTGTTACCTTTGTTTCGATTGCTGGCAAGTTTTCGACTGCAAAATAAATGAACTTTTTATTGAAGCTTCCAGAGGCCTTTCTCAATTGTGCTTTCCTGTTTGTTTGGATATATATATATATATATATATATATATATATATATATATATATATATATATATATATATATATATATATATATATATATATATATATATATATATATATATATATATATATATATATATATATATATATATATATATATATATGTCCAACTAACTATATTATGTTTGAAACCTAGGGTTTTATTCAGTGAATATATATATATTCACTGAAAAAACCATAGGTTTCAGCCACATGTTATAGTTAGCTGGACATTTTACTCATACAAAACCATTGAAATTCCCCCGTTATAGTTAGTTCAGCTAACTATAACTCTCGCGCCCGCAATGCATTGCTGATGACGTCACATATTACATCACTCATGACATGGTCAGTGACGTCACTCATGACATCACTGATGACATCATCCAGTGAATGTGTGTGTCTCTGAAAAATGAATATTTTATATATATGTATATGTAAAGGTCAATGGAAAAATAAATGGCAAAATAAGTGTCTAAATGGATTTGTTTTGTAAAATTGATTGTATAACTGACTTATTAAGTGTATCTTAGTGAATACATGTATTAACGAGTAATGTTTAAATATTTAAATATCTGTATCAGTGTCTCTCTTTGTGTATAAGTGGCTGCATGGGTTGGTGAGTAGCTATATGAGCGTGTATATGGGTTATTCATTTGTTTTTTCAGTATCAGTATGAGTGTCTGTATGGTTCGGTGGGGGATATTACTTAGCGTATTGATGCATGAATGAGTGACTCCTGTATGTGTTTTGAAGACAGCATGTGTGCAGGACTTTATGGGTGGATGAGTGTGTGTATGGGTGTGTTAGTGAGTGAATGACTGTCTCAATAGTGCCTTTATGAGTAACTACATATGTTTTAAACTATTATATGTGAGTATTGATGTATATATAAGTGAGTAATTGTGAGAGTGAAAATTTAAATAAGTTCCTGTATAAATAAGTATGTGTTTTTATAAGTGATTCTTTATGAGAGTAAGTATGTGTACATTTCTGTAAGTGTAGTGGTGTGTGTGTATAGCTGTATATGCAAGTAAATGGATGTTTATTTACATGTGTGAATTTGTGTGTGAGTAACTTTATGGATAAGTATCGGTGTGTAACGGCATGTATAGGTGTATGAGTACATATGATGAGTGAGTACATGTATGAGTGACTATATAGAACTGTTGGTGTCTGAGTGGATGTGTATGTAGATGTTGGAATTACTGAATAGGTTGTTGTATCTGGTATTTGTATCTGCATTTTTTTGAAAATGTTAGTTTCTATTTTTGAATGTGTGTATCAAAGGTAATATTAGGGTGAGAGGAGGTCTGCCACTCTTTCACAAGGATGATGTCATCAGTGATGACATTTGAGATGTCATCAGTGATGTCATGAGTGATGTCACTGACCATGTAATGAGTGATGTAATATGCGACGTCATCAGCAATGCATTGCGGGCGCGCGAGTTATAGTTAGCTGAACTAACTATAACGGGGGAATTTCAATGGTTTTGTATGAGTGAAATGTCCAGCTAGCTATAACATGTGCGAAATCCTATGGTTTTTTCAGTGAATCTCTAAGGTTTTTTAAATGCTAATTCCTAACTATAACATGGCTGAAACCTGTGGTTTTTTCTATGAATTTCTAAGGTTTTTTATATGCTAATTCCTAACTATAACATGGCTGAAACCTAAGGTTTTTTCAGCGAATTTCAAAGGTTTTGTAAATGATAATATTTAAAAAGTATGAATTGTTATTTTTTTATACTGATTTACTACATTGTTTTAAAGGATTCATTTTTAGATATTTTATTTTTTAAATTACATTACATATTTTTTATATAAATTGAAAAAAATGTTTTTACAAATATTGAAATTGTAATATTTATTTTTTACATTTTATATTTTTTAAATTTATATATTTTTTATATAGCAGGCAATGATATCCTATAGAAGGAAATTCAAGTTACTGGTAAGTACGGTTAAAATTACTTTTCAGGAACAGTAGTAACCTGAAGGATGCAGCACTGACGTCTCTCCTGAAAACAGGTGAATACATCGGAATTCGTAGTTTGGCTGATTTTAGAGGAATGTCTTAAAGTTCCAAAACTCCACACTTAGAAAAATTTCCAAGTGAAACCAGTTAATGTTAGCCTATGAAAGGAAATTCAAGTTACTGTAAGTATGGTTAGAATTACCTTTCAGGATTAATAGTGGGCTGAAAGATGCAGCACTGACGTCTCTCCCGATAACAGATGAGTAAATGGGAATTCGTAGTTCGGCTGATTTTTGAGGAATTTTTTAAAGTTCCAAAACTCCACACTTAGCAACATTTCCAAGTGAAACCAGTCAATGTTAGCCTATGGAGTGAAATTCAAGTTACTGTAAATATGGTTAGAATTACTTTTCAGGATCAGTAGTGGGCTGAAAGATGCAGGTCTCTCCTGATAACAGGTGAGTAAATCGGAATTCGTAGTTCGGCTGATTTTAGAGGAATATTTTGCTCAATAGTTAAGGAAGGGGGCGGGACCTGAGGTCACATGTGTGCAACACGCCCTGTGGCGTTTTTTAGGTTGGGGAATTAATTCTTCTTCAATCCTGAGGTCCCCTGTGAGCCAACTAGCTCACCCGGTACTTCCAGTATGAGCCAGGGAGCTGCATTGCAGAGAGGTGTTCAGAGGGCACGCCCTCTTTCTACAACACTCTGCAATGCAGCTCCGTGGTGCTTACTGGAGGTACCTGTTGGGCTAGTTGGCCCCTAAGGGACCTCTGGATTGAAGAGGAATTAATTCCACCAACTTAAAACGCGCCACAGGGCATGTTTGCACACATATCACCTCGAACCTCGCCCCCTACCTTCACCACTGTGCAAACACGCCCGGTAGCATGTTCTAAGTTGGGGGATTAAGTCCCCTTGCATACTGGGGGTCCCTGGGGGCCAACTAGTCCACCATGAACCTCCAGAATGCACCAGGGGTCTGCATTGCAGAGAGGTGTTCTGAGACCACGCCCCTTTTTACACCTTTTTTCAAAAACCTTAGCAAACAGCAGTGTCCCGGGGGTAGGCACCCCGGGACACTGCAGGAGCTGGCCTATCCACAAGTACGAAAGCAAATCTCTTCCCAACTCATTCATAGGGCCAATAAAATCTTTGCAAACAGAATGCCATGGTCACCCAGGTTCAACCATATATCTCAAATCTGGTTGCGGTCCCACTCTCACGCCCTCTTTGCAAACACTAAACCTCTCCACCCACAAATCAACCTCAACATCCATTCCAGGCTACCACCAATCCAAAAGCAACCACTTGTTTGTTCTGGTTTGGTGCAAGTGACCCTTGTGCGCTATTTCATTAAGTTTGCCCCTCAAACGCTGAGGAGGAACAAACTGCTCACCCCTCATCAACAAGGCATCATCACAGGCAGATTATTCCTCTAAGACTTACTTTCAGATAAGGCCTAACAGAGAGAGACACAGCACTTTCTCCCCTACTTCCACGCACCACTAACCACTTCACATCTCGCAGGGTAATATCAGATTCCATTTCCTTGATCCATTCCTGTTTCATAATGACATGCACTACAACCCCATTCAAAACACTTTGGACTAAAGCAACCGCCCCTTCACATTCGTTCTTCAACACAGATTGCCCATCTACTTCCTGCCATTCTAAGGACAGTCTTGATAAACCGTCCGCTTGAATGTTCCTATAACCTTGGATGTGTTCCACCTTATAACAGTACTCCTGCAAGCGAGCAGCCAACCCGGAATGTCTGGCCGAACAGTTTCCTGTTCCACCCGGCAACAACACTTTCACCAGATCGTAAAACAAACTTGGAACCCCACAAGTAATCCTGAAATATTCACAACTTCAAGCTGCCGCCAAGGTTTCGTGTTCAATAACGGAATAATTCCACTCCAAAGTCATCAATGTCCTAGACACAAATGCCATAGTCTTCACATGCTTTCCATTGGTCTGTGCCAGCACTGCTCCAAGACCTGTGGTACTCGCATCTACCATAAGAATAGACTTTAGTTTGATGTCAAAGAGTGTAAGGACGCCAGCCCCACAAATTGCCTCACTCCAATAAAAAATAGAGCCTTTCTTTAATAGTAAGCTCAGAATTTCGGTCTTTTTAGAAAACGCTTGGACACATTTTGAGTAATATTCAATGAGACCTAAAAAGGACCCGAACGTATCTTTGTCATCAGGAGTGGGGGCCAAAGTAATAGGAGATCTCATATCAATAAAACATCTGAGTGTACCATCAGATTTTTGGTAATGACCACTGGGGAAACCCACATGGAGTTTTTAACAGGTCCAATCACCCCGGATGATACCATATCTCTGAGCATTTATTTGACAGCTGCCTAAGCCACTAAAGGGATCCAACGTAGTTTGTGCTGTCCAGGTACAGCATCAGGTTTCAAAACTATTTTGTGAGTATACCCTTCCAGGCACCCCAGCTCTTCCTTAAAAATCTCCCTAGCCACTTCTAAAATGTCCATTAAACATAATTCTTCAACAACCATCACATGGATTAGGGTTCCGGAATTGGCCACAACACAAACATCATAGTGTTGCAGCTGGCCTAAAATGGGTGGTCTATCTACTTCCACATAAACTTTCCCTTGCCATGTTCTTCCACTGAATTTCATGGTAGCCTCCATATAACCCAACAAGTCGATAACCTCACCTGATATCCACCAGGATTTATATCCTTTGGGGACAAATGTAATCCTGACCAAAATTTCTCAAATGCCACCCGGGGATTTATCATGTACATGGAACCAGAGTCTACTATAAGTTGTACTATTATCCCATTGACACAAAAATCAGCTTTGGGTCTAGTCTTCCTGCCCAATCCTTCCTTAGCTTCACCCACACTCTATCCTCTTGTCCCACAACTATCATCTACCAAAACTACTTTGGATTTACCCATTTGCTTACACACCACCACAAAATGTCCTCTGTGACAAAGGTTTCTTTAAATGTTATCTATTACCACACAACTGCGGTAATCAGCAGTGTAGGAAGTACTAACACACCTGTAACAAGACTTAGATAACAGCTTAGGTCAGTGATACTCAAAGTACAGCCCGGGGGCCGCCTGTTGCCCTCCTGACATTCAATAAGAAGAGGGGGAAGTCAGAAAGATCCCTGGCATTTCATCAGGACCGGAAAGAGATGTGGAAGTGATGTGTGTGCACGAAAGTGATACAATTAGAGGATCTTAATGATCTGTGGGTGCCATTCCCTTGAGTACTATAGGTAGCGGCTGTGACTAAATAGTCTGATCTACCCTCCTGACCTTCTGGCAGGTGGCAGGATGGGACAGGTATTCTGGAGCCGACACCTGAGCCAAGGTGTGGGCACCCTACGCCTTAAGCCTATGGAGCACTGTTAGCTCCCCCTTTAGGCCATGATCAGAAGGGTAGATCAGACCACTTAGTCACAGCCGCTACCTATAGTACTCAAGGGAATGGCAACACACCGATCATTCAGAGGACTAATGTTACTCCTCTAGTTTTATCACTTTCGTGCACACACATCACTTCCACATCTCTTTCCGGTCCTGATGAAACGCCTGGGATCTTTCTGACTAGCGACGCATGAAACATGTCAACCTTTTAAGTTACCAGGGCACATTACGCTCCAGTTGGTAGCAGTAGAAGACATTGAGTTTCAAGTTGCAATTTTTTAATTTGAGGACAATGCAAATGAAATTCCAGATGAAATCATGCTGGATGTTTTATTACAGTCTGAAATGTTTGAAGAATAAATGTATGATTTTGAATTAAAAATGATTTGAGAGAGTCTTTTTGTACTATTGTAAATTTGTTCTTAGTTGATGTGTTTAAAAATATGGGAATACATATTCTGATGAAGTGAGTGAGGCTTTAGGATATGTAGTGCTGGAAACTGCTATGTAGTACGTCTGTCAGGCTTCTTAATTCGCAAATAGTCTCCATGCTGTGTACTGATGATCCTGGCTGTGCTGTAGAAATGCCATACTAACTCTCTCTGTAACATGTAGTAATCATTTCAGTGAATTGCAAGGCATATTTCTATTTGTTTTCATTCAGAATGCGAGTCAGTGTCTTTTTTTAAATATTGTGACAGAATCACTTGCTCGGTGTGTCTGTTTTAAGGCATGGGAATACATGTACTCATTGAGTGAGTTAGGCTTTGAGACATCCAGTGCTTTTTACTCGTAGCCCTTGCATGATACCATACACTGCCTACACACAACTGTATTGCTCTAAACTCAGAAATATCAATCTCACCACGACCCCCTGCACTGCCTAAACACCACTATACTGTTTTGAACCCTGAAACACCATTCTCAGCAAATGACCCTATATTGTTGAAACACCACTGCACTGCCATAAACTCAGAAACAGCACTCACTGCATGATTTCCTACTCTGCTCAGACACAGTTGATGTGCCTTAAACTTACTTATGAAGTAAACCAGTGTTTATATCATTTAGTGGTTCTAATTGCTATGTAGTATATTAGTAGTGGTCTATAACATGTTCTTTTTCTTCACAACAGATTGTAATTATCTACAGAAAGAAAAACCAACATGCCTACTAAGAATGCGAAAAGAAAAAATATAAATAGACTTACTTTTCCAAGAAAAGACAATTACAAGATGTATCTAAACAACAATGTATGGAGAAAAAGAAGAATGCTCCTGGTAAGACAACAAAGGATTTTATAAGGAAATTAACCAAAAGTAAAAAAAGTGTGGATAATGTGCATAAGAAAAAGAAATTATCTGTAACTACAAAGAAAAACCAGACCCCCAAAAAAATGTTGGAAAAGTATGTGGCGATCAAATTGCCTATAGTAATAGATGAAAAAACCAGTTTGTTCAAATTCGCAAGAGAATGTTTTATGACAGAGTAGTTTTAAATTTATTACAAAATGTAAAGGATTGTAAAAGGAAAACAGCTTTTTATAAGAAAAAGAAACATATTGAGAGTATTGTTGATCAGGCTTTTGAAATAAAAATGAAGTTGTATATTTTAGTAATCAATAGAATTCGTACACTAGACAAGGCAATTAATGTTTTGAAAGCGAAAAGTAAGTGGAAAAGACTAATTAATAGAGCACATTTTCGTAGTGTTTTTTCAGGAGAATGGAAGCATAGTTCAAGTTGTGAGACTTTTTTAATGAAGAGACTTACTTTCAGACTAATGATTTGTTGCATGCAGTTGACACCAGTGGTCAAGCATTGACAAGAAGTGCAGAAGAGGTGTTAGCTGAAGTAGTTTTAGGGAGACGTCCTAAGGCTCCAGTGTACACTTGGAATTGTAGTAGTATTTGTAGTGTACAACAGGATTCAATTGATTTGGTTCGCAATTTCTTACGTAAGTATACTAAGAAAAGTATTAAACAAAAGATTAAGATGTTGCAAGAATTAGATCCTTGCAGACTGAGAGGAAAAACGGGTTTGCAAGGGCATTCTCTGGCTTGTCTTTCTAGAAAAGTATGCCAGAGTGTTTTTCACCATTTTAGGATGTTAGCAGTGCATCATACTGAAGTGAGGAAATTAGTGAGAAGGTTGTATTATGCAAAAAGTCCAGCACTTAAGCTAAAACAGTTAAACAGTGTTCTTTTGCATGGATCTGTATTAGTTGTAAAGAACATTTGTGAAGAAATTGAGGTTAGTTACTTTTGTGAAAAAGAGGACAGTGCAGAAACTGATACAGTAATAGAAGGAATGTGGAAGAAAATGTACAGAATTTTAGTACAGAAAATTTTGACCAAGAAATTACAAGGTTTAAGGTCATTTCAGGTGAAAGGCCAAACTTTTCTTGTGTGTGTTGTCGACAAACTCATTATAAGAATTAGATTAGGTTAGTTGATTTATATGTAAAAAGTGAAAAGGAAAATAATAATGAGTGGAAGGATTTTGCAACTTAATTGTTGGTAGAGAATTGTTTTGCTTTGGGTACTTATCAACATATTTGTAAATATTGTTATAATAAATTAAATGATAACAAAATGCCTGCTAGAGCTGTACATAATAATCTTGAGTTGGTAAATATTCCTTCTGAAGTGATGGATTTAAATACCTATGAGTCTATTCTGATTCAATGTGTGCATCCATTTCAGGCTATTGTTTGCATGGAGCCTAAGACAGGGAAATTGCCTCCTTCAGATTTACAGAGAGGATTAAAGGGAAGAGTTGTCTATTTGCCTCTAAATTTAAAGAAAAATATTGAAACAATTGGTGTAGAAAAAGTGGAAGAGGAACCTCTAGTTATTCTAGTTAATGGCGTTCTTACAAAGAGTAAGAAAATCTGGCAAGAATTAGTGGATGTTAGGAAAGTGAAAAAGGCAACGTTGTGTTTGGTAAAAAACAATCAATACTACAAAAATTTATATGTAGGAGAAGAGGAAACAACTGTAGAAGAGGACAGTGATTTGTCAGCTGGGCAAATTGAAATAGTGGAAGTGTCCAGAAGAGAACAAATTTATGAACATTATAGTGTTTATCCTCTGCATTACAAAGACGTCATGGGGAATGCTATTGAGTTATTCCAAATGAAAGAAGCAAAAGGAAGTCCCATTAGTGTATGGGAAGAAAGCTTGGAAGCTTGTTACTTCCCTCAGTTATTTCCAACAGGTCAAGGTGGACAATATGATGACGACCTGTGCAGATTCCTGCATCTGAATACCGGACATCAAGATTATATGCAGAAGATCCAAGGTTTCACCAATGTATTCCATATTTGTTTCATCTTCTGTTTGAGAGTGACTTGTCTGGACTTTCTTATGCAGTGAACCATATACTAAAAAGTGGAGGACATCTGCAAAATGTTTCGGCAAGGGACTTTATGGATAAAGTCCAACAGAAAGACACTGTTTTGGAATCTCAGCTAATTAATCTCATGGCATGTCGGCGTGGTACTAACGAGAATTGGTACGGTCGTCATGAGGATTTGAAATGTATGCTCAGATACGTAGGAACTCCTACATGGTTCCCTACTCTAAGCTGGAAGATTTACTTCAATTTCTTCGAGAGGCAAATGCAAACATAGAAAATATAGAATACAAGACACCTGGAGAACTGTGCTCTTTGGATCCAGTTAATATGTGCAGGTATTTTAATCATAGATTTGAAGCTATGATGTCTTTTATCACACACAAAAAAAATCCTCCTCTTGAAGAGGTTCTG
Source organism: Lissotriton helveticus (assembly GCF_964261635.1). Lineage (NCBI taxonomy): Eukaryota > Metazoa > Chordata > Amphibia > Caudata > Salamandridae > Lissotriton > Lissotriton helveticus. The sequence continues at coordinate 2,051,083,817 of NC_136061.1, forward strand.
GATTTCTTTTGGAGAAAGGAGTATCAAGCAAGAGGTGCTCCTCACATACATATGCTGCTATGGATCAAAGATGCCCCCAAATTTGGAACAGATTCAGATGACACAGTGATGAGTTTTATTGAACAGTATTCTACATGTGCTGTTCCTAAAAGTACAGAAAAAAAGAAATTCAAACATCAAGTCTTACGGTTTCAAACCCATCGTTGTGGAAAATACTGTAGTCGAAAGTTCAAATCAAAGGACAAATTCTACACAAAATGTCGTTTTGGATTTCCACGACCAGTAATATCAAAAGGAAGCGTGAACAATTTTATGTCATCTTTGCGACATACTGTCACAAGAAAATCACCAAAAAATACCTACAACTTAAGAAGAAATGAAGAGTCAAAATACATAAATGACTATAACCCAGTAATTTTGTCCATGTGGAATGCTAACATCGATATTCAATATGTTGCAGACAACTCCATTGCTGTAGCTCGATATGTAACATCTTACATTACGAAATCTGAAAAGACAGAACTAAAGGAAATGTGGGAGGAAATTTCTCATGAAAAGAGCCTAAGTAAGAAATTGTACAGCTACAGTTTGAATATTTTGTCTCATCGAGAAATTGGAGCATGTGAATGTTCAGATCGGTTACCATCTGCAAGTCTATATGCCAAATCTAGAACATTCATTTGAGTGAGTTTAGGTCTTGCAAGAACACGAAACTGAGTTTTAAAATCTGTACAAGAAATTGAGTATTTAGCAAAGAAAGAACCATACTATCCAAATAGAAGTAATCATCTTGAGAACGTTGGTCTCTATGAAGTACTGCAAAGCTATTCTTTTAAGAGGAATATTACAGAAGATATCAATAACGGTGTATATGCTGTGATTGGATCTGAAGGATGTCTGGTGAAACAAACAAAAGGACATTTGATTAATCACCGAAAACTGAGTTGCGAAACTCCTGACAAAAGGGAATTTTACTATTTAGCTCTTTTGCAACTCTTTAAGCCATGGCGTACAGAAGAAGAACTACTTGGAGATTTTCTCAGTTATGAAGATTCATTCAACGCAACCAAACATACTATAGAATGTCCTGTTTTTACTAATTATCTACAAATGTTGAATGAGGAAATACAGCAAGAAGCTACAATTGCAGCAGAGATTGCTAGAGACAGTTCTCAAGAGAGTGAAATGTTCTGCTTTGTTGAGTCAGGATCCACTAGGAGGACCAATTATCCAAAATGAAGCAGCCACTGCCATGGATGAGGTGGAAAGAGCAATGGAACAAGCTCAGGAGGATGAATAAACTTAGAAGAATTGGAAAAACAACTAAATGTTGAGCAAAAACAAATATACCATGAAGTGACAGAGCAGATTGAGCATGGTTTATGTAATGAGAAAAAAGAGTATCATGTACGTCATTTAAACCTGTCCGACTGTACGTGAATGGAGAAGCAGGAACTGGAAAAAGTTTTCTAAATAAAGCAATTGTAACTTATCTACAGAAAAGAACTGAGTTGTCACTCTCTTGTGTTGTTTCCGCTCCAACTGGGTTGGCAGCACATAACATTAAAGGGATTACTTTACATCGTTTATTGATGATGCCAGTAGAGCACGAAAATAAATTAGAATGCCACAAGCTATCTGGAGAAGCTTGTTGTGAAGTTTCCAGAGTCCTTAAAAAAAAGGAAACTTCTCATTATTGATGAGGTAAGCATGGTATCAAATGTAATGCTTGCTTTTGTGCATTTAAGAATGCAACAAATTCTTAAAACAGAGTATGATGTGTTATTTGGAGACAAACACGTCATCGGTTTTGGAGATCTAATACAGCTAACTCCTGTGAAACCAGTGTTTAACACCGTTACACATGAAGATACCAAAAAGTGCCTGAGAAGCATTGGAAATGTTAAGATATGGTTATATTTCAAATATTCAGAACTCATTCAAAATATGCGACAGGCAAAGGATGCTGATTATAAAAGTATTCTTCAAGATATAAGAATTGGAAAAGTGAGTGAACATGGCAAAGAAGCTTTACAGGCACGATTACTTTCACATTTTGTTTCCAAATGAAAATGTTGGTGAAGAGAATATGTATAGAAAAATTGCAGAAAATAAATCAGTGATATGCTTGATGCCAACTCTGCAAGAATGTTCAATCTTCAATGAAAAAATGCTAAAGTTAGAAAATCAAGAAATTATAAAACTGGAAGCTATTGATAGAATAGAGCATGAAGAAGCTACTATTATTTTGTCAGAAAATTTGAAGTCAAAATTGGATTCTTTAGACAAATCAATATGTAAAACGGCTGGTTTAGAAAAGAATCTTTATGCATGTTTAAATTGTTGGATAATTTTACGACGTAACGTAATTTACATGTGGAAAGAGGTTTAGTAAATGGAGCAATGGGTCATGTTGTTGATTTTGTGAATTACCCAAATAGAGATCACATTGAATTTTTGAAAATCAAATTTGATGAAATTGAAGAAGTACAATCGATTTTTGCTTGTAAAAGATTTATATGTCCGCTGAAAACAGTTTCCTGTTTGGCATATGCAGTGACTATTCATAAATCTCGAGGTTTAAGTGTAGATAGTGCTCTGGTGAATATGGGAAGTACTGTGTTCAAGGAGGGTATGGCATATGTTGCTTTATCTCGAGTCAGAACTTTATCTGGATTATACTTGATTGATTTTGATGAGACAAAGATTAGTGCAGATCTGAATTGTGTGAAAGAGTATAATAGGTTAAGAAGAGAATATGCTCCAAATTTACCTCTATATCCTTTATTTGAAAAGCTTGTGGTAGGTCGAAAAATAAGATATGAGAAAAATTGTAGCGAGGTTGTAGAGAAAAGAAAAAAACTAGATGAACCAGTAATTGTAAGCAAAAAGAAAAAGGATAGTATTGAAGAAGTTGTTGGATTTCAGTTTGAAAACAGTTCTGGTGTCAACTGCTATGCTAATGTAGTGGTTAATGTTGTTTTTTTTCTTCAAACTTTACAACAACAGATTGTTGAAAATCAGGATCAAAGATTTTGTTGTTTGTTGAATTCTGTCTTTGAGAAATGTAGCAGTGATAAAACAAAAATAGAAAGTGATTCTGATATTCGAAATGTTTTAGACATATGTTCTGGTCTAAAACAATTTTCACAGAATATTCAGCAAGATTGTCAGGAATTTCTAATGTATATGCTTGTTGTATTGCAAGATGAAGGTCTAAATATTGAAAATCTTTTTGGCCTTTCTTATAAATGGCAACATGACTGTGACAATTGTTCGTTTTCAAGTACTACTGAAATAAACTGAAAGATTTATATATTTGACGTTATCAGACTGCAAATCAGTGTCTTTTAATAATCTAATTAGAGAAGCAAAGCAAAACATGGTCTGTACCCAATGTAACTCACAAATGTTATCAACATTATGTATACAAAGATATGGACAGTATGTAATTTTAATGCTCCAACGATGTATACCTGAAATTTTGTGGCTTCTCAATTATCAATTTCAGGAAGAACTTTTGTAACTGTAGCAATTATTTTACATGATGGTCCTTTTACAACATCAGGACATTACACAGCTTATTTAAAATTTCCAAAAGGCTGGACTCATTGTAATGGTACTCAATTGACTTTTAAACAATGTTTGCCTGTTGACTTACCAAATTCTTACCTAGTGTTTTTACAACCCACATTTTAGGGATAATAATTGGCCTAGGAAGATTAGTGCTGTTAAAAAAGGTTAGTCTGCTGTTGGGAATTACTTTATGAGTGAGGGTGATCAAGATAAAAAAAAAACCTTGTACTTGTCATAGAGGTAGTGTAAGTGTATCACATAGTGAGTGATATGAGTATTACAGGAAATGTTGATCATGAGTGAGGCAGAGGTGTTTTAGGTTTGTTGTAGTTGTTGGAGATGTTGGTGACATTTTTTATTCCCTTGTAGAGGTTTCTTTTAATAGTATACAGCTCCTTGCTAAGATAAAGGATGAGCAAAGTGTCATCAGCATACCACATGATGTTGAGATTCTGATAGCTTACTGGTTGTTTAAGGTTCTATGTACATGATAAATAGCATTGGGTGGAGATATACCTATTGTTAGATGATAGAAAAGACGTTGGAGCTTTTGATTCAGAAGGTCGGGAAAACGAAGTTTAAGAGTACTATTAAGTAACTTCCAAACAAAGGACTTTCCATATACTATTTGTCCATGTGGAAAAATATATCAATCAAAAATGAGTATTTCGGGTAAATGTTGTTAATATATGTTTATACATAACTTTACTTAGAGAGTATAAAAGAGGTAATAATGGTTTATTACTTTGTGATTGTTGATATTTACGTAAGAAATTGGTGTTTGGAAGAAAACATTTAAGATATGTTTTTTCTAATTTTTACATTATTTATTGAAACGTTGTATGGGTTTTTTAAACACTATCTTTTTGATTGTGTTTTTTTCCCCCTGTCATATGATGAGTAGTATTGAACTCACTGTTTTTAGTGAAATTCAATATATTCTGAAAACAGCAAAATAAAACATATAACATATTGTACAAATTATTTTGTATTGTGAAATATATATTATAACTCAATTGTTTATTCTCTTCCACAGATATTATATTTAATAGGTAAGGTAAGTAGGACAAACAAAAAATACTTTTTCATCACTTTCTTACTTTTCTTTCTCTCTATCCTTTCTTCACTCTCTCTCTAACTCCTTTACCTTTCCTCATCTTACTCCTCTTCCCTCATTCTACTTACTCCCCTTCATTCACCTTCACACTCCTTCTCTCACCATCAGTACTCTTCCTTCACTCTCTCTCATCTTGTCCAACTCCCTCTTTCCCCTGTCTGTCCCTCACTTGTCTTTCCTATCTTTCTCCATCATTACCCTTGTCTTGCTGTATCGATCAGTCTCTTCTCACTGCCCCTTACTCTCTTTCCTTCACATCATCCCTCAGTGACCTTCACTCACTCCACTTCTTTCACTTCCTCACTCCCTTTCGCTCACTCCCCTTTACTCCATCCGTCTCTAAGTCTGTTCCTCTGTGTCAGTCACTATAACTGATTTACTCCCTCACAGTCCGTCACTCTCCCTCTGTTTCTCTCTTTTACTGTCTCCCTCTCTCTCCACCAATCTTCCTTTTATTTTCTCTCTCTTTCCATAAATCCTTCTCCCTCACTTACTTCTTTTTCCTTTCTCTCAATATGCTTCTTTTTCCATCACTCCCATTCCCTCACCCTTATATCCCTTCCCTCACTGTCACTGCCCTTCATTCAATCTGAGTCCTCTTCCTCCACTTCATGTTCTCTTCTCTCTGCATCACTCTCATTCCATTTCTCCTGCACCCATTCCCTCACTCTCCCTCATACTCTTTCACTCACTCCATCCGTCAATCCCCTTCCTTTATTCCCCATACCTCAATCCCTTTTGGTAACTCTCATTCCTTTAATCTCTCACTCCTTTCACTCCATTTCTCTCTCCCTCTCTGTCTCACTCAGTCTAACCACTTCATTTCCTGTCAGTCACTTCCTATCTCTCTCTTTCTCCCTCACTCTCTCCCTCTGTGTTTCTCCCTCACCCTTTCTTTCTTTCCCTTTCTGTTTTTTCACTTCTAATTTCTTTTGTATTATGAAATATATATTATAACTCAATTTTTTCTTGTCTTCCACAGATACTATATTTATATAAAAATATTCTATTAGGTTGTCATCATTTATAAGGTAAGTATGACAAACAGAAACTACGTTTACTTCACTCTCTTACTTCTCTTTTTCTCTTTCCCATTCTTTAATCTCTCTCTTACTCCCCTTCCTCTACTCATCCTAGTCTCCTTTTCTCATTCTCATTACTGCCCTTCATTCTCTTTTACAGTCTTTCAACTCACTATCAGTACTCTCTCTTCACCCTCACTCACCTTGTCCAACTCCCTCTTTCCCCTGTCTGTGTCTCACTTTTTTCCTATCTTCCTCCATCACTACCCTTGGTTTGCTGTATCGCTTAGTATCTTCTCACTCCCCCCTTATTCTCTTTCCATAACATCATCCCTCATTCACCTTCACTCACTCCACTTCTCTCACTCCCTCACTCTCTTTCGCTCAGTTCCCTTCCTTTATTCCCTCACTCACTCTCTTTTCCTCCATCTGTGTCTAAATATCTTCCTCTGTCTCAGTCTCTATAACTGATTTATTCCTTCATACTCCCTCACTCTCCTTCTGTTTGTCTCTTTCACTGTCTCCCTCTCTCTTCACTACTCTTCCTTTTATTTTCTCTCACTTTCTATAAAGATGCTTCTTTTTCAATCACTCCCTTTCCCTCAATCTTATATCCCTTCCCTCATTGTCACTGCCCTTCATTAAATCTAAGTCCTCTTCCCCAAATTCATGTTCTTCTCACTTTGCATCAGTCCTATTCCCTTTCTCTTGCTTCTATTCCCTCACTCACCCTCACTCTCTTTCACTTACTCCATCCGACAATACCCTTCCCTTATTCCCCTTTCCTCATTTCCTTTTGCTAACTCTCTTTCCTTTAGTCTCTCACTCCCCTTCACTCCTTTTCTTTCTCCCTCTGTCTCACTGAGTCTAACCACTTCACTCCCTGTCACTCACTTGCTCTCCCTCTCTTTCTGTCTCACTCTTTCCCTCTCTCTCTCTCCCTCACCCTTCCATTCTTTCCCTTTCTGTTTCTTTCACTTCTACTTTCTTTTGTATTGTGAATTATATATTATACCTCCATTTTTTCTTGTCTTCCACAGATACTATATTTATAATAAAAAGTACTAATAACTTGTCATTATTTATAAGGTAAGTATGACAAACCAAAAATACCTTTTCATCACTCTATTATTTCTCTATCTCTCATTCCCTTTCTTTACTCTCTCTTTTACTCACCTTCCTTTTCTTCATCTTACTCTCCTTTCCTCATTCTCCTTACTCCTCTTCATTCACCTTTACACTCCTTCGCTCACTATCAGTACTCTTTCTTCATCCTCACTCACCTTGTCCAACTTTGTCTTTGCCCTCTCTGTCCCTCACTTCTCTTACCTATCTTCCTCCATCACTACCCTTATCTTGCTGTATCGCTCAGTCTCTTCTCACTCTCCCCTTACTCTTTTTCCTTCATATCATCCCTCACTCTCTTTCACTCACTCCACTTCTCTCACTCCCCCTCACTCTCTTTCCCTCACTCCTCCGTCAGTTCCTTTCCCTTACTCCTCTTTCCTCATTCACTTTTGCTAACTCCCATTCCTTTAGTCCCACACACCCCTTCACTCCATTTCTCTCTCCCTCTCTCCCTCTATCTCACTCAGTCTAACCGCCTTACTCCCTCTTAGTCACTTGCTCTCCCTCTCTTTCTCTCTCACTCTCTTTCTCTCTTTCTCTCCCTCACCTTTCCTGTTTTTCTCTTTCTGTTTCCTTCACTCCTACTTTATCCCTCAGTCCCCTTTCCTCTCTCTTAATCTCCTTCCTTCTCTCTCACTCCCTTCCCTCACCCTCATGCACCTTCTCCAAGTGTCACTGCCCTTCACTCACCGTCACTACCCTTCCCCACTCCACTTTCTCCTGTCTGTATTTTTCACCCTTTCACTTTCCCGTTCCCTTTTCCTCACTCCCCCTCGCTCTCCTTCTCTCACTCCATTCTTTACTCCCCTTCTCTCACTCCCCTTTTCTAAGTTCCTCCATCCCTTCACTCCACTTCTCTCTCCCTCACTTCCCATCTCTCACTTTCCATTACCCCCCTTCCCTCACCCTCATACCCCTTCCCTCACCGTTAGTCCACTTCTCTTACCTTCACTCCCTTCACTCTGCTCTACTTCCATCTCTTACCCCCCTCAATGTCTCTCTTCCATGCTCCCCTTTTCTCACTCCTCCTCTCTCACTTTTCTTTCCTTACTGCCCTTCCCTTACTCTTTCTCTCAACTTACCTCACTCCCCTACCCTTAGTCCCCTTGTTTCAGTCACTCTTTGACTCCCCTTTCCTCACTCACCATACTACCCTTTCCTCACTCATTCCATCAGTCCTTTCCTCCTTTTCACTCAGTCATTTCAGTCATTCAATTATACACTACACATTCATTCAAAAAAAGTATGACACAGTATATAAAAGATATAGCTCTTCTATGAGAAGTGAGGTTAGTTCTGAAAAGAACTTTTTTTTCTTTTTGTTCTATATATTTTTTTCTTTTTTGAACAGTTTTATATATTTTTTCTTTTTTGAAGTTTTATAATTTTTTGGTGTTTTTTGTACAAAAAAATAAACAGGAAACAAAATACTGCTCAACAGGAACAAAGTAAATTAAAAAAATAATAATTTCTGGAGTATTGGTGCTGCCTAATCCTGTTTTCGATCAGATTGAGACTCTGCTCTCCATAACATAATATTTAATTGCGGAAATTGCATCTAAAATGGACATTGCCCAAAAGAGGGCGGACATCTATTGCATCTATTGCAGATGTTGAAGGAGATGCTGGTGGTGCTCCGGATGAAGTGCTGGGGAGAGCAGGTGGACATTGAGTTGCGATGGCTCTTGTTGCAGCCTGTGCATACTGGTGAGGGTGCTTATTTTGAACATGATGCAACATAGTATGTATACTAAAAGAATATTTTTGTTGTGGGTTTCCCCTTGATAGCACAGTGTCACAGAGAGTACAAGTTACTTTGGGTGCATTCACCTTCTTTTGCCCCTCAGGAAAGCTGAAGAACTTCCAAATAAATGAGTACTGCTTCTTCTTGAAAGGTGGCTGTTGTTGAGCCATGTCCATATCAGATTCTGAAGAGGAGGAATCCAGTGCCTGCTGTAACTCTGCCATCTTTTCTGTAGAAATCTTTGAAGAAAACTCCAAGGCTGGAACAAATAACCAAAGCTCCTTCTCCAAAGAAATTCAAAGAGATAGTGAGGGAATGGGGGCGGGGGGGTTGAAGATTCTGGAACAGAAAGTACTATAAACCAATCAAAAGTGTTGTGTTCAAGTCACATGACTTTACGTGCGCGCACGGGTGCGCGACCGTCGCATAAAAATGGCGTTTTCCCGATTCTCGTAAAAATTTAAAAACATGAAAAGGAGGCAGGGAAGAGACTCCCTGACTCCCTAGGCCTTCTCAGGGGGTCCCTGAAGGACCCCGAGAGGCAAAACCCCCCTTTTTTTTTTAATCACGAGGTGCGCGCACATTGCGCGCACCCTCGAGGCTGAAGTGAGTCTAAAATAAAAGTGGATGACGTGAAAAGGGGGCAGGGTAGAGACGTCCTGACTTCCTGACCCCCTAGGCCTTCTCATGGGGTCCCTGAAGGACCCCATAGGGCAAAAAAACATTTGAAAAAAATGTGCGAGGTGCGCGCACATTGAAAAAAACTCACAAAAAAAAGTTAATAACAAATTTGAGTGTTTATTGTTGATTGATGTAGACGATACTGTTCAACTTTAACCAAATCATAAAAATTAGCTGTGCCATTGCATACTACTGGATACAGTCAATCTATTATAACATACAAAGGCAGTATGTGAAAAAGAAATATATAAAAAATATAAAAATTGATACAGAAATTAGCATGTTAAAAACTTTGGAAATTCACTGAAAAAACCATATGTTTCAGACCTGATAGAGTTAGAAATTAGCATTTAAAAAACCTTGCAAATTCACTGAAAAAACCCATAGTTTTAACATACGTTACAGTTACAAATTAGCATTTAAGAAACCTTGCAAATTCACTGAAAAAACCATAGGTTTGACACATGTTATAGTTAGAAATTAGCATTTAAAAAAACCTTAGAAATTCACTGAAAAAAACATAGGTTTCAGGCCTGATATAGTAAGGAATTAGCATTTAAAAAACCTTAGAAATTCACTGAAAAAACCATAGGTTTTACACCAGTTATATTTAGCTGGACATTTTACTCATACAAAACCATTGAAATTCCCCCGTTATAATTAGTATAATTAGTTGTACTCACTATAACTCGCGTGCCCGCAATCCACTGCTGATGATGTCACATATTACATCATTCATGACATGGTCAGTGACATCACTGATGACATCACTGATGACATCTCAAATGACATCTCCAATGACATCACTGATGACATCATCCATGTGACAATGAAATACACCTCATCACAGACTAGTATAATATTTTTCACTCACTGTAAAATAGAAAGTGCCCTATTTCAAACCATTGACACATCAATAGTATTTTCTAAACACCTACTCAGTGAATCATAGATCTATATGCACATCTAATCACTTACCTATAGATTCAGTGTTATATGCAGTGAATAATTAACAGAACACTAACAAATATACTTATACGCCTATTTCAACATTACACACCAGCACACATTGTATTCACTTTTAAGGACATCTTATTGACTTATGCAAACAATGGATCATACTTACATTTACTCACCTATACACTTCTACAAACACCACTTCATCTATTCATCTATACACTTAGTGTGTTATAAAATGACTGTTAAAAACATACAGTTCTCCATACAGTGATTCATACAATCACCAAGTCTTACGCTCACTTAATTAGACATAACTGTAACATACACTACTTTTTTTTGCAAATTTAATGGAGATATACTATTGAGGGACATATTTAATCACCACCACACACATAAACATATGCACTCACTGAAACAAGTGTTATAACATGTAGTCTTAACCTCATTTACCTACTGAATGAACTATTCACACATTTTAAGGCAATTACACTCCCCCCACCAAACCACATAGACATTCATTTACCCATACAAATACTCAGTTAAGAAACCAATAACAAATATAGTCTTTAATATACCAATTAAGTCAATGCAATAAAGACATGGCCATATGCAAATCAGTCTGACCCTGTGCCTCATAGTAACAGTCCAGCCCGAACTGCCAAGCCAAGCCTTCCCTGGACCAGAAACAAGCTTCCGAGGACTGGTTTCTGGAATTTCAGCCGTCTTCAGCGCGGCTTGCTTGAATCCAGTGGCAAAGTGAGCAAGGGACTCACGTCTGAGCATACCCTGCCAACTTATGGCGAACAAAATGGTACAAAAGGGGGTGGTGATGGATGGAGTATCTGAACCAATCAAACACTCACACCCAGTCAACAGATCTGGTTTAATCCATCACCGTTCTTTAGCCCATACTTTCCAGACATACCTTCATAATGCTAGTGTGGATCGTAGTACATAGCTATGTTTTCTGGTGGAACAGGTATTCAGAATAGATATGTATTGACTTTGACTTAGGTTTACACAATGTGAACATTAAATGGTTTTCACAGAGAGGATTGAAGTGGCACCAATTGTTGCCTTTGGTTAAAACCTGTTTGCATCTCCAACACCCTGACCTCATGCTTGTGCACTCTGGTGAAAACGACCTAGGCACATTGACTTGGGTAGGTTTGGAAATGCTTATGAAGGACACCTTTGGACAATTGATGTTACTTTTGCCTCAAACTGTCTTTGTATATTCCAATATATGCCAAAGACAGAAGTGGAAATAGTCAAGACAATTTTGTCCTCAGATTGAAAAATCTAGGAAGAATGTCAACAAAGTTGTGTCTGCATACCTCAGAGATCACAAAATAGGGTCCATCTACAACAACAACATACGTTACGATATGGCTGATATCTACAGAAGTGATGGAGTACACTTCACAGATAAGGGAAATCGAGTTTTCCTGTATAACTTGAAGCTGTGCATCCGCACTTATATGAAGCTCCAACTAATGAACACCAGGGCTCTTTTTAGAGCCACTGTATAACTTACAACTTATGCCTGCTATTGTAGGGCCAGGTGACAGCAAACCCCGGACCCTCGCCAAAGTTTATTCATCCGCCCAGCTATGCAACAGGGGCCACACCATCTCACTTTGCAACACAGAGCTCTAGCTATGATCACCGAGTCTACTCACCCACAAGGGTGAGTACTTTGCACTTTACAAATTCTGTATTGATTTACCTTGATACTCCCTATACAACACCACCTAAGCACCATATACAACTTAGACAGGTGTGGCACAGCACCAAGAGCACAGGACTTCACAGCATAGCACACACAGTTGAGGCTCACGGTTTCATGCCCGAGTCCAGCTGCAGCTCAATTTAACAGCATGACACTCTAGGCAATACCTCACTTAATTTCCGTATCCCGCACTTTCAGACTGATAGGGGTCAGTAGTTCAGTGACTTTACCCCGAGTCCGTCAGCAGCTCAGCTTACGCCCCCAGCGCCATCAGACCCGTAGGAGTGAGTAGTTTCCACTTCACAAATACCAAATTCACTTGATACGCGCAAATTGACCTTCACACTCCTTGTATAACACCCCCTAAACACCATACACCAGTTACAATGTTCGAAACAAAACTTCATCCGAGTAGGTGTAACTACATGCTCACACTAGTTCGACAGATGTGGCACAGTGGCCAGAGCACATGACTTCACAGCATATGACACACATTTTGGGTTCACGCTTTCATCCCCGAGTCCATAAGCAGCTCAGCTTAGCACCATGAGACGCTAGACAATACCTCACATATTTTCCATACCCCAGGACTTTCAGACCAGTACGGGTCAGTAGTTCATCCTAGTAGGTATGAACACATGCTGACACTACTTCCACAGGTGTAGTGCAGCGACCACGGCACATGACTTCACAGCATAGGACACACAATTTATGCTCACGCTTTAATCCCTGACTCCCGCACCAGCTCACCTTAGCAGCATCAGACTCTAGGCAATACCTCACTTAATTTCCGTAGCCCAGCACTTTCAAACCTCTTGTTATGAGTAGTAGGCTTCACATCCCCTGTATAGCACACCCTAAACACCACACAGAGGTTACAGTGCTCCTACCCTCCATTTTCTTTTTTTCCCCTTTTTTCCCCTTACTCGCTTCAATAGAATCACAAAATGGCGGCCAACACTTCCTACTTGCAACTGCTTGCAGGGTTCACAGCCAATCAGCAGCAAGCTCGTGCTCGTAACCCCTCAGCCAAGCAGATGCCAGAATTCCCAAATATCAATATCTGTAAATTTCGATATTTCTCAAAAACTACTGAACAGATTGACACCAAATAAACATAAGCGTGCATTAGTCACGAAGCAACCTGAGACCTCTCATTCCAATCCTATTCATACTGCTTCATCAGACACAGATGTGAGTTCGCTGACTGGTAGCACTGATTCAGAAGCTGATGGATCCTCTATACAAGAGGTACAATTACCTACTAACTTCACCCCATCGGAGGAATTGGGGTTTATAATAGATGACATGTGCCCTACATTGCAACAGAGACCACCACAGAAGAAAAACGCGCAGGATAAATGAGCGCCGCAAACAGAGGTGAAAGAGGAAAAGGGAACAACAGAGGCAAGAGGGTGAAACAGTGGCCGCAACAGTAACTCAGACACAAGGCTCTACTAATACTGTGATTAACGTCACTGAAATGGATCTGAACAAAGCAGAAACCCAATTGTTATCTTTAGGTTTATCCTTCTGTCCCAACAATGGGTTCAAGTATGTGCAAGCCCGTATTGATGTGTTCAAGTCTATACGGAAACTAAAACAAAAAAATCATTTTATACTAACTAAGACCGAAGAAAAAGTAACTACTATCATTGTTTCTAATACCGTGAGCAAATCTCTCCAAGCCTCGGAATTTGCCACACTAAGATTTATGCACGCATTGGCTGGAAATATTGAGAACATCACTTAAAATACCCAAGAAGAAATGCATGAAATGGGCATTGCTAGCACTTATGCAGGCAGTAGTCCTTTTCGTGCCGCCTCTACCTTCATCCCCCTTGCCTAAGGATGCTTGACACTTTTAGAGACATGGTTAATGATGATCTAAAGAAATTAAATCTGAATGTTATGCGCCTACAAAAAAGAAGTTATTCTGAGGTACAATATTCTAAGCTTATGAAAAAAATAGCAATATAATCGTCAATAAAGCGGATAAGGATGGGAACATTGTTCTTTGGCCACGTGACACATATATGAAGGAAGCGGAAAGGCATCTAAATGACCAGCTATGTTATAGAAAAGCCTCATTTTAAGAACTTAGAACCACTAAAGACATGGCGTTCAAAGAATTAGCTCAGTGGTAGAGAGATGGGCAACTAAGCAAACAGGAATATGAGTTTCTTAGAAATTATTACCCTATTACCCCAACCCTATATTTTATCCCAAAGGTACACAAAAAGGTGACCCCAATATCGGGAATACCGATCATTTCTGCTCAGAAAAGCTTCTTGAAGCCATGTCTAAATATGTGGACATTTTCCTACACAATTTTGTGAAAAACCTTCCTTCATTTATTAAGATACTAGCCACTTCCTTACTAAAATGAGGAAGTCAATTGGAATGAGGAGTATTATTTCATAGTGATGGACATTTGTTCTCTCTACACCATACAGATGGGTTAAATGCTGTAAAATGTGTTTTAGCTGAGAGAAATATTCGTTTCATTAGGCATAATGCTATGTTATTGAAAATGATTGAGATGTGGTTAATGAACAATTTCTTCCTGTTCAACAAAGAAGTATACCAGCAGTTACGTGGGGTGGTGATGGGAGCAAGCTTCTCTCTTATTTACATGTGTCAAGCACACCCACAGGGCAACGTTTCACATTCATTTGGTAAAATGTTGGCGATTTATTGATGACGTATGTGTGATTTGGCAAGTAACAAAGGAATTGTGATTACATTTATGGCCACCATTAGTAAGGAAAGAGTAGAGTTCCTTGATGTGGAGTTGTATATCAGCAATGTAATCATTCAAACGAGACTTCACAGAAAAAGTGCTCTAGTGAACTCAATACTGCATGCTAACAGTTGCCACCCTCGATTCTTGATAAAAAGCATTCCGTATAGAGAATTTTTAAGGATCAATAGAATTTGTAATTCTTAAATTGATCTTGAGCAATGTCAAGTCGATTAATTGCAAAGATTTCTAGTACAAGGATTTAAGCTTAAGGAATTAAAAACCGCAAAGCACAAAGTAAATAATAATAGCAAAGAGCTTGAAATGCCTAGTACAGATGTCAATATTGTATCATCTATAGTGGGGAGAAAGGATAAGAATCAGAAAAATGAGGAGGTGGTCTGATTAATTACTACTTATAGCCGTCATAAGATGCAGGTTAGAAGTATTTTTAACAAAAACTGGCCAATATTCAAAACTGACATTACGCTTTGTCCTCCATTACCTGAAATACCTGCTATAACTTTTAGAAGGGCTCCATCCATGAGGGACACACTAGTCAGGACGAGCCCTGAAGTTTTAACATCCACACATTGGCTCTCTAATAGGAAAGGTTTTTTCAAATGTAGCTCTTGCAGAGCTTGTAAGTTTGGGGTGAACAAAATGGAATATACTGCTGCCTTTCAACACATTCCATCTAAAATTAATGGAATGGTCACCTGTAAAACGGAATTTGCCATATATGTATTGGAATGTTCTTGCCATCTACAATACATATTACAAATTAAGGGTTGACGCAATGGTGCTGGGACCTGGGTATACAGTGTTACATAGATAAGGGTGCCAGACTATGTACTTCTTAGTTTAAGCAAAAATAATACAAAAACTCATATAACTAGTGCCACAACTTTCTGAGTGATGTTATTTATTCACATCCTCGTTTTCATACAATTTATGTATATACATTTTCTGCATGAATAAGCATTAGTGCCCAAAACGGGACAAGGAGAGAAAATAGGAAAGGGGGGTAGTGATTTGTGAGGGTCAAGATAGTGATAAGGCAGATATAGTGGTTGAATGTGGTCACACAGAAAAATTCAGCTGGTTGACATCACATAGGCATATGTATTATAGCCCTATATATCTTTCTACATTTTTGCAAGCCTATCCCATATAGAAATACACAGTAATAATAATCTGTTGTAGATGGGTCGGCGTTGTAGGGAGACATACATTCACTGGATGATGTCATCAGTGATGTCATTTGAGATGTCATTTGAGATGTCATGAGTGATGTCATAAGTGATGTCACTGACCATGTCATGAGTGATGTAATATGTGACGTCATCAGCAGTGCATTGCGGTCGAACGAGTTATAGTTAGCTGAACTAACTATAACAGGGGAATTTCAATGGTTTTGTATGAGTGAAACATCCAGCTAACTATTACATGTGTGAAACCTATGTTTTTTTCAGTGAATTTCGAAGGTTTTTTAAATGCTAATTCCTAACTATAACGAGGCTAAAACCTATGGTTTTTTCATTGAAGTTCTAAGGTTTTTTAAATGCTAATTCCTAACTATAACGAGGTTAAAACCTATATATATATATATATATATATATATATATATATATGCACACTAGAAAACTAAACACCCACTTCCCTTACAAAGAAATGGAAAGTTTGCATCTCTACAGCGTCTCTTATTTTTCACCTTATTCATTTTCCTCTCACTCAACACATCATCCACAAATACACACACCTACTTACAGCCTTTCTTGGCTGAGCTTATCAATTATTCTTCTTTAATTCAAATTCAAAGTGCAGGCCCTTAATTCAGCCTTCTTCGTAACTACTACCCATCAATAGCAGTGGGTAATTTCCACACTTCCGTCCTTTCTTGCGTTCTTACTACCGCACACTATGTGTACTTTATGCACTAGCTTGCTTCCTTAGATGTGCTACTCATTTCTCTTGCTCCCACTGCAGAATCCAACACCCTATCTGTGTAATGAGCTGGAAATCCAAAGATTCTCTTCACTGACAAGGCAGTGGATAGTTTGTGTCTCTCCAGCCTTTCTTATTTTTCACCTTTTTTATCTTCCACTCAATCCACACATCATCCACACATAAACACAACTACTTGCTGCACACCTTAGCTGTGATTATCAACTATTCTTCTATTTCATATTACTATTTAAAGTGCAGGCCTTTATCGAACATTTTTATTGTAACAAGTACCCCAGCCAAAGGCATTGTAAATTTGCACACTTGCTCCCTTTCTTGGCTGGGGTTATCAATTATTCTTCAATTTTATATTCTGATTCAAACTCAAGGCCCTTTAATCGAGCCTTTTTGTTGTAACTACTGTTGCAGGAATTCTGCTCCTACACAGAACTGTGCATAAAGACTTAGGACCTCAATGAATTACGGTGTACCAAAACCCACGTTAGTACCCAAACCCCCTACCAGACTAGCAATCAGTGACTCATTGGTTCTTCGTCCTATAGCAAAAACACCAATGACTAGTCAACCCAGAACATGCGACTTAAATTACCTCAAGTAAGGTAGATAAAAAGAGCACTCTTTCGTTATAGTCTTACACCAGTCCAAAACAAGGAGTAAATAAAGACACGTGCAAGTTTGAAATGTTTATTTCTAACGCCGTAATCTCATGCACAGTACCTTACATAATACAACCAAACATATTATCAGAAACAAGGTTGTCGGCATTGTTACTATTCCATAAAATACAAATGGAGAAAGCATCTTATATGGCTAACGGGAAACAGGTTTAAAATATACCTACATTTCACCCTCCCTACCTACCAGGTTAATTTATAACTACAGAAGGTCTCATGGGATTACATGGACGGCCCCATACCTCTGGTACTCAGCAGTAGTGGATCACATTGAGTTCTGCACAAACTGTCAGGATACCAATGTTCTCCAACTGTGTCTAATTATGCCTCCACAATACATTATTAAACGCGCCAGTATCAGACGTGGCCACAGCTGCATAGGTGTTATAGGTCGAACGTGCAACGATCATTCCGAATAACAGACACAGTATCCAAGATAACCTTGATGTTCCATGCTCTCACTATACACACTAAACTAGCAAGGCAGTCTAGAAATGTAGCATAACAAATTATTCTCATGTGAAACAAAATACTCAGCCTTCTCTAAACAATATCAAAATTGTGTTGTGTGCAAAGCAGAGCAGGAAAGCAAAAATAGCGTTTAACCTTCTAATGAACCCATGCTAACTTAACACGGTGTGAGTGCAAGGCTCAGCCCATGATACCCTCCCTCGATAGAACCACGTGATATAAACATGGGTGAACGAGGAATGCAGAGTCCAAGCCTGAAAAGCAGAGTCAATTTCAAATTTGCATAAAAAAATATTCGCTGTTTGATAGAAAACATTAACTAAATAATAAAGAATAGGTAGAAAAATCAAAGAGTCTTAATCCAACAGCGTATAAGCAACAGCCTCCAAGAGGAAGTCATTGTTCTCATCTGAAAACATTTCAGCCATCCAATTCAATAGTGGTAATGAACATACATTTTCCTCAACGACCGGAGCCTCTATCACCATTGGAGGAAAACTTGCATTATCTTCAATGTAACTGCATGCCAAGAAGTCAAGTGCCGCTGCAAAAACATTCCAACATCCCATTATTCCATGTATCGCTGCTAAAGCCATAATCTCGCCGCCAGAACAGAGCAAGTCATGTACCACTAAGGGGATCATCAGCTGGTCATAATCCGCGTTGGGAGACACTGTACTAAGAAAACAAATCCAGGGCCGAGTTGAAATCGCAACTCAGGCAATGGAAGACAGGTTGAACGCATGTGAAAAAGGAAAATCGAAACGATAATCCATAAACTACACTCAATGTTGCCAGAGGCAGCGCTCCGTAATAACTAAACATTGGGTTGCAGTGCAGCAACAGCCGGGACCGATCGTCGTGTGCTGCAGGATGTGCATCCATATTGAAGTAAACACATTAATAAAAGCACACTGGCAACCAATGTGAGTATTAAGAGGAATTCACCAAAGATGCTGAAAAACATCAAATGAAAAAATGCAGAGAAGACACAAAATATACTTTGAAAAGAAGTCCCCTCCCCCTCTCCCTCCGCTCTGAGCCCAATCTTTTCCCTTTCCGGAAAAAATTGAAAACTCTCTTGTTCAGCAGATAAACACAGTCTCCTTCTCACCCACACCTGTTAATCACTAGCGCTAGGACGCCTGCGGGTAGCTATCGCGCTCTATAAAAACTTAATCTAATCTAATCTAATCTAAGTCACAAGACCACTGCTTCTAACTTTAAAAAAGTACGGTAACCCCGTAGTCAAGGACGCATTAAAGATACTCTGAATTAACTCCCCAAAATACAGAGGCGCGTCTGTATTTAATAAATCATACACTTCTGTGCGGGTGTTTGCCACATGAAGGACAAATGTTTCTCTAGCAGATGTAAGAGTGACCTCTTTTGGAGACAATAGAGCTCTTATACGGCTCATTTGGTTGACTCTTCTTTCAAGGACGAAATCGACGGAGAGATGGAAACATCCAGCTTCCCATGCAGAGGAGTAAACACAACTTTTTTATAGCAATCCACACACTCAGTTACCGTAATCATGTAACCGATGCCTGGTAACATTGCACAACAATGTGCATTATTTCAAATTAAATAACTCACGTTTCCAGTAAACTGAATGTTGGTATGATAGCAGGTGTCGCAGTGCCTTTCAAAACTCACATCAAATTAGGCGCATCTTGATTACAAGAGCCATGCAATTGTATGTGTCTACAAATTAAGGAGTGATCTAGTGCTATTGTGCAATCCTCGCCATTCATTTTCCCTCCCTCAGACAACTATATGTACATGATAATAACCAAGCTTCATGGAGATAAGCGCTGCCTAAACATCCATATTTGCCTATATCATAGTATTTCATGCAAACCTCAAACTTAAACAGGCTAAAAAGTAACGTTATGATACAGTGGATAAGCCACACAGCTGAATCGAATTTCCAACGAGTGACCACTTGTAACCATTATCATAGCACGCCCTGTGCTCTGATTTGACAGTGAGAGAGTGATCGCACCATAGTTTGTTCTGCTAATCCTTCTCAGCATACGCTACGTATTCGCTTTCACGTTACACGTCGCATCAAAGCGTCCGCGTGACGTCATGTACGGCGTCCCGTACGCAAAGACGCAAATGTTTTTAATTGTTTAAAAACATATATTTATGTATTTATTGCACATACTAACAGAACACATAATCTAGGATAATTATGAAAAAAAAAAATTTTTAAGTTCCAATAATCCTATATTACTTTTAAAAGCAATTACACCAATCGCGGTGAAAAGTCATGCATACTCGCATCCTAAGAGCACCGTAATAACAGGCGTAACCGTACGCAAAGCCATGTGACTTGAAAAGAAGAGATTTGATTGGTTCATAACACTTCCTATTATAGCTGTTTAAACTTCCGTCCCATTTTAATCATTCTACTTTGACTTTCTAAAAAGAAGCAACTCTTCGGAGAAGCTTGTCAAAAAGAACGAAGTTTACCATAATAACAGCAATGGACTCATCTTCCAGCCATTCTTCAGAGGAACATTTAATTCCTAAAGAACCTCCAAAGAAGAGGAAAGAAGCTCTAATTTGGCAGTTTTTAACTTTTCCAGATGTGCAAAAAAAGGTTAATGCTCCAAAAGTAACCTGTAAAATTTTCCAAACTCTTTCAAGGGGTGATCCATCTAAAAAATACTCCTTTTAGCACAGCAAATATGGAGCGACACGTGAAGAACTTACACCCCAACAACTTTGCTCGAGCTGCAACACAGAGGTTGAAGGACAACTCACCTGCTACTGCACCAAGCACATCAAATGCTGCACCAGCATTTTCAGCAAACTATCCACACACAAAAATTCATCCTGATTTTGCTCAAGTTAAAATTCTATACATTTATTGCAATAAACTTTTGTGTGATGGAAAACTACTGACCTGATAAAACACAGGAAGCAGGAGCATCGCTATCCTCCACATTTCTTTTTTTTTCATTCTTTTTTCCTGTTGGACACTTCCAAGCCCCCCATTACAGAAAAAAACTTCCCCCGGGATTTGGCCCCCCGGAAGCTAATTAAGAATAAAACGAACTTTTAGTTTTTTTTCCTTTTCCACCGCGTACGAGTACAATACGTGTACAACGTGTTTTTTTTATTTTAAAAAAAAATAATAATTTGCGCCTAAAGATCCATGTGAGACCCCCTGAGCAGGCCTACAGGGTCAACATGTTTCTACCCTACCCGCTTTCCTTATTTTTCAACTTTGTTTTACTGCTTTCTTGTGACTCGGTGCTACCGAGGCACAAGATGGCTGCCAACACTTCCTGGTTTGGAGTAGTGACGGACAGTTGACATCCAATCAGCATCCAGCTCATGGTCGTAATTGTACGGATTTCCGTACACGTGCTGTACTTCGTCTCTAGATATCGCTATGATTTTACTTTTGATTTTCTCCGGAACTACTGAACGGATTAACACCATTTAACAAAAAGCACAATCTGCGACCCGACCTCTACCTCTCTGCCAAATTTGGTGTAATTCCGTTCAGCCGTTCGGGCTATAGCCCTGGCTAAAGGTCCCTATGGAAAATTGCATGGGGAAAACACCTTTTGAGACCCCCCTGTTTTCTCGCCCCCCACTTGACGAATCACCCCAAACTTTCAGGGAAGGAGCGGAACAGACCATTTTTTTGAGAAATTCACAAAGATTTGTCTACCGGCGCCAAAGTTATTCCAAATAGAATGTTGTGGATTTCCTATGGAAACTAGGTCCTAACTTTAACTACCTACTGGCGACCGCCAGTAGGTAATATATATATATATATATATATATATATATATATATATATATATATATATATATATATATATGAAAAAACCAATGGTTTCACACCAGTTATAGTTAGGAATTAGCATTAAAAAAACGATTAAATTCATTTAAAAAACCATAGGTTTCACATCAGTTATAGTTAGCTGGAAGTTTTACTCGCATAAAACCCCCACGTTATAGTTAGTTGGACTCACTATAACTTTCGCGTGCAAAGCACTGCTGATGACGTCACATATTACATCACTCATGACATGGTCAGTAACATCACTCATGACATCACTGGTGACACCATCCTTGTGACAGAGTGACAGACCTCCTTTCACTGAAATGTAATCCTTGAAACACATATTCAAAAATAAAAAGTAAAATTTTCAAAAAAATGGAGATACCCATACCAGTTACTACAACCAATTGAATAATTCCACCATCTATATACACATGCACTGATTCACCAACAGTTCTATATAGTCACTCATACATATAGTCACTTATCATATGTAGTGATACACCTATATATCCTGTTACACACCGACAGTCATCCAAAAGTTACTCACACACATACTCACACATGCAAATAAACTATTGAACATCCATTTATTTGCATATACAGCTATACACACACTACCACTTTACTTCAAAGAAAACTTACACATACTTACTCTCTTAAACAATCACTTATAGAAACACATACTAATTTAAATAGGAACTCTTACAATCTCTTACTCTTAGATATACTCACTTATATACATCAATATTCACATACACTAGATTAAAACATATGTAGTTACTGATAAAGAAACTAGCGAGACACTCATTCACTCAGTAACACACACATATACACAGTCATCCACCCGTACAGTCCTGCACATATGCTGTCTTCAAAACATATACAAAGAGAGAGGCAGTCATTCATGCATCTATGTGCTAAGTAATACCTCCACCAAACCATACAAACACTCATACTGATACTAAGAAAAACATGTAATAACCTATATACATACACATGTACCTACTCACCAACCCATGCAGCCACTTATACACAAAGTGAAACACTAATTAATATATTTAAATATTTAAACATTACTCACTAATATTTATTTTTCAAAAAGACACACATTCACTGGATGGTGTCATCAGTGATGTCATGAGTGATGTCACTGACCATGTCATGAGTGATGTAATATGTGACGTCATCAGCAGTGCATTGCACGCGCAAGTTATAGTGAGTCCAACTAACTATAACGTGGGAATTTCATTGGTTTTATGCGAGTAAAACTTCCAGCTAACTATAACTGATGTGAAACCTATGGTTTTTTAAATGAATTTAATCGTTTTTTTTAATGCTAATTCCTAACTATAACTGGTGTGAAACCTATGGTTTTTTCAGTGAATTTCAATGTTTTTTTTAATAGCAAATCTTTATAGTTATAAAAAATAATAAATTTTAAAGCGAATTTTATATTGTATAATTATGTTAATTTAAAAAAAAAATTTTTTTTAACCCGGGGCGCTCTCGGGGCGCTTACCGGTGAACGCACAGGTAAGCGCAATATTGCGGCGCGCCCTGGGGCGCGTACCGGGGAGCGTCCCATTAGCGCTATTGCCGTGATCGAAAAAAACCACATCGTGACGCGTCGCGTAAGCGTGACGTATCGCGTAGCCACGTGATGCGTCTTATGGCGCGGCGCGTAAGCGCGACGTATAGCGTTGCCGCGCGATGTTTCTTATGACGCGCTGCGTAAACGCACCCGGAAGCGCTCCGCGGCGCGGCCCGGTGCGCATAGCGTAAGCGCACCGGAGCGCGTAACGTAAGCGCATCGGGTCATGTGTCGGGTCATGTGACCTGAAAATAACACTTTTCATTGGTTCTCATCATTTTTTTTCTCCAAATGATGAAAGCCCCCTCCTTTTTTCCTCATTCTAACTTTCTTCATTGAGAGAGCAAGAGCTATTTTTGATCACTGCAATGGCATCACTTGTAGCTGCAGCTGGTGCACCCCCCCACCACCACCACCAAGAAATGAAGGTCCACCACCACAGTTCCTTGGAGGAGAAGAAGAGGAAGAAGAGGAGGAGGAGGAACAATCAAGGCGCTTCCTGCATGAAGAACCAAGGCAAAGGCACGTTAAAGTGCACTATATTTGGCAATTCTTTTCAATCCCCGAAGACAAAAAAAAGGTGAACGCCCCCAAAGTCACCTGTCTAATTTGTGCCTCAGTCCTCTCCAGGGGCAATCCCCTAAAGAAATATTCATTTGGTAATTTTACCATGATCCGCCACATGGAGAGGTTTCATCCCAATAACTTAGCCCACGCTGAAGTACAGGAACTTCAGAACAACCCACCCCCTGTGGCCAGCGCCTCCTCTACTGAAGACTCACTTTCTGGTCTTGAAGCACGCCGAATGGTGCCAAATATACAACAAAAATTTGGCACCATGAAACATGTTTGCATTTTCTGTGGCAAAACGTTATGTTAAGGTGAACTTAGTGTCACCTTAATAAATAATGCTGTGGACAACCACCAATGCAACAAGAAAAGGAAGCACTAATTATTTTCTTTTTTTTGCTCCTGTTGAGCCATTTCCACTTCCCTGTTTTTTGTTTGTTCCCTTAAAAAACACAAAAAAATATAAAATTGTTCAAAAATACAAAAAAAAATGTTCAGTAAAATAATAAAAAAAATATAAAACAACAAAAAGAATTAAAAAAAAGTTATTTTCAGAACTACCTCACATTTATTAAATGAAACCTATATTTTTAAAGGATCTCTGTCAATTTTTTGTCCTTAGGGTACTCGTACCGGGGCGCGCCCCCCCAAAAAAGAAAAAAAAAATTTAATGAAGCAGTTAGCATGAGGGAAGGACACAAACAGAGTTATGTTAAGAGAAAAAGAGCTACAAGATGACCACAGAGGGATTGTTTATTACATAGTAAAAAATAGAGAAGGTGTAATTGGATGAAAGTGAGAAAAGTAAAATGACTAAAGGAGCGAAAGAAAGGAAGAGAGAGGAAGAACACTAAAGTAGAGATAGTGTGAGACTGTTTATTTTATTTATTTATTTTACAGATTTGTAGAGCGCATGGCTGCCCATAGGCAGTGATTGGCTGTTAAAAGAAAAAGAAAGGACAGTAAAAAATGGAGAATGAAGGGTAGTGGCTGAACCACGATAAATGAAGAACGATGAGGGAAAGTGAGAAAAGACCAGGTAGTATAAGTAAAGAGGGGTGAAAGAGGGAGAAAAATTGAATAAGGATAACACATGGGGAGTGACAAAGAGAGAGGAAAAAGAGAGTAAAGGAAACAGTACCTGAATGGGCTTGAGTAAAACAGCAAAAAAGATAAGTAATGCAGTGTGTGTGACTTATAGGGAGTCAGTGGGTGTATGTCGCGGTGTGGGTGTGTAAGGTGTGTCTGTGGGTGTGGCTGTGTGGGGTGTTTCGGTGTGGGTGGAGGTGAGGGTGTGTGAAATATGTGTGAGGAGTGTATGAGTGTGGGGTGTATATGTGTGCGATGTATGTGTGTGTGTGGAATGTGTGTGTGTGTGTTTGAGGAGTGTGTGTGGGAGGATTTTTTATGTGTATGAGGTGTGTGTGTGGTGTGTGTGGGGTGTATGTTACAGGTGTGTGTATGTGTTGGAAGGGGGATGAGGTGTATGTGTAGGAGTAAGGTAAATAATTAGGAAAAAGAGAATGAGTGAAGACGCAAAGGAAGGGAATAGAGGGTAAGTGAAGTAAAGAAAAGGGATTGAAAGAATCTGAATATGAGATGGGACATCGAAAAAAGGGGAGTAAACATGTAGAATAAGAATAAGTGAGGGAAGCAGAGTAAAGACACAGGAGTGTGGTAGATTGAGAAAATGTTAGTGAGCTTAAAGCAAAGGGTGATGACAAACTACATTTTTTTAGTCCTACTTACCATATAATAAATATAACTTTAATTAATTTTTTTAACTACACTTTGTATCTGTGAAAGAGAGAAGAAAAAATAAGTTATAATTAGTAAAATATGTATTTTAAATTAAAAGATACAAATGAAGAGGTTAAAAATCATAACGCTCTATTTAGAAATAAAGTTAGAGTGAAGAACACAGAAAGGGAAATAAACTAAGGTAGAAGGACAAAAAGAGAGAAAAAGAAATAGAAGAAGAGGAATTTACAAAGAGTAAGGCATATAGATTCACTGACAAAAAGAGAGAGAAGAACAGAGAAATGAACTGAAGGTAAGAAAGATACTAAAACAATGTGAGTTAGCAAAACTAAATCAGGAAACAGAAGTAAGTAAAAAGATAATGACTGAGACAGAAAACAGTCTAATTAAGGATGCATTTAGAAGAATGAGTAATAGAAGATAACTGAGAGTAAGTGAAGAACAGTCATAGAGTGAAAGGATGAAGGGAGACAGGATAATATACAGCGATTGAGGGAAATGGACTGAGGAAGTTATAAGGTAGACACACTAAGAGAAAAACTGAGTGAGGTGGAGTACAATGAGTGAGAAAAGAAAATGAGTAAGTGAGCAAAAAGAAGGAAAGAGCGGAGAAGACGACTAAAAGAGTGGTACTGAGAGAAAATAATTTGGTGATGAAAGTAAAGAGAAGGACATTGAAAGAAAGGAAATGAGGGATAGTAATGGAACCAGAGTAAAAGAAATGGGATGAAGAACAATGAGAGAGGAGCAGTGAAGTTGTTGTAAAAGAAGTGATAGATGGTAGATAAACACAAGTGAAAATAACACAAGTAGAGTGAGGCACTGAGGACATTGAAGTAGTGAACGAAAAATAGAGAGAAGAGGTGAAAAGTAAGGAGCAAACAAAGATAAGCTAGGGAGAGTGGGTGATTTATAGTGATAGAGTGCAATAATACTGCTGAGTGAGTAAACAGGAATTACTAAAAGAGCAAAGGAAGAAAATACGGGAAAGAGAAGTAAAGCAGAGAGACTGAAAGCTGAAAAGTTATGCAAGTGAGAGACGGGATACACACAGTTGAAATGAGAATGAGGGGTTGTCAAAGAAGTGGAGTAAGGGAACGGGGGTTACAGAGAGTGAGAGAAAGACATTATAAATGAGTAAAAAGAGCTGAAAGAGGATGGAAAAAGGAAAGTAAGTGTCACAGAATGGGAATACAATTTAATTTACACAATCCAAAGTATAAAATAACTTGTACAACATGTTACATAGTTTATTTTTGCTGTTCTCACAATATATTGAATTTCACTTAAAACAGTGAGTTCAAATTACTCATCATATGACAGCGGGAAAAAAAAACACAATCTAAAAGATTGTGTTTTAAAAACACAATCTAAAAGATTGTGTTTTAAAAAAAAACTTAAATACTGACAAATGACAAATGTACGCTAAAGTTAGATTGACTTACTTTTCCTTGAGGCCAAATAATCAATCAATCAATCAATCACAGCATTTTTATAGCGCACTACTCAACCGAAGGGTCTCAAGGTGCTAGGGAGGGGGGTCCGCTACTGCTCGAACAGCCAGGTCTTGAGTTGCTTCCTGAAGGCGAGGTGGTCCTGGGTCCGGCGGAGGTGGGTCGGGAGGGAGTTCCATGTCTTGGCGGCGAGGTAGGAGAAGGACCGTCCTCCTGTGGTGGCTCTTCGGATGCGGGGGACGGCGGCGAGGGCGTTGTTGGTCGATCGAAGCTGGCGTTTGGGAGCGTGAAGTTGAGGCGGCTGTTGAGGTATCCCGGGCCATGGTTGTGTAGGGCTTTGTGTGCGTGGGTGAGGAGTCGGAAGGTGATTCTCTTGTTGACCGGGAGCCAGTGCAGGTCTCTCAGGTGTCCGGAGATGTGGCTGCGACGGGGGATGTCCAGGATGAGACGTGCTGAGGCGTTCTGGATCCGCTGGAGCCTCTTCTGGAGTTTGGCGGTGGTACCGGCGTAGAGTGAGTTGCCGTAGTCCAGACGGCTGGTGACGAGGGCCTGGGTGACCGTCTTCCTGGTCTCGGTGGGGATCCACCGGAAGATCTTACGTAGCATGCGCAGGATGTTGAAGCACGACGAGGAGACGGAGTTGACTTGTCTGGTCATGGAGAGGGAGGAGTCCAGGATGAAGCCCAGGTTGCGTGCGTGGTCGGTTGGCTTGGGTGCGGTGCCCAGGGCTAGGGGCCACCAGGAGTCGTCCCAGGCGGAGGGTGAGGATCCCAGGATGAGGACTTCCGTCTTGTCCGAGTTCAGTTTCAGGCGGCTGTTCTTCATCCATTCGGCTACCTCTTTCATCCCTTTGTGTAGGTTGTCTCTGGCGGTGGCGGGGTCGTTGGTGAGGGAGAGGATCAGCTGGGTGTCGTCGGCATAGGAGATGATGTTGAGGTTGTGCTGGCGTGCGATGTCTGCGAGGGGGCCCTTGTAGACGTTGAAGAGGGTTGGACTGAGCGAGGAGCCTTGAGGGACGCCGCAGATTACTTCGGTGGCTTCCGATCTGAACGGAGGGAGGCGGACTCTCTGTGTTCTTCCGGCGAGGAAGGAGATGATCCACTCCAGTGCCTTCTCCTGGACTCCGACGTTGCTGAGGCGCTGTACTAGGGTACGGTGGCAGACAGTGTCGAAGGCCGCGGAGAGGTCTAGGAGGATGAGGGCCGCTGTTTCTCCGTTGTCGAGCAGGGCACGGATGTCATCGGTGGCTGCGATCAGGGCGGTCTCGGTGCTGTGGTTTGCCCAGAAGCCAGACTGCGAGGGGTCGAGGGATCCGTTCGTCTCGAGGAAGGAGGCCAGCTGCTTGTTGACGGTCTTCTCGATGACTTTTGCAGGAAACGGGAGCAGCGAGATGGGGCGGTAGTTCTTGAGGTCGGTGGGGTCGGCTGATGGCTTCTTGAGTAGGGCGCTGAGTTTGGCGTGCTTCCAGCTCTCCGGGAAGGTAGCGGTGTCGAAGGAGGTGTTGATGATGTCCCGCAGGTGGGGTGCGATGACAGCGTCGGCCTTGTTGAAGACGTGGTGAGGGCAGGGGTCGGTCGGAGATCCGGAGTGGATGGAGTTCATCGTGCGGATGGTGTCTTCGGTGTTGATCGGAGTCCAGGCGCGGAGGGTGGTGGTGGGGGGCGGGGGTTCGGTCGTGGCGTGCGTCGGTTAAGTGCTGAAGCTGTTGTGTATGTCCGCGATCTTGTTGTGGAAGTAGGAGGCGAGGGAGTTGCAGAGGTCTTGCGAAGGGGTGATGTCGTTGTTTCCGGCGTTGGGGTTGGAGAGCTCTTTGACGATGTTGAAGAGTTCCTTGCTGTTGTGTGCGTTTTTGTCCAGTCGTTCCTTAAATGCGGTTTTCTTGGTGGCGTGGATGAGTTGGTGGTGCTTTCGGGTGGCGAGCTTGAGGGCAGCCATGTTGTCCGGGGTTGGGTCTCTGCGCCCGGTTCTCTCGAGGGCTCGGCCGTTCTTCTTGGAGTTCTTGAGTTTGTCGGTGAACCATGGGGCTTTCTTGCTGCCGGGTCTGCTGGGTGGGGTCCTCAGGGGGGCGAGGTCGTCTGCGCAGTCGCTGATCCACTTGGTGAGGTTGGTGGCCGCCTGGCTTGGGTTCGGTGTGCAGGTGGGAGGGTTCATGCTCAGGGAGGTCGCGAGTTGGTCGGCTGTGATCTTGTTCCAGCTTCTGCGTGCAACCTGTTGCTGGTGGTGGTGGATCGTGGTCCTTCTGAAGCTGAAGTGGACGCAGCTGTGATCCGTCCAGTGGAGTCCGGTGGCGTGGCTGAAGGTGATGTCCTTGCTGGATGAGAAGACGGGGTCGAGTGTGTGTCCGGCGTAGTGGGTGGGGGTGGTCACCAGCTGCTTGAGACCGAGGTTGGCGAGGTTGTCCAGCAGGGTGGTGGTATTGCGGTCATTGTTGTTCTCCAGGTGGAAGTTGAGGTCCCCGAGGAGGATGTAGTCAGCGGAGCAGAGGGCGTGCGGGCTGATGAAGTCGGCGATGTCTTCGCTGAATTGTGTGCGTGGTCCCGGGGGTCTGTAGATGAGGGTGCCTCTGAGGGTGGTCTTGGGGTTGATGTGGACCTGGAAGTGAAGGTGCTCGGCGGGTGCGAGGGTGTCATCGGTGTTGGTCGAGATGCGGATGGTGTTCCTGTGGATGATGGCGATGCCTCCTCCTGTGTTGTTGATGCGGTCCCTTCGGATGATCTTGTAGCCGTCTGGGATGGCGATGGCGATGTCGGGCGCTGAGGAGGCGTTCATCCAGGTTTCCGTGAAGAAGGCGACGTCTGGGGCTGTGGAGTCGAGCAGGTTCCAAATCTCGATGGCGTGCTTGTGGACGGAGCGGGTGTTGAGCAGGATGCATTTCAGGTGGCTGTGGCTGTTGCTCGTCTTGGTCTTGGTCGGTGCTGGTGTAGTGGAGGTCTGGATGCAGGTGAACTTGCAGGTGTTGCAGCAGAAGGGTCCGTGGGTGCGTCTCGGGGTGGCTCGGTAGCACCCCGGGGTTCTTCCAGCGCTGTGTGCGTAGAGTTCGGTGGCGTCATAGGTCCGGCGGGTGGGCTGGGGTCTGCGGGGGCCAGGGGTCCTGGCACTGGGCGCGGTCCAGGCGCGGACGGGCGCAGACGGGCTTACCTTTGGCGCACCTTCGGCGCTCATTCGGTGCTCCCGCTGCGCGCGTCCGCTGCGCGGTCGCTCTGGGGGCGTCATAAGAAGGGGGACGGGGGGCGGGTCTGCTGGGCTGGGCGAGCGGCTGGGCCAATGGGCCGGTGGTGGGCGGGGCTGCAGGGGGCCAGCGGCGGGAAAAGTGGCGAGCGGGCGGCTCAGCAGTGGCTGGGCAGCTCGGGGGTGCTGGGGGGGCGACGGTGTCGGTGGCGGCAGGCAGGAGGCTGGCAATGAGGCTGGCTGGCTAGCAGGATCAGCAGGCGAGGGAGCAAGGGGGTGACCCGGCCTCGAGAGGCACAGTGGTCACCCCCTTGCAATACAATACTGTATCATGGTGGTCCTTTTCTCGTTGGAAAGTACTTTGCTGTTCACTTAAAAATCCATTTCATCGACTTTCTATAAGAAAAGCTCCAAGAACATCTGAAATATTTTCAATATTTTCATATACTCCTTTTTTCAGTCATGACTCTTTACTCATTCCTGCACCTTTCCATTTGGCCAAATAGTGTCAGATGTATGAGTATATGTTCAAATTAATTCTAAGGCACTCTGAAATGACCTTTTCCCCCATGTTCTGAAAGAAAGGCTCTACAACATTTTCACAGTATTTAAGTATTTGTAAAACCATCTCTGACTCACTCATGTTCATCATTTTGTATAATACTAACATCACTTACTATGAGATCCACTTACAGTACCTATATGACAAGTCAATTTTTTATATTGCCTGGATCACTTTTACTCAGAATATATTTTTAAACAGCAAAATAACCTTTATTAACTGCTCCCGTCTTCATTAGCCAATTACTTTTACCTACATTTTGGCTGTAAAAACACTAGGTATGAATTTATAAAGCCAAAAGGCAAACGTTGTTTGAAAGTCAAATGAGTGTCGTTACATTGGGTCCAACCTTTAGACGTTTTTAAATAGCATGTGTAATGCCCTGATGTTGTAGAAGGACCATCATGAAAAATAATAGCTACAGTTGCAAAGGTTCTTCCTGATATCGATAACTGAGAAGCCACAACATTTTTAATAGAAGTTGTCAATTTAGTTCCATCAGGTCTACATCGTTGGAACATTAAAATGACATAGTGACCATAATTTTGTAGAAATAATGTGGACAGCATTGTAGACTTACATTGGGTACACACCATATTGTGATCCGCTGCTTTAACTAGATTATTAAAAGGCACTGATTTGCAGTCTGGTAAAGTCAAATATATAAATCTTTCAGAGTCTATTCTAGTACTACTTGATGAAGCACAGTTATCACAGTCATGTTGCCATTGATAAGAAAGGTTAAAAAGATTTTTTATATCTACTCCTTCATCTTCCAATACATCAAATATATACATTAAAAATTCCTGACAATCCTGCTGAATTATCTGTGAAAATTGATTTTGACCTGAACATATGTCTACAAGATTCCTAATTTCTGAAACACTTTCTATTTTTCCTCTATCACTACTACATTTCTCTAACACAGAATTCAATAAACAGCACAATGTTTGCTCCCGATTTTCAACAATCTGTTTTTGTAAATTTTGAAGAAAAAAAACAACATTAACTACTACATTAGCATAGCAGTTGACACCAGAACTGTTTTCAAACTGAAATCCAACAACATCCTCAACAGAATCCTTTTTCCTTCTGCTTACAATTACAGTTTCATCTACTTTTTGTCTTTTTGCTACTACCTCACTGCAATTACTCTCATTTCTTCTTTTTCGGCCTACCACATGTTTTTCAATCAGAGGATATTGAGGCAAATGTGGAGCATACTCTCTTCTTAACCTATTGTATTCTTTAACACAATCTAGATCAGCACAAATCTTTGTTTCATCACACTCAATCAAGTACAATCCTGATAAAGATCTGACTCGTGATAATGCCACATATGCCATACCCTCTTTAAACACCGAACTTCCAATGTTCACCACTATCTACACTTAAACCTTGAGATTTATGAATTGTCACTGCATATGCCAAACAAATAGGAAACTGTTTTCGGCGAACATATAAGTCTTTCACGAGCAAAAATCTAGCTGAACAACGACAAATGTGTTCTATTTCATCAATGCCATCAAATTTAATTTTTAAAATTTCAATTCCATCTCTATTTTTGTAATTCACAAAACTAACAACATGACCCATTGCTCCATTTACCAGACCTCTTTCAAAATTTAAATTCCTTCTCAAAATGACACGACAATTCAAACACACATTCAGAGTCTTTTCAAAACCAGCAGTTTTAGATATACTCTTCTCTAATGAATCCAATTTTGATTTCAAATTTTTTAGACAAAACAATTGTTGCTCCCATATGCTCTATTTTATCTGTAGCTTCCAGTTTCACTATCTCTTCATTTTCTAAATTTAACATTTTGTTGTTGAACATGGAACATTCTTTCGGAGTTGGCATCAAACATATGGCAGATTTCCTCTCGTTAATTTTCTTAAAAATATTCTCTGGAAGAATGTTTTCATTTAGGTACAAATTTGAAATTAACCGTCCATGTAAAGCTTCTTTCCCTTGCTGACTTATTTTTCCTACTCTTACATCTTGTAAAATATGTTTATAATCTTCATCCTTTGCCTGCCGCATATTTTGAAGCAGTTCTGCATATTTGAAGTTTAACCATATATTAATGTTTCCAATGCTTCCTAGGCACTTCCTGGTATCTTCATGCCTGAGCATTTTGAACACAGGTTGTCCTTTCACTGGAGTCAACTGCAGAAGATCTCCAAAAACAATAATATGTTTTCCTCCAAATAAAACATCATAGTCTGTTCTAAGAATTTCTTGCATTCTCAAATGCACAAAAGGAAGCATTATATTTGACACCATGCTTACTTCATCAATGATAAGAAGTTTCATTTTCTTCAGGACTATCTAAACTTCGGAACACGCATCTCCAGATAGCTTGTGATATTGCAATTTTTTTATCATGCTCCACTGGCAGCATCAGTAAACGATGTCAAGTAATCCCTTTAATATTATGTGCTGCCATCCCAGTTGGAGCAGTAACAACACAAGACAGCGGTGATTCAGTCCTTTTCTGCAGATAAGATGCAATTGCTTTAATTAGAAAACTTTTTCCAGTTCCCGCTTCTCCACTCACGTACAGTCGGACAGGCTTATATGATGTACATGAGCACTCTTTCTTCTCATGACTCAATCCATGTTCAACCTGTTCTGTGACTTCATCATATATCAGTTTCTGCTCAAGGTTTAATTGTTTCACCAAATCTTCTAAATTAATTACATCATCTTGAGCTTGCTCCATAGCTCTTTCCACCTCATCCATGGCAGTGGCAGCTTCATTTTGGATAATTGGTCCTCCTAGTGGATCCTGACTCAATGAAGCAGAACTCTGACTGCCTTGAGAACTGTCTCTCGCAATCTCTGCAGCAATTTTTGCTTCTTGCTCTATTTCTTCATGCAACATTTGCAGATAATTTGGAAAAACAGGACGTTTTATGGTATCCTTCGTAGCATTAAAAGAGTCTTCATAACAGAGAAAATCTCCAAGTAGTTCCTCTTCTTCTCACCATGGTTTAAAGAGTTGCAAAAGAGCCAAATAATAAAATTCTCTTTTATCTGGATTTTCACAACTGAATTTTCGATGATTAATCAAATGACCTTTTTTCTGTTTCACTAGACATCCTTCACATCCAATGACTCCATATATTCCATTATTGATATCTTCTCTGATGTTCCTCCTATAAATATATCTTTGCAGAACTTCATAGAGACAAGCATTCTCAAGGTGATGACTTCTATTTGGATAATATGTATCCAACATGTTTGTCTTCAAAATATCTGTACTTTCTGGTTCTTTCTCCGCCAAATACTCTATCTCTTGTACAGATTTCAACACTCGATTTCGTGTTGCAGCAAGACCTAGACTCACCCAAATGATGGTTCTAGATTTCGCATAGAGACTTGCTGACGACAATCGATCAGAACATTCATATGCTCCAATTTCTCGATGCGACAACATCTTCAGACTGTAACTGTATAATTTCTTGCTTAGGCTCTTTTCATGTGAAATGTCCTCCCACATTTCCTTCAGTTCTGTCTTTTCTTTTTTTGTGATGTAAGACGTCACATATCGAGCCACAGCAATAGAGTTGTCAGCAACGAATTGAATATCCATGTTACCATTCCACATGGACAAAATCACTGGGTTGTAGTCGTTGATGTACTTGGACTCTTCGTTTCTTTTTAAATTGCATGTATTTTTTGGTGATTTCCTCGTCACAGTATGTCGCAGAGAAGACATCAAATTATTTACTCTTCCTTTAGAAATCACTGGTCGTGGAAAGCCGAAATATCATTTTGTGTAGAACTTGTCCTTGTTTCTGAAATTTCGACGACAGTACTTTTCACAACGATGGAATTGAAAGCGTAAAACTTGTTGCCTTAAACTGTTTTCTTCGGTAGTTTTCGGAACAGCACATGTTGAATACTCTTCAATGAAGCTCATCACTGTCTCATCCCAATCTGTTCCAAATTTGGGTGCATCTTTAATCAATAACAACATATGCATGTGAGGAGCGCCTCTCGCTTGATACTCCTTTCTCCAAAAGAAATCCAAACCCTCTCCAAGGGGAGGATTTTTTTTGTTGGTAATAAAAGACATCATAGCTTCAAATCTATGATTGAAATATCTGCATACATTCACTGGATCCAAAGAACACAGTTCTCCAGGTGTTTTGAATTCTATATTTTGGATATTTGCATTTGCCTCTCGTAGAAATTGAAGTAAGTCCTCCCATGCATACTCGGCACAGCTAAGAGTGAGGAACCATGTAGGAGTTCCTAAGTTTCTTAGCATAAATTTCAATTCCCCATGTCGACGGTACCACTACTCGTTTGTACCACGCTGACATGCCATGAGATTGATTAGATGAGATTCTAAAATATTATCTTGCAGATTCACTTTCTCCATAAATTCCCTCGCCGAAAGATTTTGCAGATGTGCTCCACTTTTCAGTATATGGTTTACTGCATAAGAAAGCCCAGACAAGTCACTTTCATACAGTAGATGAAACAAATAGGGAATGCATTGACGAAACCTTGGATCTTCAGCATATAATCTTACAGTTCGATATTCAGATGCAGGAATTTGAAGTGGTCGATCGTCATATCGTCCACCTCGACCTGTTGGAAATAGCTGTGGAAAACAACGAGCTTCCAAACTTTGTTCCCATACACTAATGGGACTTCCTTTTGCTGCTTTCATTTGAAACAATTCAATTGCATTCCCCATTACTTCTTTGGAATGCAAAGGATGAACAGTATAATGTTCATATATTTCTTCTCTTCTAGACACATCAACTTTTTCAATTTGGCCGCCTGAACAATCACTGTCTTCATCTGCAGCTGTTTCCTCTGCTGCAACACATACATCTTTGTAATACTCATTGTTTTGACTAAATACAACGTTGCCTTTTTGACTTTCCTAACATCCACTAAATCTTGCCAGATTTTTTTACTCTTTGTCGGAACCCCATTAACTAGAATAACTAAAGGTTCCTCTTCTACTTTTTCTATACCAATTGTATCAATATTTTTTTTGAAATCTAGGGGCAAATAAACAACTCTTCCCTTTAATCCTCTCTGCAAATCTGTAGGAGGCAATTTCCCTATCTTAGGCTCCATGCGAACAATTGCCTGAAAAGGATGGACACATTGAATCAAAATAGACTCATATGTATTTAAATCCATCAATTCACGGGGAATGTCTACCAACTCCAGATTATTATGAACTGCTCTAGCAGGCATTCTGTTTTGATTTAATTTATCATAACAATATTTACAAATACGCTGATCAGAACTCAAATCAAAACAATTTTCCACCCACAAATAAGTTGCAAAATCTTTCCACTCATAATTATTCATCTTTTCACTTTTTACATGTAAATCAACTAATCTAGTTTGATGCTTATAATGACTACGTCGACAACACACACAAGTAAAATTCGGCCTTTCACTTGATTTCACATTAAACCTGGTAATTTCCTGCTCAAACGTTTCTGTATTTGAAATCTGTACATTGTCTTCCACATTACCTTGAATTGCTGTGTCAATTTCTACACTGTCCTCTTTTTCACCAAAATAACAAATCTTAATTTCTTCACAAATCTTCTTCACATCTAATTCAGTTCCATGCAAAAGAGCACTGTTTAATTGTTTAAGCTTAAGTGCTGGACTTTTTGCATAATACAACATTCTCACTAATTTCCTCATTTTGGTATGATGCACTGCTAACATACTAAAATGATGAAAAACACTCTGACAGACTTTTCTAGAAAGACAAGCCAGTGAATGCCCTTGCAAACCTGTGTTTTCTCTCACTCTGCAAGGATCTAAGTCTTGCAACAACTTCACTTTCTGCTTTAGACTTTTCTTACTATATGTACGTAAGAAATTACAAAACAAATCAATTGATTCCTGTCGCACACTACAAATACTACTACACTTCCAAATGTACACTGGACCCTTAGTACGTCTCCCTAAAACTTCATTAGTTAACACCTCTTCTGGTTCTCTAGGCACAAGTTTCTCTTTTTCAATCGGACAACCGTCTTTCACTTCATACGCTCGACCACAGGTGTCAACTGCATGCACTAAATCATTATCCTGGAAGTAACTCTCCTCATTAAAAAATGGCTCACAACTTGAACTGTGCATCCATTCTCCCGAAAAAACTTTACAAAAATTAGTCCGATTAATTACTCTTTTCCATCTACTGTTTGATTTGAAAACATCAATTGTCTTGTTAAGTGTCCTAATTCTATTGATTATTAAAATAAATAATTTTTTCTTAACTTCAAAAGCCTGATCAACAATCTTCTCTACACTTTTCTTTTTGTTATAAAAAGCAGCTCTCTGTTTACCTTTCCTAATGTTTTTTAACAAATTTAAAATCACCCTATTGCGAAACATTCGTTTACGAATGTCTCTAAACTGATTCAGCCTTCTATTCCGATACATATTATTCTCTCCTGCTCCAGTACTAACATTTTTTGAGGGTCTCTCCTTCCTTTTCAAACTTACTCTCTCCTTCTCTTTTTCTACATGCTGTCCAACATTTTTTTTTGTTCTACATATGTTCCGTAAGAAAGACTTAGTTTTCTTACCAGGAGCTTCTTTCCTGTTTTTTGAAGTCTTTGTTGTGGAGGAGTGCTGTAATTCCGTTGCTCTTTTTGTTTTTTTGCGGTTATCTTCTTTTCTTCGCCTTTCCCTCGAAGGCATTTTGTCTTACTCTTGATTTAAATCTGTGTTAAAGAAAAAAATAGCACAATATAGATCACTATTACCAAACAACAAAGCAATGACAAAAACCAAACAGTCTATTCAGGGTTACAGATCAAGTCAGGATTCTCCAGGGTTGCAGAAGAGGTGAGGCCTGTATTGAAGAGTGTAGTGGAACACAGCTCTGTCCACAGGTACAAAGTAGGTGAGACCTGTGTCTAAGAGTCCAGTAGGGGATAGACTTCATGAAGTCTAGTCCACTGCACTCTTATACAAAGGCTTCACCACCTATGCTTCCCAGGAAAGGCCTCGCTCCCACTACAGTCTTGAACATAGATCTCACCTCCTCTGTCCCTCTGGACATGCCTCACCTCATCTCCACAATCTACTTCCTAATGTCAGGTGAAACAGGTGACATGATTGTGAAAAGATCAAATCTTTTTTATGTAATCATGCACACACAATTTATTCTGTCTCAAAAATTTAAAACACATTACTTTGCCCTATAAATGTTTCAGTAGTGTAATGAAAAGCTTATACTATCACCTTATCTCTGTTTTTCAAATTTCATTCTAATAAAAGAATATGAGGCCATAGCAGGACTGCTCATGTGATGAATCCTGTCCAGGGGAGGACAAAACGTGAGGCTTCTGTCCAAGAATGCAGTGGACAGGACTAAACTGGAGTAGTGTGCAAGAAAAAGATGAGCCTCATTTATAAAACCATGCGTTAGTTTTGCGCTACTGATGCGTCACTTTTTGTGACGCATTGGCGGCATAAAACATATGCCTTGTTGCACCATATTTAAAAAGTGGCGCATGTAGGAAGATGCGTCATTTTTTAAACCTCTGCACCACAATATACCTCTGTCAAGTGTAATGTACTTTACAATGATGTTACCTGTGTTAACTCAGTGTAGGAAGCATATTGAGTTTGTTTGCATAGAGGAATTGTATTTTGTAAAATAGTGAGGTTTCAGTAATGACATGTAATGCTTGTACATAGGACCTGTGCTGTGTTTCCTAAATGTGATGTCAAAAACGATTTTGAGGAAAATGAATGGCTTTTACATTTTTGAGTATAATGTGGCGCAGAGGTTTAAAAAGTGACGCATCTTCCTACATGCGTTACTTTTTAAATATGGCGCAAAAAGGTACATGTTTGGGCTTTCCTGGGGAGCGTAGGTGGTGAGGCTTGTGTCTAAGAGTGCAGTGGACTAGGCTTCATGAAGCCTATGCTTGTACATAGGACCTGTGCTGTGTTTCCTAAATGTGATGTCAAAAACGATTTTGGGGAAAATGAATGGCTTTTACATTTTTGAGTATAATGTGGCGCAGAGGTTTAAAAAGTGACGCATCTACCTACTTGCCTCATTTTTTAAATATGGCGCAAAAAGGTACATGTTTTATGCCGCCGATGCGTCAAAAAAAATGACGCATCAGCAGTGCAAAACTGAAGCAGGGCCTCATAAATGAGATTCTTTTTTTTTTGCACACTACTCCAGTTTAGTCCTGTTCACTGCACTCTTGGACACAAGCCTCACCTTTTGTGCTCCCCTGGACAGTCTTCTTCTCATCTGCACTCCTTCTTAGGTGTCAGAATCCTATCACATGGGCAAAGCTCCATATGAAAGCGTTTGCCTCAGTCTTATCCCTGCTGTGAGGCAGATGCTTGTACATAGGACCTGTGCTGTGTTTCCTAAATGTGATGTCAAAAACGATTTTGGGGAAAATAAAAAAAAAATAGATGCGTCACTTTTTAAACCTCTGAGCCACATTATACTCAAAAATGTAAAAGCCATTCATTTTCCCCAAAATCGTTTTTGACATCACATTTAGGAAACACAGCACAGGTCCTATGTACAAGCATTCCATGTCATTACTGAAACCTCACTATTTTACAAAATACAATTCCTCTATGCAAACAAACTCAATATGTTTCCTACACTGAGTTAACACAGGTAACATCATTGTAAAGAGTCAAATTGACGCCTGTGTCTAAGAGTGCAGTCGGGAATAGGCTTCATGAAGCCTAGTCCACTGCACTCTTAGACACAAGCCTCACCACCTACGCTCCCCAGGAAAGCCCAAACATGTACCTTTTTGGGCCATATTTAAAAAGTGACGCATGTAGGTAGATGCGTCACTTTTTAAACCTCTTCGTCACATTATACTCAAAAATGTAAAAGCCATTCATTTTCCCCAAAATCGTTTTTGACATCACATTTAGGAAACTCAGCACAGGTCCTATGTACAAGCATAGGCTTCATGACGCCTAGTCCACTGCACTCTTAGACACAAGCCTCACCACCTACGCTCCCCAGGAAAGCCCAAACATGTACCTTTTTGTGCCATATTTAAAAAGTGACACATGTAGGTAGATGCATCACTTTTTAAACCTCTGCGCCACATTATACTCAAAAATGTAAAAACCATTAATTTTCCTCAAAATCGTGTTTAACATCACATTTAGGAAACACAGCACAGGTCCTATGTACAAGCATTCCATGTCATTACTGAAACCTCACTATTTTACAAAATACAATTCCTCTATGCAAACAAACTCAATATGCTTCCTACACTGAGTTAACACAGGTAACATCATTGTAAAGAGTCAAATTGACGCCTGTGTCTAAGAGTGCAGTCGGGGATAGGCTTCATGAAGCCTAGTCCAATGCACTCTTAGACACAAGCCTCACCACCTACGCTCCCCAGGAAAGCCCAAACATGTACCTTTTTCCGCCATATTTAAAAAATGACGCATGAAGGTAGATGCGTCACTTTTTCAACCTCTGCGCCACATTATACTCAAAAATGTAAAAGCCATTCATTTTCCCCAAAATCGTTTTTGACATCACATTTAGGAAACACAGCACAGGTCCTATGTACAAGTATTCCATGTCATTACTGAAACCTCATTATTTTTCAAAATACAATTCCTCTATGCAAACAAACTCAATATGCTTCCTACACTGAGTTAACACAGGAAACATCATTGTAAAGAGTCAAATTTATTTCTTTAAACATGCACACATTCTTTATTCCTTTTAAAAAATGTAAAAGCCATTCATTTTTCCCAAAATCGTTTTTGACATCACATTTAAGAAACACAGCACAGGTCTTATGTACAAGCATTCCATGTCACTACTAAAACTTCACAATTTTACAAAATACAATTCCTCTATGCAGTAAAAACTTTTTACCAAGCATTATCAAAAAGCATGACACAAAGCAACATTACAAAACCACAATTTGCTTCCAAATCTTCTCCATAGAGTATACAAGTCTCTATGTATATTAAATGAATCATAACTCACCTTTACAAATGCTCTAGGAGATTCACAACAGTGTCAGATACACACACCAATATTTCTTTAGCAGAGCAAAAGGTATGTTCTCCAGGCACTGGAACCATTAATGGCACAGAAAACCTCTAATTGTACACACATATTCCTCATGGTAACCAATCAAAACTCTTCCCTCTCTATTTTCAAATCAACACCCTTCCCCCCCTCAGCCCTTTCTACCTGTTACCATAGCAACTCCCTCCTCACTGAGCTCCCAGGGTTAAAAGTTTATTCTACAATGTTGCAAATCAAATGAGCAAGGGTGTTTGACCACTCAATACACCAGCTTATCTGGTGCAATGTTTCTTTAAATAACTTTTTTTAACCATTCAAATTACTTCTTACACAGAACACAACCATGCACCCTAACTTTCAGTTTTCAACTATCTCAATCTACCAATCATTGCTTGTGATTCAAGAGCACTGTAACTCCACCGTTTTTTTTTGCAAACTCCTACTGTTCCAACTGCCATTTAATTTCTACACTTCATCTGACTGCACCAGAACCTCCTCTCACCATGTATTCTGTCTGGATTATTGGACATAGCTATATCCACTGGGCTCAAAGGTATGCAGCTACCAGAAATTTTCACAACCTTGACTTACCAAATGTGAAGATTAAATGGATTGGCCAGA
Source organism: Lissotriton helveticus (assembly GCF_964261635.1). Taxonomy (NCBI): domain Eukaryota; kingdom Metazoa; phylum Chordata; class Amphibia; order Caudata; family Salamandridae; genus Lissotriton; species Lissotriton helveticus. The sequence goes on from NC_136061.1 coordinate 2,051,125,241, forward strand.
GAGGATTGAGATGTCACCAAAACCTTTTTGCATTTGCCACACCCTGACCTTTTAATTGTGCACTGTGGAGGAAATGACTTGGGCACTTCGACTGGGGTAGGTCTGGAAATGCTTTTAAAGGACACCTATGATCAATTGATGGCACTTTTTCCTCAAACTGCCTTGGTATATTCCAATATATGCCAAAGACAGAAATGGAAGTGGTCCAATCAATTTTGTCCACAATTTGAGAAAGCACAGAAACATGTGAATAAATCTGTTTCTGCTTACATGAGAGACTATGGAATGCGTTCAATATACAATATTAACTTGCGTTACAACATGCAAGATATCTACAGAGGAGATGGTGTGCACTTTTCAGATGAGGGGAATAGAATATTCCTCCTGAATTTAAGACTGTGCATTGGTACCTACTTGTAGGTACCTAAATCAGCCACAGAACCCAAAAGCTCTTTTCAGGGCTACCCTATCTCTGATCACTCCAAATGATTATCTTTTTCTAACTTTTTTCACTATTTTTCACCATAGTACGCTCCCCGGTACGCTTCCCGGTGCGCGTACCGGGCGCTCCCCCGCGAACATTTAAAAATATATATATTTTTTTGGCCTATATGGGCCTCCTAAGACCCCCTCAGAAAACCTAGAGGGTCAGGGAGTGCCTACCGTGCCCCCTTATACCCATTCCCAACGTTGTTTGTCCGCCATTTTCTGACTCAAATCTACCGAAACACAAAATGGAGGTCTCCCGTAGCGCTGCCGGTACGCGTACCGGGGCGCGCCTCGGTAAGCGCTCCCAAAAAAATAATAAAAGTTAATTTACATAAAAACGACTGGAGACACTTTCACCAAATATAGAATAGCTCATACTACATACCAATCGCTACCATTTTCCCAATTTCGATGGAATTCCATTAAGCCATTTAGCCTGTAGACCTCTCTAAATACCCTGAGGTAAATTACTTCACAAAAACACATCTGAAGTGTTAGAATTGACAACCAATTAAAATGTTACTTTCATTTTCTACTTTTTTTACCTGACATTTGATTGGTTATGTACATGAATATATATAAAGAAAGAGAGGGAAACACAGCCATTTTGACTACTACTTCCTGGTGTACATTTCAAAAGGATTTTCACTAATAACTTCAACTTCTTTTTAAAGGTAAGTTGTTATTTTGAAAACTGAAGTATATTGTGCACTTTAAGTTAATATGGAAAACTTTTTCTGATAGTTATATACTATCCCTCTGTAATAGTTATAGATTTAGATAGACTTCTCTGTTATAGTTATAGATGGATTTAGGCTTGTCTTGTATAATTATGAATTTACTTAGGTTTCATCACATACACTTTTTTATATTTCTACTTCCAGTCTGATACCATACACTGCCCAAAGATAAATTCACTGTTAAAAACTACCTATCTAAACTTAAACCCAACAGTGCCCTTTCTCTACTGATATATATTTTTTTTAATGCAAATTTCAGCCAAAATGGAAGGAGAACAAAAAGTTTCATTTGAAATTGTCCTTGCAAAGAACAATGAAGAAAACATTGAACCAAATGACATTGAATTCATGGACGAATCATGAGACCATGAACTTCTACAATGTGTAGAATCTGTGGATTTCCTCCTTCAAAATGAGGACATTTCGGACAGTCAAATGTTAGACGTTATATTTCATTTGGAAAATGAATCTCAAAAATAAATGTATATTTAATAATTCGAAAATTGTTTGAGACATTATTCATTTTTATATGTAATTCTTAAACTAGTACCAAATTGATTATAATGTAAAGTCAGACTTATAGTATACTGTGCAACTTTTTTGTGTTACATAGTAATTTTGCTCATAGATACTTCCTTTCTCCCACTATATTATCTCCAATGTGTATTTGACATCTCTTTTTCATCTCCTGCCTCCATGTTCTTTCTGCTTTCCTGACAGACTATGATATGGATTCCATATAGCACAATAACTTCTGTAACAACATGCAAGATATCTACAGAGGAAACGGTGTACATTAAATTTAAGACTCAACATTGGTACCTACATGTTGGTACTTAAAACACCCAAACAACACAACAACTCTATGCAGAGCTACCCTACCTCTAATCACTTTGAATTATTATTTTCCTGTTTCACTCTGTTTTCCCCGTAGTACGCTCCCCGGTCCGCTCCCCGGTGCGCGTACCGGGTGCTCCCCCGGCGAAAATTGAAAAAAAATATATTTTTTTTTCGCCCTGCGGGACCCTTTTATGCCCCCCGCATCAAACCTAGGAGGTTAGGGGGGGTCTACCCTGCCCCCTTTTGGTCATTTCCCCCTTTCTTTTTTGCCACCTCTTGTGTCTCGATCCTACCGAGACACAAGATGGCGGCCGCTGCGGACTGTTTCGAATGTTTACAGACACCCGAGAACCAATCAGCTTGCCATGCGCAAGTCGCGTAGCGCGCCCGGAGCGCTCACCGGTACGCGTACCGGGACGCTGCTATAGATATATACATTTTTTTGAATCTAAATTACTCAAAATCCTCTGGAGCACATATCTTGAGACATAGCAAAGGCACATCGGGCTACCAGTCCCTACAATTTTGCCAAGTTTGGTGAAAATTCATTCAGCCATTCGAGCTAAAAGTGCGACCGACCGCCCTATGGAAATTAACATGGGGAAAACACGTTTTGGCACCCCCTTTTATCTCGGCCCCAGCTTGACGAATCCCCCCCAAACTTTCAGAGAAGGAGCGGAGCGCCGCGAGGCAAAGTTGCTGAAAAATTCAGGCAGATTCCTCAACCGGCGCCAAAGTTATTCCCAATAGAATGTTGCGATTTCCCTATGGAAATCAATCCTAACTATAACTACCTCCTGGCGACCGCCAGTAGGTAATGTAAATATATATATATATATATATATATATATATATATATATATATATATATATATATATATATATATATATATATTCACTGAAAAAACCATAGGTTATAGACCATATATAGTTAGGAATTAGCATTTACAAAACCTTGAAAATTCACTGAAAAAACCATAGGTTATAGACCATATATAGTTAGGAATTAGCATTTAAAAACCTTATTTTACTCACACAAAACCATTGAAATTCCATATATAGTTAGTTGCACTAACTATATATCGCGCACCCGCAATCCACTGCTGATCATGTCACATATTACATCATTCATGACATGGTCAGTGACATCACTGATGACATCTCAAATGACATCACTGATGACATCACTGATGACAACATCCAGTGACTGTATTTTTCTGTAAACTTAAAATATGTCTTGAGTGGATGTATAAGTGTCTGGATGAAGGATTTAGTAGGTGCATGACTGACTGTATGAGTGAGTGATTAAATGTGTCTCACTGAATGCATGGGTTAGTGACTAAACTGTCTTAATTTGTGCATCATTATGTCTGTTGTTCTGTAAACTGCTGCATGTGTTGATCATTAGCTATACGAGAGGCTATATGTGTTATTAATTGGTTGCCCAAGTATTTCTATGGGAGATTGAGTTTGTGTGGGGGTGGCTGGAAGGTGTGTGACTCTATGCATAGATGTGTGAGCAGTTTATTCACTAGGTGTATGAGTTCAAGAGTGCATGTGGAAACAGCTACATGGGCAGTTGACTGTGTGCATGAGTGTATTGATGAGTGAATGGATATCTCAATGCTACATGTCATAGTAAGTACATATGTAAAACACAGTACATGTGAGAGTTGGCATATATAAATAACTGTGCATGAGAGCCACTGAATGAGTGAGTGGTTGTATCGATCATTGTGAACTTGTATCAGGGATTGTATAAGAGAGTAAATATGTGTTAGTATATGTTTCAATAAGTAAGGTGTGTTTAACTGTATAGTTGAAGAAATGGAGGTGAGATTGTTTCTTTGCATGACTGACTGGGTGTGTGAGTAACTCCATGGATGAGTGGCAGTGTGTGAGTGTCTGTATACACTGAGTGTATCTAAGGTTATATTAGAGTCTGAAGAGGTTTATCGTATTAGCACAAGAATGATGTCAAATGAGATGTCATCAGTGATGTCATCAGTGATGTCATTTGAGATGTCATCAGTGAAGTCATCAGTGATGTCACTGACCATGTCATGAATGATGTAATATGTGACATGATCAGCAGTGGATTGCGGGTGCGCGATATATAGTTAGTGCAACTAACTATATATGGAATTTCAATGGTTTTGTGTGAGTAAAATAAGGTTTTTTAAATGCTAATTCCTAACTATATATGGTCTATAACCTATGGTTTTTTCAGTGAATTTTCAAGGTTTTGTAAATGCTAATTCCTAACTATATATGGTCTATAACCTATGGTTTTTTCAGTGAATTTTCAAGGTTTTGTAAATGCTAATTCCTAACTATATATGGTCCATAACCTATGGTTTTTTCTGTGAATTTCATTGGTTTTTTAACAGCTAATATCTGTAGCTGTAAAATGTATTCTTCTTTAAATCCAAAAATATATTTTATATGTTTATGAATAATTTTTTTTTTAAATATTTTTTTTTCTTCGTTCCCGCTTCGCAAATCGGGAAGCTTCCCGTTAGCTGACCTTGATGCCGCGAAATAGACCGCGAGCCGGTAAACGTTTCTTTACCGCAAGTGCCGCGTTACAAAACAACATCGTGACGCCTCCCGTCCACATGACGTTTCACGTTGTCGCGTGATACGTCATATGACGTACTACGTTAGCGAACTGGTACGCGAAGCGAGTCGCAAAGCGCAGGTTTCTGGAAGCAAACCGGGAGGCCCTGCAAAGCGCTTAACGTAAACACAGCAAGTCATGTGACACTTTTCATTGGTTCATTTCACGTTTGGTTTCCTAATGATGTAAGACTAGGTCATATAATCTAAAATGAACACTTTTGATTGGTTGAGAACTCTTGTTTTTCCCAAATGATGAAAATCCCTCCTTCTTTCCTCACTCTGACTTTCATCATTGTGAGAGAAAGACCCTTTGTGATCACTGAGCAATGGCTTCTTTAGTAGCTTCAGCTGGTGCTTCCCCACCACCTCCACCACATCCAAGGAAGAGTGGACCACCTGCTCAAGTTATAATTCAACAAGAAGAAGAAGAGGAGGAACAGGAGGACGAGCACGAAGAGAGGCAGTTTTTGCCTGAGCAGCCCAGGACGTCTCCCAGGACGTCTCACCGGAAAGAAAACTTCATTTAAAATTCCCAAAGGTCAGAAAAAAGTAAATGCAAGATACGTAACTTGCCTTATATGTCAAGATAGACTGTCCAGAGGGACCGACAAAAAATACAGTTTCGGAAACTACACAATGCATCGCCATATGACTAGGTGGCATCCTAACAACTACAGTGCTGCACAGTTTCGGAACGACCTAGATAATCTCCCTATTATGGCCAGAAGATCTGTTGTACCGGAAGTAACGGGACCAGAGGGCAGGGAGATGGTGCCAAATATACAAATGAGATTTGGTGATGTAAAACACATCTGCGCATTTTGCGATGGATTCATTTCCTTCCGGAGAAAAAAGCATCACTCTGATCAACAGAGCTATTGACTATCATATGCAAGTTTGTCCGAAACGCCCAAAATAATAAATACTTCTTTTTTTTGTTTTGTTGCTCCTGTTGAGCCCTTTACAATGAATCGTTTTCATTGCCCCCTCCAAGAAAAACCCAAAAAAATATAAAACTGTTCCGAAAAATTCAAAAACAGTAAAAAAATGTTCAGAAAAATAAAAAAAAAAGTTCTTTTCAGAACTACCTCCCCGTTATTAAAAAATTGGTACAATATTTGGAACTGTGCCAACCTCTATTTCTCTTAGTTCGCTTCCCAGTTCGCTCGCCGGTACGCGAACCGGAAGCGAACCAAAAACAGTAAGTATAAGGGAAGGAAACAGACACTTATGTTAAAAGAAAGACAGCTATAACGGAGTAAACTAGAGATACCATTACCCGTAATCCACTGCTGATGATGTCACATATTACATCATTCATGACATGCTCAGTGACATCATCAGCAGAGGATTGCGGGTTTTTTGGCAACATGCCTTATCCACGGTTTAATAACGCTGCCTTTTGCTTTATATAAGTTTTCAAATTGTATGAAATATATACCAATAGGTCGTTATGAACCTTTAGGTAGTGCTTTTCTTCATGAGGTCTGGTCGCTTCCATACACATACAGATGTTTCAAAGATGATCAAGAAGTTTATCTGAATGGAGAGGAATGCACTGAGACGCCAGATCATTCACTAATGTGTAGGCACATACAGTTACACGGTTCATGCAACAAACACCGACCAAATATGGCTTGCGTGTTGCAAGGCACGCCAGTTCCTGCTATCATCCCCACGTTCAAGTTGTTGGAAAATGGTAGTTATTTGATGCTCAATAATGAAGATTGTTCTGAGTTAATTAAAAGTATTCCTTTTATCGTAACAGTAAGTGAACGGGTTATTTGCTGCAGAAATGTTCTATTTCCTCCCACACATGAACATAGGGAGTTTTCAATCTGGCCACAAATACCAACCTTGGGACACGTTTCAACGGCATGGCAAGAATAAGAGCTCTTTTGTCTCAGAGAGAGGTGGCCTTGAGTTCGGCCCGTGAAACTTTCGTACTTCACATAGCGAACACCCGTACAGAGGTGCACACCCTTTTCAATTAAGATTTGCCTTTCAATTTCAGCAACATGTTTCCGACTATCTTTAACGCATCCTCCACAAAGTCCCTGGCACACTTTTTTAAAGTTGTTACCAGTGGTCTCGTGACTTCATTTGAGAAAATCTTTGGAGTCATCCCTGCTTCCTTTCATTGTATTTTCTGCACTCTGGTTCGTAGATTGGCATTTTTACTTGCATTACCAGCGGACGCTCTTGTGCTTTTTTACATTTTTAAATATGGATGTCCCTCCTATGCAACCTCCGACCCTGCAGCTGCTGACACTGTTCCGCAATCGCATGCTAGAATATTATGGCACAATGCCGTTGGCGATATTAAGCACGGCATATGGATTATCTTTTCGATTCTGCTACTTCACCTGTGTCCAGCCTGTATTTCACTGCCTGACCTGTGATTTCGATTGGGCCATTGATTTGTGTCTCTGCGGACCGGTTTCTCCTGACGTCGACTTTAATCAGCTGATGACTCCTATCATTACTCACGAGTTGGTTTGTCCTGGCGAAAGGATTATGGCTGTGGCATTGATGCATGGACTACTTGGTCCCTGGAATTTACTGGCGGCAGCACAGTCTTTCTTGGAACAGAGCTTTCTTGAAAACCCACCGAGCTGTCCTCTGATGGTGATAGAGGATCCGGTGCTGGGAGAGCACGTATGTTCTTTTCCGCTTTTAAATTGGATGGCTGAACTGTTTTCGGATGAAGACGGTGACTTCCTATTGGAGGCTGTTGCAGCTTATTTTGCATACACAGTTATGTCATAGACCTTTTTCATGTTTGATATGCTGAGTACTAGCATTTCATTGACAATTCATTGACTTATTTGTCAAGTTTTTATTATTTACCTTGCCTATTGGCTTAAGACTCGATAAAGTACTTGGCTGTTTTATTTTTCTTTAGCATTACATTTTCCTAGTTTTTAATGCTTTACCTTGCGGACCGTCCACATATAAACTTGCAATCTGCTCTCATGAGATGGCACTTCTATTATCTTATTCAGTTCGTTTCCGGATCATGAGGAGGTGTCATCTAGGTCCTGGATATCTTTACACCGTGTTAAGTTAGCATGGGCTCATTACCGGTTTAAACGCCATTTTTCCTTTTTTGCAACTTCTGCACACGACACTTAGTTGTTGCTTTAGCTTTCCACCTAGTAGTTCATCGTGGTTTACATGAGAATAATATGTTATTGGTCTACTATCTGCTTTACTTGTTAAACTATATCTGTACAGCGAGTGCTAAAGTTTCAAGAACAACACGATACAGAATTGTTATGAGGTCTGATCTCCACGACTTCATACTCATAACATAAGTGCAACTTCTGCCAATTCTGGGCATGAGGCGGGTTTTATATTGCTTTGCCGAACACACATACACAACAGTTGATGCGGTTCACATGAAGAGAGAGCTGGTGTATGCTGATGTGATTCCTTCAAATCTAAGACACTAAAGTATGGGCACGCCCTAAACCAACACAAAGAGACCTTCTTAGCAAATAATATAATATGTGTATTAGGGAGGGTGAGATATAAGCAGCCGCGGGCCGTGGAGGGAGTTACGATGGGGCAGGGAGGCGGGGAGGGGGAGAAGCAGGGTGGAGCCCTCTCTACCTTGCCCCTCCCCCTCCCCGCCTCCCTGCCCCACCGTAACTCCCTCCACGGCCCGCGGCTGCTTATAAGTGTTGCTAACTCTTATTCATTTACAGCATGTTAACATACTGTCACCATTCGCTTTTTATGTACTAGTAACTATGCTGGTAATTTTGCTACTGATAATATGTGTACTTGTATTCTCCACCCTGCTTCTTCCCCTCCCCGCCTCCCTGCCTCACCGTAACTCCCTCCACGGCCCGCGGCTGCTTATAAGTGTTGCTAACTCTTATTCATTTACAGCATGTTAACATACTATCACCATTCACTTTTTATGTACTAGTAACTATGCTGGTAATTTTGCTACTGATAATATGTGTACTTTTATTATCTAAGGTACTACGCCTGAGAAGACGGCATTAGTAAATAAACATTTCAAATACACATCTGTTCTTCTTAACTCCATGTTCTGGTTTCTAAGAAATCTATAACGACCGACTGTTCATGAGTTCCACGTATCCTGAGGTACTATAAGTTCATATTCTGGATTGTCTAAACATTGAGAGTTTGTTATATCCAATGTGACACTGTACCTAGCTTGCTAAGGAGTTTTTGATTACTAACGTGAGTTTTGGGACACCCTAATTCGCCGAGGTTCCAATCCTCTGTCCACAGTTCTGTGTGAGAACAGAAACCCTGCGACAGGGGCACCCCCGACCCTTGCTGGAGCTTCATCACACTTGCGATACAACTCCAGCAATGCATTCGCCGAGGTTCCAATCCTCTGTCCACAGTTCTGTGTGAGAACAGAAACCCTGCGACAGGGGCACCCCCGACCCTTGCTGGAGCTTCATCACACTTGCGATACAACTCCAGCAATGCGCCACCTTTACGGCACAGATACATCACGCATCTGTGCTGTTTTTGCCCCATGATGCGCCGCATTGTAAATGCAGCACACCATAGGTGACGGAACAGCGGCACAGAATGACTAACACATCCCTGGTGATGCGCCAGTCATCATAAATGTATCCCTATGCTTCTTATCTTGTTAGAGATGAACCGCCATATGTATCATCAAAGTTTTTTGCATTTCCTAAATAGCGAACTTTAAGGAATAAATAGCGATTCTTTACCATTCCTAGTTTGCGATGAGCTATTTGCTAATTAGCCGAATGTAGCCCAATGAAGCCCAATGTAGCCCAATGTAGCCCAAAGATGGCCGCCAGACACACAAAAAAACAAATGTAGCCCAAATATCAGCCAGATGTAGCCCAACTATAGCCCAGTGACAGAATGACCAATCAGCTTCGCAAACCTCCGTTACGCGAAGCGGAGCGCTGTTACAGATATATATCTTTTTTTGAACGTTAATTTCTCAAAATCCACTGGAGCACATATATTGAGACCTAGCAAAGGCACATCGGGCTACCAGTCCCTAATATTTTGCTAAGTTTCGTGCAAATCCATTCAGCCGTTCGATTATTATTATTATTTTTTTTTTTTGCCCCGCGGGGCCCTTTTAAAACCTCCACATCAAACCTAGGGGGTCAGCGAGGATCTACTATGCCCCCTTATAGTTATTTCCCCCTTTGTTTTGACCTCCTCTTGTCTCTCGATCCTACCGAGAGACAAGATGGCGGCCGCTACGGACTGTTTGGAATGTTGACAGACGCCGGAGAACCAATCAGCTTCGCTTCACAAAGCTCCGTTGCGCGAAAAGTCCGCGAACCAGAGCGCTGCCCGGTCCGCTGTTACAGATATATATCTTTTTTTAAACGTTAATTTCTCAAAATCCACTGGAGCACATATATTGAGACCTACAAAAGGCACATCGGGCTACCAGTCCCTACAATTTTGCCAAGTTTCGTGCAAATCCATTCAGCCGTTCGGGCTAAAAGTGAGGCCAACCGCCCTATGGAAATTAACATGGGAAAAACGCGTTTTGGGACCCCCCTTTTTTCTCGGCCCCCCCTTGACGAACCCCCCCAAAATTTTCAGGGGCTGCTCAGAAACAAAATGTGCCATTTTCCTGAAAATTTCAGCCAATTCCGTCCACAAACGCCAAAGTTATTAGACATAGAATTTTCAAAAAACCCATAGAGAAAAAATCCTAACTATATATACCTACTGGCGACCGCCAGTAGGTAATATATATATATATATATATATATATATATATATATATATATATATATATATATATATATATATATATATATATATATATATATATATATATATATTCAATAATCTCTCTTCACAAGGAAAAGAAGTTGGGTAGCACAACAAAACTTCTTGAAATAAGTTAAAGCATTTATTTCAAAAGAACTCCAAACACTCCAAACACCAACGCGTTTCGATCTCCCACTGATCACGGTGCCGCCCTTCTCTTTCCATTAGATTATAAAGGTCATGAGTTACATTTAGACCCTCCCCCTCTATGGGCAAGGCATTCTGGTAATTGTAGTGCTATTTACAAAAAACTGTGAAAATTATAAACAAAACCTTGAAGCAAGTTGATATTCAATATTACAAATTATATAAAATTAAGTATCAAGTTAATAATGATTGATGAGTTCACATTAATTAAATTGACCCATGACTTAATATCCTCATATTTTATACCGAAACCTCAAATCAAGTCCATATCTCTCATTGTGTTTTTGGCTAGTACAATAATTTCAAGGTTTCACAAAAAATGCCTTTGTATCTCTTTTTCATGTATACCTCTTTTGAATTAATGCCTCCAGTGGCATAAAAATCATTATCATCATTAATCCAACATATTATTCATTTATCCTCTAGCCATAATCCTAATCCCAATGTATTTTTAGTCCAACCATACGTGCAACTCATCTATTATCATCTTATTCTGTAAACTTGTTGTGCACTAAAATAAATTCAAACTAATTTCCAAAAGTAACATGATTCAAAGTTATAGACATAACTGTTATTCTCTGCCTGTTTTACATAAATTCACTCCAGTATCAAGATCTATTTACATATGTATATACATTTCCTCACTCTGGTTCAGACCGTACGGAATCCTTGTTCGAAAAGCTGAGAATGTATCTTGATTCTTTTTTCCTCAGCATTAGTTCTCTATTTCCTCCTCTCATTTGTTTTTTTACTTTATCAATGCCATAGATTTTTAGATGTTTCCATTTTCTGTTGTGATGAGACTCCATGTGTTTGGCAACTGCATTGCTTCTGTCCTGATGTATAGTTGCCCTTACGTGTTCCAAAATCCCCTTTTTTAGTTCATTCTTTGTGCTGCCGACATATTTTAATTCACACGGGCATTCGATTACATAAACAACATATGGTGTTGTGCATGTAATTAACTCATCAATCTTCCAGATTTAACCATTTGCCAACGTGATTTCCTGGATTGGTTTACATATTTGACAAACCTTACAGTTGAAACATTTTTTGAAACCTTTTCGTTTCAACCATTTTTTCTTTTCCTCTTTGAAGAAATGACTCTTTGTTAAACCATCTTTCAAATTTGGTGCTCTGCGATATGTTATTTGTGGTGTATCACCCACAATGGGACCGATGGTTGTATCCATTTATAAGATCTTCCAATTTTTCTTTAGAATATTCCTGATTTGTTTGGACTCATTCGAAAAGGTTGTTATGAATCTTATTACCTCTTTTTCACTGTCATCTTTTTGCCTTGTTTGCAATAGGTTGTTTCTCTCCTTTTCACTTGCTCTTTCCCAACCTTTCTTTATATGGCTTTTTGAGTATCCTCTTTTTTCAAATCTTTTACTCATGGATATACTTTGTTTTTCCCATTCTGATTCTTCAGAGCATATCCTCCGTAGTCTCAAGAATTCCCCATAGGGAATATTTTCAAACAAGCACTGCTGATGAAAACTGCTAGCATGCAGAGTTACATTGGCTGCGGGTTTTTTCCTGTGTAAGGGTGTGTGTACTTCATTGTATTTAATATAAATTTCAGTGTCCAGGAAAATTATTTTGTTGTCACTCAGTTCATAAGTGAATTTGAAGTTTGCAGGTGATGAGTTGAAGATTTGGAAATAGTCTTTGAAGTTGTTTTCTTAACCATCCCAAACAATTAGGAGATCGTCGATAAAGCGTACCCACAGTATCACTTTATTCAACATGGTATCATTTTCTGCTTGCCACGCCCATTTCTGTTCCCACCACCCCATGGTGAGACAAGCAAAGCTTGGGCTAAAAGAAAAACCCATTGCAGTGCCTTTTATTTGGGCATAGATTTCTTCTCCAAAGTAAAAGATGTTTTGGTTCAGGCATAGTCTCATCATTTCTTCCGGCATGATATTTTGTTTTGAATAATGTATATTCCTATCCTGGAGAAAGAACTTACAAGCTGCGATTCCCACCTCATGATCTATATTCGCATATAAGGATACAACATCCATTGATATTAATTTATATGAAGATTTCCAGGGAATGCCATTCAGCTGTTTCAACATATCCGTCGTGTCTCTTATGAAGGAACTTAACTTTGAAACATAGGGGAGCAAGAAAAAGTCCAAATAGTTTGCTATTGGCTAAAATAAGGAACCCATGGCGGAAACTATAGGTCTTCCTGGTGGTCTAGTTCGATTCTTTTGCACCTTCGGCAAAAGTAACATAGTCGCAGTCACTGGGTTATCTACTGTAAGGTATTTATATTCATCAAAGTCAATCAGACCAAAGTCTAGCCATTCTTTTAGTTTTTTATCCAAAGATTCTTTCATTTGTTATGTAGGGTCAGTTGTAAGTTTCTTATAGTACATTTTATCTTGAAGTTGATCATGGGCTACTCTTGCATATTCTAATTTGTCCCATATAATGACATTTGTGCCTTTATCAGCCATTTTAATTTCAATAGTCTTGTCTTGACTCAATGTTATTAATGCTTTGCGTTCTTCACTTTTCAAATTATCCATATAACACTGTTTCTTATATATATATATATATATATATATATATATATATATATATATATATATATAAACACTCCTTGACTCCACTTGTCAACTAGAGCACTCGTGAATGGGTGTAGGCAGCGGTAGTGGACAACCGCGTAATTTTGTTGCTCCAACTCTCCCAATTCCTTGAAAAAATATGCTGCACTCCGAGGGGTCTTTACAAAGTGTTTATTTGCACCGCAAAGGACACAAACATTTCGGCATGAGCCTTCCTCAGTGTTACTGACACACTGAAAGAGGCATGTTTTATCCCATGATTCTCGTGCATTCATGAAAACAAAGAAGGGACATTCATTTCAATGCATAAAGCAAGTGCCATTTTGTAATAGTATACAGACCTAGAGCGTCTGGTCTATCCATACTTTAAAAAACATTTCCGAAGCAATTATTTGAACATTCCATTACGGGAAAACATCTATATGTATGTAATTCATTGCAATTGCTAATAATTGCTTTATTGCTCCGTACTTTGCTTATTACCAAGAAAACGTCATGTTACTTTGAGTATACAATCCCACCGTGGATCGGCTAATGTCTCCTCTTACTGTGTTGTCACACATTATTTCCATCTTAAAAATTAATTGCTAGCATGCACTATAAAGATTTTTATAAGTTCCATGGGTAGTTTCAACTCATCACACTCTTGTTCTTATGACACCCACATTTTTCTCAGAAAGACTACTTGATACACGTGAAGCAAAATTCATAAAACATACAGACTCAATCCCTTAACAGACTATACTTTCTAGATTTCATTCAATTTGAAATTATGATCACAATACAGTAATTCTCCTAATTTGATCGGATTACACCTCACATTGAATGGTATGATAATATTAATACTGAATGAAATAATATTGAATGAAATATCCCCTACCTCCAAAGTCAGATTCTAGGTAGTTCAAGGGCCCAAATGGACAGCTAACTCCTCCCCGCTATTAATCCCTCTAGGGGACTTAGTTAACAAATCTATAATATACCTTGACTCTAAACGTCTAAGTTTGCTTAACCTGTTTCTACCTCTTGGATTTACCTGAACACATTCTAGATGAAAATACTGGATTTTATCTCTTTCGCTTCGGTGGAATTCTGCGAAGTGACGAGCCACTGGATAAGAAGAATCTTTTTTGTCTATGGCCCTCATATGCTCTAGAATTCTGATTTTAAGTTCATGTATAGTACTGCCTATATAACGAAGCCCGCATGGGCACACTAGGCAGTACACAGCATAGGGGGTACTGCATGTCAGAAATGTCTTTATTTCCCTGCTTTTCTCTATCCCTGGTATTTTGTAAGTTAGTACTCGCTTGCTCTAGGCACAAGCCTTACATCTCCCGCAGGGGAAGAAACCCTTCATTTCTTTCAGGGTTCTGCCCTGCTGTTGCGGTTTTTCAAGATGACTCCTGACTAGCATGTCATGAAGTGATTGTGATTTTCTAAATGTTACCAAGGGATAATTGGGGATATCATCCTTAATGGTGTTGTCTGTTTTTAAAATATGCCAGTTTTTCTTAAGCATTTTCTTCAGGTAATTACCCTCAGCTGAATAAGGTGTAATCATACAGAATTTATTCTGACCATCTTCTACATCTCTCTCTCTACTCTCCATAATCAGCTTCTCCCTAGGGATACATCTAACTTTTTGCAACGTCTTTGTAAGTGAAATGGGATCATACCCCCTCACCACAAATCTCGCTAGGCTCTCCGAGGCAGCCGCCTCGAAGTCCTGGTTCCTGGTACTATTTCTTTTAATCCTCAGGAATTCTCCATAAAGAATACTTTGTATGAGTTTGGGTGGGTGGTTGCTACTAGCAAACAGCACCGAATTCCCTGCCGTCGATTTACGAAAGAGTGCAGTATGAATATTTTGATCTTCTACAAAAACCTTCAGGTCCAGGTAGTCCGCTGCCACCGGACTCACAATTCCCGAAAAGTGAAGGTTTAGATCATTGCTGTTCAAGATCTCTATGTAGTCATACACTGACTCTATGCTGCCCTGCCATACAATGAATAAATCATCTATATACCGGTGCCACCGCACCACTCTGCCTGTACTTCTACCTTCAAGGGCTTTGGGCACATGCTCCTCCCAACAGCCAATGAACAAGTTTGCATATCTGGGGCAAAGCAGGTGCCCATCGCCGTCCCGGACAATTGTCTGTACAACTGATCTTCAAACAAAAAGATGTTATTTTTTAGGCAGAACTGTACATATTCCAGTAGCATCTGGTTGTGCATGGCATAGCAGAGCTGCCTCTTCTCCAAACAGGCCTGTACCGCTCCCAGACCCTGCTTATGATCTATGCATGTATACAGGCTTGTTATATCTAAAACCATTAGAAGGTAGCTGGGATCCCATGATAGTGTTGCTATCTTGTTTAGAAAGTCTTTGGTGTCTTTAATATAGGACTCCAACTGTATCACAAAGGGAGACAAGAAATGGTCTATAAAATTGGACAAATGTTCCATTAGGCTATTAACTGAAGAAACATATATATATATATATATATATATATATATATATATATATATATAATATTATGTGACATATGTGCAAGGTTTCACTATATGTGACATATGTGTAAGGTTTCACTATATAATAATAATTTGCTTTATTGTTTAGTTAATTAAAACCATAACAAAATTTCTTTACAGCGTTTGACCAATGTTAGATTAAAACAACCTGAATAAAAAAACGCAAACAGTAAACATAAATTTCAATAAAATTGCTTCCAAATGTTTCCTAAACATTTGGAAGCAAAAACCTTAAAACCTAAAAATAGGAGACTTCCTTCAGGCTTAGTCCGCAGTGCTAAAGGGGCTTAATAATGTTAATTTGTTATAGACGCGCTTGCTTCAAGCGTTTTTCAAAAGCTAACAAAAACTTTATCATCTTGCAGTTCATGTGGGGATCAGTTGGTTCCAGGCCACCAATAATAGCTGTCCTGCATGTACGTATTCTCTGTACCAGAATGGCATTCTTAAAAAAACACTCGCTCCCTGTGCAGCTTCTTACAATGGCATATTAAATGGATTAAGTCTTCCTTTATATTTCCGCAGAGACGGCAATCTGCTCATTCAATGTGCTTCCAAGATGGTTCATCGGCTAAAGTTCGAAATTTGCCAAAACGCAAGGCCATCAATCGTTTTTTTAATGTAAATGGAATACGTTGTGTCCAAGTAGGCTGCCGGTATAAGAGTTTTATAACTATTGATCACAGTCCAAGAGTGGGAGCGATGAGAGAAAATGTCTTTATTTGTGAGCAACGAATGAAGTTTGGCGGCTCTATTTAGTGCCTGCTTGAATGAAGTAAATGGCAAATTTTCATTCCATAAGTTGGAAGAGCATGTTCACTCCAGTGCACTGGCCAGGAATTTGTTGGCCTCCTATTTTTTTTGCATTTCTAGTTCCTACCATAGAAATGTATTGAGATTATTTTCACTGGCACTTTGCTTGATTCGATACCAGACCTTTATGCATGTATAAAGTCTACCCAGTGATTCGTTCATTAGTTTGAATTCTAATCGCATTTGCACTGGTGAGGCTCAACTGGTTTCACTATATAACATTAGGCAACCATCTGAAAAAGTCTTTGAACAGCACGTTATACAATCATAAGGGCTGAGCAATGGATCGCCTCTGTAAATTGCCGACGGTGTTTCGACCCAGTTTAGGATGTGGGGTCTCTTCAGGACCTGGGAATATCGGGACACCTAAGAAAGATGGGTCAAACACCTCAAATACAAAGATCTTTGAACACGCAAACGTAAAGCATACCCTTGAATTCTTTGCGAACTGCAATACGAAGAACGTTGTATACTGTATTACATGTCCCTGCGGACTTCCCTATATTGGACAAACCTAGCAACCAGTAAAAACCCAAATAGGGCAACATCGTAGTAGAATCAGAAATTCAATGCAAGAAACCCATCTGGTCAAACATTTTTCTGACAAGAATCACACAGCAGATGATATCAGATGGCAAGTGATAGACAAAGTAACCACTCCTCCTAGAGGAGGTGATCTCGCCCAAATCCTGCAACTTCTAGAATGTCGCTGGATTGAACACACCAACTCTATCACTGAAGGACTGAACTCAGCTGAAGAGTGGCGTGGGTTCATCATCATATTATGTACCTGAACACCAGCTCACTCAGATGCGAGCCTTCTCTACACTCACCACGGTGATATTCTGTTCCTAAGCTAGGTTGCTCCCTCCCATGACCACTTGGGGCCAGCCACACAAGTTTCCTGTATGCTTTACATTGAATATGTTGTTACTCTTACACTACTATACTGGGTCTCTGCTGACAATTGAGTACACATCCAGGTTGTATTCTGACATATTACCCCTTCGACCGAATTTGCCCCCCCCCCAGCTTACTGTCCAAACATCTGAGTTATGTACAATCTATGCTCTGGCATTCCTTGGGAGGAGTCTCACACCCCTTTCTAGTGCAATGACTGTATCACTTTAAGAAGCTATGTATGACCTTGCCCACATGCGATTATGCAACCCCACTTTTCCTACCTCAAGTGTGCCATATTGATAAGGCATTGTCCAAAGAGTAATCATCTAGAAAATGCAAGCAATGCATGTATTGTAATTCAAGCGAACTTTATTTGTTTACTATTGTTATTGATGCATACTAAAGCATTGTTCGATATGTAATCATCTAGAATGCACAAGCAATGCTTGTAGTGTAATTCACGCTAAACTTTACTTGTTCATCATTGTTATTGATACATACAAAAACTGTAACAGTGCAATGTATGCATGAACTTCTTCACGAAGGTGGTTATCCTCGCACTTATTCTTTCATTCCAACAGGCTGTATTATACACTGGTTTTATAAACTTTACCCTCATTTGCTAGGAACACCCTCACACGCGATCATCATGAGTTCAGTTTTACCCTCGAGATTTAATGCCCAAACCCTATTCATTTTGTACCACCTTATCACCACTTAGCCATCATCGAGCACCGCTACTACAAGATATTATCCACTCGGCTCTTAATTCAAGACAATGTTAGGCGCACATGCCGAAATATCACCCAACTATTTCCTATCCTTTTTTAAGAAAATACATGGACTCTATCACCGGTAGTCTGTTGTCTGTTCCTACTACGGCACTTAGATCCACAAAGCGGATAGGTACACCGGATCACCCAGCGCAGTCGGACTCTGCTCTGTTTGGCGGGAACACTTTCATTCAATTACTCGCTGTCATCTAACTGAGCAAGAGACAGACGCTCCTCTGTCAGCACAGCAACGAGGGAGGCCTCCCTTGGAATTCTGCTAGAACAAGTAAGACTGACCCCCTGCCCTCCCAACTCTAATACTCAATACTCTAGAGACTGTTTCACTTCACTAAGTGTATATCTTTTATTTCTATTCTTAAATTTCTGCTTTTGGAAACAACGCACCTATTTGACTGAGCTACTGCCTGGATATATTACTGATTATATCCAAGTGAAGCCCTGCTCCCTTGGTTTACAGCATTACCATACACATTCTGGCAAGCTTCATTTGTTTTGCACTAAATTACAGTCCCTATTGTTTACACCGGACTCTTTACACAGCAAATGCCTCCTGTCACCAGGCTAGGTCACCCCCATGCACTGCTGCCTGCCAGCAAGCCTGCCTGCTGTTTTGCCGCTTGCCTGATTGCCTTGCTTGCCTGCTGCCGCTTCTCCTCGGACGACCCAGCCACCGCTGAGCTGGTGGCTCTTCCCGCTGCTGCCTCCCTGCGGCCCCGCCCCCCCTCCAGCCCATTCGCCGCCCCGCTCCAGCCACCCAGCTGCTTCTCCCTCCCGGCTCCTTACTTATGATGACCTCAGAACGACCGCGCAGTGGGCGCGCCGAAGGTGCGCCAAAGGCAAGCCCGTCTGCGCCCGTCCGCGCCTGGCCCGCGCCCAGCGCCAGGACCCCTGGCCCCCGATGATGCCAGCCCACACGACGGACCGATGACGCCGCCACCCTCAACGCACTCAATCCCGACCGGAACCCCGCCTGCTACCGAGCCACCCCGAAACGCACCCACGGACCCTTCAGCTGCCAAGCCTGCAAGTTCACCTGCCTCCAGACCTGCACCGCACCCAAAAGGCCAGGCACCAGCAACAACCACCTCAAGTGCATCCTGCTCAACACCCGCTCCGTCCACACACACGCCATTAAACTCTGGAACCTGCTCAACACAACATCACCAGACGTCGCCTTCCTCACGGAAACCTGGATGAACATCTCCTCAGCGCCCGACATTGCCATAGCCATCCCGGACGGATACAAGATCATCCGGAGGGACCGCGTCAACCAGACCGGAGGAGGCATCGCCATCGTCCACAGGAACACCATCTGCATCACGACCAACTCCGACGACACCTTCACCGCCGCCGAGCACCTCCACTTCCAGATACACACCGACCCCAAGACCACCCTCAGAGGCACCCTCATCTACAGACCCCCGGGACCACGCACCCAATTCAGTGAAGACATCGCAGACTTCATCAGCTGGCACGCCCTCCACTCCGCTGACTTCATCCTCCTAGGGGACCTCAACTTCCACCTGGAGAAAAACAACGACACCAACACCACCACCCTGCTGGACAACCTCGCCAACCTCGGACTCAAGCAACTGGTGAACACCCCCACCCACTACGCCGGCCACACGCTGGACCCCGTCTTCTGCTCCAGCAAGCACATCTCCTTCAGCCACTCCACCGGACTCCATTGCACGGACCACAGCTGCGTCCACTTCAGCTTCAGAAGAACCACGACCCACCACCACCCGCAACAGGTTCCTCGCAGGAGCTGGAGCAAGATCACTGCCGACCAGCTCACCACCTCCCTCAGCCTGAACCCTCCTGCCAGCCCAACGGACCCCAACGAAGCAGCCCGCAACTTCACACAGTGGCTCACCAACTGCGCCGACAACCTCGCACCACTGAAGAACCCTCCCAGCAGACCCGGCAGCAAGAAAGCCTCCTGGTTCACCGACGAACTCAAAACATCTAAGAAAAACTGCTGCACCCTTGAAAAAGCCTGGCGCCATGACCAGACCACAGAAAACATGACTGCCCTCAAGAACGCCACCCGCAAACACCACCAGCTGATCCGCACCACCAAAAGGACAACATTCAAAGAACAACTGGACAACAACACCCACGACAGCAAGGAACTCTTCAGCATTGTCCAACCCCAACACTGGAAACAACGACATCACACCCTCGCAAGACCTCTGCGACTCACTCACCACCTTCTTCCACCGCAAGATCGCCGACATACACAACAGCTTTGGCGCACAGACCACACACCCAACCACCGAACCAACATCCCCTTCACCACCCTCTGCAACTCGACCCCGGTCAGCACCGAAGACACCACCCGCACGATGAACACCATCCACTCCGGATCACCAACCGACCCCTGCCCCACCACGTCTTCAACAAGGCCGACTCCATCATCGCACCCCAACTCCGGGACATCATCAACATCTCCTTCAACACCGCCACCTTCCCGGAGAGCTGGAAGCACGCCGAGCTCAGCGCCCTCCTGAAGAAACCAACAGCGGACCCCTCCAACCTCAAGAACTTCCGCCCCATCTCGCTCCTCCCTTTTCCTGCCAAAGTCATCGAGAAGATCGTCAACAGACAGCTCGCCACCTTCCTCGAGACAAACGGATCCCTCGACCCTTTGCAGTCCGGCTTCCGACCCAACCACAGCACAGAGACCGCCCTCATCGCAGCCACCGACGACATCAGATCCCTGCTCGACAATGGGTAAACAGCGGCCCTCATCCTCCTGGACCTATCTGCGGCGTTCGACACTGTCTGCCACCGCACCCTAGTACAGCACCTCAGCAACATCAGGATCCAAGGGAAGGCTCTGGAGTGGATCATCTCGTTCCTCGCCGGAAGAACCCATAGAGTCTGCCTCCCCCATACAGGTCCGAGGCCACCGAGGTCATCTGTGACGTACCACAAGGATCCTCACTCAGCCCCACCCTCTTCAACGTCTACATGAGCCGCCTCGCAGCCATCGCATGCCAACACAACCTCAACATCATCTCCTACGCCGACGACACCCAGCTGATCCTCTCCCTCACCAAAGACCCCGCCACCGCCAGAGCTAGCCTTCATGAAGGGATGAAAGACGTCGCCGAGTGGATGAAGAACAGCCACCTGAAACTGAACTCAGACAAGACGGAAGTCCTCATCCTGGGATCATCGCCCTCCACCTGGGATGACTCCTGGTGGCCTCCTGCCCTGGGCACCACCCCCAAGCCAACGGACCACGCACGAAACCTGGGCTTCATCCTGGACTCCTCCCTCTCGAGGACCAGACAAGTCAACGCCGTATCGTCATCGTGCTTCAACACCCTGCGCATGCTCCGTAAGATCTTCCGCTGGATCCCCACCGAAACCAGGAAGACAGTCACCCAGGCACTCGTCACCAGCCGACTGGACTACGGGAACCACGGCCAAACTACAGAAAAGACTCCAGCACATACAGAACGCCTCCGCACGACTCATCCTGGACATCCCTCGCCACAGCCACATCTCGAGTCAAGTCAACGCCGTATCGTCATCGTGCTTCAACACCCTGCGCATGCTCCGTAAGATCTTCCTCTGGATCCCCACCGAAACCAGGAAGACAGTCACCCAGGCACTCGTCACCAGCCGACTGGACTACGGGAACCACGGCCAAACTACAGAAAAGTCTCCAGCGCATACAGAACGCCTCCGCACGACTCATCCTGGACATCCCTCGCCACAGCCACATCTCGACCCACCTGAGAGACCTGCACTGGCTCCCCGTCAACAAGAGCATCACATTCAGACTCCTCACCCACGCACACAAGGCTCTCCACGACATGGGCCCGAAGTACCTCAACAGCCACCTCACCTTCTACACACCCACCCGCCAGCTACGATCGGCCAGACTCGCCCTCGCCGCCGTACCACGCATTTGCAGAGCCACCACTGGAGGAAGATCCTTCTCCTACCTGGCGGCCAAGACATGGAACTCCCTCCCCATCCACCTATGTCTGACCCAGGACCACCTCTACTTCAGGAAGCAACACAAGACCTGGCTTTTTGAGCAGAAACGGACCCCTCCCCCCAGCGCCTTGAGACCCTACCGGGTGAGTAGCGCACTTTTCAAATTGATGATTGATTGACTGTGTCTCCCTTACAGTGCCTTATTCTGTTACACAACCAGCACCCCAAGTAATGCCGAGATTTGCACCGGCCCTACTATTCTGACTGCCTGCTTAACACTACCTGTGGTATCCTTCTCTGAGTTTGCATAAACATCTTACCCTTGGTAGAATGTTAGGCATAGAATCTGATGATGTAGTTATGTGATGGTTCTAATATGATCAAGACTATGTCAGTTGCTGCCTGCCTATCTCTGCTGTGGATGAGATCCCTACTTCCTCTCATAAGAATAAAGAAACCTTTTATTCAATATACAATTTGGGAAGTACTTCTTCACATTGGCGACGAGGACGGGATAAAGATTCCCTACTACTTTCAACATTCAATTTGAAGAAAAAGAAGAACTTTCTTTTGAAAGAAAATTTTCAAAGGGATCTCAACACCAAGCCTCAACTCAAGGTATTTTACACTTCTTGATTGGAATTTAAAACTCAACCTAATAACAATATTCTACTTCAATCTACTTTATTTGACTTCCGCTTGTACTCTTCGAGGCTTAAAAGTGTCAGTCTGTTTGTCACTAAATTTAAAAACGACAGACTCTTTAGACTTGTCACTTTTATTTAATAATTTCAATTATGAGGCGAGTCATGGAAGAACTCGTTTGAGTTGCCTACATACGAATATAACTGCCTCCCGTGTAAAGAACTTGTTTACCTGCCGAGTAAAAGACTGTACAACTCAACACTTTCTTTAAACAATCTGTTTGCAGAGCTGCTTACTTCCTGCCGAGTAAAAATCTTGACTACTTCGCATGTGAAAGACTGAGTGGCTAGATTGTTTAATCAACTTCAATAATTCCTTGTCGTGACAGCGAGGTTACAGTTAGTGCAATTTGGAAATAAACAATTACCGTAATCTACACGCTCCCCACCTCTGTCACGCTCCAGGCTCTTCGTTTCTATCACACTCCAGACTTCAGTGACGCTCCCTCAGTGACGCTTCATCTAACCTTTCTAACGCTGCGTCTCAAGGTTCCCAACGCTGCGCTTCACTGACAACAAAGAGGGCTTCTTCCTTGACAACAGTTACTGGCCTTGGCAACACTTCGCCTCATTCATTAACCTTCACGGACGCTTCAGACAACACTGCGTCTGACATCACAAGGGATCTTCTTACTTAGCAACGTTTACTTTCCTTGACAACAGGATCGTCGAGTGATTTCTTCAGCGACGCTTGAAGTCCCCTTGCGTGACAGCACTTCTTGACAACTGGATTTCAGCGGCGCTTCAATTCGTGAGCAGTTTACTCATCAGTAATTATCATTTAATTTAAAAAAATAAAAAAAAAATAAAGAGATAATTGCATTTTATACAACAAACTTCTCTAAAATAACGTTGATATAACCAACTTTGACTTATATTATTTGAAACTCGAAGACTTCTACTGGACAAGTGTTGCTAAATCTTAATCCTAGGAGATCTTATCTACGCTGACGCACTCAGCTTCTTCCATGTGTGCAGTTGAACTTTACTTTTAAGAAATATAAATGTTCATGATATTAACCATTTCCTTTAACAGTCTGTATTAATAACGTTTTAATTACAGGTTACGTTTATATTTAATATTAATGTCACAGCTAATTCTCATACTTTATATCTACTTTATTGTTATTTCATCTTTGATATTGATACTTCACCTTGCGACGTCATCGCATTGAGACGTCATTTGGTTTTGCAAAATATACTGATTTCTCATTTAATTTATATATTTCATTTAATTGCTGAAGTTTGCAAAACGTTACAGCTGCCCCCTTTTTCCTTTCAAAACCAGGGGATCCACCTATTCGCTGGTCTAAATGGAAAAAGGTATTTTTAAACTATCCGAGAGTATGTGGCACTTCTCTTTCTGCAGAAAGGAAGTCTGCACTTCTAATGCACTGCTTAGGCTCAGAAGGGCAAGAAGTATTTGAGCATTTGCCTGAGTTAACTACTGAAGAAGCTAATAATTTAAATGAATTTGAGGTTAACATAAAAAAACTAGATAAACACTATTTGCCAAAGGTGAGTACCATCTTAGAAAGGTACCACTTTGGTAGACGCATGCAGAAAGAGGAAGAGTCTATTGAGACTTATGTCACGGCTTTACGGAAGTTAGCTGCCACTTGTAAATTCGAAGGTACCTTAGAGGAAAGATTGCGTGATCAATTCATGCTAGGATGTTGTTTAGAAAAAATTAAGGATGAATTGTGGCAAAAAGATGATCCTAACTTAGATGAAGTTATTACTATAGCCAAAAGACTAGAGCACTCTGATGCGTGTGTAAAAATTTTTAAGAAAGAAAAGGAGATCTCTGAAGAAAAGGTCTTGGTGGTTAAAAAGAATAAATCTATAGAAAGATCAGACCTGAGATCAACAACTAGATTTTCTAAGAAAGTATCCAATACACCTTCTTCTTCTCATAGTTCTTCAAGAACCTCTGCCAATTCAAAGTTAAAATGTTTTCGTTGTAATGCCTTAGATCATCTAGCCAATGATAAGTCATGTCCTGCCTTGTACTCTAAATGCAATAACTGTGATAAAGTAGGACATTACTCAAAGGCTTGCAGATCTCAAGTGATCAAAAAAAAAAAAAACAAGTGAAAGAAGTATTGGTCGATGACAACTCTGACTCTGATTCAGATGAGTTACATTGTGGTGAAATTTCTGTATTTGACGAAGACTTTTATCCTGATTCGAATGAACTACACTGTGGTGAGATATCATCGTCTGAAAAAAAAAAAATGTAAGGGTGCCGTTGATGTTGTACGCATTGATAATTGTGAAGTCAAGATGTTATTTGACTCTGGGGCAAAGATCACTTTAATACCTGAAGCTTTCTTTGATGAGAAACTTTTTGGGAAGGTAAAAGTTTTTAAACCCGACATAAGACCTTTGGCCTATGGGAGAAAACCTATAAAAATTGTAGGTTACTTCATTGGTCAAATTGATTACAAGGGAAGGCTCACTGCAGGTAAAATTTACATCTCATGCAGGGGTGACAGCATCTTAAGTTGGTTTCATCAGGCGGACTTGCATGTCACTTTACTTCCTGGGGAAAACCCTTGCATTGTTTTAAGAGATATAGGTCCTCACTCTAGTGACAATTATCCTTTCTTAAAGCATGTGACTCCTTAAACATCTGGCTGTAATGAGGTATCAGTTTAAAAAACCTCTGGTTTGAAAATGTGTGAGGGATCCTTTCCTGATTGGCGAAGACTATTTGAAGGTGTCTTTAGCGACAAACTTGGTTGTCTTTCCGGTTATGTTCATAACATTAACTTAAAAACAAATGCAGTCCCTGTAGCATGTAAGGTACGTAACGTTCCTTTGGCAATGCAGGAACCAATGCGACTAGAGTTGGAAAAGCTTTTGAATGATGGGATTATTGTAAAAACTGAGGCAAGTGAATGGGTTTCGCCTGTCGTTTTAGCTCGTAAACCCTCAGGAGAAATTCGTTTTTGTGTTGACCTTAGGGCTCTAAATAGAGAGATCGTGGCAGATAAATACCCTCTTCCTAATATTAATACCATGTTAACTCAACTGGGAGATGCCTGCATGTTCTCCACTCTGGACTTAAGAGCGGCATACCATCAAGTGAAGATTGATGAGACTTCCATGGGTTTCACTACCTTTATCACACCTTTAGGAACATTTAAGTTTACTCGCCTACCTTTTGGCTTAATATCTGCAGCCTCTGTTTTTCAGCGGGTAATGGAGGATGTATTGAGAGGTATTACGGGAGTCAAAATTTATCAGGATGATGTACTTGTTTTTGGGTCATCGCAAAGTGAACATGATTTGAGGGTTAGATCTGTTCTGGAACGTTTTGAAAACAGAGGTTTGACTTTGAGAGAAAACAAGTGTAGATTTAATTTGACTGAAATTGACTATTTAGGTCACTGTTTGACTCCTGATGGTGTGAAACCTAAAGACAAGTTAGTAAAGACCATACATAGCTTGCCTACGCCAAAGTCTAGAGAAGAGTTACTTACCTTTTTAGGTATGGCGGAGTATTATAATAAGTTTGTGCCACACTTTGCCAATAAAACTTCTAACATGAGAGCTTTGTTAAAAAAGGGATAACATTTTCGTGGTCTCAGACTTGTCAAGAAGAGTATGAACTTGTTAAACAAGATTTAAGTCTAGCGCCCTCATTACAAAGTTTCGATGTTGATAATAATTCAATTTTGGTCACAGATGCCAGCTCCCGGGGGTTAGGAGCTGTGCTCAAACAAATGAGAGATGGGAAAGAGATTACCATCTTGTTCTTGTCGAGATCTTTAGTTGGTCCAGAATTGTTGTATTCGGTGATTGAAAAGGAGGCGCTTTGCATTTATTGGGCCATCAGAAAACTGAAGAAGTTCTTGTGGGGTAATTCTTTTGTGGTTCACACTGATCATAAGCCACTGAAGGAGGTCTTTTATAAAAAAGGATTGGATGCCATTTCCTCACGTATTTGTAAATGGGTTATTGCCCTTCAAGAATTTGAATTTGAAGTGAAATACTTACCTGGGGTGAATAATAAAGTTGCTGATTGTCTCTCTAGATTGGTTGTGGAACAAAATGACCAGAAAGTTGAATCATCTGAAGATTCGTGGGAGATTGATGAGTTTAAAGTGTGTGAGATTGTGGATGAAATTATCCAGGAGTGTGATTGGAGAGATGCCGTATGTACAGACTCTGAGTTACAGGAGATTAGTAATTTGGTGAGTAATGGCTGGCCATGTCTTAAGAATCTGAGCAATAGCGCCAAGAAGTATTGGAACGTCAAGGATGAGTTGTCCTTAAAGGATGGTTTGTTGTGGAGAGGTACAAGGCTTATTCCGCCTTCTTTGATTAGAGAAAAAATTCTTCTTTTGGCCCACCAAGGACATCAGGGTATATCAAAAACTAAGGAGAGGATACGATTACATTTTTGATGGCCAGGTATTGACCTTCTGGTAGAACGGATGATTCGTGATTGTATTGAATGTAACTCCTCTGACAAGGTTTGTAAGACAAGGACACAACCTATGGTTATTAGGGATATACCTGTACGTTGTTGGCAGGATGTTGCTTTGGACATCCTAGGTCCCATTTCTACAGGGAACACACAATGGTATGTCTTGGTTATGATGGACATGTTCTCACGTTGGCCAGAAATAAAAGTCCCCCGAAATATAGAGACAAAAAACGTTGTAAAATTTTTACGTGATGTTTTCAGTAGGGAGGGGTTTCCTGAAACTATTCTTACTGATAATGGGGTACAGTTAGTATCAAAAGAGATGGAAAATTTTTTGGCTAGCAAAGGCGTTAAACACAAGCGTTGTTCACTTTACCATCCAGAATGCAACGGTATGGTGGAAAGGTTCAATCGCGTCCTTAAGGAATCCATTCAGATTTCTAAAGACCAAAGTTCAGATTGGAAGGATAACCTTATGGAGAGAGTCATGATATATAGAATTACACCACATTCCTCCACAGGGGAGATACCTTTTATACTTTTTCGTGGTCGCACTCCAAACACTTCCTTATTTCAGACTTGGATGAGAAATCTGGGTGTGGAATCAAGTACTCTTAACAAGGACCCTGTTCTATTAAAACAAAAGGGGAAATCCGAACTGAGAAAGGAGAATTTTGATAACAGACATGCTGTCGCTTTCACCAAGGTACGTGTAGGGGATCAGGTGAGAGTTCGCCTTCCACTTAGATCTTCAGGGCCAAAGTTTTCTTCTCCTTTTGTTGTCTCAAAATTATTTCGCAATGCTGTTAAGTTAAATGATGGGAGAATTTGGAATTTGAATCGTATTGCTCTCTTTTCAGGTCCAATTAGGAAGCTTGCTACGAACAACAATTTGGTCAAGAAATGTGCACACCTTAAATCAAATGTTGTGTCTGATACTCCTACCAGGAAAAGCACGCGTTTATGTCGTGTCCCTACTGCTCTAAATGATTATATTTTGAAATAATTTTTTCCTATTACTATGGTTTTTTTTGTGTTTCAAGGGGAGGTGTGTGGTATCCTTCTCTGAGTTTGCATAAACATCTTACCCTTGGTAGAATGTTAGGCATAGAATCTGATGATGTAGTTATGTGATGGTTCTAATATGATCAAGACTATGTCAGTTGCTGCCTGCCTATCTCTGCTGTGGATGAGATCCCTACTTCCTCTCATAAGAATAAAGAAACCTTTTATTCAATCTACAATTTGGGAAGTACTTCTTCACACTACCCTCACATGGGGTAAGTTTTCCGTTGCTCCATTCTCCTTTTGCTTGAAAGAAACTTTAGTCATAATCAGCATTGATCTGACTATGATGTATTTTATTTAACCTTCACAGCACCCGGCTGGGTACCCTGTGAGTCTTTTTACTTCACTACACACAAGGTGCCTCTCCTCCTCACCTTAGGCAGCACAGTCCTTGCTGCAGGTACATTGACACACCGAGCATTTTTGCATCATGATCACACACTGATGGTAATCTCCCATCTTTCTTAGATGTCCCAATATTCCCAAATCCTGAAGAGTCCCTACATCCTAAACTGGGTCAGAAACGCCGTTGCCAATGTACAGAGGCGAACCATTGCTCAGCCCTTATGATTGTATAACGTGCCGTTCAAAGACTTGACAAATTTTTCGGATGGTCGCCTAATGTATAGTGAATCCTTGCACATTTGTCACATAATAAGACAACTAGATTAGGTTCCGCATGTTCTTTTCACTGGGACACCTCTCACTATTGTTTAACTATTGTTTGTTTAAGAAACAATATTCTTTCATAACATTTTGTATGTAATGTTTACTATCACTATTTATCACATAAACAATTGTGCAAATTGACTATGTCCTCAGTATGTATAATTAGCTTTCTTACCGACATCAACTTAATCCGGTACATTGTCATTGTGCATATTCCATATTAGAAACAAATACTTTTATTTTATCCACAGGAGCCATTGTTTCCTCATATTCTTACCTACCCAGGCTCACGGTGAGTATGGTTCCCTTGTCCCTTGTCTCCAGTGAAAGTACTGTCAGCATGTGTTTATATCCACTAGGATGAACTACTGACACGTACTGGTCTGAAAATCCTGTGGTACAGAAAATATGTAAGGTATTTTCTAGAGTCTCATGTAAATAGAAAGCGTTGACCGCCATTTTGTGATTCCGTTGAAGCGAGTCAGGTGAAAAAAGGGTGAAAAATGCAGAAAAGAGGAGCGTAGGAGCACTGTAACCTCTGTGGGGTGTTTAGGGTGTGCTATATAGTGGGTGCGAAGCGAACTACTCATACCTACCGGTCTGAAAGAGCTGGGCAATGGAAATGTAGTGAGGTATTGCCTACAGACTGTTGCTGCTAAGGTGAACTGGTGTGGGACTCGGGCATAAACGCATGAGAGAAAATTGTGTGTGCTATGCTGTGAAGTCATGTGCTGTGGCTGCTGCAGTACATCTGTGGAAGTAGAGGCAGTATGTGTTTATATCTAGTAGGATGAACTACTGACTCATACTGGTCTGAAAGTCCTGGGGTACGGAACATATGTGAGGTCCTGGCTAGAGTCTCATGCTGCTAAACTGAGCTGCTGTGACTAGAGGATGAAAGCCTGAGCCCAAACTGTGTGTCATATGCTTTGAAGTCATGTGCTCTAGGCGCTGTGCATACTTGTCCAAGTAGTGTGAGCATGTAGTTATAGCTACTTGGATGAACTTTTGCTTCGAACATTGTAGCTTGTGTATGGTGCTTAGGGGGTGTTATCAAGGGAGTGCGAAGGTAAATGTGCGTGTATCAAATCAATTCAGTATTTGTGAAGTGCTAACTACTCGCTCCTACGGGTCTGTTGGTGCTGGGGACATAAGCTGAGCTGCTGACGGACTCGGGGTAAAGCCATTGTACTACTGACCCCTTCTGGTCTGAAGTGTAAATTAAGTGAGGTATTGCCTAGAGTGTCATGCTGTTAAATTGAGGTGCTGCTGCACTCGGGGATGAAATTGTGAGCCTAAACGTGTGTGCTATGCTGTGAAGTGAAGTCATGCGCTCTGGGCGCTGTGCCACATCTGTTCAACTTGTATATGGTGCTTTGGTAGTATTGTATGGGGAGTGCGAAGGTAAATCAATACGGAATTTGTAAAGCACAAACTACTCACCCCTATGGATGAGTAGAGCCGGGGATCAAAGCGAGAGCTCTGTGTGCAAAGTGAGATGGTCTGGCCGCTGCGCCTCAGCTGTGCGGAGAATACATTTTGGCGAGGGTCTGGGAGTTGCTGTTATCTGGCCCTAAAAGAGCGGGCCTAAGTTGTAAGTTATAGGGTGGCTCTAAAAAGAGCTCTTGTGTTCATTAGTTGGAGCTACATTTAAGTGTGGATGCACAGCTTCAGGTTATTCAGGAAAATTCATTTTCCCTGAACTGTGAAGTTTACTCCATCACTTCTGTAGATATCCGCCATATCAAAACGTATGTTGTTGTTGTAGATGGAGCCCATTCTGTGGTCTCTGAGATATGCAGACACAGCTTTGTTGACTTTCTTCCGAGATTTTTCAACCTGAGGACAAAATTGTTTGCACCATTTCCACTTATGTCTTTGGCATATATTGGAATATACAAAGACAGTTTGAGGCAAAGGTAACATCAATTGTCCAAAGGTGTCCAATCCTACCCCAGTCAATGTCACTAGGTCGTTTCCACCACAGTGCACAATCATGAGGTCAGGGTGTTGGAGATGCAAACAGGTTTTAACCAAAGGCAACAATTGGTGCCACTTCAATACTCTCTGTCCAAACTATGTAATGTCCACATTTTGTAAACCGAGGTCTTATTCAATACGTCTCTGTTCTGCATATCTCTTGCACCAGAAAACATAGCTATGTCCTACAATCCACACTAGCATTTTTAAGGTATGGCTGGAAGGTATGGAAAGATTTCTGTAGCTCATGCAGTTCCTTCGTAGAATAAGAGATATGTTTAAAGATGGGAACAACTTTTTTTTCCCATGCAAAACGATAACTGATTGGGAGATTAAAAGCATTTTTTTTAAAAGTAGTGTGCACATTTTTTTTGGTGGAAAAGCATCTTTGTGATTGGTTAAGAAAAAAGCAGTTCAAACGTGGAGTACATATAATTGGATACAAATTACTCAACTCAACCACACCTGCTATTTGCATTTAGAAGGCTGTTCGTACTTAAAACAATTGTGAACTTTTAACCTGCACATGCCGTTAAATGTTCGAGAAAGTGTTGCAAAAATTATTGTTAGGTTTAAAAAACTGATGAACTTTTAACCTCCATGTGTTCTAGAAAGTGTGTATTTTCTCCATGTTAATTTACATAGGAAACTTTAGACAAGGCTACAGGTCGAACAGGTGAACAGAATTACCCCAAATTTGGCAGGCAGAAGGGTTTTGGTATAGAAAGCACGCTTTTGTTTATTTGCTGTAAATACGTTCAGTAGTTTTTGAGAAATATTGAAATTTACAGATATCGATATTTGGGAATTCTGCCATCTGATTGGCATTACGAGCACAAGCTTGCTGCTTTTCGGCTGCGAGCGCTGCAAGCGGTTGCAACTAGGAAGTATTGGTCGCCATTTTGTGATTCAGTTGAAGTGAGTAAGGGGGAAAAAGGGCAAAAAAAGTTGGAAAGGAGGGTAGGAGCACTATAACCTCTGTGGGGGTGTTCAAAGCAAAGTAATTACTGTTACCGGTGTGAAAGTGCGGTGTTGCTCAGAGTGACATGGTGCTGGTATAATATGGTGTTACACTCGGATATGAAACTGAGATCCTAAACCGTGGTGTGGTCTGGTCTTTGTATCATACATGTGCAAGTAGTGTTAGTAGGCGTTTATACCATACAGGGAGTGGGAAGCGAACTACTGACCACTATCATGTGTTTATTCTATACCTGAAGCGGGAAACGACTACCGGTGTGAAGATTTGGGGATGAAACCGAGGTGATTGCTGTAAAGGGATGAGCTCTCTGCGCTGTACTAAATGTGTGCAAGTAGTGTTAGTAGGCATTTATACCATACAGGGAGTGGGAAGCGAACTACTGACCGGTACTGTGCATTTATACTATACCGGAAGTGGGAAGCGAAGAACTCATGCCTACCGTGTGAAGAGTCGGGGATCAAACCAAGCTGATTGGTGTAAATTGATGGGCTCTAGGCGCTGTAGGATACTAGCCGCTGTAGTATAAGTGTATAAGTAGTGTTAGTATGCGTTCATAGTATATAGGGAATGGGAAGCGAACTACTCACCCCTACTGGTGTGAAGATTTGGGGATTAGACTATGAGCCTAAATTGTGAGCTCATTGCTGTAAAGTGATGTGCTCTCGGCGCTGTAGCATACCTGTGGAAGTAGTGTTATTTTGCGTTTATACAATACAGGGAGTGGGAAGCGAACTACTCACCTATACCAGTGACAAGACTTGTGGATGAA
The DNA here is from genome assembly GCF_964261635.1 of Lissotriton helveticus. Lineage (NCBI taxonomy): Eukaryota > Metazoa > Chordata > Amphibia > Caudata > Salamandridae > Lissotriton > Lissotriton helveticus. The sequence continues at coordinate 2,051,158,108 of NC_136061.1, forward strand.
ACCATGAGCTCATTGCTATAAAGTCATGTGCTCTGTGTAGTATTCCAATGTAAGTCATACTAGAATGTTAGTATGTAATTCTACTTGAATCTAAATATCTAATGTTTGAATTTAGGGCTGTCATGAGGGGAACCTTGCAGAGTTTGTACACAGTGCTGGAGAAGACAGTTGCCTTACTATCTGCTTCTGTTGGTGGCTGTTTCAGGTGTCTTGTTTTCTTGTAATAAATCTACTTATGGGATCAACTGCTGTCTGCCTCTTCACTATATACATTTGGCGATGAGCGGGAGAAGGTAAAAAGAAGGCAGCACTCACCAATATTTCAAAGTTGCTTGAGTTGTGCTGCAGACCCTTTTTCTTCGTGTTGCTGTTTCTACTCATGCCAAGGTTGTCAGGTCATTGAACTATGTCATCCGACATCTGGTAGGATTTATATTTCTAGATTTTGTGCTTCTTCTGCTTCTTCACTACATTCTGGTTGCTGTACTACACATGTGTAAGTAGTGTTAGTATGCGTTTATACTAACAAATGCATCATGGTCCTAGGAAGGGCGACCTCTCAGGCGCAGCTCATACAATGTCCAGGGGTGTGCATTCGCAGACATTTTTGTTTGCTATTAGAGGGCGGGTGCATGGCTTCTACCCTGTGATAGCAAATTCTTGTTTGACTACTTGAAGCAAGAGGAGGAAAACCATGTATCACTTTAATAGAGGGGATGTGGATGGTAAAAATGGAGACAAAAACAAAAACAAAAAAAGCGGGGTCTCACCAGTTCATTTAAATAAGGCCCCTGGTGGGTAATGTTCCCTGGCCAATCCAAATATTATATTGCGGCGTCTCTGTAGGACTGGGGATCTTAATGTCACATGTAAATTAGGCACAGAAGGTCACAGAGATGTTTCGCAGTCTAGGGGACAGCCACCTTCCTGGTATTCTTTACTAAATTGTTCGGGGGTACGAGGCCAACTGAAGTCCGGGGATCGCCACACTCCGGGGCTTTACTTAAACATGCAGGGTGGGCCTCGGCAGTCCCTGAAGCCTTTGTGGTCCTAGGCAGTGCCTTATTGGTTCTGTAATCACACGGGCAGTACTCATGGTGTTATAAAGTGATACATTTATAGAACTCTTGCAGTTGTAGAATTACCCAGGTTTCATTTGTGTAATAGTCAGATAGATTATGTTTGGTAGGTGCACTGTAATATCACAAAGGTTTGCCATCATAATCTCCTATAAACAGATGATTTTCACAATAAACTATAGACAAGTGTTTTCAGAAAAAGAAGACCTATACACATAGTTATTTATTTGAACAAAAAGTAACCTTTATTAAAACACAAATAAATAGAAACGTAAGCTTAATAGAACAAACATTATAATATTAAAAATGAGGGTTGGACTCCAGTGGAAGCAGCGTAGAGAACCTGCAAGACAAAAATGAAACATAAGTATGTGTGCTATGTGCAAGAGGTAAAGAAAGGTAGTCCGAATGAAAGGACGATAGTGAGAATGGGAGGGAAGGGGAGTGGGTAGAAGGGAGAAGGAAGAAGGGGGGAGTCAAAACAAGAGAGGGAGGAGGAGACACTAAGAGCACCCAGCCCTTAGTGTTTACCCTCCCGTCACCCATTTGTCTAGGATGCTGGGGTCCGCCAGAGAGAGTGTGGTCCAGGAAGTCCTCAAAAGGAAACATATGATGCTAGAGATTAGGGTCCATATTATCAAAGAACGATTATCGCCGCTTTAGCGGCAGGAAACTGCTGCTAAAGTGGCGATAAGAGGTTTGATAATATGCCCTTGTGATTTCCCAAGAAGCCCAGATTCTGGTGTGAACCTGGGCTTCTATGGAAATTCACAAGGGCATATTATCAAGCCCATTATCGCTGCTTTAGCAGTAGTTTCCTGCCGCTAAAACGGCAAAACTGGTATTGCCGTTCGTTCATGATATAGTTCTACGTTATTACCTACTGGAAAATCGCTTGCATGCACCTGTGCACCCAGGGTGCTGAACCCCAGCCCTTCCCTCCGCACTGTGCTCAATTGTAGGTCCTGCCAAACAAGGTTTCACTGCTCACCTGCCACCACCGGTGTGTCCCACGATGTGTTGGTGCAAGCTGCGAGTCCAGGGTACGTTTGTACGGTAGGAGAGCAGATCTACAGTCAGGGATGGTGTCTTGATACCACGATGGAAAGTGTCAGAATGCCCAGGGCATCATCGCGAGGTGTGCTCCCGCTCCTCCCATCTTGAGTCAATCAATTCAGTGTCTGAAAAGGGAGAAATAATTTAATGGTGGAAACGTCTGGAGGTAAGTGAAGGTTTATTTCAAACTTGATAGAAAACAGGAGTTGAGTGCATCCTTCGTTTTTGAAGAACGATCTACTAACTGTTAGTGGTAATCGTGGTTCGAAGAGGAGTTGGAGTGCATGAGAATTCACAAGGTTAAATTATAATACGTTATACGAAGGTTCACATAGAAAGGAACAGAGCGCATGGTAGAAGCATAATGTGCGCGTTTAATCCAGTGGCGGATTTTGTGTGCATGTAGACTTAGTAACTCACCACAGTGCCCTAAAAGCCAATGCCATGTGTCTGTAGGGCAGCGCTGCCCGCTGGCTCAGGCCTACAATGTGGTCCAACAGGTCCTTAAAATGAGACAGAGACGTGACTGAATGAGGTCAGAGATCACAACATTACGGACGGCAACATCGCTTATTCGCATGTGAGCACTCAGGCTGATGCACCCCACCCCTCCCGCAGCACCGCGCTCAACAGGTGTTTGTTGGGCAGCACTGCCCGCTGGCTCAGGCCTACAGTACAGTTCAGCAGGTCTTTAAAATGAGACAGAGATGAGACTGAATCAGGTCAGAGATAACATCATTACGCACGGTAACATCGCTTGTTCTCACCTGCGCAGCCAGGCTGATGCACCCCATCCCTCCCGCCGCACTGCGCTCAATACGAGGCCCTGTGCACCCAGGTCGCTCTGCTCACCTGCTGTCATTGTAGTGTGAGCAAACAATACGGGCAGCAGTACTCACAATTCAGCTGGAGTGATGATTTCAGAATGGTGTACAACTCATTGATCCCTTTCGAGGATGACGGGCAGCAGGACTCACTATTTAAAGCCAGCGTTGATTGCCAGGATGGTGTACACGTCATGGAGCCCTTTTTTTTTTATTGCGCATTGTGATATGCGAGGTGGATGCTGTCATATCACCTGAGGCAGTGTGGAATAAGAAGGACATGTGGCATTGTGGTTATCCTATTTATACGTACACAAAGTGGGCTGGGCTTGTGTACATCAGGCTAGCGTAGGTGTGTGAATATTTATTCCGGGGACCTGGGCACTGTTCAGTTCATGCCTGGCCAGGAAGTGTACTTATGTGTGTTTCTTTCTCGGAGAGTGTGCAACTTATGTTAGTGTAGCATAAGTCGGGAGGGTGTCAACTATCGCTAATGAGATGGTGTTTGAAAAGATTGAATGGCGAACATTACGTGTCGTTGTCAAGGTTGTGGATATGCGCAGACACGCATGTCAATGGTGTGCAGTATTATTGAAAGTGTTGCTATCGCGAAGCGTACACATGTGAATGTGCTCGGATGGAGGGAGGATCAGCAGTGAGGCTACGTCATACACAGTGATAACACTCATTACAGTCAAGCAATGCATGTCAAATGTGAATCTTAAAGTCTCATATATAACACACTACTATATTGGTAAAGCCTGACAACAGAGCGTACAGCAAAAGAAATCTACACATTGCTATTTACTGTTTGTCACATGTGATCTAGGATGTGCACTCTGGCCGTGGCTCCTGATACTTCTTAGAGCCACGAATACCCAGGCCGAAAGGGAGCACAATAATGTGCACACACACACACACCAGGGGCATCATGTAACACACATTTGTTTTTTGATGGAACATTTCAGATGCATGGCAATCACACGTGGAAGGCTAATGTACAGACCATGAATATTGATCAAGATGATCGTTGCATGTTGTGTGTAGTGTAAGATATGTGTATACAGGAAAAAACTTTTCAAAAAAGCTTTCTAAGCAGAAGAGGTGTCTCTCATCAAACGCTGTAGAAAGAATGAGTAAAATGGGTGGGGTCGTCCAACTGTTTCAATGGGAAATGTTATCAAGCAATCAAATGTTTTTTTTAAGGTCACATGGCAATCGCGCACCGAGTGCACAGGGAGGCTACACCCGACACTATTTTGACAAAACATATTATTATTATTACAGTTAGATATATACAAATGTTTAAAATATTTTAGATTATCGCTTGCTCTCATATACTGTTTAAAGTAATTTAGATATACTTTTGAGACAAAAAAAAACAAAATGAGGGAATGGCGTACCCGGCACAACACTACGTCTGTGATGTAACACAGGGCCTGGGAGCGTGTACTCGTCTAATACGCAACGTTCAGCGGGCGCGGCCCCATACATACATGATGTAACGCGTGGCTTGGTGCTACGTACCCGTTGGATACCAAAGTAGCAGCTGGGGTGACTTCATGCGTATATGATGCTATGCGGGACACGGTGCCACAAACTCGACAGATACGAAATGCAATATGGCGGATAGGATTTGCATGGTGAAGGAGCTTGGACCGCTACCGGTATGGGAGTGCAGTTTTCTCCCCCCCCAAATAAAATATACATATTTTTTTGGGAAGATATAAAACATTACATCATTTTTAAAGTTAAAAAATAAGAAGTATAGGGGTTCCAAAATATTTTTTTTTTAAATTGAAAAAAAATAGGTTTTAGAAACATTAAAATATGAAATTAAAATTATAAAAAACTTGGAAATTCACTGAAAAAACCATAAGTTTCAGGCATGTTTTAGTTAGGAATTAGCATTTGAAAAACCTTAGAAATTCACTAAAAAACATAGGTTTCAGGGACGTTATAGTTAGTTGAACATTTGACTCATATGAAACCAGAGAAATTTGCCTGTAATAGTTAGTTGAGTTAACTATAACTCGCGCTCCCACAATGTACTGCTGATGATGTCACATATTAGATCACTCATGACATGGTCAGTGACATCACTGGTGACATCACTGATGACATCACTGATGACATCATTCATGACATCATCCAGTGAATGTGTGTTTCTGTAAAGTTTAAATGTGTTTTATATATATATGCCAACGTGTATTTAAGAATGAATACATTTACAAGTGCCTTTCGTATTTCGTATGTGCGTGACTGACTGTATAAGTGAGTTATTGAGCATGTCTTACTGAATGCATGGGTTAGTGACTAAACTGTGTGAATGTCTGTATTAGTCTCTCCATTTGTGTATAAACAACTGCATGGGTTGCTGAATAGCTACATGAGTGTATGTATAAGTTATTGATTTGTTGTCTGAGTATCTGTATGGGGCCACGAGTGTCTGTGTGGGTGGGTGGGTTTATGAGTGTGTTCATAGATGTCTGAGTGGGTGATTCAGTGGTTGTATTGATTAAAACGTGCATCTGGGAAGGGGAGTATGGGTGAGTTAATGTGTCTATGGGTGTGTTGGTGAGTGAATAAATGTATCAGTGGTATATCTCTGACTAACTGCATATGTTTTAAGCCACTATATGTGAGTGTTGGAGTATATAAATGAGTATATGTCAGACTAGGTATTTGAAGAGTGGGTGTATAAATAAGTGTCTACTTCTATCAGTGATTGTATAAGACAGTAAATATGTTTTAGTATCTGTATAATAAGTGATGTAGTATGTCTAAAAATAATGAAGTTGGCGTGTATAACTGTATACATGATTAAATGGGTATGTGATTTATTATTTGCATTACTGACTAGGTGTGTGAGTAACTCTATGGAGGAGTGGCAGAGTGTGACTGCATGTATAGATGTATGAGTGCATATTATAGGCCTGTATTGATGAGTAACTACATGTATAAGTGACTGGATGTGTGTGTAGACCTAGGAAATAGTGAGTGCTATGTAGTATATGGCATTCTTCTGCGTATGGTTTCAAAAATAGTACACAGCATTTTAGAATGGGTGTATCAAAGTTTATGTTAGAGCATCAGTATGTTCATGAGATTATCACGTGGATAATGTCATGAGTGATATCATCAGTGATGTCATTTGAGATGTCATCAGTGATGTCACTGACCATGTCATGAGTGATGTAATATGTGACATCATTAGCAGTGCATTGCGGGCACGCGAGTTATAGTTAGCATAACTAACTATAACAGGCGAATTTCTCTAGTTTTATATGAGTCAAATGTTCAACTAACTATAACGTCCCTTAAACCTAGGGTTTTTTCTGTGAATTTTAAAGGTTTTCTAAATGCTAATTCCTAACTTTAACATGGCTGAAACCTTTGTTTTTTTCAGTGAATATATATAAATATATATATATATATATTTAATATTTTATTTATTTATTCATTTATTGCATTTCTAGAGCACACTATCACCTGACAGGCATCCTTGCGCTAGTAACTCGGCATGACAAACCTTACTGTAGCCCCCCTAAAGCTCAGGAAATAGCCATGTTTTTAAATTCCTTCTAAATGGAAGAAGGTCGCTGATTTGTCTCAGCTCAAGAGGTATGGTATTCCAGAGCTTTGCAGCAGCAACCCCAAAGGATCTACCACATGCTCTAACTTTTTTAAATCTGGTGATTTTTATCAGTTTTGCCCCAGATGAGCGCAAAATTCGGGTAGGAACGTACCACTTGAATTTGCATTGAAGAGAGGTAGGACCCGTTCCGTGCAGGGCATTAAATACTAAGCAAAGTGATTTAAACTTGATTGTTTGTTTCGCAGGGAGCCAGTGCAGCTCTGCCAGGGCCAATGAAGCAGAGGACCTTCTAGACCAGCCTAATACTAATTTAGCTGCGGTTGACTGTAGCCTCTGCAACCTGTCCAGTAGAGACTTTGGAGATTCAAGGAGCAGGGCATTACAGTAATCAACTCGGCTAAGTATGGTACTCCGTGCTATCAATGAATGCGCCAAGGGGGGAAGCAACGGAAAGATCTTACGTAAAGAACGAATGATGGCCAGGCAGCAACCTACAACTTTTGTGACATGCGCCTCCAATGTAAGATTACAATCAAATGTCACGCACAGGTTGCGAACTGTCTTAACAGGCTGAACAAAATTAGGGGAATCAGAGGGTCAAAAATTACTAGGCAGCCCGGAAGGAATACTACCCATGGCACAGTAAAGCACCTCCGTTTTAGACGCATTCAATTGCAGCAAGTTATCCCTCAGCCACAGTGTTGTATCCCGCAGGCAACTATGAAACCCCTCAAGAGAAGTTGACTGTATTCCCTCCAGTGAGAGAATTAATTGCATATCATCCACATAATTAACGATCTTAATGTTATGACGCTTGATGACCGCCATCAGGGGTTTCATGTAGATATTAAAAAGAATTGGGCTGATGGCCGAGCCCAGTGGCATGCCATGGGAGACAATAGTGAAAACAGATTGGTAAGGAGAGAGGGACACTGCCTGCTGCCTACCTGACAGAAAAGACTGGAACCACCTAAGAGCACAGCCCGTCACTCCCACCTCTTTAAAGATGTCTCAACAGGATTTCGTGGTTGACCGTATTGAAGGAGGCAGACAGGTTAAGCAGAATAAGTACAGCTGCCTGACCACTGTCTGCCCGCCCCCGAAGTTCATCCATCACGGTCACCAAGGCTGTTTCAGTGTCATGTGCTGGCTGAAACCCAAACTGCTCCTCCTCCAAGAGCTTAGCTTGTTCAACATATTTAGACAGCGTGCCACTCACCACCCGTTCTACTATTTTAGCAGGGAAAGGTGGAAGGGAAATGGGTCTAAAATTTTTGGGACACTCCGGATCGAGGGAGGGCTTTCTAAGCAAGGGTGTCACCAATGCCTGCTTCCACTGAGCCGGCATTATTCCATCAGTGAGAGACTGATTACAAATCATACGAAGCGAGGGGAACAGCTCTGCCCCAAATTCCTTCCAGATCTTACAAGGCATCGGATCCAGAGGAGAACCAGATTCAATACCATCAGCTAATCTACAGAACTCCTCAGGCTCCAAAGGCGAGAACTCAGAGAGAGAACCAATGAAACCCCTTCCAAGTTGACACCAACTGCCTCATTGCTAATATCCTCCGTGTTAGGCGGTGGAACATTCACCCCAACAGGAGGATAAAGAACCCCACCCAGATCTTCAATAATGTCATTAGCTTTGTTATGAAAAAACCTGACTAGGTCATCACAAAGAGCTTGAGAGGGGGAGATCTCATTTTTGGAGGAGTCTGGGTTAGTCAGGCTTTTAAGAATATTAAAAATGCTATTAGAGGCATTGAGTATTAGGGTGGCAAAATAATCTGCTTTCGACCTATTAATCACCTTCCTGTTTTCTGCAATCATTATTCTCCAGGACATATTATCCTCATCCTGGTAACCATGCATCCATCTCTCTCAGCCCGTTTACATTCAAGTTTCAGGGTTTTCAGCTCCTCGTTAAACTAGGTAGCAGAGGGTCTACCCCTGCTCCCAAGGTTCTTTCGAGGAGCAAGAGAGTTGAGAGGCAAGGTGATTTTCCTGCCGAGAGTGGAATAATTCTCCTCCACTTGGTCTTCTGGGGAGAAACAGTTCTCCACCTGAAACACCGCATCCTGGCCCCTCTTACGCAAAAGAGCCTTCCATTCCGTGCCTACAAATTCGCTCACCCGATTACCTCCCTGCCTATACAGACTGGCAATATTCATGTAAAATTTAATCAGAAAGTGATCAGTCCAATCCATGTGCAAAACCTCCCCAATATACACTAGATCAACCTCCGAAAAATGAGATCTAACATGTGCCCTCCAGTATGAGTGGCCTTGGATACTTGTTGACGAAGAATCAGATCCTCACAAGACTGAGTAATGTTGGCCAAACCTGTGTCAAGGGACCCATTCAGCCAGAGGTTAAAATTGCCCAAGATCAACAGTCTACAGTGCGTAGCGGCCATGTTGGTAAAAATCTCCAATAAAAGTTGCTGCTGTTGCACACTAAAGGGCCCTGGGGGTCGATGGCAAATAATCCCTGTAAGAGACTGGCCAAGAGCACTCTTAATCATAAACCCGAAGAGTTCACCCCTACAACCCCATCAATATCGATAGTAGCCAGGTTCAAAGACTCTCTATAAATCAACCCGACCCCCCTTCCCCCTTATTCTTGGCTTGTGGAGGATTTTATAGCCACTGGGGGAGGCCAGACCAAGGTCGGCCTCACAATCTGGCTGAGTCCAGGTTTCTGACATACATAGCACTTCAAGCTCGTGCACTGCCAGTAGCAACTGAATTTCAGTCCTATGTTTGGGCAACGATCTATACATTCCGTAGCCACCAAGGAAGAAAGTCCTTAGCCAAAAAGTCAGACAATGGAGAGGCGGTCTCCGAAAAGCAAAGAGCTCCCCTACAACTAGCCCCTCTGTTTATAAGATTGAGTTCAGCACTAGAGTAGCAAAGCAGGCGTCTTGCTTTATCCGGGTCCAAATAGGCCGAGGGGGAAGCGGCATGGCCGGCGCTGAGAGCGTCCTTAGTGCGGACAGGCGCAGACCGGCTTGCCTTCGGCACGCCTGCAGGTCACCGTCGGCGCGCCCGCTGCCCGCGTCTGCTGCGAGCCCGCGTCTGCATCTGTTTTATCTTGTGCCCCTCCGACTACACCGCTTTCTTCCAGAAAGGCGGAACCGCTCGCATGGACGGTCCCCGCCATTCAGAAGAGCAGAGAATGTCACGCGGAAAGAATGTAATGCGGAAGAATCCCTACCGCACCCAAGGAGTCAGCCCCAGCAGCCCTGAACACTAAAGGATAAACAACAGGTAAAAACACAAAGTGTCAGCTCGAGCCACCAAGCAGCTCCAGTAGCCCCCAACAGAGGCAGCCACAAGTTACAATTCAGAGGCTGCGTGCTCGCGTCTGCATCAGTTTTATTTAGTGCCCCTCCGACTACACCGCTGACTTCCGAAAAGGCGGGACCGCTCGCACGGACGGTCCCCGCCTATCAGAAGAGAGGAGAATGTATATATATATATATATATATTACCTACTGGCGGTCGCCAGTAGGTAGTTATAGTTAGGACCTAGTTTCCATAGGAAATCCGCAACATTCTATTGAGAATAACTTTGGCGCTGGTGGACGTATCTTTGCGAATTTCTCAAAGAAGATGGCCTGCTCCGCTCCACTCCTTCCCTGAGAGTTTGGGGGGGGATTCGTCAAGTGGGGGCTGAGATAAAAGGGGGGTCCCAAAACGTGTTTTCCCCATGTTATTTTCCATAGGACGTTTAGACACGGCTACAGCTGGAACGGCTGAATGGATTTATAAGAAATTTGGTAGAAATGTAGAGTCCGGCTCGCAGATTACGCTTTTCTTTGAATGGTGTAAATCTGTTCAGTAGTTGCTGAGAAAATTAACTTTGAAAAAATATATATTGGGCTACATTGGGCTATATATATGTTAGAGCCCAAATGTAGCCCAATGTAGCCCAATGTAGCCCAAAGATGGCCACCAGAGACAAAAAAAACCAAACATAGCCCAAATATCAGCCAGATGTAGCCCAACTATAGCCCAATGGCAGAATGTCCCAGAGTGTCCCAGAGTGTCCTTAAGAACAACTAGAGCGCTAACAGTCTTACTTATGACAAAAGTATGGCACACCTGAAGTCATCTTGATTGGAATAAAGTGTTAACACTTAAAACATTTAATTTGCAAAGGAACAAAATGAGGGGGTTCATTTTGCCATAGAAATTATGATTAGTGCTGAAGAAAGAAAAATTAGGGCACATTTTGAGTGACTTCTCAAATCCTCTTATATTTCATTAAACAAATTCTGATATGCAGTCTCCCAAGATGGCCACCAGAGACAAAAGAGCCCAAATGTAGCCCAAATATCAGCCAGATGTAGCCCAACTATAGCCCAGTGACAGAATGTCCCAGAGTGTTCTAAAGAACAACTAGAACGCTAACAGTCTTACTTATGACAAAAGTATGGCACACCTGAAGTCATCTTGATTGGAATAAAGTGGTAATACTTAATACATTTAATTTGAAAAGAAACAAAATGAGGGGTTTCATTTTGCCATAGAAATTTATATATATATATATATATTCACTGAAAAAAACCATAGGTTTTAAACACGTTATAGTTAGGAAGTAGCATTTAAAAAACCTATGAAATTCACTGAAAAAACCATAGGTTTTACACACGTTATAGTTAGGAAATAGCATTTACAAAACCTATGAAATTCACTGAAAAAACCATGGGTTTGACACCAGTTATAGTTAGCTGGAAATTTTACTCACATAAAACCAATGAAATTCCCACGTTATAGTTAGTTGGACTCACTATAACTTGCACGTGCAATGCACTGCTGATGACGTCACATATTACATCACTCATGACATGGTCAGTGACATCAGTCATGACATCACTGATGACACCATCCTTGTGACAGAGTGACAGACCTCTTTTCACTGTAATGTAACCCTTAAAACACATATTCAAAAATAGAAACTAAAATTTTCAAAAAAATGGAGATACCCATACCAGTTACAACAACCAATTCAATAATTCCACCATCTATATACACATCCACTCATTGATCAACAGTTCTATATAGTCACTCGTACATATACTCACTCATGATATATAGTGATACACCTATACATCCTGTTACACACCGACAGTCATCCAAAAGATACTCTCACACATATTCACACATGCAAATAAACTATTGAACATCCATTTATTTCCATATACAGCTAAACACACCAAACACCTTACTTCTATGGAAACTTACACATACTTACTCTCTTAAACAATCACTTATAGAAACACATACTTATCTAAACAGGAACTCTTACAATCTCTTTCTCTCACATATACTCACTTATATACATCAATATTCACATATATTAGATTAAAACATATGTAGTTACTGAAAAAGACACTAGTGAGACAGTCATTCACCCACTAACACACACATATACACACTCTTCCTCCCATACAGTCCTGCACATATGCTGTCTTCAAAACACATACAAAGAGAGAGTCAGTCATTCATGCATCTATGTGTTAAGTAATACCCCAACAAACCATACAAACACTCATACTGATACTAACAAAAACATCTAATAACCCATATACATACACATGTAGCTACTCACCAACCCATGCAACCACTTATACACAAAGTGAAACACTAATACATATATATAAATATTTAAACATTACTCTCTAATATATGTATTCACTAAGACACACTTAATAAACCAGTTAACCAATCATTTTTTTTTAAAGCATCCAAGTAATCACTTATTTAAACATTTATTCTTCCATCAACTTTTACATATACATATATAACACATATTTATTTTTTAAAAAGATACACATTCACTGGATAGTGTCATCAGTGATGTCATGACTGATGTCACTGACCATGTCATGAGTGATGTAATATGTGACGTCATCAGCAGTGCATTGCACGCGCAAGTTATAGTGAGTCCAACTAACTATAACGTGGGAATTTCATTGGTTTTATGTGAGTAAAATTTCCAGCTAACTATAACTGGTGTCAAACCTATGGTTTTTTCAGTGAATATATATATATATATATATATAAATATATATATGTGAACAGGAAACTCCTTAAGCAACCTTCAAACCCTTAAGATCGGCGAAGCTATCAACAGGAAACGGATCACAGAATCTGGCCAAGAATAGTTTATTGGCACAGGAATACAGCCATGACGCGTTTTGAGCTTCTAGAGCCCTTGATTACATGCAGAGCCATTACATTTTTTGTCTTTTTTATGCAGTGAATGTAAGTCCCCGCCTCCCTGACACTCACTTCCCGGTCACATGACCTTAGATATAAAAGAGGTATTTTCGCAACAAGATTCAGCTGAAATGTTTTACAAAAGCTGTATTTTTTCGCATAAAAGTATAAACCCAAATGCAATTAATAAAACAGAACTGGTAAATTTCTATTAACCGCTTAAAAATATGCTGAATCTCAACAAATGCGACCCTCTTCAAAAGCGATGCCAATTTAACTGTGAATAATTCAATATCAGCAAAAATGCCACTTATTGGCGAATGAAGTGCATCGACATTAGAGCTCAAAAATTTTTGTATAACCGGATAAATCCAATACTTCTAACAGACATTTCTGAATAGAAATACCCCAACATAGAGCTCAATATAAAATCAGGGAGGATATTATGTAAATGAGGTACCAACATTGTGTAGACATATCTAGGGCAAAAACACCTCTGCTTAATGTGCAAAAAGCTGTGCAAAACAGTGCAAATAATGTATATATAAATAAGAATAAATAAACATATGAATATACAGTACTGAGTGAAATGATGAAAATAAATCTGTATAAATATAAATAATATGCTTAACAATAAAAATTGGTCATGGCCTAAATTCATTGCTAAAAACATATAAATAACATAATCATCGTAAAAACAGTAATTCATCATAAATATGAAAAACAAGAGAACACCTCAAAATGTGACTAAAAAGAGAGGATCAAAGTTATTTCATGATATTTACAGGAGGCTGAAAAAGCAACAGTGCCACTGTCGGGTAACAGGGAACCTGACTACCCAACAAGGAAAAAATTATGATTAGCCAATGTATAAACACCCCTAAATGTATCTTAAATGTTCAACTAGGTAACAGGGACCCTGACTACCTATAAAAAGACACAACTATAATCTGTAAAAATATATATATGTATATATATATGTATATATATATATATATATATATATATATATATATATATATATATATATATATATATATATATATATATATATATATATATATATATATATATATATATTACCTACTGGCGGTCGCCAGTAGGTATATATAGTTAGGATTTTTTCCCTATGGGATTTTTGAAAATTCTATGTCTAATAACTTTGGCGTTTGTGGACGGAATTGGCTGAAATTTTCTGGAAAATGGAACATTTTATTTCTGAGCAGCCCTTGGAAATTTGGGGGGGTTTCGTCAAGGGGGGGCCGAGAAAAAAGGGGGGTCCCAAAACGTGTTTTTAACATTGAGTTTTCCATAGGGCGGTTGGCCTCACTTTTAGCCCGAACGGCTGAATGGATTTCCATGAAACTTGGCAAAATTGTAGGGACTGGTAGCCCGATGTGCCTTTTCTAGGTCTCAATATATGTGCTCCAGTGGATTTTGAGAAATTAACGTTTAAAAAAAGATATATATCTGTAAGCGCGATCCGGGCAGCGCTCCGGTCCGCGGACCTTAAGCGTACCGGAACTTCGCGTAGCTAAGCTGATTGGCTCTCCGGTGTCTGTCAACATTCTAAACAGTCCGGAGCGGCCGCCATCTTGTCTCTCGGTAGGATTGAGAGACAAGAGGAGGCCAAAACAAAGGCGAAAATGACCATAAGGGGGCATACTAGATCCTCCCTGACCCCCTAGGTTTAATGTGGAGGTTTTAAAAGGGCCCCGCGGGGCAAAAAAATAAAAAAAAATTTTTTGTTTTTTTTGCGTGGGAAGCGCCCCGTCCGCGAACCGGGAAGCGTTCTGGGCAGCGTACTGCAATGAAAAATGAATGATAGACTTTTCAAATGCTGTATGTTAATTGATTGTTGTTTTTGTTGATTATTTTTTATTTTCTTTATTTTTTAAGCATTTTTTTTTAATGTGATTGTGTTTCATAATTTATTAAACTTTCTAACATTTCATTGTCAGAAATTTCATAATTATCATGGAATATACATTGTAGTCTCTGAGGGTGTAAAATGTCCTCATTTGCAAGGAGGTTATCTACTGCTTGTACACATTGCAGTAGTTCATTGTCCCAAGTATCATCGAAAAATTCAATGTCAATTTGATCAATTGTATCAATCAATTCTTGGCTGCTCTCTTGCAGGTCCATTTCAAAAGAAACTTGGTTTTCGCCTTCCATTTTGCCTGAAATTTGGATTAAAAAAATATATATTAGTAGAGATAGGGCAATGTTGGGAATAATTTTAGATAGGCATTTTTTATCAGTGAATTTATCTTTGGGCAGTGTATAGTATCAGAGTGGAAGTAGGAATATAAAAAAGTGTATGTGATTTAACGTAAGTAAATTCATAATTATACAAGAGAAGCCTAACTCCATCCATAACTATAACAGAGAAGTCTCTCTAAATCTATAACTACTACAGAGGGATAGTATATATCTATCAGAAAAAGTTTACCATATTAACTTATAGTGCACAATATACTTCAGTTTTAAAAATAAAAACTTACCTTTAGAAAGAAGTTGAAGGAATTAGTGAAAATACTATTGAAATGTACAGCAAGAAGTAGTAGTCAAAATGGCTGTGTTTTCTTCTCTTCCTTTATATATATTCAGGTATATAACCAATGAAATGTCAGGTAAAAAAATAGATAATGAAAGTAACATTTTCATTGGTTGTCAATTCCAACACTTCAGATGTGTTTTGTAAAGTAATTTACCTCAGGGTATTTAGAGAGGTCTACAGGCTAAATGACTAAATGGAATTCCAATCAAATTTGTGAAAATGGTAGGGATTGGTATGTAGTATGAGCTAATCTATATTTGGTGAAATTGTCTCCAGTGGCTTTTCTGTGAACTACTTTCCCACCTTTTTTGATGGTGCACTTCCCAGAGAGCGACCCGGTACGCGAACCGTTGAGCGCCCCGGTTCGCGAACCTTAAGCGTTCCGGGAGTCCACCATTTTGTGTTTCGGTCGAATTAAGATACAAGATGGAGGGCAAATAATGTTCAGAATGGGTAGAAGGGGGCACGGTAGAGTTATCTTGACCCCCTAGGTTTTCTGAGGGTGGCTGAGGAGGCTTATATGTGCGAAAAAAAAACATTTGTAAAAAAAAAATTGCGAGGTTAGCTCCCGGTTCGCGTACCGGGTAGCGCCCCAGGGAGCGTACTTTGTTGGAAATTAGTGAAAAATGTTAGAGTAAAATAATTATTGTGAGTGATCAGATGTAGGGTAGCTCTGAGAAGAGCTTTTGGGTTTATGGTACATTTAGGTACTTATAAGTAGGTACCAATGCACATTCTTAAATTCAGAGTGAAAACTCTGTTGCCCTCATCTGAGAAGTGAACTCCATCTCCTCTGTAGATATCTTGCATGTAGTAACGCAAGTTATTGTTGTACAGGGAGCCCATTCCATGGTCTCTCATGTAAGCTGAAACAGATTTGTTTACATGCTTCCTCGACTTCTCAATTTGTGGACAAAATTGGTTTGACCACCTCCATTTCTGTCTTTGGCATATATTTGAATATACCAAGGCAGTCTGAGGAAAAAGTGCCATTAATTGCTCAAAGGTGTCCTTTAAAAGCATTTCCAGACCTACACCAGTCAAAGTGCCCAAGTCATTACCTCCACAGTGCACAATTAACAGGTCAGGTTTGGGCAAATGCATAAAGGTTTTCACCAATGGTATCAATTGGTGACATTTTAATCCTCTGTGGCCAAACCACTTAATTTCCACATCTTGTAAATTGAGGTTAGGTAATTTCCTGTTTTCAACGTACCTTTGAGCCCAGTGAATATAACTATGTCCAACAATCCAGACAGAAAACATGGTGAGAGAAGGTTCTCCTGCAGTCAGATGAAGTGTGGCAATGAAATGGCAGTTGAAAAAATGAGAGTTTAAAATGAAAAAAACTGTGGAGTTTCTGTGTTCATGAAGCAGTAACAGTGATTGGTGGATTTTGATTGCTGAAAACAGAAAGTTAGGGTGCACGGATGTGTTCTTTGAAAGATGTATTTTGAATGGTCAATAAAAAATCATTAAATGAAAGAATGCACTGGATATGCAGGTGCACTGAGAGTTCAGAGTTCAATTGCAACAAAGTTGTGTGAACTTGCAAACACCAGAAGTCTTCCAAGAGGTGGTTGCCATGCAGAAAAGACAGAAAGGGCAGAGGGGGGAAGGGTTTTCATTTGAAAAAAAGTGAGGGAAGAGTTTTGATTGGGTGACATGAGAAATATGTGTGAAGAATTACAGCATTTCTGTGCTTTTGATAGCTGCAGACTCTGGAGTGCATACCTTTTGCTCTGCTGAAGACAAATTGGTGTGTTTCTGAGACTGTTTTCAAACTCAAAGTATTTGCTAAGGTGAGAAAATATTTCTTTAATTTAGATAGAGAATAGTGTGCTTTAAGGAGAAAATTATGAATTATGTGGCGCAAATTGTTTCTAAATATGCTCCCACCTGTGCATGGAAAATTTAGATTTTGAATGTTTGTGTTACATAGCCATGTTAAAAGTGACCCAACCATGCAGGAAAGGCAATCAAAAAACGCTTTCATGTGTCTTAAGGACATTTTAAGTCATTTTCCCATGTGCAGTGTTTTGAAATTATGATTTGAAAATCGTTTTTGAGGTAAAGGAATGTTGTTAAAATTTATGTGCGCCATATGCCCCCAAATTTCTTTTTCAGGGGTGCAGCAGGGTGTTATTGAGACACCCCTGCAGCTTTGGAAAAATTCCTAATTTGCGATGAGCAAATTGTTAATCGCAAATTGCACCTTCATTTATATGAGCCTCCTAGCCCATGGAAATGAATGGGTAATTTGCAATTAGCAATTTGCTCATCGCAAATTTGGAATGGTAAAGAATCGCTATTTATTCCTTAAAATTCGATATTTTGGAAATGCAAAATAGTTATATGATACATATGGCGGTTGATGTCTAAGAAGATAAGAAGCTTAGGGATACATTTATGATGACTGGCGCAATGAAGTTGACATCACTTACTTCATTGGTAGAGCTTTACATGTATTATGTCCTCTGTATTCTTCATCAAGCGTAACTTTAATCTGCAATCCTGAGTAGGCCTCACCTTAAACAAACCTCTGGATAGGCCACATCTTATTGTCATCCTGAATTAATCATTTAAAATGCTAGGGACAGATTTATGATAGGTGTCTGCCTCTTTTGCGCCACTTAGAAAACACTGTCCATGGGGAAATGACTTAAAATGTCCTTAAGACACATGAATGTGTTTTTTTAAAACGTTTGCAATTTTTTTGGGTCACTTTTAACATGGTTATGTGACTCAAACAGTCAAAATCTAAATTCGCCATGCTCAGGTGGGAGCATATTTACAAGGAATGTGCTCCATGGGGAAAGGTCTTATAATGTAATATGGGAAAAATGACATCAGAGACACTGAAATGCCTTATAGAGAAGCATACACCATTATGTCCTTGTCATAAATTTGCAAACCATTACTTTTCCCCAAAAACGATTTTCAAATCATAATTTCAAAACACTGCACATATGGAAATGACTTAAAATGTCCTTAATTCAAAATTTGCTATTCCTTATTTTGCGATTGCACTGAAGGATTTGCAAATTTTACGATTCCTTAAATGCAATGTATCAAACAAAAAATATGTAAAAAATGATATTAAGGATTTGGAAACTACCACCAACTTCTAGTTTGTGGTAATTTGCGAATTCTTTTCAAAAAGAATTTTTTTCCAAAAAACAAAAGGTCCCATATGACACCCATACATGCCCTTAGGGCATGTAGGTGTGCCATATGCCCCCAAATTTATTTTTCAGGGGTGCAGCAGGGTGTTCTTGAGATACCCCTGCACGCTTGAAAAAATTCCTATTTTGTGATGAGCTAATTGCTAATCGCAAATTGCAACCTTCATTCCTATGAGCCTCCTAGCCCATGGAAATGAATGGGTAATTTGCAATTAGCAATTTGCTCATTGCAAATTAGGAATAGTAAAGAATTGCTATTTATTCTTTAAAATTTGCTATTTAGGAAATGCAAAATAGTTTGATGGTACATATGGTGGTTCATCTGTAACAAGATAAGAAGCTTAGGGATACATTTATGATGACTGGTGCAATAAAGTGGACATTACTTACTTCATTGGTAGGCCTTTACATGTATTATCTCCTCTGTATTCTTCATCAAGCGTAACTTTAATCTGCAATCCTGAGTAGGCCTCAACTTAAACAAACCTTTGGATAGGCCACACCTTATTGTCATCCTGGATTAATCATTTAAAATGGTAGGGACAGATTTATGATAGGTGTATGCCTCTTTTGTGCCACTGTGCGTCACTTTTATGATGCAACGTCGGTGCTAATTTGCAATTAGCAATTTGCTCATTGCAAATTATGAATGGTAAAGAATTGCTATTTATTCCTTAAAATTTGCTATTTAGGAAATGCAAAATAGTTTGATGGTACATATGGTGGTTCATCTGTAACAAGATAAGAAGCTTAGGGATACATTTATGATGACTGGCGCAATAAAGTGCACATTACTTACTTCATTGGTAGGCCTTTACATGTATTATCTCCTCTGTATTCTTCATCAAGCGTAACTTTAATCTGCAATCCTGAGTAGGCCTCACCTTAAACAAACCTCTGGATAGGCCACACTTTATCGTCATCCTGGATTAATCATTTAAAATGCTAGGGACAGATTTATGATAGGTGTATGCCTCTTTTGTGCCACTGTGCGTCACTTTTATGATGCAGCGGTGGTGCAAAAGATTTGCTATGAGGCGACAACATTACAAATTGATGCATTTAGGCAGATATGTCATGGTGTAAAAAAAACTTACCACATGAAACCGATGCAGCAGTGATGCAAAAGATGCACCATGTCGTAAGACAGGCCTCAGTTGGGGCCATATGTATCAAGCTAATTAGCATTCGCAAAGATCAAAATTCTACGAATTTTGGCCTTTGCGAATGTTAATTAGACAAATGGTATGTATCAAACAAGTTTGATGCAAAATAAGGAGTAGCAAAATTTGCTATTCCTTATTTTGCAATTGCACTGAAGGATTTGCAAATTTTGTGACTACTTAAATGCAATGTATCAAACAAAAAATATGTAAAAAATGACATTAAGGATTTGGAAACTATTGTGGTAAATTGGTGGTAATTTGTGAATTCTTTTCAAAAAGCTTTTTTTAAAAAAAACAAAAGGTCCCATATGACGCCAACACAGGCCCTTAGGGCATGTATGTGTGCCATATGCCCCCAAATTTCTTTTTCAGGGGTGCAGCAGGGTGTTCTTGAGACACCCCTGCACCCTTGGAAAAATTCCTAATTTGTGATGAGCAAATTGCTAATCGCAAATTAAACCTTCATTCCTATGAGCCTCCTAGCCCATGGAAATGGTTGGGTAACTTGCAATTAGCAATTTGCTCATCGCAAATTAGGAATGGTAAAGAATCGCTATTTATTCCTTAAAATTCGCTATTTAGGAAATGCAAAATATTTTGATGATACATATGGCAGTTCATCTCTAACAAGATAAGAAGCTTAGGGATAGATTTATGATGACTGGCGCATCACCAGGGATGTGCCAGTCATCTTGCCCCGCTGTTCCGCCACCCATGGTGTGCTGCATTTACAATGCGGCGCAGCATGGGGCAAAAACGGCACAGATGCTTGACGCATCTGTGCCGTTAAGGTGGCGCATTGCTGGAGTTGTATCGCAAGTGCGATGCAGCTCCAGCAAGGCTCAGGGGTGCACCATCTCCACAATGTTGCGTCAAGACCTATGCCTGCTTCAAGCAGGCGCAGGGTTTTGACGCAGGTTTCTCCTATCTGATTGTAAATGCGGCACACCATGGGTGGCAGAGCAGTGGTGCACGTTAACTGGTGCATGCCTGGGGATGTGCAATTTAACATAAATCTGCCCCTTTACATTTAAGTATGTGCAGGGGACACAGAGTCGGTGAGGCTTATCCAAGGTTAAGAAGAGATGAGTCCTGTTCAGTGAAAAATTAGACATAGGCTTCACCTGCTCAGCATCGCTGGACATGGCTAAATAATAGCTGCAAAATGTTACTCTTGTTAAACAATTTTACTATTATAATCTGTGAGATTTGTCTCTTACTCTGCAACATCTCATTGTTGTTATCTTTCTTTAAAGATAAAGACAACCTCAACATGAGCGACAATCTGCAATCAGTTGATTTTGACCTCATCATTGAACTTGTAATTGAAACATCAGTGGATGTTGATCCCTTGGATGATTTAAATCCTGAGGATGAAGAAGAGCGTGATGAGGATGCAGATTTGTCCAAATTATATGATATAGGATGGGAAGCTGACCTGCTTGAGCCTTTGGAAATATAAACATTTATTTTTAAAATTTATAATTAATAAAAAGTAAAAAGGTAAACCGTTTAATTTAAAAATAAAGACACCTTCAAAAGCAGGTTATGTGTAGTGTCTTCAATAAAATATTAAAATATGCTCATAAAATTAGATCAGATTCACATATAAAATAGCATAGGTAACATAAATATAAATGTCATTTCTTTTCTGGTATTTCTGTTTTGTAAATTTGCCAACGACTAAAAAATCTTCTAATTAAAATGTCAAGTAGTGTGTTAAGTTTTTGATCACTGTTACTGATTTACTGTTTGGTAATAATGGTTAATAACATTATTTATTATATTTTTCCACAGATTCAACTGCAGATCATTTCAAGATTTCACCATGCCTACAATAGAAAGACAGATAAAGGCTGCAAAACGTCAAAGACAGCAGGTGAAAAAAAATACGCAGCAGTCCTCTAACAAAAAGATTTGTCAAGTCACGAAGAAAGCACCGGGTAAGAGCACAAAACAATTTATAAGAAATATGTGTAGTAAAAAAAATATTACTACAGAAAATGTTTCAGTCCATAAAACGAGAAGGAAATCAAATGGAAAGGAAAGGCCAATGAAAAATGTTACTGCTAGAGCAAGAGATAACTCTGTGCATGATAGTAGAAGGAAACAACAGTTTAGGGAGATTCGTAAACGAATGTTCCGGAACAGGATAATTGGCAATTTGTTAAAAAATATTAAGAAACGTCAACAGAAACTGGTTTTTTATAAGAGAAAAAAAAAAGTTGAGAAAGTTATTGATCAGGCATTTGAAATTAAACGTAAGTTATTTATTTTGATAATCAATAGAATTAGGAAGCTAAACAAGGCAATTTTTGATTTCAAAAGAAATAGTAGATGGAAGAGAATAGTTAATCGTAGTAATTTTTGTGAAGTTTTTTCTGGAGAATGGATGCATAGTTCAAGCTGTGAGGCATTTTTTAATGAGGAGAGTTATTTCCAGGATAATGATTTGGTGCATGCAGTTGACACCAGTGGTCGTGCTTATGAAGTGAAAGATGGTTGTCCAGTTGAAAAAGAAAAACTTGTGACAACAGAGGCAGAAGAGGTGTTAGGTAATGAGGTTTTAGGAAGACGTGCTAAGGGTCCTGTGTACACCTGGAAGTGTAGTAGTATTTGCAGTGTGCGACAGGATTCCATCAATTTGCTTTGTGATTTTGTACGGTCATTTAATAAGAAAAGTTTGAAGCAGAAAATGATGTTGTTGCAAGAATTAGATCCTTGCAGAGTAAGAGAAGTGACAGGTTTGCATGGACATTCACTGGCTTGTCTTTCCAGGAGAGTATGCCAGAGTGTTTTTCATCATTTCAGGATGCTAGCAGTGCATCATAACAAAGTGAGGAAATTAGTTAGAATGTTGTATTATGCTAAGAGTCCAGCAATTATGCTTAAACAATTATGCGCTGCTCTTTTGCATGGTTCTGAAATAGATGTGAAGAATATATGTGAAGAAATTGAGTTTTGTTACTTTGGAAGTAAAGAGGAGAATGTTGAAATTGAGCAAGAAGAAGAGGGTCATGTGGAAGATAGTGTACAGGTTTCCAGTACAGATAATTTCCAGAGGGAAATTGCGACGTTTGAGGTGAAATCAAGTGAGAGGCCTAATTTCACTTGTGTGTGTTGTCGACGCACTTATTATAAGAATCAGACTAAGTTAGTGGATTTATATGCAAAAAGTGAAAGGGAAAATAATAGTGAATGGAAGGATTTTGCAACATACTTGATGGTAGAAAATTTTTTGATTTGGGATTGGATCAACATGTGTGTACTTATTGTTCTTGCAAATTAAATCAAAACCAGATGCCTGCTAGAGCAGTTCATAATAATCTGGAATTGGTTGAGATTCCTTCTGAATTGAAGGATTTAAATACTTATGAATCTATTTTGATTCAAAGTATCCATCCCTTTCAGGCTATTGTAAGAATGGAGCCAAAGACAGGGAAATTGCCTCCATCAGATTTACAGAGAGGATTAAAGGGAAGAGTTGTTTATTTGCCTCTAGATTTGAAGAAAAACATTAACACAATTGGAGTAGAAAAAGTGGAAGAGGAACCTCTGGTTATCTTAGTTAATGGGGTTCCGACAAAGAATAAGAAAATATGGCAAGATTTAGTAGATGTTAGGAAAGTTAAAAAGGCAACATTGTATTTGAAAAAAAAAAAAAAATACTATAAGAATGTATATGTTGCAGAAGAGGAAGTAAGTGAGGAAGAGGATAGCGATTTGTGTGCTGGTCAAATTGAGAAAGTAGAACCCTCTACTAGTGAAGAAATATATGAACATTATAGTGTTCATCCTTTGCATTCCAAGGAAGTCATGGGGAATGCTATTGAGTTGTTTCAAATGAAACAAGCCAAAGGGAGTCCCATTAGTGTTTGGGAGGAAAGTTTGGAAGCTCGGTGTTTCCCACAGCTTTTTCCAACAGGTCAGGGAGGAAGATATGATGAGCGACCTCATCAAATTCCTGCTTCTGAATACCGGACTTTGCGATTGTATGCAGGAGATGCTAGGTTTCGACAATGCATTCCTTATTTGTTTCATCTCCTGTTTGAAAGCGATCTGTCTGGACTGTCATATGCAGTGAACCACATCTTGAAAAGTGGTATACACATGCAAAACATCTCGGCAAGTGACTTTATGGATAAAGTCAATGTCCAAGATAGTATTTTGGATTCTCACCTGATTAATCTCATGGCGTGTCAGCGTGGTACTAATGAGTACTGGTACCGTCGTCATGGTGATTTAAAATGTATGCTGAGGAACTTAGGTACTCCCACATGGTTCCTCACTCTGAGCTGTGCCGAGTATGGCTGGGAAGACTTACTTGAATTTCTACGAGAGGCAAATGCTAACGTAGATAACATCGAATTCAAGACACCCGGAGAACTGTGCTCTTTGGATCCAGTCAATGTATGTAGGTACTTCAATCATAGATTTGAAGCTATGATGTCTTTCATCATGAATAAGAAGAATCCACCTCTTGGAGAGGTGTTGGATTTCTTCTGGAGAAAAGAGTACCAAGCAAGAGGTGCTCCTCATATACATATGTTGCTGTGGATCAAGGATGCACCTCAATTTGGAACGGATCCAGAAGACTCAGTGATGAGTTTCATCCAACAGTATTCTACGTGTGCTGTTCCAAACGCAAAGGAGAAGAAAAGCCTAAGAGAAAAAGTTCTGCGTTTCCAAAGCCATCGATGTGGAAAGTACTGTCGTCGTGAATTCCGAAACAAGGACAAGTTCTACACCAAATGTTGTTTCGGCTTTCCACGACCGGTGATTTCTAAAGGAAGAGTAAACAGTTTGATGTCTTCGCTGCGACACAATGTCATGAAGAAATCACCTAAAAACACTTACAATTTGAAGAGGAACGAAGAGTCCAAGTACATCAACGACTACAACCCGGTGATTTTGTCCATGTGGAATGCTAACATGGATATACAGTTTGTGGCTGATAACTGTATGGCTGTGGCTCGGTATGTGACGTCTTACATCACCAAAAAAGAGAAGACAGAATTGAAGGATATGTGGGAGGACATTTCCCATGAAAAGAGCCTCAGCAAGAAGTTGTACAGTTTCAGTCTGAAGATGTTGTCGCATCGAGAAATCGGAGCGTACGAATGTTCTGACCGGTTGTCTTCAGCAAGTCTCTATGCCAAGTCCAGGAGTATCGTTTGGGCGAGTCTTGGTCTTGCTGCAACGCGTAATCGAGTTCTCAAACCTGTGCGGGAAATTGAGTATTTGGCGGAAAAGGAGCCAAACAGTACCGACATTTTGAAGACAAACATGTTGGATACATATTATCCAAATCGAAGCAGTCACCTCGAGAATGTTTGTCTGTATGAGGTTCTGCAAAATTACATATTCAAGAGGAACATCAAAGAAGATACTGAGAAAGGAGTGTATGCTGTAATTGGAAGTGAGGGATGTCTGGTCAAGCAAAGAAAATGCCACTTGGTAAACCATCGAAAATTGAGTGGCGAATCTCCTGAAAAAAAGGAGTTTTTCTATTTAGCACTTTTGTAACTTTTCAAGCCTTGGCGTGCAGAAGAGGAACTGCTTGGAGATTTCCTCTGTTACGAAGACTCATGAGATGTCATCAGTGATGTCATCAGTCATGTCATTGAGATGTCATCAGTCATGTCATCAGTGATGTCATTTGAGATGTCATCAGTGATGTCATCAGTGATGTCACTGACCATGTCATGAATGATGTAATATGTGACATGATCAGCAGTGGATTGCGGGTGCGCGATATATAGTTAGTACAACTAACTATATATGGAATTTCAATGGTTTTGTGTGAGTAAAATAAGGTTTTGTAAATGCTAATCCCTAACTATATATGGTCTATAACCTATGGTTTTTTCAGTGAATTTTCAAGGTTTTGTAAATGCTAATTCCTAACTATATATGGTCTATAACCTATGTTTTTTTCAGTGAATATATATATATATATATATATATATTACCTACTGGCGGTCGCCAGTAGGTATATATAGTTAGGATTTTTTCTCTATGGGATTTTTGAAAATTCTATGTCTAATAACTTTGCCGTTTGTGGACGGAATTGGCTGAAATTTTCAGGAAAATGGCACATTTTGTTTCTGAGCAGCCTTTGAAAATTTGGGGGGGGTTCGTCAAGGGGGGGCCGAGAAAAAAGGGGGGTCCCAAAACGCGTTTTTCCCATGTTAATTTCCATAGGGCGGTTGGCCTCACTTTTAGACCGAACGGCTGAATGGATTTGCACGAAACTTGGCAAAATTGTAGGGACTGGTAGCCCGATGTGCCTTTTGTAGGTCTCAATATATGTGCTCCAGTGGATTTTGAGAAATTAACGTTTAAAAAAAGATATATATCTGTAAGCGCGGACCGGGCAGCGGCCTAGGACGCGTACTTTTCGCGCAACGGAGCTTTGTGAAGCGAAGCTGATTGGTTCTCCGGCGTCTGTCAACATTCCAAACAGTCCGTAGTGGCCGCAAACAGTCCGTAGTGGCCGCCATCTTGTCTCTCGGTAGGATCGAGAGACAAGAGGAGGCCAAAGCGAAGGGGTAAATGACCATAAGGGGGAATAGTAGATCCTCGCTGACCCCCTAGGTTTGATGTGGAGGTTTTAAAAGGGCCCCGCGGGGCAAAAAAAAAAAATTATAATAATAATCTTACGGCTGAATGGATTTGCACGAAACTTGGCAAAATTGTAGGGACTGGTAGCCCGATGTGCCTTTGCTAGGTCTCAATATATGTGCTTCAGTGGATTTTGAGAAATTAACGTTCAAAAAAAGATATATATCTGTAACAGCGCACCGCTTCGCGTACTTTTCGCGTTACGGAGCTTTGCGAAGCGAAGCTGATTGGCTCTCCGGTGTCTGTAAACATTCCAAACAGTGGGTAGCGGCCGCCATCTTGTCTCTCGGTAGGATCGAGAGACAAGAGGAGGCCAAAGCGAAGGGGCAAATGACCATAAGGGGGCATAGTAGATCCTCGCTGATCCCCTAGGTTTGATGTGGAGGTTTTAAAAGGGCCCCGCGGGGCAAAAAAAATAAATAATAATAATAATCGAACGGCTGAATGGATTTGCACGAAACTTGGTAAAATATTAGGGACTGGTAGCCCGATGTGCCTTTGCTAGGTCTCAATATATGTGCTTCAGTGCATTTTGAGAAATTAACGTTCAAAAACAAGATATATATCTGTAACAGCGCTCCGCTTCGCGGAGATAAAATTATATCTGTATTACCTAGCTGTTGCTAACACCAGTTAGCGACGGCTAGTAGGAGATAGCGACCATCTTGGGCCCCACTTTGCATGTGAGTGATATTTATCACTAATGACATGCAAAGTGGGCATGCCAAGATGTTAGCGACTGGAAACAGTCGCTAACATCGCTATCTCCTATTATCAACTTTTGGAAATATTCGAGATAAGCGCGAATATCTGCAAAAAGTAACAGCTGCCCTGAGCAGTTCTTAGCCATGTTATCCTATGGGAGGTGGATAACATGGCTAAGAGGATTAGCTCGGTAATGCATGAATATCGCTGAGTTTTCAGCGATATTAATGCATTGCGGTCGGTTTTTATCGTATTTGCGATAAACTTTGATAATAGCAAGGTTTATCTGCGATAATTTCTGACGGTAAAAAAATCTTTGCAATGCATCGTTAGGGATAAATATCGCTTAACTTTGGTAATATGCCCCAACGTCTGTTAACGTTCGATTCGAAGGAAATCAGGAAGTGTTGAAAAACATTGTCTGCGCCATCTTGTCTTTTTTCAAATGCCACACTTTTGTCGTGCACGGCAGCCATTTTAGATGCCTTGACCAGACCCACTCTGTGCACGCTGTCGATCCTTAGCATGGCTCCCCACCCTCGCAAGCATCTCCCCCAGGCAGTGGTCACCCCCGCTCTCTGTCTTATGCATGGGTAATAAACCTCCCCCCATCTGCGCTGCTCTTTCCTGAGAATCACACCCTGTGCCCGCCCGACACCTCCCTTTCGCCCTATTCACTACTGCACCCTCTGACACTCCTTTTCCTCTGTGTCCGATTGTCCAGGCTGGTCCTAGGGTATCAGCTAGCCCTGCAGATGTAGTTTATGGCCACAGCTGTAAAGATTCACCCCTCTTCAAAGGAGTTATAGTAGATCAAGGCCCACACTCGATGAGATCCGTCACAGCAGAAGCGTTGCTATTATCTGAAAACCATCCTGTATTGTGATTGGGGAGGGGACCGAGCGTGAAGCGGAAGATTCCAGGGATGACTCTTTGTACATCAAAGTTTTTACAATTATGTGTCACATTAAAAATATATAGCACTCCGACAAAGTAGTAAGATTATAAAACTTTAATAATTTATAAATATATACAAGAAAACAAAAATAGTAATAACATATAAACATTTTTAGGGAAAAACAACGAAGTAGCGGTCGGCTGTGCGAATAGTCCCAACGCAGTACAACGTCCAGATTTCCGGCGTGGGGCGGGTCATCAGTAGCAAACTGTTGTGCGAATAGTTCCAAGGCAGCAGAACGCGCTGAAATCTAGATGACACGAAAGTGATGTCTAGTAAGTTGCCACCCAGCAAATAACGGCGTGGGGCGTCGCGGGGGGTGGGTCTTCAGTAGCAAACTGTTGTGCGAATAGTTCCAAGGCAGCAGAACGATGGCACCAAGGTGATGTCCAGTAAGTTGCCGCACTGGTTTTGGTATCCTACAATGCTGCTCCGAATAACGGCGTGGGGCGCCCCGGGGGAGGCGGCGTGAACGGGCCTCTCCAGGTGGAGTGTCATCTGTTGTAGTGGGGCGCCCCTTTACCGTTTCAGTTGCCATTCCGTCCGTTTTTGGTCCACTGTGTCAAAAGCCGCAATTCAGCTGAGTTGCGCCCACTCTTGCGGTGCAGCGATAGGCGGCTGTCACAGGACTCTCAAAATGGCGGCAGGCTCTTTCCTTTTTGGGCCTGGTCCACTGAAATGGCCCTGGGACACCTTGGAAATCGGACGCTTGTCTGCTAGGTCTTGGACCCCATTCTCGAAAGCGTCCCCTCCGCCTTGAGAATTCATCAAAAGTTTTGGGGGCCCCGACTCCTGCAGGCTTCTGGTGGGGAGCGGCTGCCATGATTGCTCGCGGAATGACTACGACGGAGCTACGAGATGGTGGTGCTCTCATGCTGACGCCAGCTTCAGTCTGAAACATCCAGAAACAAGGTGGGGCTTTCATCGTTTGGAAAAAAAAAAAGTTTTCATCCAATGAAAAGTGTTGTTTTTAGGTCATATGATCAAGCCTTCCATCATTAGGAAACCAAAAGTAAAATGAACCAATGAAAAGTTTTATAAACAAGTCACATGACCTGTTATGCGGCATAGGGTATAAAATGCGGAGAAAATACGTTGGCACGTGAGGCGGCGTCAGTAGCGGACCGATGTGCGAATAGGCCGAAGGCAGCACAACGCGCCAAGATCCGGATGGCACCGAGGTGGTGTCCAGCAAGTTGCAGCACTGGTGTGGCCATCCTACAATGTTGAAAGTCGGCGTGGGGCGCCCCGTTGGCCTGTGAGTTTGCGTCAGTAGCGGACCGATGTGCGAATAGGCCGAAGGCAGCACAACGCGCCAAGATCCGGATGGCACCGAGGTGGTGTCTAGTAAGTTGCCGCACTGGTGTGGCCATCCTACAATGCTGAAAGTCGGCGTGGGGCGCCCTGTTGGCCT
The DNA here is from genome assembly GCF_964261635.1 of Lissotriton helveticus. Lineage (NCBI taxonomy): Eukaryota > Metazoa > Chordata > Amphibia > Caudata > Salamandridae > Lissotriton > Lissotriton helveticus. The sequence continues at coordinate 2,051,187,510 of NC_136061.1, forward strand.
GTGAGATGGTGTCAGTAGCGGACTGATGTGCGAATGGGGCCAAAGGCAGCGCAACAATATTTTCTGACGAGAAGACACCACAAGGCGCTGAGATGCCAAGATCCGGATGGCACCGAGGTGATGTCTAAGTTGCGGACTGATGTGCGAATGGGGCCAAAGGTAGCGTAACAATATTTTCTGTATGGAAGATACCACTAGGCGTTGAGATGCCAAGATTCGGATGGCACCGAGGTGATGTCTAGCAAGTTGGTGTGGTCATCCTACAATGCTGAAACTCGGCGTGGGTCGCCCCATTAGCCTGTGAGATGGCGTCAGTAGCGGACCGATGTGCGAATAGGCCGAAGGCAGCACAACGCGCCAAGATCCGGATGTCACAGTGGTGGTTTCATAGTTGAGAGGCACTTCATCTGCAGTGGGGCGCCGAGATCCGGATGGCACCGAGGTGATGTCTAGCAAGTTGCTGTACTGGTGTGGTCATCCTACAATGCTGAAAGTCGGCGTGGGGCGCCCCATTAGCCTGTGAGATGGCGTCAGTAGCGGACTGATGTGCGAATAGGCCGAAGGCAGCACAACGCGCCAAGATCCGGATGGCACCGAGGTGGTGTCCAGCAACTTGCCGCACTGGTGTGGCCATCCTACAATGCTGCGCCGAAAGTCGGCGTGGGGCGCCCCGTTGGCCTGTGAGTTCGCGTCAGTCAGTGGGGGCTGTTTGAGGATCTGACTGCATTGGAAAGCAATGTGATGCTGTGCGTCGCCCCCAAGATGGAGGTTCCTCGGCTGCAGTGGGGCGCCCCTTGGTGTTTCACTCGCTATGCAGCTGAGTTGCGTGCGCACTTGTGGCGAATAGGCCGAAGGCAGCACAACGCGCCGAGATCTGGATGGCACCGAGGTGGTGTCCAGCAATTTGCCGCACTGGTGTGGCCATCCTACAATGCTGCGCCGAAAGTCGGCGTGGGGTGCCCCGTTGGCCTGTGAGGTGGCGTCAGTAGCGGACCGATGTGTGAATAGGCCGGAACCAGCACAAGGCGCCAAGATCCGGATGGCACCGAGGTGGTGTCATAGTTGAGAGTTCTGAGCAGCGCTTGTAACACTGTCTGAAGCTTATTTGCACCTGCTGCAGCTTCACTATTGCCATGGTGTGGCCTAAGATCGCCCATGACATAGGCGGCCACCTCCCGGGGTCCGGCGGAACTTTTTTCCTTTTCCTTTCTGCATCTTGTCCCAAATTCGTTTGACCTGAAGACACGACCAGGTCCCTGAATGTGTGCAGGGGGACGCTATTGATTGAATCAAAATGGCGGCTTCACACAAAGCTGACTCAAGCGTTTTCTGGTGGTTTCATAGTTGAGAGGCACTTCATCTGCAGTGGGGCGCCGAGATCCGGATGGCACCGAGGTGATGTCTAGCAAGTTGCTGTACTTGTGTGGTCATCCTACAATGCTGAAACTCGGCGTGGGTCGCCCCATTAGCCTGTGAGATAGCTGTTCTTTGGATTTGGGCCTGGTCCACTAAAATGGCCCTGGGACACCTAAGAACTCGAACGCTCGATTTTTTTTTCCTTTCCTGTACATGCAAAAAAAGGTAAATGCCCGGTATGTTACACGCTTCATCTGCCACGATGAACTCTCCAGAGGAAACGAAAAAATATATAGTTGTGGTAACTATACCATGCATCGTCATATGGAGAGGTGGCACCAATTAATTATAGTGCTGCATAAAAGAGAGATTTGGAGGAGAACCCCTGACCTGCTAGTACATTCATCAAAGAAGTGGCACTGAGAGCTTCAGAGGCAAGGGAAACGGTCCCAAATATTTAGAAGAACTTTGGAAAGATTAAAATGACATGTTTAGATTGTGGTAAATTAATTTCATGTGGGCAGATGAGTGTTACTCTAATAAATACAGCATATGAACATCATCATAGTCGATGGTTGGTAGAGACATTTTGACTATATCCTGGACCTGCCCGTCCTCGCCCAAAATGGCGCCGGAATAAATGGGACTCGTAACTCCTTGTTGTGTACTGGTTGCAGAACCTTGAAATCACGAGATACGTATGCAGTTTTGAAGCACATGGCGGGCGGGGACGAGAATTGATTGAATATTTCGACATCCCTATTGATATTAAGTTCTGATGTGTTATTGATTACTGTACTGTTGAAAGTTCGAATTAACGTCACCCATGGTACTTGCCCGCAAATGTATATCTAGATAATTTTATTGTAACTGGCCCTGTCGTATTTTAATTATAAAATGTACGTCCACCGATTCCATAACTGTTAGACACCTTAGTTCTTGCAACCTAATGGCCCGCCCGTTACGTTCCTCTACAGTGTAAATGTCTACTCATCACATACGATTACAGTTTGCTCCGTGGCCGGCCCACGTGGTTATAGGCTCGTATTTGTATAATGAAATTTTCACAATAAAGGTTTTTAAAAGAAAACATGGTAGTAGTATATACATTGGTAAAGTTTGTAATAATAGTCACTGTTTTAGAATCATTAAAAGGCAAGTGAAATAAAGCAGACCAATTACATGAAGGGTAAAAGGTATAATACGAAGGAACGCAGTAAAGATAAATGGTCAAGGGCTGTTGTGTTTTCTATTCCTGCAACATAAAGTGATCGATAAGAATCTCATATTCAGGCGTATCGGCGACTAAGACAGCAGGTCGACCCTCTTTTGCTCAACGGCTCCATCATGGGACGAAGAAACGCTCTTTTTCTCGAAAAAAGAATATATTTTACTTGCAGGACAGTTGTAAAATTTCCGGGAAAGTACATTAGCCTGGAACATTATAACATATATTTAAGAAAAAATAATGTTCGGAAGTAATGAAAAGCGTAATTTTTAGGTCATATGAGCAAGCCTTTCATCATTACAATAAGAAAAGTAAAATGAACCAATGAAAAGTTTTATTAACAAGTCACATGACTTGTTATGCTTACGTTACGCGCTGCGCGCCCCGGATGACTTCCGGATGCGCTAACGCGGCGCGTCATATGACGCATTACGCGACAACGCAGGTCCAGAATATAGTCAAAATGTCTCCACCAACCAGCGGTCGGAACACAACCCCTTTCAGCAGGCTAAATAGTTCTGTTAAATGAGAACAGAAGGGACAGGCAACAAGAACCATCAGTGAAAGAGGGGAGGGCTAGTTCTTCTCTACCGGGTTACATTGGGGCGCTACCGGAACTGATCGAATTGGTAGTCTACAGTGTTTCTGGATGTTTCAGACTGAAGCTGGGGTTAGCATGAGAGCAGCATCATTTCGTAGCTCCGTCGTGGCCATTCCGCAACCAATCATGGCAGCCGCTCTTTATCGTTATTTTGGGCGGGGTGGGTGGCGGAGCCGAGCTGTTTTGCAGCCATCATTGTGTGGAGTTCAGTTCATCTCACTAGTTTTGTATTTGTCATGAGGGGTTGTTCCTAATGTTTCTATTTTAGCGAGGTCAAAAAGAGATCCCATTAGTGGCCTACTGATTTTGCTCGATTCCTTTTCTTTTTTTTTACACGATTTTTCGTTATCTGCAAAGACTAAACAGAGTATTGCGACTCTGTGTTTGTTTGTAAATAGAGAATGAACCAAAGAGAACTAATTCTAAAACAGTAAATACTTGGATAACAATCAATCAAATGGAGAGAGAAGCAGGCACGACGGATTACAACGGGGGCAAAGGCCTGCGTTAACTACCTTTCACTATCTGCAAAGAGAGAGTACTCCTAATAGAAATGAGGGGGGGGGGGCACCATTCAAAGCAGATCAGTGTGCATAAACACGAAAATGTTTTCACTTACCACGTACTTGACATTCGACAGCTTATGATATTTGCTATTAAAAAACCATTGAAATTCACTGAAAAAACCATAGGTTATAGACCATATATAGTTAGGAATTAGCATTTACAAAACCTTGAAAATTCACTGAAAAAACCATAGGTTATAGACCATATATAGTTAGGAATTAGCATTTAAAAAACCTTATTTTACTCACACAAAACCATTGAAATTACATATATAGTTAGTTGCACTAACTATATATCGCGCACCTGCAATCCACTGCTGATGATGTCACATATTACATCATTCATGACATGGTCAGTGACATCACTGATGACATCACTGATGACATCTCAAATGACATCACTGATGACATCACTGATGACAACATCCAGTGACTGTATGTTTCTGTAAAGTTAAAATGTGTCTTACATATTGAAGAATGAGTGGAAGTATAAGTGTCTGGACAAAGGATTTAGTAGGTGCATGACTGAATGCATGAGTGAGTGATTAAATGTGTCTCACTGAGTGCATGGGTTAGTGACTAAAGTGTCTTAATTTGTGCATCATTATGTCTGTTGTTCTGTAAACTGCTGCATGTTTTGATCAGTAGCTATATAATTAACTATATGGGTTACTGATTGATTGTCCAAGTATTTGTATGGGAGACTGAGTGTGTGTGTGGCTGGCTGGGAGGTGTGTGACTCTGTGCAGATCAATGTGTACTTGTATCAATGATTGTATAACAAGGTAAGTATGTGTTAGTATATGTTTGAAAATGTAAGGTGCTCTATGTTTAACTGTATAGACAAGAAAATGGAAGTGTCATTGATTCTTTACAGGACTGACTAGGTGTGTGAGTAACTCCATGGATGAGTGGCAGACTGTGAGTGTCTGTATAGGTGTATGAGTGCATATGATAGTGTTGTAAAGATGAGTGATTGTATGTATGAATGATAGTATGGGTGAATGAGTGAAGGTGTGTGTAGACGTAGGAATCAGTGAGTGCGTATGTAGTAACTAGTATTGGTGTGTCAATGGTTTCAAAAATTATATTCTGTATTTAACACTGGGTGAAACAGAGGTTATATTAAAATGTGAGGAGATGCATTGTATTGTCATATGAATGATATCATCAGTGATGTGGTCATTGATGTCAAATGAGATGTCATCAGTGATGTCATCAGTGATGTCATTTGAGATGTCATCAGTGATGTCATCAGTGATGTCACTGACCATGTCATGAATGATGTAATATGTGACATCATCAGCAGTGGATTGCAGGTGCGCGATATATAGTTAGTGCAACTAACTATATATGTAATTTCAATGGTTTTGTGTGAGTAAAATAAGGTTTTTTAAATGCTAATTCCTAACTATATATGGTCTATAACCTATGGTTTTTTCAGTGAATTTTCAAGGTTTTGTAAATGCTAATTCCTAACTATATATGGTCTATAACCTATGGTTTTTTCAGTGAATATATATATATATATATATATATATATATATTCCACAAGTTGTTGCTCCCGGTGGACAAACGTGCACCTCCAGTAATATACAACAAAGAGCCGACCCAAAGAATGCTGGTGCAAAGTAAGATTTAATCCAGTGAAGCCAGCGCTGCCGCCATGACGCGTTTCGCCTCCAGGGAGGCTTGATCACATGACAAACTACACATGGTTTGTGAGGCTATTTAAAGTGACAGTGCAATATAATTCAGTCATGGACATGGACAAAATACTATACAGTGAAAACGCCGCTAACGTGCAACCTAGCCAAAGCAATGTTTACAATGAAACAAATATATGACTGGCAGAAGCACAATCCATAAAATCCAATATCACAGAATTCATGGAAAAAGAGCGTATTAGTCGGGCAAAATAACATGATGAAAGAACAAACAAAGTATTTACATGACAATTAATATTATCTATGTATAACCAGTGAGTTATTTCTCCCTATTCATGTAGAACCCCTTTGAAAAATAGCTCATAAATAAATGATAGCAGCGTTTGTCCAATGTCTTATGAAACTGAATCTCAGAAGTAAGGCCCAAGTGGGCAAGTCACATCAAGAAGACTTAAATAGCCAAAAGTGCAAGAAGAAATAGTGCAAATATCAATAAAGTGCTTACAATAAAAAAAGTCTAAAATGTTAAAAACATATGCCACAGTGTCCCAAATTGTAAAATATAGAATACAGAAACACAATATAATGGGATCAATGAAAATTACTGCATCTGGACAGGTCTTAATAATAGGAAACTCCAAAAAATCCTAAAGGCAGGTGTAAAGATCCTCTCTGTCATTGAGGCCATTGGGGTTCTTGGTGTTGAGCTCCAAGATGTATCGCGTCTCAAGGAGGCGGAGTTTGGCCTCACGGTCACCTCCCCTCCTTGAGGGCTCAACACAGTCAATTAGGAAAAATTGGAGTTTGTCAGGGATACCCAGATGTTTCTCCTGAAAATGCCTGGCAACCGGGTAGTTCTGGTCATGCCCCGTTATTGCCCTTATGTGTTGAAGTATGCGCCTGTGAGCGGGCAGCTTAGTGCTGCCCACATATTGGAGCCCACAAGGGCATTCCAACACATAAATGGCGAACTCGGTTTTACAGTTAAGCCATTTTGTGATGGCAGTAGGATGTTGTTGAAAGGGGCTTTGGAAGTGGGTTCTGTTGATACCCTGTCGGCAGGCTTTGCATTGAGGGCATGTTTTAAAGCCCTTCTTCAATGCCCCCCAAGTGGTAGAGACCTTGGGCTCTAAGGTGTTACTCACCAAGGATTTGGACATGGAAGGGGACTTCCTAAAAGTCAAGATGGGTTTGGTACCTATTTTGTGACCAATTACAGGGTCACTGCGGACCAAGTTCCAATTCTTGTTTACGATTTTACGTAATGCACCATGTTGTCGATTAAATGCTAGGATGAGTCGTGGAGAACTCATTTGTCCCTTATCTGTTGTTAGATCCACCATGTTAACTCTCTTGGATTTGGGGATTAATGCCTCCTGCCTGCTTATTGAGTTAGAGCGTCTGATGGCTTTCATGACAATTTCTGAGGAATAGCCCCTTTCAAGGAAACGTACTTTACATGCCTCCTGTGCAATTGCACATTCGGCATCAGTGCTGCAAATCCGCCGGATTCGGAGCATTTCCCCGAAAGGAATGCTTCGAATCAAATGGGCAGGATGTTGACTGTTGGAATGCAATATAGTATTGCCAGCACTGGGCTTTCGGTAAAGCCGAGTGTTCAGGGCAGAATCTCTCACAAATATCTCCACATCCAAAAAACAAATCAATTCAGAACTTAGATTGGCAGTAAAGTTGAGATTAACATTGTTCACATTGATCAGATTAACAAAGGCCCTGGCACTGTCCTGATTGCCTCTCCAAATATTAAAAACATCGTCAATGTAACGAAGGTATAGGGCAATGTTGTTGCACACGAGTTCATGGTGCTGGGTGGCAAGGACCTGCTCCTCCCACAGCCCAACGTGTAAACACGCGTAGCTGGGTGAGAAGCAGGCCCCCATTGCCACACCCCTTATCTGATGATGTATTATGCCATTGAAAATGAAAAAATTCTGTTCCAAGCACATTTTGGTCATTTCGATCAACATTTTGTTATGTGCTGTTGGATGAGGTAAATCTTTGTTGAGGTAATAGTCCAGGGCCTTGAGACCATCCCCATGTCTGATAGAAGTATAGAGGGATGAGACATCCAATGTCATGAGCACCATATCGTCATCCCATGCAAAATCAGCAATTTTATCAAGGAAATCAAAGGAATCTTGGACGAATGAACCCAGTTTCCTGACATGGTGCTGAAGAAAAAAATCAATGTATTTGGAAACATGTTCCAAAGAACTGTCTATTGCCGAGATGATGGGGCGTCCCGGCGGTGTAGCAATGTCCTTATGAACTTTGGGAAGTAAGTAGAAGGAGGGGATTACCGGATGTTCTTTTTTGAGGTATCTGAACTCCTCATGCGATAAAAGCCCTGCACTTCGCCAAATCTGGAGCTTGTTGGTTTGCTCAATCCAGGTATTTTTCACAATTTGTATGTTGCTTCTGCGATAACATGATGAATCATTCAATTGCAGATCCGCTTGCTCAAGATACATAGCTCTCGGCCAGAGGACGACATTCCCGCCCTTGTCGGCTTCTTTCACAATGATGTTATGATCTAATTTCAATTTCTTGACCAATTGGTAGTAACATTGATTCTGTTTCGAGATATAGAATTTCTTTCTATTAGTAGCGGTGTACAGTTGTTTGACATCACGCACTACAATTTCTTGAAAAGAATCCAAATTGTCATGGGCCATGATCGGCTGGAAAGTCGATTTTGGCTTAAATGGTGTAGTTTGTATCCCAGAATGTTCAAGTGGGACTTCCCTCAAGTTGCCTGCTGATGATTGTTGTTGTAAATCCCAGATAGTATTAAAGGTGGTCTGGCTTTGGGTGCTGGAGAAGGTAGGACTAGATGCTGTTACTGGTGGACTGGGATCTTTGGTATGTAATTCAAAGAATTTTTTAAGTTTTAACTTTCTTGTGAATTTATAAAGATCCATTCGAGTGTCAGCATAATTCATATTGCAAGGCGGGCAATATGAAAGTCCTAAATTCAATACAGCTGTTTCTGCAGATGTCAGTTTCAGGTTTGTGAGGTTGATTACTGATTTGATTTGGTTTTGCGATTCCTTCTTTGGTTGCGCTTCCAATGATTTTGTTTGCCCTGGTTGCTGTCGTTTGATGTTCCTGGAACAGCATTTCCGGCGTTGCCAGCGTTTGTGGTTTGCCCACTGTTTTTTGGTGCGCGGGCTTTGTGTGATCGAAGAGTTTCTCGCCGGTCTTGACACAGGCAATCCACCTCCTGTGCCAAGGAAAGTTTGGTAAACCCCAAAGCTGCATCACGGCTGGGGTCCATTTCCAGATCACTTTCCACCGCTGAACTTAAGCTCGAGAAAGACGTTGCAGGGAGCAGGGTTTCTTCCCTTGCTTGTTGGTGAGTCAAATTGGAGCGTGCTTTGGCTTTTACTGCATCATACTTTTTAGCAAAAGTAAAAACCTGTCCATTCGCATAATCAGCTCTATCTCTTTCAAACTTGAATGCTTTCCTTCTCTTAATAGTTTCTTCTTCCTTAGCCAGGCGATTCATCATATCCGTCCGTAACTTGGTGATGGCGTCATTGATTTCATGTTTGGAGATCTCATCCTCTAATGCATCTATTTTTAGCTGGAGCTTAATGCGGTCGCTTTCGGCGTATTTTACCAAAATGCGTAGATATACCTTAGAACAGTCTAGGTTTGCCTCTGCCCATTCCGCTAACATTGCAGGGTCCGGGTCGTCATAGCTGGGGGCAATAGTACTTCGTAACCCCCTGGGTACACGCCCCACTTCCAGGTAGCGAGAGAGAGACCGATGCTCCCACCATTTCGACTGTTCTGCACGCATTAATCGCTCCAGTTGTTTAAAGAGGTCTCTAACTGTGGGAGTTCCTGTTTCCTGTATTGATGGTATGGCACTGATTGACTCCCCAGCCGGGGAATCAAGAAACATGATGTCATCAGTGATGTCATTTGAGATGTCATCAGTGATGTCATCAGTGATGTCACTGACCATGTCATGAATGATGTAATATGTGACATGATCAGCAGTGGATTGCGGGTGCGCGATATATAGTTAGTGCAACTAACTATATATGCGAATTTCAATGGTTTTGTGTGAGTAAAATAAGGTTTTGTAAATGCTAATTCCTAACTATATATGGTCTATAACCTATGGTTTTTTCAGTGAATTTTCAAGGTTTTGTAAATGCTAATTCCTAACTATATATGGTCTATAACCTATGGTTTTTCAGTGAATTTCAATGTTTTTTTAATAGCAAATATCAAAAGCTGTAAAATGTATTCTTCTTTTAAAGGAAAAATATATTTTATATGTATTTAATATAATTTTTTTATGTATATAAATTTTTTGAGGGAACGAATTTATCAACTATCATGCTGAAGAAGAGTGTGGGGAAAAAACAAACAAAGAGGAGGACTAAGAGGAAAGAACAATCAGTTCAAAAATACAATTGCTTTAAAGCATGAAGTGCTTTTCCACACATTTACATTTAAATAACCCATAGTAGAACATACAAAATATCTACAGAGGAGACGGTGTACATTGAATTTTAGACTCTTCTTTGGTACCTACATGTTGGTACTTACATCACCCACACAACACAACAGCTCTATTCAGAGCTACCCTACCTCAAAGCACTCTAAAATATTATTTTAATATTTCCCTTGGTTTTCCCCTTGTTACTCTTTCCGGAACTCTACCCGGTGCGCGGACCGGGCGCTAACCGTGCGAAAATTTGAAAAAAAAGGTTTTTATTTTTTACATATATGGGCCTCCTCAGCCACCCTCAGAAAACCTAGGGGGTCAGGATATGTCTCCCGTGCCCCCTTATACCCATTCCCAACATTGTTTATCCTCCATCTTGTGACTAAATTCATCCGAAACACAAGATGGCAGACTCCCGTTACGCTACCGGTGAGCTACCCGGTTCGCGTACCGGGTAGCGCTTCCACCGCGAAAAATCAAAAAATTTTTTTTTTTTTTTTGCCCCGCGGGGCCCTTTAATAGCCCCCACATCAATCCTAGGGGTCAGGAGGGGTCTACCTTGCCCCCTTTCATTCATTTCCCCCTTCGTTTATTTCCACCTCTTGTCTCTCGATCCTACCGAGAGACAAGATGGTGGCCGCTCCAGACTGTTTAGAATGTTGACAGTCACCAGAGGGCCAATCCGCTTCTCCTCGCGAAGTTCCGTTACGCGTCTGGTACGCGAACCGGGGCGCTAACCGGGACGCTGTCACAGATATATATATTTTTTTGAACGTTAATTTCTCAAAATCCACTGGAGCACATATCTTGAGACCTAGCAAAGGCACATCGGGCAAACAGTCTCTACAATTTTGCCAAGTTTCATAGAAATCCATTCAGCCGTTCGAGCTAAAAGTGAGTCCAACCGCCCTATGGAAAACTCAATGTTAAAAACACGTTTTGGGACCCCCCTTTTTTCTCGGCCCCCGCTTGACGAAACCCCCCTACACTTTCAGGCGACGCTCAGAAACTAAATGTGCCATTTTCCTGAAAATTTCAGCCAATTCCGTCCATCAACGCCAAAGTTATTCAACATAGAATTTTCAGAAATCCCTATTCAAAAAAATCCTAACTATATATACTTACTGGTGACCGCCAGTAGGTGATATATATATATATATATATATCACCTACTGGCGGTCGCCAGTAGGTATATATAGTTAGGATTTTTTCTCTATGGGATTTTTGAAAATTCTATGTCTAATAACTTTGGCGTTTGTGGACGGAATTGGCTGAAATTTTCAGGAAAATGGAACATTTTGTTTCTGAGCAGCCCCTGAAAATATGGGGGGGTTTCGTCAAGGGGGGGCCGAGAAAAAAGGGGGGTCCCAAAACGTGTTTTTAACATTGAGTTTTCCATAAGGCGGTTGGCCTCACTTTTAGCCCGAACGGCTGAATGGATTTGCACGAAACTTGGCAAAATTGTAGGGACTGGTAGCCCGATGTGCCTTTGCTAGGTCTCAATATATGTGCTCCAGTGGATTTTGAGAAATTAATGTTCAAAAAAAGATATATATCTGTAACAGCGGACCAGGCAGCGCTCCAGTTCGCGTACTTTTCGCGCTACGGAGCTTTGTGAAGCGAAGCTGATTGGTTCTCCGGCGTCTGTAAACATTCCAAACAGTCCGTAGCGGCCGCCATCTTGTCTCTCGGTAGGATCGAGAGACAAGAGGAGGCCAAAGCGAAGGGGCAAATGACCATAAGGGGGCATAGTAGATCCTCCCTGACCCCCAAGGTTTGATGTGGAGGTTTTAAAAGAGACCCGCGGGGCAAAAAAAAAAATAATAATAATCGAACGGCTGAATGGATTTGCACGAAACTTGGCAAAATTGTAGGGACTGGTAGCCCGATGTGCCTTTGCTAGGTCTCAATATATGTGCTCCAGTGGATTTTGAGAAATTAACGTTCAAAAAAAGATATATATCTGTAACAGCGCTCCGCTTCGCGTACTTTTCGCGTTACGTAGCTTTGCGAAGCTGATTGGTTCTCCGGCGTCTGTAAACATTCCAAACAGTCCGTAGCGGCCGCCATCTTGTCTCTCGGTAGGATCGAGAGACAAGAGGAGGCCAAAGCGAAGGGGCAAATGACCATAAGGGGGCATAGTAGATCCTCACTGACCTCTTAGGTTTGATGTACCATTTTGCCAAGTTTGGTGTAATTCCGTTCAGCCATTCAGGCTGTAGACGTATCTAAATGTCCTATGGAAAATTGCATGGGGAAAACACATTTGAAAGTGTTGAAATTTAGAACCAATTAAAATGTTACTTTGGTTTTGTATTTGTGTGTGATGAAAGTTAATTGGTTATGTATATATCAAAAATGAGAGGAAACCACAGCCATTTTGTGATACTACTGTCTGAGGTACATTTGTGAGGAATTTTTGGTGCTCAATTTCTGGTGTTTGATTTACACAGTACTAACACTTCTCCTACTTTCAAAAAGGTGAGTTGTTAATTTGTAAGGGGAACTATGTTGTACACTTTAAGATAATTTGAAAAAAAATTCTGTTATTCATTTTCAGTCCTTCTGTTATACTAAATACTTGATAAAGTTAGTTTTATATTATGTATTACTAAAAACGATAAATGAAAGTGATTATTTTTTTCTGCAATTTACAGCAAGAAATTTCAAAATAAAATGAATCACAATGAAGAGACCGTGGCAATTTCTTTTGAATTATCCACTACATTTATTGAAATTGACAGCACCAATAATGAAATATTCTCACAAGGAGGAGATGACTTGAATGATTTTTTTGATCAATCTCTTGACGGCGAATTTATCGAATGTTTGGAGACCATAGAGTTACAAGAATCATCATTGCAGACTTTTCATGAGGAGATTTCTGATGAGATGATTGAAGAGGAAATTCCTGATGAGGACATGTTACAAGTTCTTTCAAATTATGAAAATTCAGAATAATAAATTTATATTTAGAAATCAAAAATAGTTTGAGACATTATTCATTTTTATTTTTAATTTATGAGGTTGTAGCGAAGTGATTGTAGTATAAAAAAAGACTTATAGTATAGAGTGCAAAAATTGTTACTTTTTGGAGGGGCAAAAAAAAAATCGTTTTTTTGGTGGGGTGCGCCCGGTTAGCGTAACGGGAAGTGGACTGGGGAGCGTACTACAAGGAAAGAAGAATGATTGACTTTTAACTTATTGTATGTTTATAGACTTGTTTTTCTGCTGAGTGACGTGTCGGCCTATCTCCACGGGATGCAGTCCCTACCATCTCGGCGTTTAAGCCCAGGGGGACCGGTAGTGTGGGAGAGATAACGGGGCATATTATCAAGGGGGTTTATCTCCGCTTTTTTGGCTTTAAAAGCCAAGAAAGCGGAGATAAAATTATCTCCGTATTACGTAGCTGTCGCCAACACCAGTTAGCGACCGCTAGTAGGAGATAGCGACCATCTTGGGCTCCACTTTGCATGTCAGTGATATTTATCACTAATGACATGCAAAGTGGGCATGCCAAGATGTTAGCGACTGGAAACAGTCGCTAACATCGCTATCTCCTATTACCAACTTTTGGAGATATTCGCGCTAAGCGCGAATATCTCCAAAAAGTAACACCTGTCCTGAGCAGTTCTTAGCCATGTCATCCAATGGGAGGTGGATAACATGGCTAAGAGCATTAGCTCGGTAATGCATGAATATCGCTGACTTTTCAGCGATATTAATGCATTGCGGCCGTTTTTTATGGCATTTGCGATAAACCTTGATAATAGCAAGGTTTATCTGCGATAATTTCTGACGATGCTTAGCGGTAAAAAATTTGTTGCTAAGCATCGTTAGGGATAAATATCGCTTAACTTTGGTAATATGCCCCAACGTCTGTTAACGTTCGATTCGAAGGAAATGAGGAAGTGTTGAAAAACATTGTCTGTGCCATCTTGCCTTTTTTCAAATGCCACACTGTTGTCGTGCACGGCAGCCATTTTAGATGCCTTGACCAGACCCACTCTCTGCACGCTGTCGATCCGTAGCATGGCTCCCCACCCTCGCAAGCATCTTCCCCAGGCACTGGTCACCCCCGCTCTCTGTCTTATGCATGGGCAATAAACCTCCCCCCATCTGCGCTGCTCTTCCCTGAGAATCACACCCTGTGCCCGCCCGACACCTCCCTTTCGCCCTATTCACTACTGCACCCTCTGACACTCCTCTTCCTTTGTGTCCGATTGTCCAGGCCGGTCCCAGGCTATCAGCTAGCCCTGCAGATGTAGTTTATGGCCCCAGCTGTAAAGAATCACCCCTCTTCAAAGGAGTTATAGTAGATCAAGGCCCACACCCGATGAGATCCGTCACACCACACGCGTTCCTACTATCTGAAAACCATCCTGTATTGTGATTGGGGAGGGGACCGAGCCTGAAGCGGAAGATTCCAGGGATGACTCTTTGTACATCAAAGTTTTTACAATTATGTGTCACATTAAAAATATATAGCACTCCAACAAAGTAGTAGGAATATAAAACTTTAATAACTTAGAAATATATACAACAAAACAAAAACAGTAAAAACATTTAAACAATGAAGAGACCGTGGTAATTTCTTTTGAATTATCCACTACATTTATTGAAATTGACAGCACCAATAATGAAATATTCTCACAAGGAGGAGATGACTTGAATGATTTTTTTGATCAATCTCTTGATGGCGAATTTATCGAATGTTTGGAGACCATAGAGTTACAAGAATCATCATTGCAGACTTTTCATGAGGAGATTCCTGATGAGATGATTGAAGAGGAAATTCCTGATGAGGACATGTTACTAGTTCTTTCAAATTATGAAAATTCAGAAGATGTTGCCTGGGTGCCGCACTGATTTGGGTATCCGGCGTGGGGCGTCCCGGGGGGTGGGTCGTCAGTAGCGGTCTGTTGTGCGAATAGTTCCAAGGCAGCAGAACGCGCTGAAATCTGGATGGCACCAAGGTGATGTCCAGTAAGTTGCCGCCCACCAAATAACGGCGTGGGGCGCCGCGGGGGGGTGGGGGGAGGCAGTCCAAAGTTCCGTTAAAAGGGCAAAGGAAAGGATCGGTGGTTTGAACCATCAGTCAAAAAGGGGAGGGGGTGCAACAATTTTTCCTACCGGGTCACACTGTGCTTTCACCGGAACTGAGGTCTGCAGGATTCTAGTCATTCAAACTGAGGCTGGCGCCAGCATGGGAGCGCCGACGTCCCGCGGCTACAGTTTCGTCACTCCACGGGCGATCATGGCAGTCATTCCCCATCGGGGGTGTCTGTGGGGGTCGGGGACTCCCGCGGCTCCTCTAGAATCTTCAAGGTCGTGGAGGACTGAAAAAACCATAGGTTATAGACCATATATAGTTAGGAATTAGCATTTACAAAACCTTGAAAATTCACTGAAAAAACCATAGGTTATAGACCATATATAGTTAGGAATTAGCATTTAAAAAACCTTATTTTACTCACACAAAACCATTGAAATTCCATATATAGTTAGTTGTACTAACTATATATTGCGCACCCGCAATCCACTGCTGATCATGTCACATATTACATCATTCATGACATGGTCAGTGACATCACTGATGACATCACTGATGACATTTCAAATGACATCACTGATGACATCACTGATGACATCATCCAGTGACTGTGTGTTTCTGTAAAGTTTAAATATGTTTTACATATTGAAGAATGAGTAGATGTAGAAGTGTCTGGATGAAGGATTTAGTAGGTGCGTGACTGACTGTATGAGTGAGTGATTAAATGTGTCTCACTGAATGCATGGGTTAGTGACTAAACTGTCTTAATTTGTGCATCATTATGTCTGTTGTTCTGTAAACTGCTGCATGTATTGATCAGTAGCTATATGAGTAACTATATGGGTTATTGATTGGTTGCCCAAGCATTTGTATGGGAGACTGAGTGTGTGTGTGGGTGGCTGGGAGGTGTATGACACTGTGCATATATGTGTGAGCAGTTGATTCACTAGATGTATGGGTTCAAAAGTGCATGTGGAAACAGCTGTATGGGCGGTTGACTGTGTGCATGAGTGTATTGGTGAGTGAATGGATATCTCAGTGCTACATGTCAAAGTAAGTACATATGTAAAATACAGTACATGTGAGAGTTGACATATATAAATAACTGTGCATAGGAGCCAGTGAATGTGTGAGTGGCTGTATGCATCATTGTGAACTTGTATCCAGGATTGTATAAGAGAGTAAATATGTTTTAGTATATGTTTGAATAAGTAAGGTGTGTATAACTGTATAGTTGAGAAAATGGAGGTGTGATTGATTCTTTGCATGACTGACTAGGCGTCTGAGTAACTCCATGGATGAGTGACAGTCTGTGAGTGTATGTTTACACTGAGTGTATCTAAGGTTATATTAGAGTCTGAAGAGGTTCATTGTATTATCACATGAATGATGTCATCAGTGATGTGATCAGTAATGTCAAATGAGATGTCATCAGTGATGTCATCAGTGATGTCATTTGAGATGTCATCAGTGATGTCATCAGTGATGTCATTTGAGATGTCATCAGTGATGTCATCAGTGATGTCACTGACCATGTCATGAATGATGTAATATGTGACATGATCAGCAGTGGATTGCGGGTGCGCGATATATAGTTAGTACAACTAACTATATATGGAATTTCAATGGTTTTGTGTGAGTAAAATAAGGTTTTTTAAATGCTAATTCCTAACTATATATGGTCTATAACCTATGGTTTTTTCAGTGAATTTTCAAGGTTTTGTAAATGCTAATTCCTAACTATATATGGTCTATAACCTATGGTTTTTTCAGTGAATTTCATTGGTTTTTTAAAAGCTAATATCTATAGCTGTAAAATGTATTCTTCTTTAAATCCAAAAATATATTTTATATGTTTATTAATAATTTTTTTTTAAATATTTTTTTTGTTTCGCTCCCGGTTCGCGAACCGGGAAGCTTTCCGTTAGCTCAATTTGATGCCGCGAACCGGTAAACGTTCCGTTAGCGCAACTGCCGCGTTAGAAATCAACATCGTGACGCGTCGCGAAAGCGCGACGTATCACGTTGTCGCGTAATGCGTCTTGTGACGCGCTGCGTTAGCGCACCCGGAAGTGCTCCGGTACGCGAACCGAGGCGCGAAGCGCAGTGACCCGGAAGCGATCCGGGGCGCGTTCCGCAGCGCGTAACATAAGCGTGAGAGGTCATGTGACTTGTTAATAAAACTTTTCATTGGTTCATTTAACTTTTGGTTTCATAATCATGTAAGGCTAGGTCAGGTGACCTAAAAATAACACTTTTCATTGGTTTAGAACTATTGTTTTTCCCAAATGATGAAAACCCCTCCTTCTTTCCTCACTCTGACTTTCATCATTGTGAGAGGAAGACCTTTATTCATAGTAGAGCAATGGCTTCAGTACTTGCTTCAGCAGGTGCACCCCCACCACCACCTCCACCTCCTCATGGGAAGAGAGGACCACCTCCCCAGGTCATCACCAACACAGAGGAGGAAGAGGAAGAAATAGAGGAAGAGGAGAGAGAAGGACCACAGTTCTTGGAAGAGGTGCCCCGGGTTTCCCATAGGAAAGCCAGTTTCATTTGGCAGTTTTTTTCAATCTCTCCAGGGCAGAAGAAAGTGAATGCGAGGTATGTCACCTGCCTCATTTGCAAAGAGAAATTATCAAGAGGGACTGATAAAAAGTATAGCTATGGGAACTATACCATGCATAGGCACATGAACAGGTGGCATCCACTCAATTACAGCCGGGCGGAAATTCGTGACATGGAACAAAACCCAACAGCAACTCCTGTGGCCAGGTCAACATCGTTAATATCATTGACAGCAGCAGAGGCACGGGAAACCGTGCCAAACATCCAGGAGAATTTTGGGCATATGAAATATACTTGTCTGCACTGTGGTGCATTGATATCATGTGGTAACATGAGTATTAATTCCATCAACCTGGCTTATAACAATCATAATTGCCCTAACCGCCCCAGACAGTAATTTTTTTTTTGCTCCTGTTGAGCCCTTTTCAATGCCTGTTTTTGTTGTTTCCCCCCCCAAAAAACCAAAAAAAATATAAAATTGTTCAAAAAATACAAAAAAAAACAAAAAATAAAAAAAAATAAAAAAAAAATATAAAACAACAAAAACATTAAAAAAAAAGTTCTTTTCAGAACTACCTCCCCTTTAAAAAAAAATTGCTAGAATGTTTAGCACTCTGGCAAGCTCTATTTCTTTTAGTTCGCTTCCCAGTTCGCTTCCCGGTTCGCGACATAGGCAATAAAAGTTTTGCAGCTTTTATCGGCAGAAATATGTGACCAAAGCCGCTTTTGCGGCAGAAAACTGCCGCTAAAACCACTTTTGCACCAGTTTTCTGCCAATAAAAACAGCAATAATTTTATTGGCTGTGTTCATAATATGCCCCTTAGTGTGCTTCAACTACACAGAGAAAGCATTATGAACAAGTAGTGAAAAAGTGATCAGTCAAAGACACTAAGAGTAATAGAGACGGAGTGAGTGAACAAGAGTGAGGAACTATGAGAAGAGAGGGACTGAGAAAAAGAGTGGAAGGAGTTGAGTAAGTAGGTAATAGAGAAAGGAATGAGGAAAGTAGCAAAGGCAGGAAACTGAGGGTTAAAGAAATGAAGCTGTGGAACTAATAGTAGGTGAATGTGATAGAAATGTAACGAAAAGAATACAAAACATTTACCTTATAATTGTCGTTAAATTACTCACTTTTTGTTTTTATACTTTCAATCTGTGAAAGAGAGAACAAACATTTGAAAAATATTAAAACATGTATTTAAAAATTACAAAAGACAAGGGAAAAGATTGAAGGACAAACAGTTTTTCAACAACTTTGACACTGACAGAAGCTTCTGCTTCTCCAGGCCCCCTACACAGTCCTAAAGATATACATTTTAAACTAACAGTATCTTGATGCAGATGAAGTGAGGCCTATCTTAAAACATGGTGCATCTTTTGCACTGCTGTTGTCTCAGAAAAGTGTCGCAAGACACTAACATTTTAAATGATTGCTTCAGGATGCCAATAAGATGTGTCCTATCCAGAGGTTTGTTTGAGGTGAGACCTACTCAGGGTTCCAAATGAAATTTCGAGTTGTTTGAAGAGAACAGAGGACATAATACATGTGAAGGCCTACCAATGAAGTAAGTCATGTCCACTTCACTCTTGAACAAAGGCCAGACCTCTTCTGTGTCCGTAAACTTCATCTGCACAATGTCATTCATAAACTTAGGAAACACAAGTGATGTAATTGAAAAATGTGGAGTTTCTTTTCCTCATTTCACAATCACATCACCTGTGTTGCCTTTGCTTAGGTATCTCATAGTGCAGATGTAGTCCAGCATATTAAACAGTACCTAGAAGTGCAGCACTGCATGCAACAACTTTGACACTTATAAAAGCTTTTGCTTCTGCATGCCCCCTACACAATGCTAATTATATACATTTTAAACTGATGGTATCTTGCTGGAGATGAACTGAAACCTATCTTGCAACATGGTGCATCTTTTACACAAAAGTGACCCACAATGGAGCAAAAGAGGCGCACGGCCACCATAAATCTGACCCTAACATTTTAAATGATTGTTTCAAGATGCCAATAAGGTGTAACCTATCCACAGATTTGTTTCAGGTAAGTCCTACTCAGGGTTGCAGATGGAATTTAGGTTTGTTGAAGAATACAGAGAAGATAATACATGTGGAGGCCTACCAACGAAGTGAGTAATGTCCACTGCACTCTTGAACAAATGTCAGACCTCCTCTGTCTCCAGGAACAGGCCTAAACCTCATCTACACAATGTGGTGTGTAATGTTAGGAAACACAGGTAATATAATTGAAAAACATGCACATTTTTTTGCTCATTCCACAATCATATGACCTGTGTTTCCTTTGCTTAGGTATCTCATTGTGGAAATGTAGTCTATCATATGAAAGACTACGTAGAATATGAGCACTGTATGCAAGAACTTTGACACTTACAGAAGCCTCTCCTTCTCCATGCCTCCTACACAGTTCTAAATGTACATCATAAATGGAAACAGTACAGAATTAATTATACATGTTAAATGGTTTATTTTTGCTGTTCTCAGAATGTATCAAATTTCACTAAAAACAGTGACTTGAAGGTATTCATCATATAACAGCGGGGAAAAAAAAACACAATCAAAATGATTGTGTTTAAAAAACCCATACAACATAACAAATCAGAATTCAGAACTCCTTAAAGTTAACTTACTTTCCATGACGTCAAAGGATGTCCTATGAACAGCTTACACTCTGTTGTGCTGTTATTACTTTCAGCCCGCCACTTTCTGAAAGAAAACCTCCATCGTTTTGAAAAACATGTTACATACAATAAATGACTTCTTGCTCTCTACCACAAGTTTCCACAAGGCCAAATCTTGTCAGAGCCATTTATAACTCTTGGATTTCTTGTAAGCCAATCCCGTCATTTGGCATTTCCGCAACTTTCAGAATTAAAATGTTGAAGATCATTTTCACAATCCTGGACTACTAATATCTTCCCCTTCTTCCTCAGTCATGTTCTACATTTCCTATGACACTGATACTGCTTACTATGAAGCAGACTTACACTACCTCTATGACTACTACAATTATTCAATTCTCTACATCACTTTTAATCACAAAGCAATGTAAAACAGTAGACAGCATTGCAGACTTACATTCCCTCTACTCTATGTTTTGATTGGCTGCTTCAATTAGCTTATAAAAAGAAATAGTTTTTCTGAACTCATTCAAAGTGCACTTATTTCTCCATGACGTCCAGTCTTATGGTTAGAAGTTATGTCTCTGAACTACACTTATCCTCAAGGCCAAATCGTGTAGGAGCCATTAGAACTTCTTGAAATTCCTCAGAGCACATCCCGGGATTCTTTCCCTAAAATTTTGGTTTTAAAAACACCAGGTAAGAGTTTTTAAGGTCATACAGCAATTTCTTTTTTGAAAATTAAAACAGAATCATTGCAGAATGACCAGCCATTTCTAGACTTTAAATAAGCTGTGTAATGTCCTGATGTTGTTGAAGGACCGTCATGATATATAATTGCTGCAGTTACAAAAGTCCTTCCTGATATTGACAACTGCGAAGCCACAAAATTTTTAATTAAAGTTGTCAATTTTGTTCCATCAGGCCTACATCGTTGGAACATTAAAATGACATACTGGCCATATGTTCGTATAAATAATGTGGACATCATTTCAGATTTACATTGGCTACACTCCATGTTGTGATCAGCTGCTTTTACTAGCTTATTAAAGGAGACTGATTTACTGTCTGGCAAAGTTAAATATATAAATCTTTCTGAGTCTACACTAGTAGTATTTGATACCCTACAGTTCTCGCAGTCATGCTGCCATTGATAAGAAAGCCCAAACAGCTGATCTACATCTACACCTTCAGCATGCAATACATCAAGCATATACATTAAAAACTCCTGACAATCTTGCTGAATATTTTGAGAGAATTGTGTTCGGCCTGAACATCTGTCTAACAGATTTCGAATTTCAGACACACTTTCTATGTTTGTTCTATCAGTGCTACATTTTTCTAAGACAGAATTTAACAAACTGCAAAATCTTTGATCAGAATTGACCACAATCTCTTCTTTTACATTTTCTAGAGAAAACAAAACATTAACCACTACATTAGCATAACAGTTGACACCAGAACTGTTTTCAAATTGAAAACCAACAACATCTTCAACAGAATCCTTTTTGTTTCTGCTTATAATTTCAGGTTCATCGACTTTTCGTCTTTTTG
Organism: Lissotriton helveticus; assembly: GCF_964261635.1. Taxonomy (NCBI): domain Eukaryota; kingdom Metazoa; phylum Chordata; class Amphibia; order Caudata; family Salamandridae; genus Lissotriton; species Lissotriton helveticus. Next base: position 2,051,209,238 of record NC_136061.1, read on the forward strand.
CTACAACCTCCCCAGTATTGGTCACATTTCTTCGTTTCCGGCCTACCACACGTTTCTCAAACAAAGGATATTGAGGCAAATGTGGCGCATACTCTCTTCTTAACCTATTGTATTCATTAACACAATCTAGATCCGCACAAATGCTTGTGACATCACACTCAATCAAGTACAATCCCGATAAAGTTCTAACTCGTGACAATGCCACATATGCCATACCCTCCTTGAACACAGAACTGCCAATATTCACCAATGCACTGTCTACACTTAAACCTTGCGATTTATGGATTGTCACCGCATATGCCAAGCAAACAGGAAACTGCTTACGGCGAACATATAAGTCTTTTACAAGCAAAAATTAAGCAGAACAACGACCAATTAGCTGTACTTCCTCAATGCCATCAAATTTAATTTTTAAAAATTAAATTCCATCTCTATTTCTGTATTTTACAAAATCAACAACATTACCCATTGATCCATTTACCAGACCTCTTTCAACATGTAAATTCCTTCTTAAAATTATACGGCAGTTCAAGCACACATTCAGAGTCGTTTCAAAACCTGCAGTTTTAGATATACTCTTCTCTAATGAATCCAATTTTGTTTTCAGATTCTCAGACAAAATAATTGTTGATCCCATATGCTCTACTCTGTCAATAGCTTCCAGTTTCACAATCTCTTGCTTTTCTAAATGCAACATTTTGTTGTTGAATTTGGCACATTCTGCAAGAGTTGGCATCAAACATATTCCAGATTTCTGCTCAGTAATTTTCTGAAAAATATTCTCAGGCACAACATCTTGTTCTGGATATAAATTTGACAGTAATCGTGCATGTAAAGCTTCTTTCCCATGCTCGGTCACTTTTCCAATTCTAACATCTTGTAGAATAGTCTTGTAAACTTCATCCTTCGCCTGACGCATATTTTCATGCAGTTCAGCATAATTGAAGTTTAACCATATATTGACGTTGCCAATGCTGCCTAGGTACTTCCTGGTATCTTCATGCGTGAGCATTTTGAACACAGGTTGCCCTTTCACTGGTGTCAGCTGCGGAAGATCTCCGAAAACAATGATGTGTTTGCCACCAAATAACATTTCATACTCTGTTTTGAGAACTTCTTGCATTCTCAAATGCACAAAGGCAAGCATGACATTGGAAACCATGCTTACTTCGTCAATGATAAGAAGTTTCATTTTCCTCAAGATTCTTGAAACTTCAAAACAAGCATCTCCAGATAGCTTGTGATATTGTAATTTGTTGTCATGCTCCACTGGCAGCATCAGTAAACGATGTAAAGTAATCCCTTTAATGTTATGTGCTGCCAGTCCAGTTGGAGCGGTGACAACACAAGACAGCGATGACTCTGTCCTTTCCTGCAAATAACATGAAATTGCTTTAATAAGGAAACTTTTTCCAGTTCCCGCTTCTCCACTCACGTACAGTCGGACAGGCTTCAACGACGTACATGAGCACTCTTTCTTGTCATGACTTAATCCATGATCAATTTGCATGGTAACTTCGTCATATATTTTCCTCTGCTCAACGTTGAGTTGTCTTTCCAACTCTTCTAAGTTAACCGCATCCTCCTGAGCATGTGCCATGGCTCTTTCCACTTCATTCATAGCAGTGGCAGCTTCATTTTCGATAACAGGTCCTCCTAGTGGATCCTGACTCAATGAAGCAGAACTCTGACTGTCCTGAGAACTGTCTCTGGCAATCTCGGCTACAATCATTGCTTCCTGCTCAATTTCCGCATTCAACATTTCTACATATTTGGGAAAAGCAGGACATTCTATGGTCTCCTTGGCGGCATTGAAAGAGTCTTCGTAACAGAGAAAATCTCCAAGCAGTTCCTCTTCTGCACGCCAAGGCTTGAAAAGTTGCAAAAGTGCTAAATAGAAAAACTCCTTTTTTTCAGGAGATTCGCCACTCAATTTTCGATGGTTTACCAAGTGGCATTTTCTTTGCTTGACCAGACATCCCTCACTTCCTATTACAGCATACACTCCTTTCTCAGTATCTTCTTTGATGTTCCTCTTGAATATGTAATTTTGAAGAACCTCATACAGACAAACATTCTCGAGGTGAATGCTTCGATTTGGATAATATGTATCCAACATGTTGGTCTTCAAAATGTCGGTACTGTTTGGCTCCTTTTCCGCCAAATACTCAATTTCCCGCACAGGTTTGAGAACTCGATTACGCGTTGCAGCAAGACCAAGACTCGCCCAAACGATACTCCTGGACTTGGCATAGAGACTTGCTGAAGACAACCGGTCAGAACATTCGTACGCTCCAATTTCTCGATGCGACAACATCTTCAGACTGAAACTGTACAACTTCTTGCTGAGGCTCTTTTCATGGGAAATGTCCTCCCACATATCCTTCAATTCTGTCTTCTCTTTTTTGGTGATGTAAGACGTCACATACCGAGCCACAGCCATACAGTTATCAGCCACAAACTGTATATCCATGTTAGCATTCCACATGGACAAAATCACCGGGTTGTAGTCGTTGATGTACTTGGACTCTTCGTTCCTCTTCAAATTGTATGTGTTTTTAGGTGATTTCTTCATCACATTATGTCGCAGCGAAGACATCAAACTGTTTACTCTTCCTTTAGAAATCACCGGTCGTGGAAAGCCGAAACAACATTTGGTGTAGAACTTGTCCTTGTTTCGGAATTCACGACGACAGTACTTTCCACATCGATGGCTTTGGAAACGCAGAACTTTTTCTCTTAGGCTTTTCTTCTCCTTTGCGTTTGGAACAGCACACGTAGAATACTGTTGTATAAAACTCATCACTGAGTCTTCTGGATCCGTTCCAAATGTAGGTGCATCCTTGATCCACAGCAACATATGTATATGAGGAGCACCTCTTGCTTGGTACTCCTTTCTCCAGAAGAAATCCAACACCTCTCCAAGAGGTGGATTCTTCTTATTCATGATGAAAGACATCATAGCTTCAAATCTATGATTGAAGTACCTACATACATTGACTGGATCCAAAGAGCACAGTTCTCCGGGTGTCTTGAATTCAATGTTTTCTACGTTAGCATTTGCCTCTCGTAGAAATTCAAGTAAGTCTTCCCAGCCATATTCGGCACAGCTCAGAGTGAGGAACCATGTGGGAGTTCCTAAGTTCCTCAGCATACATTTTAAATCACCATGACGACGGTACCAGTACTCATTAGTACCACACTGACACGCCATGAGATTAATCAGGTGAGAATCCAAAATACCGTCTTGGACATTGACTTTATCCATAAAGTCACTTGCCGAGATGTTTTGCATGTGTATACCACTTTTCAAGATGTGGTTCACTGCATATGACAGTCCAGACAGATCGCTTTCAAACAGGAGATGAAACAAATAAGGAATGCATTGTCGAAACCTAGCATCTCCTGCATACAATCGCAAAGTCCGGTATTCAGAAGCAGGAATTTGATGAGGTCGCTCATCATATCTTCCTCCCTGACCTGTTGGAAAAAGCTGTGGGAAACACCGAGCTTCCAAACTTTCCTCCCAAACACTAATGGGACTCCCTTTGGCTTGTTTCATTTGAAACAACTCAATAGCATTCCCCATGACTTCCTTGGAATGCAAAGGATGAACACTATAATGTTCATATATTTCTTCACTAGTAGAGGGTTCTACTTTCTCAATTTGACCTGCACACAAATCGCTATCCTCTTCCTCACTTACTTCCTCTTCTGCAACATATACATTCTTATAGTATTTTTTTTTTTTTTTCAAATACAATGTTGCCTTTTTAACTTTCCTAACATCCACTAAATCTTGCCATATTTTCTTATTCTTTGTCGGAACCCCATTAACTAAGATAACCAGAGGTTCCTCTTCCACTTTTTCTACTCCAATTGTGTTAATGTTTTTCTTCAAATCTAGAGGCAAATAAACAACTCTTCCCTTTAATCCTCTCTGTAAATCTGATGGAGGCAATTTCCCTGTCTTTGGCTCCATTCTTACAATAGCCTGAAAGGGATGGATACTTTGAATCAAAATAGATTCATAAGTATTTAAATCCTTCAATTCAGAAGGAATCTCAACCAATTCCAGATTATTATGAACTGCTCTAGCAGGCATCTGGTTTTGATTTAATTTGCAACAACAATAAGTACACACACGTTGATCCAATCCCAAATCAAAACAATTTTCTGCCATCAAGTATGTTGCGAAATCCTTCCATTCACTATTATTTTCCCTTTCACTTTTTGCATATAAATCCACTAACTTGGTCAGATTCTTATAATAAGTGCGTCGACAACACACACAAGTGAAATTTGGCCTCTCACTTGATTTGACCTGAAACGTCGCAATTTCCCTCTGGAAATTATCTGTACTGGAAACCTGTACACTATCTTCCACATTACCCGCTTCTTCTTGGTCAATTTCAACATTCTCCTCTTTACTTCCAAAGTAACAAAACTCAATTTCTTCACATATATTCTTCACATCTATTTCAGAACCATGCAAAAGAGCAGCGCATAATTGTTTAAGCATAATTGCTGGACTCTTAGCATAATACAACATTCTAACTAATTTCCTCACTTTATTATGATGCACTGCTAGCATCCTGAAATGATGAAAAACACTCTGGCATACTCTCCTGGAAAGACAAGCCAGTGAATGACCATGCAAACCTGTCACTTCTCTCACTCTGCAAGGATCTAATTCTTGCAACAACCTCATTTTCTGCTTCAAACTTTTCTTATTAAATGACCGTACAAAATCACAAAGCAAATTGATGGAATCCTGTCGCACACTGCAAATACTACTACACTTCCAGGTGTACACAGGACCCTTAGCACGTCTTCCTAAAACCTCATTACCTAACACCTCTTCTGCCTCTGTTGTCACAAGTTTTTCTTTTTCAACTGGACAACCATCTTTCACTTCATAAGCTCGACCACTGGTGTCAACTGCATGCACCAAATCATTATCCTGGAAATAACTCTCCTCATTAAAAAATGCCTCACAGCTTGAACTATGCATCCATTCTCCAGAAAAAACTTCACAAAAATTACTACGATTAACTATTCTCTTCCATCTACTATTTCTTTTGAAATCATAAATTGCCTTGTTTAGCTTCCTAATTCTATTGATTATCAAAATAAATAACTTACGTTTAATTTCAAATGCCTGATCAATAACTTTCTCAACTTTTTTTTTCTCTTATAAAAAACCACTTTCTGTTGACCTTTCTTAATATTTTTTAACAAATTGCCAATTATCCTGTTGCGGAACATTCGTTTACGAATGTCCCTAAACTGTTGTTTCCTTCTACTATCATGCACAGAGTTATCTCTTGCTCTAGCAGTAACATTTTTCATTGGCCTTTCCTTTCCGTTTGAATTGCTTCTCTTTTTCTGGACTGAAACATTTTCTGTAGTAATATTTTTTTTACTACAAATATTTCTTATGAATGTTTTTGTACTCTTACCCGGTGCTTTCTTGGTGACTTGACAAATCTTTTTGTTAGAGGACTGCTGCTTTTTTTCATTAACCTGCTGTCTTTGACGTTTTGCAGCCTTTCTCACTCTTTCTTTGGTTGGCATGCTGAAATCTTGAAATGATCTCCAGTTGAATCTGTGGTAAAATATAATAAAAAATGTTATTAACCACTATTACCCAACAGTAAATCAATAACAGTAATCAAAAACTTAAAACACTACTTGACATTTTTACATAGAAGATTTTTTAGTGCTTGGCAAATTTAGAATACAGAAATAGCAGAAAAGAAATGGAATTTATATTCATGTTACCTGTGCTATTTTATATGTGAATCTGATCTAATTTTATGAGCATATTTTAATATTTTATTGAAGACACTACACATAACCTGTTTTTGAAGGTGTCTTTATTTTTAAATTAAACGGTTTACATTTTTACTTTTTATTTATTATAAATTTTTAAAATAAATGTTTATAGTTCCATAGGCTCAAGCACGTCAGCTTCCCATCCTATGTCATATAATTCGGACAAATCTGCATCCTCATCACGTTCTTCTTCATCCTCAGGATTTAAATCATCCAAGGGATCAACATCCACTGATGTTTCAATTACGAGTTCAATGATGAGGTCAAAATCAACTGATTGCTGATTGTCGCTCATGTTGATGTTGTCTTTATCTTTAAAGAAAGATAACAACAATGAGATGTTGCACAGTAAGAGACAAATCTCAGAGATTATAATAGTAAAATTGTTTAACAAGAGTAACATTTTGCAGCTATTATATAGCCATGTCCAACGATGCTGAGCAGGTGAAGCCTATGTCTAATTTTTCAGTGAACAGGACTCATCTCTTCTTAACCTTGGATAAGCCTCACCGACTCTGTGTCCCCTGCACATACTTAAATGTAAAGGGGCAGATTTATGTTAAATGGCACATCCCCAGGCATGCACCAGTTAACGTGCACCGCTGCTCTGCCACTCATGGTGTGCCGCATTTACAATCAGATAGGAGAAAGCTACGTCAAAACCCTGCGCCTTCTTGATGCAGGCATAGGTCTTGACGCAACATTGTGGAGATGGGGCACCCCTGAGCCTTGCTGGAGCTGAATCACACTTGCGATACAACTCCAGCAATGCGCCACCTTTACGGCACAGATGCGTCACGCATCTGTGCCATTTTTGCCCCATGCTGCGCCGCATTGTAAATGCAGCACACCATGGGTGGCGGAACAGCAGCGCAGGATGACTGGCACATCCCTGGTGATGCGCCAGTCATCATAAATCTATCCCTAAGCTTCTTATCTTGTTAGAGATGAACCGCCATATGTATCATCAAACTATTTTGCATTTCCTAAATAGCGAATTTTAAGGGATAAATAGCAATTCTTTACCATTCCTAATTTGCGATGAGCAAATTGCTAATTGCAAATTACCCATTCATTTCCATGGGCCAGGAGGCCCATAGGAATGAAGGTGCAATTTGCGATTAGCAATTAGCTCATCGCAAATTAGGAATTTTTCCAAAGGTGCAGGGGTGTCTCAAGAACACCCTGCTGCACCCCTGAAAAAGAAATTTGGGGGCATATGGCGCACATACATGCCCTAAGGGCATGTATGGGCGTCATATGGCACCTTTTGTTTTTTGGAAAAAAAGCTTTTTGAAAAGAATTCGCAAATTACCACCAACTAGAAGTTGGTGGTAATTTGCAACTCCTTAATGGCATTTTTTGCATATTTTTTGTTTGATACATTGCATTTAAGGAATCGCAAAATTTGCAAATCCTTCAGTACAATCGCAAAATAAGGAATAGCAATTTTTGCTATTCCTTATTTTGCATCAAACTTGTTTGATACATAGCATTTGTCTAATTAGCATTCGCAAAGGCCGAAATTCACAGAATTTTGACCTTTGCGAATGCTAATTAGCTTGATACATATGGCCCCAAGTGAGGCCTGTCTTGCAACATGGTGCATCTTTTGCATCACTGCTGCATCGGTTTCATGTGGCACGTTTTTTTTACACCATGACACATCTGCCTAAATGCATCAATTTGTAATTTTGTCGCCTCATAGCAAATCTTTTGCACCGCCGCTGCATCAGAAAAGTGACGCACAGTGGCGCAAAAGAGGCATACACCTATCATAAATCTGTCCCTAGCATTTTAAATGATTAATTCAGGATGACGATAAGGTGTGGCCTATCCAGAGGTTTGTTTAAGGTGAGGCCTACTCAGGATTGCAGATTAAAGTTACGCTTGATGAAGAATACAGAGGAGATAATACATGTAAAGGCCTACCAATGAAGTAAGTAATGTCCACTTCATTGCGCCAGTCATCATAAATGTATCCCTAAGCTTCTTATCTTGTTACAGATGAACCGCCATATGCATCATCAAACTATTTTGCATTTCCTAAATAGCGAATTTTAAGGAATAAATAGCGATTCTTTACAATTCCTAATTTGCAATGAGCAAATTGCTAATTGCAAATTACCCATTCATTTCCATGGGCCAGGAGGCCCATAGGAATGAAGGTGCAATTTGCGATTAGCAATTAGCTCATCGCAAATTAGGAATTTTTCCAAGGGTGCAGGGGTGTCTCAAGAACACCCTGCTGCAGCCCCTGAAAAAGAAATTTGGGGGCATATGGTGCACATACATGCCCTAAGGGCATGTATGGGCGTCATATGGCACCTTTTGTTTTTTGGAAAAAAAGCTTTTTGAAAAGAATTCGCAAATTACCACCAACTAGAAGTTGGTGGTAATTTGCAAATCCTTAATGGCATTTTTTGCATATTTTTTGTTTGATACATTGCATTTAAGAAATCACAAAATTTGCAAATCCTTCAGTGCAATCGCAAAATAAAGAATAGCAAATTTTGCTATTCCTTATTTTGCATCAAACTTGTTTGATACATACCAATTGTCTAATTAGCATTCGCAAAGGCCGAAATTCACAGAACTTCGGCCTTTGCAAATGCTAATTAGCTTCATACATATGGCCCCAAGTGAGGCCTGTCTTGCAACATGGTGCATCTTTTGCATCACTGATGCATCAGTTTCATGTGGCACGGTGTTTTTTACACCATGACACATCTGCCTAAATGCATCAATTTGTAATTTTGGCGCCTCATAGCAAATCTTTTGCACCGCCGCTGCATCACAAAAGTGACGCACAGTGGCGCAAAAGAGGCATACACCTATCATAAATCTGTCCCTAGCATTTTAAATGATTAATGACGAGCTGGGCTTGTCATCGCGCTTACCTGTCCTGCGCGGATGACAAGGCCAGCTCATCATCAGCCCCACCCTCGGGGGAAGCGCTGGCGCTCCCCCCGAGGCTCTCTGATCTTCGGTTTTGCAATGGGGGCGGCAGCGGAAGAGCTTCCGCTGCCGCCCCCGCCCCCCCCCCATGGTAATCCCTGATGACGTCAGCGCGCACAGCGCGCGCTGACATCATCAGGGATTCCCAGCGCTCAGGAAGCCATTTGCTTCCTGACCGCGCTGGAAGAAGGTAGGTTTCTCGAGGCTGGCGGGGGTTTGGGGGCAGCGAAGAGGCATCAGGGGAGAGGAAAGAGATTTTCCTTTCCCCTGATGTCTCTTTGCAGGGCATTTCTGCCTCACGATCGCGCACAGCGTCGCGATTGTGCGGCGGAAATGCCCCCACTAGACACCAGGGATATACTTTTAGTTTTTAGGAAGTGACCCCTTGGGCAAGGGTCGCTTCCAGGCGGGCTGGCAATATGTTTTCGTTTTTCTGCCCCCCCTGGGGGGAAATCGGCCCGTTTTTTCGGCCGTTTTGCCCTGGGGGCAGAAAATCCCCACTAGCACCAGGGATATTGATTTTAGCCAAGATGGCGGCCATTGATTTTGTTTACGTTTTTCTGTCCCCCCTGGGGGCAAATCGGACCGTTTTTTTTTGCCGTTTTGCCCCCAGGGGGGACAGAAAATGCCCACTAGACACCAGGGATGTAATTTTAGTTTTTAGGAAGCGACCCCTTGGGCAAGGGTCGCTTCCAGGCGGGGTCTGAGTATGTTTTCGTTTTTCTGCCCCCCCTGGGGGGAAATCGGCCCGTTTTTCGGCCGTTTTGCCCCCAGGGGGGGCAGAAATTACCCACTAGAACCAGGGATTTTTGTTGGGGCAATGTGTTTGTTTTGGGAAGCGACCCCTTGGGTAAGGGTCGCTTCCAGGTGGACATGATTGTGTTTTTGTTTTTCTGTCCACCCTGGGGGCAAATCGGCCTGTTTTTTTTGCCGTTTTGCCCCCAGGGGGGGCGGAAAATGCCCACTAACACAAAGTTTTTAGGAAGCGACCCCTTGGGCATGTTTGCTGGTGGTGTGTGTGGGGAGTGGTACTTGGCTGGATGGTGTGCGTGGAGCGGTGCTTGGCTGGCGGTGTGTGTGGAGTGGTACTTGGCTGTCGGTGTGCGCTGAGTGGTGTTTGGCTGGCGGTGTGCGTGGAGGGGTACTTGGCTATCTATGCACGGAGTGGTGCTTGGCTGGCGGTGTGTGTGGAGTGGCGCTTGGCTGGTGGTGTGTGTAGAGTGGTACTTGGCTGTCTGTGCACGGAGTGGTGCTTGGCTGGCGGTGTGTGTGGAGTGGCGCTTGGCTGGTGGTGTGCGTGGAGTGCTACTTTGCTGTCTGTGCACGGAGTGGTGCTTGGCTGGCGGTGTGTGTGGAGTGGCGCTTGGCTGGTGGTGTGCGTGGAGTGCTACTTTGCTGTCTGTGCACGGAGTGCTGCTTGGCTGGTGGTGTGTGTGGAGTGGCGCCTGGCTGGTGGTGTGCGTGGAGTGCCACTTTGCTGTCTGTGCACGGAGTGCTGCTTGGCTGGCGGTGTGTGTGGAGTGGCGCTTGGCTGGTGGTGTGCGTGGAGTGCTACTTTGCTGTCTGTGCACGGAGTGCTGCTTGGCTGGCGGTGTGTGTGGAGTGGCGCTTGGCTGGTGGTGTGCGTGGAGTGCTACTTTGCTGTCTGTGCACGGAGTGCTGCTTGGCTGGCGGTGTGTGTGGAGTGGCGCTTGGCTGGCGGTGTGTGAGGAGTGGCGCTTGGCTGGATGGTGCTTGGCTGGCGGTGAGTGGTGCTTGGCTGGTGGTGCTTGTGGAGTGGCGCTTGGCAGGTGGTGTGCGTGGAGTGCTACTTTGCTGTCTGTGCACGGAGTGGTGCTTGGCTGGCGGTGTGTGTGGAGTGGCGCTTGGCTGTTAGTGTGCGTGGAGTGCTACTTTGCTGTCTGTGCACGGAGTGCTGCTTGGCTGGCGGTGTGTGTGGAGTGGCGCTTGGCTGGTGGTGTGCGTGGAGTGCTACTTTGCTGTCTGTGCACGGAGTGCTGCTTGGCTGGCGGTGTGTGTGGAGTGGCGCTTGGCTGGTGGTGTGCGTGGAGTGCTACTTTGCTGTCTGTGCACGGAGTGCTGCTTGGCTGGCGGTGTGTGTGGAGTGGCGCTTGGCTGGTGGTGTGCGTGGAGTGCTACTTTGCTGTCTGTGCACGGAGTGCTGCTTGGCTGGCGGTGTGTGTGGAGTGGCGCTTGGCTGGTGGTGTGCGTGGAGTGCTACTTTGCTGTCTGCACGGAGTGCTGCTTGGCTGGCGGTGTGTGTGGAGTGCTGCTTGGCTGGCGGTGTGTGTGGAGTGGCGCTTGGCTGGTGGTGTGCGTGGAGTGCTACTTTGCTGTCTGTGCACGGAGTGCTGCTTGGCTGGCGGTGTGTGTGGAGTGGCGCTTGGCTGGTGGTGTGCGTGGAGTGCTACTTTGCTGTCTGTGCACGGAGTGCTGCTTGGCTGGCGGTGTGTGTGGAGTGGCGCTTGGCTGGTGGTGTGCGTGGAGTGCTACTTTGCTGTCTGCACGGAGTGCTGCTTGGCTGGCGGTGTGTGTGGAGTGCTGCTTGGCTGGCGGTGTGTGTGGAGTGGCGCTTGGCTGGTGGTGTGCGTGGAGTGCTACTTTGCTGTCTGTGCACGGAGTGCTGCTTGGCTGGCGGTGTGTGTGGAGTGGCGCTTGGCTGGTGGTGTGCGTGGAGTGCTACTTTGCTGTCTGTGCACGGAGTGCTGCTTGGCTGGCGGTGTGTGTGGAGTGGCGCTTGGCTTGTGGTGTGCGTGGAGTGCTACTTTGCTGTCTGCACGGAGTGCTGCTTGGCTGGCGGTGTGTGTGGAGTGCTGCTTGGCTGGCGGTGTGTGTGGAGTGGCGCTTGGCTGGTGGTGTGCGTGGAGTGCTACTTTGCTGTCTGTGCACGGAGTGCTGCTTGGCTGGCGGTGTGTGTGGAGTGGCGCTTGGCTGGTGGTGTGCGTGGAGTGCTACTTTGCTGTCTGCACGGAGTGCTGCTTGGCTGGCGGTGTGTGTGGAGTGCTGCTTGGCTGGCGGTGTGTGTGGAGTGGCGCTTGGCTGGTGGTGTGCGTGGAGTGCTACTTTGCTGTCTGTGCACGGAGTGCTGCTTGGCTGGCGGTGTGTGTGGAGTGGCGCTTGGCTGGTGGTGTGCTGGAGTGCTACTTTGCTGTCTGTGCACGGAGTGCTGCTTGGCTGGCGGTGTGTGTGGAGTGGCGCTTGGCTGGTGGTGTGCGTGGAGTGCTACTTTGCTGTCTGTGCACGGAGTGCTGCTTGGCTGGCGGTGTGTGTGGAGTGGCGCTTGGCTGGTGGTGTGCGTGGAGTGCTACTTTGCTGTCTGTGCACGGAGTGCTGCTTGGCTGGCGGTGTGTGTGGAGTGGCGCTTGGCTGGTGGTGTGCGTGACGTGCTACTTTGCTGTCTGCACGGAGTGCTGCTTGGCTGGCGGTGTGTGTGGAGTGCTGCTTGGCTGGCGGTGTGTGTGGAGTGGCGCTTGGCTGGTGGTGTGCGTGGAGTGCTACTTTGCTGTCTGTGCACGGAGTGCTGCTTGGCTGGCGGTGTGTGTGGAGTGGCGCTTGGCTGGTGGTGTGCGTGGAGTGCTACTTTGCTGTCTGTGCACGGAGTGCTGCTTGGCTGGCGGTGTGTGTGGAGTGGCGCTTGGCTGGTGGTGTGCGTGGAGTGCTACTTTGCTGTCTGCACGGAGTGCTGCTTGGCTGGCGGTGTGTGTGGAGTGCTGCTTGGCTGGTGGTGTGTGTGGAGTGGCGCTTGGCTGGTGGTGTGCGTGGAGTGCTACTTTGCTGTCTGTGCACGGAGTGCTGCTTGGCTGGCGGTGTGTGTGGAGTGGCGCTTGGCTGGTGGTGTGCGTGGAGTGCTACTTTGCTGTCTGTGCACGGAGTGCTGCTTGGCTGGCGGTGTGTGTGGAGTGGCGCTTGGCTGGTGGTGTGCGTGGAGTGCTACTTTGCTGTCTGCACGGAGTGCTGCTTGGCTGGCGGTGTGTGTGGAGTGCTGCTTGGCTGGCGGTGTGTGTGGAGTGGCGCTTGGCTGGTGGTGTGCGTGGAGTGCTACTTTGCTGTCTGTGCACGGAGTGCTGCTTGGCTGGCGGTGTGTGTGGAGTGGCGCTTGGCTGGTGGTGTGCGTGGAGTGCTACTTTGCTGTCTGTGCACGGAGTGCTGCTTGGCTGGCGGTGTGTGTGGAGTGGCGCTTGGCTGGTGGTGTGCGTGGAGTGCTACTTTGCTGTCTGCACGGAGTGCTGCTTGGCTGGCGGTGTGTGTGGAGTGCTGCTTGGCTGGCGGTGTGTGTGGAGTGGCGCTTGGCTGGTGGTGTGCGTGGAGTGCTACTTTGCTGTCTGTGCACGGAGTGCTGCTTGGCTGGCGGTGTGTGTGGAGTGGCGCTTGGCTGGTGGTGTGCGTGGAGTGCTACTTTGCTGTCTGCATGGAGTGCTGCTTGGCTGGCGGTGTGTGTGGAGTGCTGCTTGGCTGGCGGTGTGTGTGGAGTGGCGCTTGGCTGGTGGTGTGCATGGAGTGCTACTTTGCTGTCTGTGCACGGAGTGCTGCTTGGCTGGCGGTGTGTGTGGAGTGGTGCTTGGCTGGTGGTGTGCTGGAGTGCTACTTTGCTGTCTGTGCACAGAGTGCTGCTTGGCTGGCGGTGTGTGTGGAGTGGCGCTTGGCTGGTGGTGTGCGTGGAGTGCTACTTTGCTGTCTGTGCACAGAGTGCTGCTTGGCTGGTGGTGTGTGTGGAGTGGCGCTTGGCTGGTGGTGTGCGTGGAGTGCTACTTTGCTGTCTGTGCACGGAGTGCTGCTTGGCTGGCGGTGTGTGTGGAGTGGCGCTTGGCTGGTGGTGTGCGTGGAGTGCTACTTTGCTGTCTGCACGGAGTGCTGCTTGGCTGGCGGTGTGTGTGGAGTGCTGCTTGGCTGGCGGTGTGTGTGGAGTGGCGCTTGGCTGGTGGTGTGCGTGGAGTGCTACTTTGCTGTCTGTGCACGGAGTGCTGCTTGGCTGGCGGTGTGTGTGGAGTGGCGCTTGGCTGGTGGTGTGCGTGGAGTGCTACTTTGCTGTCTGTGCACGGAGTGCTGCTTGGCTGGCGGTGTGTGTGGAGTGGCGCTTGGCTGGTGGTGTGCGTGGAGTGCTACTTTGCTGTCTGCACGGAGTGCTGCTTGGCTGGCGGTGTGTGTGGAGTGCTGCTTGGCTGGCGGTGTGTGTGGAGTGCTGCTTGGCTGGCGGTGTGTGTGGAGTGGCGCTTGGCTGGTGGTGTGCTGGAGTGCTACTTTGCTGTCTGTGCACGGAGTGCTGCTTGGCTGGCGGTGTGTGTGGAGTGGTGTTTGGCTGGCGCTGTGTGGGAAGTGGTGTTTGGCTGGCGGTGTGTGGGGAGTGGTACTTGGCTGGATGGTGTGCGTGGAGTGGTACTTGGCTGTCGGTGTGCGCTGAGTGGGGTTTGGCTGGCGGTGTGCATGGTCTGGTGCTTGGATGGTGGTGTGGGTGGACTGGAACTCTGCTGGCGGTGTGTGAGTAGTTACTTTCTGTTGGTCACTACACACACTGCTAGTTGAGTGACACTCTACGCAGTCCATCATTTTCTGTAGTTGCTATGTCAGATATGTGGGCGTGTGAAAGTGATGGGCGGCTGGCGGTGTGAATGTTTTGTATGTGTCACACGTACAAAAGGTGTATGAATGTCCTTACTGCCCCTGTGTGATATGGGTACTGGTAGTAGCAAAAGACTGACTGGCACCAAAGTGGTCAGGCACTTTAAAAAATTCAAAAAATTATCCAGTGTCTTGATGTTAAACCTCATCTAATCTCATTTGGTCTAAGCCCTAATTGATGGCCCATCTGGCCGAATTTTTATTTGGGGGGCAAATTTGTGTGTTGTTTTTTTAATTGTTATATTGTTTGTGAAATGTGGTAGTAATTTTTTTTTCTTCTCTATTTTTGTCTTGTTCCACGCTTTTGCTGTTTGGATTGTTGTAGGTTGCGTGTCTGTTTGCAGCTTGTGTAGTTGCTTGTGCTTGGTAAGTGAATGTATTTTGTACTACTTCTCCTTGATGTTTGTCTTTTTGAAAAAGGTTGTACTTCTAGCAGTTTGTGTGGCTCTGTGTTTTTTTTTCCAGCATTAGTGTTTGATGTGCACTTTGTTTTCTAATGTCATTTCTTTTTTTCTTTCTAGTGGGATTTCATTTCTTTTCGCTGTGTCTCAACAGAGTAGGTGCTGGTGAGTGTAGCTATATTTTGTAAGAGTGAAATTGTTTTGGATTGTATTTATCTTTTAGTGAAAGCCTTACCTTGTTTACTTCTTACTTTGCACAGTGTAGGTTGTTGTTCACTTGTGTGTGCAGTCTTCTTGCTTTGTAAGGATAATGGCTAGTCGCAGGATTACTGCTCAGCAGGTTCTTGGTTTGCTTTTTGAGTCTTCCTCGGACCATGGTTCAGAGTCTGAGTCCGATTCGGACTCCCAGGAAGCGGCAGAAGATTCAGGCAGTGAGTTTTCTCTTCGCATGGAATCATCATCATCGGATGATGACTCTTCTTCTAGTGCTGATGAAGGGCCTATGGTACAGGAGGACATTGTGTTGCCGGTAGTGGGCCAAGAGGCACCTGTGCTGCTGCCTAGGGCCGCAAGGTTTCCTTTCTTTTTACGTCGGCAAGAGGCATGTGGGCTGGAGCCTGCACCCAAAAGGCTTCACATTGCTGTGGTGCGCAAAGGGGCATCTGGTGCTTTTCGTCTTCCTGCTCGTGTAGTGCAGCAAGAGGCATCTGGGGCTGTTAGGCTTCCCATTGGTGTAGAGCGGCAAGAGGCATCTGGGCCTGCTGGGTTTCCCGGTGGTGTAGTGCAGCAAGAAGCATCTCAGGCTGCTGGGCTTCCCGTTGGTGTAGTGCAGGAAGAGCCCTCTGGGGATGCTACGTCTTCTGTTGGTGTTGTGCAGCCAGAAGTATCTGTGGCTGTTAGGCTTCCCGTTGGAGAACAGCAGCAAGATGTTTCGGTGCTGCAGGCTGGGGTGGCTGCTCCCCCCGTTGATAGGGATGGCCTCTGGGTTCCCCCTGGCTTGGTGCAGCCGGCATTGCCAGAGTTCACTGGTGTTCCTGGGTGTAGAGTGAATACAGAGAATTTTCTGCCAATTAATTTTTTTCAGTTGTTTTTTGACGATGTGTTTTTGCAAGAGATTGTTGAGCAAACCAATTTATATGCAGAACAATATTTGAGGGCCAACAGTGCCAGCCTTAAGCCCTATTGTAGAGCAATCCGGTGGACTCCCACCAATGTTGAAGAGATGAAGAAGTTTCTGGGATTAACTTTTTTGATGGGCTTGATAAGGAAGTCATCAATTACTTCATATTGGTCCACTAGTCCCTTGATGGTAACAGCTATATTTCCAGCAGTCATAAGTCATGATCGGTATACGCTTCTTCTTCGGATGATGCATTTTGCTGATAATAGTTTAGCGTTGTCACGCGATCACCCTGATTGTGACCGTTTGTTTAAAATTCGGCCTGTCCTTGATCACTTTGTTGATCGTTTTTCTGAGATTTTTGTCCCTGGTAAAGAAATTGCAGTGGATGAGTCTTTGGTGTTGTTCAAGGGCCGCTTGGTTTTTAGGCAATACATTCCTAGTAAGAGGTCACGCTTTGGAATCAAACTGTATATGCTGTGTGACAGTGAGACTGGATATGTCTACAATTTCAGGGTGTACACTGGTAAGGAGTCCCGCATTAACCCTCCTGGTTGTCCTTCTACTTTTGGAGTAACTGAGAAAATTGTGTGGGAACTAGGTAGAGGATTATTTAACAAAGGCCATCATTTATATGTAGATAACTTCTACACTGGTGTGCAGTTGTTCAAGGAGTTGGCCAAAGTGGGCACTGTTGCTTGTGGCACAATGCGCAGTAACCGTAAAGGTTTCCCAAAGGAACTTGTTTGCAAAAGGCTTGTGCGGGGACAGTCTACGGCATTGCGATGTGGGGAGCTTTTAGCTGTGAAGTATTCAGACAAGAGAGATGTGTACATGCTGACTACGATCCACGATGAAAGTACTGTACCTGTGCCTGTTTGGGGTCAGGGTGCTGAAGTGCGCAAACCTGTGTGCATTCTAGCTTACAATAAGTTCATGGGTGGTGTTGACAGAGTAGATCAGAGGTTGGAACCTTATGCTGCTCTTCGAAAGGCTTACGTTTGGTACAAGAAGTTGGCTATCCATCTGTTCCACTTGGCATCATTTAATGCTTTTGTTGTGTACCAGAAGTCTTGTCCTGGGACGAAGATGACTTTTCTTAAGTTTCAGGAGTCTATAATAGGCAGCCTTGTACTTGTGCAGCAGGCAAGTGTTCCTAGATTTGGAGTGGTGGAGGAAGTGGCTAGATTGCAAGATCGCCACTTTCCTGAATCTATTCCTTCCACTACTGCTAGAGACTTTCCGACTAGAAGATGCAGAGTCTGTTGGCGAAGAGGCGTGCGGAAGGAGTCTCGTATATACTGTCCTGACTGTCCTTCTAAGCCTGCATTGTGTATGTCAGCTTGTTTTAAATCGTACCACACGCAAAAGAACTATTGGGAGTTTGAATGAGCTGTAAAGTGAATTGCCTGGTCTGCATTCTGTAAAACATTTTTAGTTTGTTTCAAGGATTGGCATTAGTGCAAAGTTTTTATTTTAAGAATGTGTGTTACCTGATTTGTAGGTATTTCCATTTGTTTAGTGTTATTTTCAAAAAAAGAATTCTAAATGTGTTTGTGGTTTGTGCCGGCTGGTGCTTGGCTGGCGGTGTGTGTGGAGTGGTGCTTGGCTGGCGGTGTGTGTGGAGTGGTGCTTGGCTGGCGGTGTGTGTGTGTGTGGAGTGGTGCTTGGCTGGCGGTGTGTGTGGAGTGGTGCTTGGCTGGCGGTGTGTGTGGAGTGGTGCTTGGCTGGCGGTGTGTGTGGAGTGGTGCTTGGCTGGCGGTGTGTGTGGAGTGGTGCTTGGCTGGCGGTGTGTGTGGAGTGCTGCTTGGCTGGCGGTGTGTGTGGAGTGCTGCTTGGCTGGCGGTGTGTGTGGAGTGGTGCTTGGCTGGCAGTGTGTGTGGAATGGTGCTTGGCTGGCAGTGTGTGTGGAGTGGCGCTTGGCTGGTGGTGTTTGTGGAGTGGTACTTGGCTGGAGGGTGTGCGTGGAGCGGTGTTTAGCTGTCTGTGCACGGAGTGGTGCTTGGCTGGCGGTGTGCGTGGAGAGGCGCTTGGCTGGTGGTGTGCGCTGAGTGTTTGGCTGGCGGTGTGCATGGTCTGGTGCTTGGCTGGTGGTGTGGGTGGACTGGCGCTCGGCTGGCGGTGTGTGAGTAGTTACTTTCTGTTGGTCACTGCACACACTGCTTGTTGAGTGACACTCCACGCAGTCCATCAATTTGTGTAGTTCCAGTGTCAGAAATGTGGGCGTGTGAAAGTGATGGGCCCTTGAATGGCGCTGTTTGCTGGTGTGAGTGTTGAAATGTGATGGGTCCGCGGCTGGCGTTGTGAATGTTTTGAATGTGTCACACGTACGAAAGGTGTATGAATGGCCTGTAAAGAGGTTGGTGCCTTGACGTGGCTTTACAGCTCACGAGCTGTTAGTCAGTGGTTCAGTTTATCATACTTGCAATTATACACAGTGTATTTCATTTTTGTGAAATTACTTGCGTATACAATTGTATGTACTGAATCATCACTCACCCTCGTGCCAAATCCAACCAGTATGTGTGTGTGCTTGCGGATTAGATGGGTGTGGAGTAATAATTGTTTTTTTTTCTCTTTCTGCATTAGGGTGTACCTTGTCCCTTATTGTGATTGTTGTAATGTGTTGCTTTTATTCCAGATGGTGTCAGTGGTCTTGTTTGTATCAGGTATGAAAGGTGCGTGAATGGCCTGTAAAACGGTTGGTGCCTTGTCGTGGCTTTACAGCTCACGAGTTGCGAGTCACTGGTTCGGTTTTTATGCATTTATTTATTGACAGAGCATTTCATTTTTTTGAAATATCTTGTTAATAAAATTTTATATACTGAACCATCACTCGCCCTCGTGCCAAATCCAACCTGTATGTGTGTGTCTTTGAGGAATAGATAGCCGTGCTTGAATGTTTGACTTTTGAGTAACTCTGTTAAGGTGAGGTACCCTTTTACTCGGGAGAACAAGGGGAACGCTGGGTGGTAGGACATTTTTGCCGGCACGGCGATCCCACGGCAAATTTTTGGGAAAAGTGCTATTTTTACCTAATTAAGGTTTGCAAGGAGTTCTGGGTAGGAAAACATTGGGGGACCCACGCATGCCATACCTCCCTGGACTCCCCCGGGTGTCTACTTTTCAGAAATGTGTGGGTTTGGTAGGTTTCCCTAGATGGCTGTCTCGCACGGGGCCAGAAACCCAGGTAACCCCTCTTGCAAAAGCTGGAGAATTCATGTCCACCAGCTTTTGCAAGAGGGGTTACCCGGGTTTTTGGCCCCGTGCGAGACAGCCATCTAGGGAAACCTACCAAACCCACACATTTCTGAAAATTAGACACCCGGGGGCTTCCAAGGAGGTATGGCTTGCGTGGATCCTCCAACGTTCCTTTACCCAGAATCCCTTGCAAACCTCATTTTTTGCTTGGAAAAATCAGTTTTTTCACACGTTTTAGTGTGGGCAAGAGTGGCATCACTGGGCTCACACAAATTACCTCCCACCCAGCGTTCCCCAAGGTCTCCCGATAAAAATGGTACCTCACTTGCGTGGTTAGGCATAGCGGCTGCTTTAGGAAAAGGCCCAATTCATACTGTGGAGACGAAAACATTACCTTTAGCCAAATAATCTTATTTTTTGAGGGGGTCACCTGAGCTTTTGGCCCGGGGCTTGGCAGGCATCTTTGGAAACTACCAAACCCAAACAGTTTTGAGAACTAGACACCCGGGGGAGTCCAGGGTGGTATGGCATGCGTGGGTCCCCCAATGTTTTCCTACCCAGAAACCCCTGCAAACCTGAAATTTTGGTCCAAAAACCCACTTTTCCATACTTTTTTGGGTGGGATCTCGCTGCCGGAACAAATGTCCTACCACCCAGTGTTTCCCTTGTTCTCCCGAGTAAAATGATACCTCACTTGTGTGGGTGGGCTAAAGGCAAGTGACTTAGGCTGGGGTGCTTAATTTGTAAAACGTAAATGTGAGTAAAAACTACTTTTTTCAAAATTCATTTTTGGGGTGTTCTGCTTTGGGGCACCCACACAAGTGAGGTATCCTTTTACTCGGGAGAACAAGGGGAACGCAGGGTGGTACGACTTTTTTGCCGGCACGGCGATCCCACGCCAGAAAGTTTGGAAAAGGGCAATTTTTACCTAATTTTAAGGTTTGCAGAGAGTTCTGGGTAGGAAAACATTGGGGGACCCATGCATGCCATACCTCCCTGGACTCCCCCAGGTGTCTAGTTTTCAGAACTGTTTGGGTTTGCTACTTTGCAAAGAATACCACCGAGCCCCGGGCCACAAATTCAGATCCCCCCCCCCCCAAATCAAGGTAGTTTTGCAATAAGGTAATGTAAATTCACCACCGTACGATTTGAACCATTTCCTGTTGCAGCCACTATGTCTACCCACGCAAGTGAGGTACCGTTTTTTTCGGGAGACCAGGGGGCACGCTGGGTGAGTGGAAATTTGTTGATCCACGCAGATTCCAGAACTTTCCACCACAGAAATGTGAGGAAAATGTGTTTTTTTGGTCAAATTTTTATGTTTTCAAGGGATTCTGGGTAACAAAACCTGGGGGTAGGCAGACGAGTCACCCCATCCTGAATTCCCCTGGGTGTCTAGTTTTCAAAAATGTATAGGTTTGCTAGGTTTCCCTAGGTGCTGGCAGAGCTACGGCGCAAAAACAAAAGGTAGTCTTTTTGTCCGAATCGTGCTAAATTTCACTGGGAAATTGAGGTGCGACCATGCTGCGTTTTGCGCTGTTTCATGTCGCAGCCACTATGCCTACCCATGCAAGTGAGGTACCATTTTTTTCGGGAGACCTGGGGACACGCTGGGTGAGTGGAAATTTGTTGATCCACGCAGATTCCAGAACTTTCCACCACAGAAATGTGAGGAAAATGTGTTTTTTTGGTCAAATATTTATGTTTTCAAGGGATTCTGGGTAACAAAACCTGGGGGTAGGCAGACGAGTCACCCCATCCTGAATTTCCCTGGATGTCTAGTTTTCAAAAATGTATAGGTTTGCTAGGTTTCCTTAGGTGCTGGCAGAGCTACGGCCCAAAAACAAAAGGTAGTCTTTTTGTCCGAATCGTGCAAAATTTCACTGGGAAATTGAGGTGCGACCATGCTGCGTTTTGCGCTGTTTCATGTCGCAGCCACTATGCCTACCCACGCAAGTGAGGTACCATTTTTTTCGGGAGACCTGGGGGCACGCTGGGTGAGTGGAAATTTGTTGATCCACGCAGATTCCAGAACTTTCCACCACAGAAATGTGAGGAAAATGTGTTTTTTTTGGTCAAATATTTATGTTTTCAAGGGATTCTGGGTAACAAAACCTGGGAGTAGGCAGACGAGTCACCCCATCCTGAATTCCCCTGGGTGTCTAGTTTTTAAAAATGTATAGGTTTGCTAGGTTTCCCTAGGTGCTGGCAGAGCTACGGCGCAAAAACAAAAGGTAGTCTTTTTGTCCGAATCGTGCAAAATTTCACTGGGAAATTGAGGTGCGACCATGCTGCGTTTTGCGCTGTTTCATGTCGCAGCCACTATGCCTACCCACGCAAGTGAGGTACCATTTTTTTCGGGAGACCTGGGGGCACGCTGGGTGGGTGGAAATTTGTTGATCCACGCAGATTCCAGAACTTTCCACCACAGAAATGTGAGGAAAATGTGTTTTTTTGGTCAAATTTTTATGTTTGTAAGGGATTCTGGGTAACAAAACCTGGGGGTAGGCAGACGAGTCACCCCATCCTGAATTGCCCTGGGTGTCTAGTTTTCAGAAATGTATAGGTTTGCTAGGTTTCCCTAGGTGCTGGCAGAGCTACGGCGCAAAAACAAAAGGTAGTCTTTTTGTCCGAATCGTGCAAAATTTCACTGGGAAATTGAGGTGCGACCATGCTGCGTTTTGTGCTGTTTCATGTCGCAGCCACTATGCCTACCCACGCAAGTGAGGTACCATTTTTTTCGGGAGACCTGGGGGCACGCTGGGTGAGTGGAAATTTGTTGATCCACGCAGATTCCAGAACTTTCCACCACAGAAATGTGAGGAAAATGTGTTTTTTTGGTCAAATATTTATGTTTGCAAGGGATTCTGGGTAACAAAACCTGGGAGTAGGCAGACGAGTCACCCCATCCTGAATTCCCCTGGGTGTCTACTTTTCAAAAATGTATAGGTTTGCTAGGTTTCCCTAGGTGCTGGCAGAGCTACGGCGCAAAAACAAAAGGTAGTCTTTTTGTCCGAATCGTGCAAAATTTCACTGGGAAATTGAGGTGCGACCATGCTGCGTTTTGCGCTGTTTCATGTCGCAGCCACTATGCCTACCCACGCAAGTGAGGTACCATTTTTTTTGGGAGACCTGGGGGCACGCTGGGTGGGTGGAAATTTGTTGATCCACGCAGATTCCAGAACTTTCCACCACAGAAATGTGAGGAAAATGTGTTTTTTTGGTCAAATCTTTATGTTTGTAAGGGATTCTGGGTAACAAAACCTGGGGGTAGGCAGACGAGTCACCCCATCCTGAATTTCCCTGGGTGTCTAGTTTTCAGAAATGTATAGGTTTGCTAGGTTTCCCTAGGTGCTGGCAGAGCTACGGCGCAAAAACAAAAGGTAGTCTTTTTGTCCGAATCGTGCAAAATTTCACTGGGAAAATGAGGTGCGACCATGCTGCGTTTTGCGCTGTTTCATGTCGCAGCCACTATGCCTACCCACGCAAGTGAGGTACCATTTTTTTCGGGAGACCTGGGGGCACGCTGGGTGAGTGGAAATTTGTTGATCCACGCAGATTCCAGAACTTTCCACCACAGAAATGTGAGGAAAATGTGTTTTTTTGGTCAAATATTTATGTTTTCAAGGGATTCTGGGTAACAAAACCTGGGGGTAGGCAGATGAGTCACCCCATCCTGAATTCCCCTGGGTGTCTAGTTTTCAAAAATGTATAGGTTTGCTAGGTTTCCTTAGGTGCTGGCAGAGCTACGGCGCAAAAACAAAAGGTAGTCTTTTTGTCCGAATCGTGCTAAATTTCACTGGGAAATTGAGGTGCAACCATGCTGCGTTTTGCGCGGTTTCATGTCGCACCTACTATGCCTACCCACGCAAGTGAGGTACCATTTTTTTCGGGAGACCTGGGGGCACGCTGGGTGGGTGGAAATTTGTTGATCCACGCAGATTCCAGAACTTTCCACCACAGAAATGTGAGGAAAATGTGTTTTTTGGGTCAAATTTTTATGTTTGTAAGGGATTCTGGGTAACAAAACCTGGGGGTAGGCAGACGAGTCACCCCATCCTGAATTTCCCTGGGTGTCTAGTTTTCAGAAATGTATAGGTTTGCTAGGTTTCCCTAGGTGCTGGCAGAGCTACGGCGCAAAAACAAAAGGTAGTCTTTTTGTCCGAATCGTGCAAAATTTCACTGGGAAATTGAGGTGCGACCATGCTGCGTTTTGCGCTGTTTCATGTCGCAGCCACTATGCCTACCCACGCAAGTGAGGTACCATTTTTTTTGGGAGACCTGGGGGCACACTGGATGGATGGAAATTTGTTGATCCACGCAGATTCCAGAACTTTCCACCACAGAAATGTGAGGAAAATGTGTTTTTTTGGTCAATTTTTTTTTGTTTGAAAGGGATTCTGGGTAACAAAACCTGGGGGTAGGCAGACGAGTCACCCCATCCTGAATTGCCCTGGGTGTCTAGTTTTCAGAAATGTATAGGTTTGCTAGGTTTCCCTAGGTGCTGGCAGAGCTACGGCGCAAAAACTAAAGGTAGTTTTTTTGTCCGAATCGTGCAAAATTTCACTGGGAAATTGAGGTGCGACCATGCTGCGTTTTGCGCTGTTTCATGTCGCAGCCACTATGCCTACCCACGCAAGTGAGGTACCATTTTTTTCGGGAGACCTGGGGGCACGCTGGGTGGGTGGAAATTTGTTGATCCACGCAGATTCCAGAACTTTCCACCACAGAAATGTGAGGAAAATGTGTTTTTTTGGTCAAATTGTTTTGTTTGAAAGGGATTCTGGGTAACAAAACCTGGGGGTAGGCAGACGAGTCACCCCATCCTGAATTGCCCTGGTTGTCTAGTTTTTAAAAATGTATAGGGTTGCTAGGTTTCCCTAGGTGCTGGCAGAGCTACGGCGCAAAAACAAAAGGTAGTTTTTTTGTCCGAATCGTGCAAAATTTCACTGGGAAATTGAGGTGCGACCATGCTGCGTTTTGCGCTGTTTCATGTCGCAGCCACTATGCCTACCCACGCAAGTGAGGTACCATTTTTTTCGGGAGACCTGGGGGCACGCTGGGTGGGTGGAAATTTGTTGATCCACGCAGATTCCAGAACTTTCCACCACAGAAATGTGAGGAAAATGTGTTTTTTTGGTCAAATTGTTTTGTTTGAAAGGGATTCTGGGTAACAAAACCTGGGGGTAGGCAGACGAGTCACCCCATCCTGAATTGCCCTGGTTGTCTAGTTTTTAAAAATGTATAGGGTTGCTAGGTTTCCCTAGGTGCTGGCAGAGCTACGGCGCAAAAACAAAAGGTAGTCTTTTTGTCCGAATCGTGCTAAATTTCACTGGGAAATTGAGATGCGACCATGCTGCGTTTTGCGCGGTTTCATGTCGCAGCCACTATGCCTACCCACGCAAGTGAGGTACCATTTTTTTCGGGAGACCTAGGGGCACGCTGCGTGGGTGGAAATTTGTTGATCCACGCAGATTCCAGAACTTTCCACCACAGAAATGTGAGGAAAATGTGTTTTTTTGGTCAAATATTTATGTTTGCAAGGGATTCTGGGTAACAAAACCTGGGGGTAGGCAGACGAGTCACCCCATCCTGAATTTCCCTGGGTGTCTAGTTTTCAAAAATGTATAGGTTTGCTAGGTTTCCCTAGGTGCTGGTTGAGCTACGGCTCAAAAACAAAAGGTAGTCTCTTTGTCCAAAGAGCTTAAGATTTCACTGGGAAATTGAGGAGCGACCACGTTGCATTTTGTGCCGTTTCCCGTCGTAGGCACAAGGCCGACCCACACAAGTGAGGTACCATTTTTTTTGGGAGACCTGGGGGCACGCTGGGTGGGTGGAAATTTGTTGATCCACGCAGATTCCAGAACTTTCCACCACAGAAATGTGAGGAAAATGTGTTTTTTTTGTCAAAATCTGAGCTTTGCAAGGGATTCTGGGTAACAAAACCTGGTGGTAGGCAGTTGAGTCATCCCATCCTGAATTCCCCTGGGTGTCTACTTTTCAAAAATGTATAGGTTTGCTAGGTTTCCCTAGGTGCCGGAAGAACTAGGGTGCAAAAACTACAGGTAGGCACTTTGCCAAAAAAGGGTCAATTTGTAACTGCAAAATTTAGGTGTGACCACGTTGCATTTTGCGCCGTTTCCTGTCGCAGGCACAAGGCCGACCCACACAAGTGAGGTACCGTTTTTATCGGGACACTTGGGGTAATTCAGATTTGTAAATCAACTGTTATTACCAATTGAGCTTTCTTGCATTTCTCCCTTTGAATGAAAGATATTGTGTAGAAAAAAAAACTTTATGAAAAATGACCAATAATTCTCATGCTAGTATGAGTATTCCCAACTTTGAAAATGTGCAATTATATACTGTTTCTGAACTCTATAATTTGTACCCAATTCATACATACATAGGTGTCTTTCATACAGATTATTCCATGTGTACATTTTCCAAGACAAAGTGCACTATACCCAGTAAATGAAAAAATACCATTGCAAGTTGCTGCTCAGTTTTTGGATCTGGGTTCGTCGGGTTCTTGGTGAAACTACAAGTCCTATATATCCCCACAACCAGGAAGGTCTAACGGATGTAACGGTATATTGCTTTCCAAGAGCTGTCAAAATTAGAGAAAGTTATAGGTGAAAACGTTGAGACAAAAGGCCGTTGTTTTCAACAAATTTTCAAATATTCCAATATCTAACTGTTAGTTTCTATAACGAAACCTTCATGGATTTAGACAAATGACCCCTTTCTGAATTCAGAATTCTGTCTATTTTTCGGAAATGTAAAGCTTTCCAGGATCCATTAATGCTTTCAAACTCATTTCTACCATTAACTGGAAGGAGGTGGAAAGCTCTAAAAATAGCAAAAATAGGCTATGTCCCAGAAAAATGCCAAAACTGAGTGAAAAATGTCGGTTCTCTGACAAAACACTGTCATTACCTAAAAGCTGAGAAAATGGAGAATTCAGCCCCACAAACCCTTTTTTGATACCATATTCAGGGAAAAGCCAGAGGCTTTCATTTGCAGCCCGTTTTTCCCATTTTTCTGAAAAAAACAAAAAAAACACTATATTTTGGTTAATTTCTGGGACCCCTCCAAGGGAATCCACAAACCCTGGGTGCCTTTAGAATCCCCATGATGTTGGAAGAAAAGGACGCAAATTTGGCGCGGATCCCTTATGTGGTCAAAAAGTTACAAGGGCCTAAGCGCGCACTACCCCAAAACACCAAAAAAAGCCTTAGCACAGGAGGGGGAAAAGGCCTAGCAGCGAAGGGGTTAATTCAGGATGACGATAAGGTGTGCCCTATCCAGAGGTTTGTTTAAGGTGAGGCCTACTCAGGATTGCAGATGAAAGTTACGCTTGATGAAGAACACAGAGGAGATAATACATGTAAAGCTCTACCAATGAAGTAAGTGATGTCCACTTCATTGCGCCAGTCATCATAAATGTATCCCTAAGCTTCTTATCTTGTTACAGATGAACCGCCATATGTATCATCAAACTATTTCGCATTTCCTAAATAGCGAATTTTAAGGAATAAATAGCGATTCTTTACCATTCCTAATTTGCGATGAGCAAATTGCTAATTGCAAATTACCCATTCATTTCCATGGGCCAGGAGGCCCATAGGAATGAAGGTGCAATTTGCGATTAGCAATTAGCTCATCGCAAATTAGGAATTTTTCCAAAGGTGCAGGGGTGTCTCAAGAACACCCTGCTGCACCCCTGAAAAAGAAATTTGGGGGCATATGGCGCACATAAATTTTAACAACATTCCTTTACCTCAAAAACGATTTTCAAGTCATAATTTGAAAACACTGCCCACGGGGAAATGACTTAAAATGTCCTTAAGACACATGAAAGTATTTTTTTAAAGCCTTTGCAAGTTTTTGGGTCACTTTTAACATGGCTATGTAACTCAAACAGTCAAAATCTAAATTTACCATGCACAGGTGGGACCATATTTACAAGGAATGTCCCCCACGGGGAAAGGTCTTTTAATGTAATATGGGAAAAATGACATCAGAGACACTGAAATGCCTTATAAAGAAGCATACACCATTATATCCTTGTCATAAATTTACAAACCATTCCTTTTCCCCAAAAACGATTTTCAAATCATAATTTGAAAACACTGCACATGGGGAAATGACTTAAAATGTCCTTAAGACACATGAAAGCGTTTTTTGATTGCCTTTCCAGCATGGTTGGGTCACTTTTAACATGGCTATGTAACACAAACATTCAAAATCTAAATTTGCCATGCACAGGTGGGAGCATATTTACAAGGAATGTGCCCCACGGAGAAAGGTCTTTTAATGTAATATGGGAAAAATGACATCAGAGACACTGAAATGCTTTATAAAGAAGCATACACCATTATGTCCTTGTCATAAATTTAAAAACCATTCCTTTTCCCCAAAAACGATTTTCAAATCATAATTTCAAAACACTGCACATGGAGAAATGACTTAAAATGTCCTTAAGACACATAAAAGCGTTTTTTGATTGCCTTTGCAGCATGTTTGTGTCACTTTTAACATGGCTATGTAACGCAAACATTCAAAATCTAAATTTGCCATGCACAGATGGGAGCATATTTACAAGCAATTTGCTCCACAGAGAAAGGTCTTACATTAAAATGGGAAAAATAACATCAGAGACACTCAATTGCCTTATAATGAAGCATACACCATTATGTCCTTGTCATAAATATTATAACCATTCATTTTCCTCAAAAACGATTTTCAAGTCATAATTTGAAAAGACTCCACAGCTCCTATGCACAATAACACCCTGTCAGTACTAATACTTCACATTTTCTCCAATTACATTTTCTCAAAGAAACAAAATCGATTTGTAAAACACTTGAGACAAAGCAACATTTGAAGAACACAACTTTCTTCATACTTTTCTCCTTAAAGCACACTATTCTCTATCTAAATTAAAGAAATCTTTTCTCACCTTAGCAAATACTTTGAGTTTCAAAACAGTCTCAGAAACACACCAATTTGTCTTCAGCAGAGCAAAAGGTATGCACTCCAGAGTCTGCAGCTATCAAAAGCACAGAAATGCTGTAATTCTTCACACATATCTCTCATGTCACCCAATCAAAACTCTTCCCTCACTTTTTTTCAAATGAAAACCCTTCCCCCCTCTGCCCTTTCTGCCTTTTCTGCATGGCAACCACGTCTTGGAAGACCTCTGGTGTTTGCAAGTTCACACAACAATGTTGCAATTGAACTCTGAACTCTCAGTGCACCTCATATCCAGTGCATTCTTTCATTTAATGATTTTTTCTTGACCACTCAAAATACATCTTTCAAACAACTCATCCATGCACCCTAACTTTCTGTTTTCAGCAATCAAAATCCACCAATCACTGTTACTGCTTCATTAACACAGAAACTCCACAGTTTTTTTCATTTTAAACTCTTATTTTTTCAACTGCCATTTCATTGCCACACTTCATCTGACTGCAGGAGAACCTTCTCTCACCATGTTTTCTGTCTGGATTGTTGGACATAGTTACATCTATTGGGCTCAGAGGTATGCTGAGAACAGGAATTTACCTAACCGCAATTTACAAGATGTGGAAATTAAGTGGTTTGGCCACAGAGGATTAAAATGTCACCAATTGATACCATTGGTGAAAACCTTTATGCATTTGCCAAAACCTGACCTGTTAATTGTGCACTGTGGAGGTAATGATTTGGGCACTTTGACTGGGGTAGGTCTGGAAATGCTTTTAAAGGACACCTTTGAGCAATTGATGGCACTTTTTCCTCAGACTGCCTTGGTATATTCAAATATATGCCAAAGACAGAAATGGAGGTGGTCAAACCAATTTTGCCCACAAATTGAGAAGTCGAGGAAGCATGTAAACAAATCTGTTTCAGCTTACATGAGAGACCATGGAATGGGCTCCCTGTACAACAATAACTTGCGTTACTACATGCAAGATATCTACAGAGGAGATGGAGTTCACTTCTCAGATGAGGGCAACAGAATTTTCATTCTGAATTTAAGACTGTGCATTGGTACCTACTTATAAGTACCTAAATGTACCATAAACCCAAAAGCTCTTCTCAGAGCTACCCTACATCTGATCACTCACAATTATTATTTTACTCTAACATTTTTCACTAATTTTCAACAAAGTACGCTCCCTGGGGCGCTACCCGGTACGCGAACCGGGAGCTAACCTCGCTAAATTTTTAAAAAAATGTTTTTTTTCTCGCACATATGGGCCTCCTCAGCCACCCTCAGAAAACCTAGGGGGTCAAGATAAGTCTACCATGCCCCCTTCTACCCATTCTGAACATTATTTGCCCTCCATCTTGTATCTTAATTCGACCGAAACACAAAATGGTGGACTCCCGTAACGCTTAAGGTTCGCGAACCGGGGCGCTCGCCAGTTCGCGTACCGGGTCGCTCCCTGGGAAGCGCACCATCAAAAAAGGTGGGAAAGTAGTTTACAGAAAAGCGACTGGAGACAATTTCACCAAATATAGATTACCTCATACTACATACCAATGCCTACCATTTTCACAAATTTGATTGAAATTCCATTTAACCATTTAGCCTGTAGACCTCTCTAAATACCCTGAGGTAAATTACTTCACAAAACACATCTGAAGTGTTGGAATTGACAACCAATTAAAATGTTACTTTCATTTTCTACTTTTTTTACCTGACATTTGATTGGCTATGTACCTGAATATATATAAAGGAAGAGAGAGAAATACAGCCATTTTGACTACTACTTCCTGAACTACATTGCAAGATCATTTTCACTCACAACTTAAACTTCTTTTTAGAAGGTGAGATATTATTTTATAAATTTGAAAACATTTTCAGATAGTTATATACTATCCCTCTGTAAGAGTTAGACATTGAGAAAGGCTTCTTTATTATAATTATGGATTGATTTAGGTTTCTGTGGTATAATTATGAATTTACTTAGGCTTCTCCACAGGCACTTTTTAATAGTACTACTTCACGCCTGAAACCATACAGTGCCCATAGATTACTTCTCTGTTATAAACTCACAAGTACCTGTCTGAACTTAAACCCAACAGTGCCCTATCTCTACTGATATATTTATTTTTTATGCAAATTACAGCAATAAAATGGAAGGTGAGCAGAATGTTTCCTTCGAAATTGTTCTGGAGAACAACACAGAAAAAGATATTGAGGACAATGATGACTCAGATTTCATGGATGAATCACGGGACCATGAATTAGTTCAATGTGTAGAATCTGTGGATCATTTACTTCATTATGATGACGGTCAAATGTGGGAACTTATGCTCACTCAACAAGAGGACATATCGGACAGTCAAATGCTAGACGTTCTATTAAATTTTGAAAAACAATCCGAAAAATAAAATTGTATGTAATATTAAAAAATTGTTTGAGTCTTTAATCATTTTTATATGTAATTCATAAACTAGTTAAATGTTAGAAATGTTATTAAATTTTCAAACACAATCACAATAATAAATAATTGCTTAAAAAATAAAAAAAAATTAAAAATAATCAACAAAACCAACAATCAATTAACATACAGTATTTGAAAAGTCTATCATTCTTTTTTCCTTATAGTACGCTGCCCAGAACGCTTCCCGGTTCGCGAACCGGGCGCTACCCACGCAAAAAAACAAAAATTTATTTTTTTTTTGCCCCGCGGGGCCCTTTTAAAGCCTCCACATTAAACCTAGGGGGTCAGGGAGGATCTACTATGCCCCCTTATGGTCATTTCCCCCTTTGTTTTGGCCTCCTCTTGTCTCTCAATCCTACCGAGAGACAAGATGGCGGCCGCTCCGGACTGTTTAGAATGTTGACAGACACCGGAGAGCCAATCAGCTTCGCTGCGCGAAGTTCCGTTACGCGTAAAGTCCGCGAACCGGAGCGCTGCCCGGTCCGCTGTTACAGATATATATCTTTTTTTGAACGTTAATTTCTCAAAATCCACTGAAGCACATATATTGAGACCTAGAAAAGGCACATCGGGCTACCAGTCCCTACAATTTTGCCAAGTTTTGTGGAAATCCATTCAGCCGTTCGGGCTAAAAGTGAGGCCAACCGCCCTATGGAAAACTCAATGTTAAAAACACGTTTTGGGACCCCCCTTTTTTCTCGGCCCCCCCTTGACGAACCCCCCCCAAATTTACAGGGGCTGCTCAGAAACAATATGTTCCATTTTCCAGAAAATTTCAGCCAATTCCGTCCACAAACGCCAAAGTTATTAGACATAGAAGTTTCAAAAATCCCATAGGGAAAATATCCTAACTATATATACCTACTGGCGACCGCCAGTAGGTAATATATATATATATATATATTCACTGAAAAAACCATAGGTTATAGACCATATATAGTTAGGAATTAGCATTTAAAAAACCTTATTTTACTCACACAAAACCATTGAAATTCCATATATAGTTAGTTGCACTAACTATATATCGTGCACCCGCAATCCACTGCTGATCATGTCACATATTACATCATTCATGACATGGTCAGTGACATCACTGATGACATCACTGATGACATCTCAAATGACATCACTGATGACAACATCCAGTGACTGTATTTTTCTGTAAAGTTAAAATATGTCTTGAGTGGATGTATAAGTGTCTGGATGAAGGATTTAGTAGGTGCATGACTGACTGTATGAGTGAGTGATTAAATGTGTCTCACTGAATGCATGGGTTAGTGACTAAACTGTCTTAATTTGTGCATCATTATGTCTGTTGTTCTGTAAACTGCTGCATGTGTTGATCTTTAGCTGTACGAGAGGCTATATGTGTTATTAATTGGTTGCCCAAGTATTTCTATGGGAGATTGAGTTTGTGTGGGGGTGGCTGGAAGGTGTGAGACTCTATGCATAGATGTGTGAGCAGTTTATTCACTAGGTGTATGAGTTCAAGAGTGCATGTGGAAACAGCTACATGGGCAGTTGACTGTGTGCATGAGTGTATTGATGAGTGAATGGATATCTCAATGCTACATGTCATAGTAAGTACATATGTAAAACACAGTACATGTGAGAGTTGGCATATATAAATAACTGTGCATGAGAGCCACTGAATGAGTGAGTGGTTGTATCGATCATTGTGAACTTGTATCAGGGATTGTATAAGAGAGTAAATATGTGTTAGTATATGTTTCAATAAGTAAGGTGTGTTTAACTGTATAGTTGAAGAAATGGAGGTGAGATTGTTTCTTTGCATGACTGACTGGGTGTGTGAGTAACTCCATGGATGAGTGGCAGTGTGTGAGTGTCTGTATACACTGAGTGTATCTAAGGTTATATTAGAGTCTGAAGAGGTTTATCGTATTAGCACAAGAATGATGTCAAATGAGATGTCATCAGTGATGTCATCAGTGATGTCATTTGAGATGTCATCAGTGATGTCATCAGTGATGTCACTGACCATGTCATGAATGATGTAATATGTGACATGATCAGCAGTGGATTGCGGGTGCACGATATATAGTTAGTGCAACTAACTATATATGGAATTTCAATGGTTTTGTGTGAGTAAAATAAGGTTTTTTAAATGCTAATTCCTAACTATATATGGTCTATAACCTATGGTTTTTTCAGTGAATTTTCAAGGTTTTGTAAATGCTAATTCCTAACTATATATGGTCTATAACCTATGGTTTTTTCAGTGAATTTTCAAGGTTTTGTAAATGCTAATTCCTAACTATATATGGTCCATAACCTATGGTTTTTTCTGTGAATTTCATTGGTTTTTTAACAGCTAATATCTGTAGCTGTAAAATGTATTCTTCTTTAAATCCAAAAATATATTTTATATGTTTATGAATAATTTTTTTTAAAAATATTTTTTTTTCTTCGTTCCCGCTTCGCAAATCGGGAAGCTTCCCGTTAGCTGACCTTGATGCCGCGAAATAGACCGCGAGCCGGTAAACGTTTCTTTACCGCAAGTGCCGCGTTACAAAACAACATCGTGACGCCTCCCGTCCGCATGATGTTTCACGTTGTCGCGTGATACGTCATATGACGTACTACGTTAGCGAACTGGTACGCGAAGCGAGTCGCAAAGCGCAGGTTTCTGGAAGCAAACCGGGAGGCCCTGCAAAGCGCTTAACGTAAACACAGCAAGTCATGTGACTTGGTAATAACACTTTTCATTGGTTCATTTCACTTTTGGTTTCCTAATGATGTAAGACTAGGTCATATAATCTAAAATGAACACTTTTGATTGGTTGAGAACTCTTGTTTTTCCCAAATGATGAAAATCCCTCCTTCTTTCCTCACTCTGACTTTCATCATTGTGAGAGAAAGACCCTTTGTGATCACTGAGCAATGGCTTCTTTAGTAGCTTCAGCTGGTGCTTCCCCACCACCTCCACCACATCCAAGGAAGAGTGGACCACCTGCTCAAGTTATAATTCAACAAGAAGAAGAAGAAGAGGAACAGGAGGACGAGCACGAAGAGAGGCAGTTTTTGCCTGAGCAGCCCAGGACGTCTCACCGGAAAGAAAACTTCATTTGGCAATTTTTTAAAATTCCCAAAGGTCAGAAAAAAGTAAATGCAAGATACGTAACTTGCCTTATATGTCAAGATAGACTGTCCAGAGGGACCGACAAAAAATACAGTTTCGGAAACTACACAATGCATCGCCATATGACTAGGTGGCATCCTAACAACTACAGTGCTGCACAGTTTCGGAACGACCTAGATAATCTCCCTATTATGGCCAGAAGATCTGTTGTACCGGAAGTAACGGGACCAGAGGGCAGGGAGATGGTGCCAAATATACAAATGAGATTTGGTGAAGTAAAACACACCTGCGTATTTTGCGATGGATTCATTTCCTACGGAGAAAGAAGCATCACTCTGATCAACAGAGCTATTGACTATCATATGCAAGTTTGTCCGAAACGCCCAAAATAATAAATACTTCTTTTTTTTGTTTTGTTGCTCCTGTTGAGCCCTTTACAATGAATCGTTTTCATTGCCCCCTCCAAGAAAAACCCAAAAAAATATAAAACTGTTCCGAAAAATTCAAAAACAGTAAAAAAATGTTCAGAAAAATAAAAAAAAAAGTTCTTTTCAGAACTACCTCCCCGTTATTAAAAAATTGGTACAATATTTGGAACTGTGCCAACCTCTATTTCTCTTAGTTCGCTTCCTAGTTCGCTCGCCGGTACGCGAACTGGAAGCGAACCAAAAACAGTAAGTATAAGGGAGGGAAACACACACTTATGTTAAAATAAAGACAGCTATAGGGGAGTAAACTAGAGATACTATTACCCGTAATCCACTGCTGATGATGTCACATATTACATCATTCATGACATGCTCAGTGACATCATCAGCAGAGGATTGCGGGTTTTTTGACAACATGCCTTATCCACGGTTTAATAACGCTACCTTTTGCTTTATATAAGTTTTCAAATTGTATGAAATATATACCAATAGGTCGTTATGAACCTTTAGGTAGTGCTTTTCTTCATGAGGTCTGGTCGCTTCCATACACATACAGATGTTTCAAAGATGATCAAGAAGTTTATCTGAATGGAGAGGAATGCACTGAGACGCCAGATCATTCACTAATGTGTAGGCACATACAGTTACACGGTTCATGCAACAAACACCGACCAAATATGGCTTGCGTGTTGCAAGGCACGCCAGTTCCTGCTATCATCCCCACGTTCAAGTTGTTGGAAAATGATAGTTATTTGATGCTCAATAATGAAGATTGTTCTGAGTTAATTAAAAGTATTCCTTTTATCGTAACAGTAAGTGAACGGGTTATTTGCTGCAGAAATGTTCTATTTCCTCCCACACATGAACATAGGGAGTTTTCAATCTGGCCACAAATACCAACCTTGGGACACGTTTCAACGGCATGGCAAGAATAAGAACTCTTTTGTCTCAGAGAGAGGTGGCCTTGAGTTCGGCCCGTGAAACTTTCGTACTTCACATAGCGAACACCCGTACAGAGGTGCACACCCTTTTCAATTAAGATTTGCCTTTCAATTTCAGCAACATGTTTCCGACTATCTTTAACGCATCCTCCACAAAGTCCCTGACACACTTTTTTAAAGTTGTTTCCAGTGGCCTCGTGACTTCATTTGAGAAAATCTTTGGAGTCATCCCTGCTTCCTTTCATTGTATTTTCTGCACTCTGGTTCGTGGATTGGCATTTTTACTTGCATTACCAGCGGACGCTCTTGTGCTTTTTTACATTTTTAAATATGGATGTCCCTCCTATGCAACCTCCGACCCTGCAGCTGCTGACACTGTTCCGCAATCGCATGCTAGAATATTATGGCACAATGCCGTTGGCGATATTAAGCACGGCATATGGATTATCTTTTCGGTTCTCCTACTTCACCTGTATCCAGCCTGTATTTCACTGCCTGACCTGTGATTTCGATTGGGCCATTGATTTGTGTCTCTGCGGACCGGTTTCTCCTGACGTCGACTTTAATCAGCTGATGACTCCTATCATTACTCACGAGTTGGTTTGTCCTGGCGAAAGGATTATGGCTGTGGCATTGATGCATGGACTACTTGGTCCCTGGAATTTACTGGCGGCAGCACAGTCTTTCTTGGAACAGAGCTTTCTTGAAAACCCACCGAGCTGTCCTCTGATGGTGATAGAGGATCCGGTGCTGGGAGAGCACGTATGTTCTTTTCCGCTTTTAAATTGGATGGCTGAACTGTTTTCGGATGAAGACGGTGACTTCCTATTGGAGGCTGTTGCAGCTTATTTTGCATACACAGTTATGTCATAGACCTTTTTCATGTTTGATATGCTGAGTACTAGCATTTCATTGACAATTCATTAACTTATTTGTCAAGTTTTTATTATTTACCTTGCCTATTGGCTTAAGACTCGATAAAGTACTTGGCTGTTTTATTTTTCTTTAGCATTAAATTTTCCTAGTTTTTAATGCTTTACCTTGCGGACCGTCCACATATAAACTTGCAATCTGCTCTCATGAGATGGCACTTCTATTATCTTATTCAGTTCGTTTCCGGATCATGAGGAGGTGTCATCTAGGTCCTGGATATCTTTACACCGTGTTAAGTTAGCATGGGCTCATTACCGGTTTAAACGCCATTTTTCCTTTTTTGCAACTTCTGCACACGACACTTAGTTGTTGCTTTAGCTTTCCACCTAGTAGTTCATCGTGGTTTACATGAGAATAATATGTTATTGGTCTACTATCTGCTTTACTTGTTAAACTATATCTGTACAGCGAGTGCTAAAGTTTCAAGAACAACACGATACAGAATTGTTATGAGGTCTGATCTCCACGACTTCATACTCATAACATAAGTGCAACTTCTGCCAATTCTGGGCATGAGGCGGGTTTTATATTGCTTTGCCGAACACACATACACAACAGTTGATGCGGTTCACATGAAGAGAGAGCTGGTGTATGCTGATGTGATTCCTTCAAATCTAAGACACTAAAGTATGGGCACGCCCTAAACCAACACAAAGAGACCTTCTTAGCAAATAATATAATATGTGTATTAGGGAGGGTGAGATATAAGCAGCCGCGGGCCGTGGAGGGAGTTACGGTGAGGCAGGG